>NC_140017.1:2205841-2840841 GCF_964263955.1 Coregonus lavaretus | reverse complement strand
AGTGAGGGAAATAAGTATTTGATCCCCTGCTGATTTTGTACGTCTGCCCACTGACAAAGAAATGATCGGTCTATAATTTTAATGTTAGGTTTATTTGAACAGTGAGAGACAGAATAACCACACACAAAAATCCAGAAAAATGCATGTCAAAAATTTTATAAATTGATTTGCATTTTAATGAGGGAAATAAGTATTTGACCCCCTCTCAAGCAGAAAGATTTCTTGCTCCCAGGTGTCTTTTATACAGATAACGAGCTGAGACTAGGAGCACACTCTTAAAGGGAGTGCTCCTAATCTCAGTTTGTTACCTGTATAAAAGACACCTGTCCACAGAAGCAATCAATCAATCAGATTCCAAACTCTCCACCATGGCCAAGACCAAAGAGCTCTCCAAGGATGTCAGGGACAATATTGTAGACTTACACAAGGCTGGAATGGGCTACAAGACCATCGCCAAGCAGCTTGGTGAGAAGGTGACAACAGTTGGTGCGATTATTCGCAAATGGAAGAAACACAAAATAACTGTCAATCTCCCTCGGCCTGGGGCTCCATGCAAGATCTCACCTCGTGGAGTTGCAATGATCATGAGAACGGTGAGGTATCAGCCCAGAACTACACGGGAGGATCTTGTCAATGATCTCAAGGCAGCTGGGACCATAGTCACCAAGAAAACAATTGGTAACACACTACGCCGTGAATCCCTGAAATCCTGCAGCGCCCGCAAGTTCCCCCTGCTCAAGAAAGCACATATACAGGGCCGTCTGAAGTTTACCAATGAACATCTGAATGATTCAGAGGAGAACTGGGTGAAAGTGTTGTGGTCAGATGAGACCAAAATCGAGCTCTTTGGCATCAACTCAACTCGCCGTGTTTGGAGGAGGAGGAATGTTGCCTATGACCCCAAGAACACCATCCCCACCGTCAAACATGGAGGTGGAAACATTATGCTTTGAGGGTGTTTTTCTGCTAAGGGGACAGGACAACTTCACCGCATCAAAGGGACGATGGACGGGGCCATGTACCGTCAAATCTTGGGTGAGAACCTCCTTCCCTCAGACAGGGCATTGAAAATGGGTCGTGGATGGGTATTCCAGCATGACAATGACCCAAAACACACAGCCAAGGCAACAAAGGAGTGGCTCAAGAAGAAGCACATTAAGGTCCTGGAGTGGCCTAGCCAGTCTCCAGACCTTAATCCAATAGAAAATCTGTGGAGGGAGCTGAAGGTTCGAGTTGCCAAACGTCAGCCTCGAAACCTTAAAGACTTGGAGAAGATCTGCAAAGAGGAGTGGGACAAAATCCCTCCTGAGATGTGTGCAAACCTGGTGGCCAACTACAAGAAATCTCTGACCTCTGTCATTGCCAACAAGAGTTTTGCCACCAAGTACTAAATCATGTTTTGCAGAGGGGTCAAATACTTATTTCCCTCATTAAAATGCAAATCAATTCATAACATTTTTGACATGCATTTTTCTGAATTTTTTTGTTGTTATTCTGTCTCTCACTGTTCAAATAAACCTACCATTAAAATTATAGACTGATTATGTCTTTGTCAGTGGGCAAACGTACAAAATCAGCAGGGGATCAAATACTTTTTTCCCTCACTGTATGTATACACACACACACACCCACATACATACATACATACATACATACACATACATATCCTTAAAAAAAAAAAATATATATATATATATTCCCCTTTATTACTTTCCAACCCAGCCACCCTTTCCCTACTTGGAGTAAACTAGTGAACAACAATGCTTAGGCCTCTACTTCCAGCTTATACTTACTATCTACATTTTATGGACACAGTCAATTTTACAATAATTTCATTTTGTTTGTTCTTTCTCCTGAACTTCTTCTACTCTCAACCTCTCCGATCATTTAAATGATGTCCATCCGGTTTGCTTCTATATGCCATATCTTTCTAACTGTGCTCCTTCACAAAAGCTCCCAACCTACAACCTATACACTTATTATGGACACAGCGTGCCTACGTTATTAGTTATCTTGTTATTTTTAGTTGTTATCAGTCCCATCCTTCAATTCCATTCAACACCTCCCATCTATCTTTTAACACCATCCATATAGGATTTCTATTTGCCATATATATTTCAACTGTACTGTGATGTCTTACAAAAGTTATCATTGTTTCTACAGATTGTGAATTGAAAATTATTATTATGTTATTGATCGATTGACTATGACTTTTCAGATCGCCCAATAGTGCTATCTGCAGGGTTAGCTCCAGGGAAATATTGCAATCCTTTAGCCATTCCTGGACCTGTGTCCAAAAACAAGGTACAAATGGACATTACCAAAACAAATGATCTAATGATTGTGTCTCTTCGCAGCAAAATCTGCAGAGTTGGGAAGATTGTATCCCCCATATAAATAACATTCTATTGGTAGCAAGAATTTTATATAATAATTTAAATTGAAAGATTCTATGTTTTGAATCCGGTGTCGTTTTGCGTATCAGTTCATAAACACTATGCCATGGGATCGGTACGTCAAAAATCTCTTCACAACTATTTTGCAATCTATATGGGACAGCTGTCAATCCTTTGGTCCTTAAATGAAACTGATATACCTTTTTATTTATCACAGTTTTCCTTAACCAATTATGTTCTTTAATGCAAGGCCGACAGACAAGTTCCTTACTTTCTCCCCCTTCCACTTTCCTCTTCCATTTTTGCGGTAAGGCTGCAATTATTTGGTTGTAATTTTGGGTAGAGCAGACATTTCCAGATGTTTTTGTTAGCTGCATGTGCGACATAACTCCACCAGTCCTACCGATGATATCATTTACAAAGTTTATACCTTTTTTAAACATTCTGTCAAAAAATAAAGGTTTTTTGTCAATTAGTATATTTGAATTTAACCACAATATTTGTTGCATTATTTGTTCTGTCGTTTCTGGAGGATTAAATTGAAATTGCAACCAACTTTCTATGGCTTGTTTTAGAAATAGTGATATTTGGGCGATGATTTCCTTTTCAAATAACTGCAAATGAGTTGTTGTAATCTGAATAAAGGGAAAAAGGCCTTTCTTGAACATTGGGTGAGACAATCTTACTAATTTGCTTGAGAATCAGTTTGGATTTAAGTATAACTTTTGTATGACTGAAGCTTTTAGTGATAGGTCTAATGCTTTAATATTTAATAATTTCTGTCCTCCGAATTCATATTCATTATAGAAATATGCCCTTTTAATTTAGTCTGGCTTGCCGTTCCAAATAAAATTGAATATTTTTTTCTCATATAATTAAAAAAAAACTGTTCGCTAGGCGTAGGCAAGACCATAAGCAAATAGGTAAACTGGGATAATACTAAAGAGTTAATCAGGGTGATTTTTCCACAAATTGACAGGTATTTTCCTTTCCATGGTAGTAAGATCTTATCTATTTTTGCTAACTTTCTATTAAAATTTATTGAAGTGAGATCATTTATTTCCTTTGGGATATGTATTCCGAGTATATCCACATCACCATCAGACCATTTTATTGGTAAACTACATGGTAATGTAAAAATTGTATTTTTTTAGTGATCCAATACGTAATATAGTACATTTGTCATAATTTGGTTGTAATCCAGAGTGGTTAGAAAATGTATCTAGATCCTCTATGAGGCTGTGGAGGGATTCTAGTTGTGGATTTAAAAGAAAACATGAATCATCAGCGTACAATGACACCTTTGTTTTTAAGCCCTGGATTTCTAATTCTCTGATATTATTATTGGATCTGATTTTAATAGCTAACATCTCGATGGCCACAATAAATAGATATGCCGATAGTGGACAACCTTGTTTCACTCCTCTTGACAGTTTAAAACTTTCTGAGAAATAGCCATTATTTACTATTTTACACCTAGGGTTACTATACAAGATTTTGACCCATTTTATAAGAGGTTCTCCAAAATTGAAATGCTCCAGGCATTTATATATAAACCCCAGTCAAACTTTATCAAATGCCTTTTCGAAGTCTGCTATGAATAGCAGGCCTGGTTTCCCATATTTTCCATAGTGTTCTATTGTTTCCAATACTTGCCTTATATTATCTCCAATGTATCTTCCATGTAAAAAAAAAACATGTCTGATTATAATGAATAATATCCGACAATACCTTTTTAATTCTATGTGCTATACATTTTGCTAGGATTTTTGCATCACAACACTGAAGTGTAAGGGGCCTCCAATTTTGTAAATGGACTGGATCTTTATATTTTCCACTTGTATCCTGTTTCAGTAATAATGAGATCAGACCTTCTTGAGTGTCAGATAATCTACCATTTACATAGGAGTGGTTAAAACATGCTAATAACGGTCCTCTTAGTATATCAAAAAAGGTTTGGTATACCTCGACTGGTATGCCATCCAACCCTGGAGTTTTCCCAGACTTAAAGTCTTTAATTGCATCCAGAAGTTCCTCCTCTGTAATTTCACCTTCACATGAGTCTTTCTGTGTGGCTGTTAATTTGACATTATCAATAGAAAAAAATATCTAGAGGAGATGGAGGCAACTGAAAAGAAAACATATGCTTAAAGTACTTTGTTTCTTCCTTCAAAATATAACTCCGTCAATTGTAACCAGTTTCATTAACTTCTTTTTGGTAGCATTCCTATGTTGAAGATTTGAAGGAAGAAACAAAGTACTTTGTTTCTTCCTTCAAAATATAACTCCGTCAATTGTAACCAGTTTCATTAACTTCTTTTTGGTAGCATTCCTATGTTGAAGATTAAAAAAGAATTTGGTGCATTTTCCCCATATTCCATCCAGTTTGCTTTATTTTCATAATATATTACACTTGATCTTTCTTGAATAAGTTTCTCCATTTCTTTTTGTTTTTCCTCTAATTTATTCTGAGCCTCGATGTTACAGTTTTTATTGCCATCTATCTGTTCTGTTAGACTTTCTATTTCCTTTCTTAGTATAAACTCTTGACCTAAATTGCTTTTGTTTTCGAGATGAGTACTGAATTGCATGGCCTCTAAAGGCACATTTAAAGGTGTCCCATACAATAAGGGGATTCGCTGTACCTATGTTATGTTGGAAAAAGTCTGTTATAAATTCCTTTGTTCTAATTATAAATAAATTATCATCCAATAGGCTTTGATTACATTTCCAATATCCTCGCCCACGTGGAAATTCAGTAAGAGTAATGTACATGCCTATTATATGATGGTCCGACCGCATTCTGTCCCCTATCAACACTTTTTTTTACTTTTGGTGCCAACGAGAATGAGATAAGAAAGAGGTCAAGACGACTAGCTTGATTCAGTCTCCGCCATGTATATCTCACTAGATCAGTATATTTAAGCCTCCATATATCTACTAGTTCTAATGTATCCATGACATTCACGATTTCCTTAAGAGCATGTGGGTGATTGATTGTGGTGTGATTTCCTTTACGGTCCATTGAGCTATTTAAAACAGTATTATAATCCCCCACCATAATAATATTGTCTTGAATTGCTTGCAGGGTTGATAATTTATTATATATATTGTCAAAGAATTGTGGATCATCATTATTTGGTCCGTAAAGGTTAATGAGCCATATCTGTTTATGGTCCAATAACATATTTAAAATAATCCATCTACCTTGCGTATCTATTTGGACAATTTGCACATTCGGATCGAAATTACTATTCATTAATATCATCACCCCTTTTGAATTTCTTTGCCCATGGGAGAAGTATATTTCCTCCCCCCATTCTTTTTTCCACGCTACTTCATCTCGAATTGTTGAATGAGTTTCCTGTATACAATAGATATTATATTCCTTCTCTTTGAGCCATGTAAATATTGTTCTTCTTTTGTTATTATCAGCTAAGCCATTACAATTATAACTGGCTATACTTATTTCACCATACACCATAATGAGATACAAGTTTCAAGTCTATTTATCATTATATATGTTTGTAAATGTACCAATAAAAAATACCGTAATGATTGAGTGTCCATATAGCTGTACCGTGATATTTGCATTGCTACGGAGTAACCCTTCAATTGTTCTCCACTAATTCCCCCGCTAAAGCCCCTCCCCATCCCAAGTTGAGCCGTCATCCCAGTGATCAGCATCCCACCCACATCCCTCCGGATCCCTAGGGCCCCGAGAGGCCAGGACCCATTCATCGAAAACAGCACACAGTGCCACGCACAAAACAGAAGCAGATTAACCACCAAAAGCATTTCCAATGCTGTCACCTCTATATATAACAATTAAAAAAAAAATATATATATATATTCAAATATCTTGCATATCTTATTTTCCATCATTATCAATTAATATGCGTAATAATGTCGGCAGTTCATGCGTAGGACTTTAACATATAACCCGGATTGCCATTGTATTACATTTAATTTATTGACAAGCAATTATTATCCTCGCAAATAATTACCGCAGTCCATCCCATACATCCCCACCCCCCCACAACAGATGCCGGACAAACACACACGCACATACTCACATACTCCAACACACTCAACCCCCCTCCCCCACAATACACCATCAAATCAGATACTCAATGGTTGTTATATCCCAGAGCCCAACTCAAGAAAGGACCTGATTTAAGAGTGCACATACAGTTACAGCTGATTGAGAAAGCATGCAAGATTGAGCAGAAATTGACAACAATGTGAGATTTGATTAATGTACTTAATCTATGTCAAGTCTTAGGTGATGATACCATAGCATTGTTGAATACTTGTTTCTGATTGGCTTGAAGGGCATTGATTGACCATTATTTCCCTATAACGCACAGTATATTTGCACGGTAGAAATCAATGGCTATAGTTAATTCTTAAATGTTCAATGTTTGAGCTGCTTTTGAAAGCAAAAGTCGAATTGAAAACATGGCATTGTTGAATTCGATTTTCATAATGGCAAGCTAGGACTGATGGTTTATACACATATATATAAACATACACACACACACACACACACACACACACACACACACACATATATATATATACACATACATACATACATACATACCTACACACACACACACACACACACACACACACATATATATATATATATATACACAGTGAGGGGAAAAAAGTATTTGATCCCCTGCTGGTATTGTACGTTTGCCCACTGACAAAGAAATGATCAGTCTATAATTTTAATGGTATGTTTATTTGAACAGTGAGATACAGAATAACAACAAAAAAATCCAGAAAACTCATGTAAAAAATGTTATAAATTGATTTGCATTTTAATGAGGGAAATAAGTATTTGACCCCCTCTCAATCAGAAAGATTTCTGGCTCCCAGGTGTGTTTTATACAGGTAACGAGCTGAGATTAGGAGCACACTCTTAAAGGGAGCTTGTTACCTGTATAAAAGACACCTGTCCACATAAGCAATCAATCAATCAGATTCCAAACTCTCCACCATGGCCAAGACCAAAGAGCTCTCCAAGGATGTCAGGGACAAGATTGTATACCTACACAAGACTGGAATGGGCTACAAGACCATCGCCAAGCAGCTTGGTGAGAAGGTGACAACAGTTGGTGCGATTATTCACAAATGGAAGAAACACAAAAGAACTGTCAATCTCCCTCGGCCTGGGGCTCCATGCAAGATCTCACCTCGTGGAGTTGCAATGATCATGAGAATGGTGAGGAATCAGCCCAGAACTACACGGGAGGATCTTGACAATGAACTCAAGGCAGCTGGGACCATAGTCACCAAGAAAACAATTGGTAACACACTACGCCGTGAAGGACTGAAATCTTGCAGCGCCCGCAAGGTCCCCCTGCTCAAGAAAGCACATATACATGCCCGTCTGAAGTTTGCCAATGAACATCTGAATGATTCAGAGGAGAACTGGGTGAAAGTGTTGTGGTCAGATGAGACCAAAATTGAGATCTTTGGCATCAACGCAACTCGCCGTGTTTGGAGGAGGAGGAATGCTGCCTATGACCCCAAGAACACCATCCCCACCGTCAAACATGGAGGTGGAAACATTACGCTTTGGGGGTGTTTTTCTGCTAAGGGGACAGGACAACTTCACCGCATCAAAGGGACGATGGACGGGGCCATGTACCGTCAAATCTTGGGTGAGAATCTCCTTCCCTCAGCCAGGGCATTGAAAATGGGTCGTGGATGGGTATTCCAGCATAACAATGACCTAAAACACACAGCCAAGGCAACAAAGGAGTGGCTCAAGAAGAAGCACATTAAAGTCCTGGAGTGGCCTAGCTAGTCTCCAGAACTTAATCCCATAGAAAATCTGTGGAGGGAGCTGAAGGTTCGAGTTGCCAAACGTCAGCCTCGAAACCTTAATGACTTGGAGAAGATCTGCAAAGAGGAGTGGGACAAAATCCCTCCTGAGATGTGTGCAAACCTGGTGGCCAACTACAAGAAACGTCTGACCTCTGTGATTGCCAACAAGAGTTTTGCCACCAAGTACTAAGTCATGTTTTGCAGAGGGGTCAAATACTTATTTCCCTCATTAAAATGCTAATCAATTTATAACATTTTTGACATGCGTTTTTCTGGATTTTTTGGTTGTTATTCTGTCTCTTACTGTTCAAATAAACCTACCATTAAAATTATAGACTGATATTTTCTTTGTCAGTGGGCAAACGTACAAAATCAGCAGGTGATCAAATACTTTTTTCCCTCACTGTATATATACACACACACACACACACACATACACACACACACACACACATACAGTGGGGGAAAAAAGTATTTAGTCAGCCACCAATTGTGCAAGTTCTCCCACTTAAAAAGATGATAGAGGCCTGTAATTTTCATCATAGGTACACGTCAACTATGACAGACAAATTGAGAAGAAAAAAATCCAGAAAATCACATTGTAGGATTTTTAAGGAATTTATTTGCAAATTATGGTGGAAAATAAGTATTTGGTCACCTACAAACAAGCAAGATTTCTGGCTCTCACAGACCTTTAACTTCTTCTTTAAGAGGCTCCTCTGTCCTCCACTCGTTACCTGTATTAATGGCACCTGTTTGAACTTGTTATCAGTATAAAAGACACCTGTCCACAACCTCAAACAGTCACACTCCAAACTCCACTATGGCCAAGACACCAGAAACGAAATTGTAGACCTGCACCAGGCTGGGAAGACTGAATCTGCAATAGGTAAGCAGCTTGGTTTGAAGAAATCAACTGTGGGAGCAATTATTAGGAAATGGAAGACATACAAGACCACTGATAATCTCCCTCGATCTGGGGCTCCACGCAAGATCTCACCCCGTGGGGTCAAAATGATCACAAGAACGGTGAGCAAAAATCCCAGAACCACACGGGGGGACCTAGTGAATGACCTGCAGAGAGCTGGGACCAAAGTAACAAAGCCTACCATCAGTAACACACTACGCCGCCAGGGACTCAAATCCTGCAGTGCAAGACGTGTCCCCCTGCTTAAGCCAGTACATGTCCAGGCCCGTCTGAAGTTTGCTAGAGTGCATTTGGATGATCCAGAAGAGGATTGGGAGAATGTCATATGGTCAGATGAAACCAAAATAGAACTTTTTGGTAAAAACTCAACTCGTCGTGTTTGGAGGACAAAGAATGCTGAGTTGCATCCAAAGAACACCATACCTACTGTGAAGCATGTGGGTGGAAACATCATGCTTTGGGGCTGTTTTTCTGCAAAGGGACCAGGACGACTGATCCGTGTAAAGGAAAGAATGAATGGGGCCTATGTATCGTGAGATTTTGAGTGAAAACCTCCTTCCATCAGCAAGGGCATTGAAGATGAAACGTGGCTGGGTCTTTCAGCATGACAATGATCCCAAACACACCGCCCGGGCAACGAAGGAGTGGCTTCGTAAGAAGCATTTCAAGGTCCTGGAGTGGCATAGCCAGTCTCCAGATCTCAACCCCATAGAAAATCTTTGGAGGGAGTTGAAAGTCCGTGTTGCCCAGCGACAGCCCCAAAACATCACTGCTCTAGAGGAGATCTGCATGGAGGAATGGGCCAAAATACCAGCAACAGTATGTGAAAACCTTGTGAAGACTTACAGAAAACGTTTGACCTGTGTCATTGCCAACAAAGGGTATATAACAAAGTATTGAGAAACTTTTGTTATTGACCAAATACTTATTTTCCACCATAATTTCCAAATAAATTCATTAAAAATCCTACAATGTGATTTTCTGGATTTTTTTTCCTCATTTTGTCTGTCATAGTTGACGTGTACCTATGATGAAAATGACAGGCCTCTCTCATCTTTTTAAGTGGGAGAACTTGCACAATTGGTGGCTGACTAAATACTTTTTTTCCCCACTGTACATATAAACATACACACACACACACACACACACACACACACACACACACACACACATAAACATACACACATATATATATAAACACACACACACACACACATATACACACACACACACACACAGTGGGGAGAACAAGTATTTGATACACTGCCGATTTTGCAGGTTTTCCTACTTACAAAGCATGTAGAGGTCTGTAATTTTTATCATAGGTACACTTCAACTGTGAGAGACGGAATCTAAAACAAAAATCCAGAAAATCACATTGTATGATTTTTAAGTAATTAATTTGCATTTTATTGCATGACATAAGTATTTGATACATCACAAAAGCAGAACTTAATATTTGGTACAGAAACCTTTGTTTGCAATTACAGAGATCATACGTTTCCTGTAGGTCTTGACCAGGTTTGCACACACTGCAGCAGGGATTTTGGCCCACTCCTCCATACAGACCTTCTCCAGATCCTTCAGGTTTCGGGGCTGTCGCTGGGCAATACGGACTTTCAGCTCCCTCCAAATATTTTCTATTGGGTTCAGGTATGGAGACTGGCTAGGCCACTCCAGGACCTTGAGATGCTTCTTATGGAGCCACTCCTTAGTTGCCCTGGCTGTGTGTTTCGGGTCGTTGTCATGCTGGAAGACCCAGCCACCACCCATCTTCAATGCTCTTACTGAGGGTAGTAGGTTGTTGGCCAAGATCTCGCGATACATGGCCCCATCCATCCTCCCCTCAATACGGTGCAGTCGTCCTGTCCCCTTTGCAGAAAAGCATCCCCAAAGAATGATGTTTCCACCTCCATGCTTCACGGTTGGGATGGTGTTCTTGGGGTTGTACTCATCCTTCTTCCTCCAAACACGGCGAGTGGAGTTTAGACCAAAAAGCTCTATTTTTGTCTCATCAGACCACATGACCTTCTCCCATTCCTCCTCTGGATCATCCAGATGGTCATTGGCAAACTTCAGACGGGCCTGGACATGCGCTGGCTTGAGCAGGGGGACCTTGCGTGCGCTGCAGGATTTTAATCCATGACGGCGTAGTGTGTTACTAATGGTTTTCTTTGAGACTGTGGTCCCAGCTCTCTTCAGGTCATTGACCAGGCCCTGCCGTGTAGTTCTGGGCTGATCCCTCACCTTCCTCATGATCATTGATGCCCCACGAGGTGAGATCTTGCATGGAGCCCCAGACCGAGGGTGATTGACCGTCATCTTGAACTTCTTCCATTTTCTAATAATTGCGCCAACAGTTGTTGCCTTCTCACCAAGCTGCTTGCCTATTGTCCTGTAGCCCATCCCAGCCTTGTGCAGGTCTACAATTGTATCCCTGATGTCCTTACACAGCTCTCTGGTCTTGGCCATTGTGGAGAGGTTGGAGTCTGTTTGATTGAGTGTGTGGACAGGTGTCTTTTATACAGGTAACGAGTTCAAACAGGTGCAGTTAATACAGGTAATGAGTGGAGAACAGGAGGGCTTCTTAAAGAAAAACTAACAAGTCTGTGAGAGCCGGAATTCTTACTGGTTGGTAGGTGATCAAATCCTTATGACATGCAATAAAATGCAAATTAATTACTTAAAAATCATACAATGTGATTTTCTGGATTTTTGTTGAAGTGTACCTATGATAAAAATTACAGACCTCTACATACTTTTTAAGTAGGAAAACCTGCAAAATCGGCAGTGTATCAAACACTTGTTCTCCCCACTGTATGTATGTATATATATATATATATATATATATGTATTTATCATGTAGTAACCAAAAGTGTTAAACAAATCAAAATATATTTTATATTTGAGATTCTTCAAATAGCCACCCTTTGCCTTGATGACAGCTTGCACAATGTTGGCATTCTCTCAAACAGCTTCACCAGGAATGCATTTCCAACAATCTTGAAGGAGTTCCCACATATGCTGAGCACTTGTTGGCTGCTTTTCCTTCACTCTGCCGTCCGACTCATCCCAAACCATCTCAATTTGGTTGAGGGATTCTGGAAGCAGCACTCCATCATCCTCCTTCTTGGTCAAAAAGCCCTTACACAGCCTGGAGGTGTGTTGGGTCATTGTCTTGTTGAAAAACAAATGATAGTCCCACTAAGCCCAAATCAGATGGGATGGCGTATCGCTGCAGAACGCTGTGGTAGAAATGCTGGTTAAGGGTGCCTTGAATTCAAAATAAATCACAGACAGTGTCACCAGCAAAAGCATCCCCACACCATAACGCCACCTTCTCCATGCTTTACGGTGGGAACTACACGTGCTGAGATCATCCGTTCACACACACCGCGTCTCACAAAGACACAGCGGTTGGAACCAAAAATCTCCAATTTGGACTCCAGACCAAAGGAACATTTCCACCGGTCTAATGTCCATTGCTCGTGTTTCTTGGCCCAATAAAGTATCTTCTTCTTGTTGGTGTCCTTTAGTAGTGGTTTCTTTACAGCAATTCGTCCATGAAGGCCTGATTCACACAGTCTCCTCTGAACAGCTGATGTTGAGATGTGTCTCAACATCAAGTCTCTGAATGTCCTTGAGTGGCCCAGCCAGAGCCCGGACTTGAACCCGATCTAATATCTCTGGAGAGACCTGAAAATAGCTGCGCAGCAACGCTCCCCATCCAACCTGACAGAGCTTGAGAGTATCTGCAGAGAAGAATGGGAGAAACTCCCCAAATACAGGTGTGCCAAGCTTGTAGCGTCATATTCAAGAAGACTCAAGGCGGTAATCGCTGCCAAGGTACATGGCCACACAGCGTATAAAAACAGCAGCATCTTACTTTCCACAAATGTTTTTAGGATTATGAAAGATATTTAAAACATTTCAAAGCTTTTCCACAAATCAAGTCAAACAAAATGATTGCTAAATTGTTGAATACAGAACATATATACAGTATATCACCTTTGATGATCATGTGTCAAACACAGATCCTAACACCAATTCCTCTAGCAGGTTAAACTGGGTGACTGACTGAAAATAAGCATCAGACAAGGTCACTAGTCAAACTGGCAATGCCCTCGTCCAGTCATCTGTCCACCAAGGCATCACACCCCACTGCTGCCACCAATTGTTGTAGGTAGTTTACTTAATACAACAAGGGTGCTCCTATACTTGTGTAGTGACACCAGTTACTCAAGGTAAAACATTGTAAAGCAGTACAATAGTAACAGAGTATACATTTTTGTTATTACCAACGTAGAATAGGATTGTTCCTATTCCCCATGTGTAATCACAAAAATGCTCAGTCATTACTACCTGTATACAATTCAAAGCAATCACCAATTACTATGTAAAAATGTTAATACAACGTTGTAACTATACTAATTGAACCGTCACTACACTGGTGACCAGCTCTGTGGTGTATGACAGAATGGGTATTGAGTCTTTGGGCAGAGTTGAAGGGGAAGGTTAATAGTGGAAAGCAAAATCGCCATACACACTTCACTTAACTAAGTCAGTATAAAGAAACAAAGGTCTGCACACTACATTGCTCTAGTCTGACCAAACACCCTACTTTAGTTTTTGCCTTAAGTAACCATCTGTCTTATGTAACCAAACCAAAGGTAACATATCATGCTAATTTGAGTGTCCTGGATTTACATATACTATGTTATGTCTAGTCTATGAGACCAGGCTGTCTCATATACTATGTTATGTCTAGTCTATGAGACCAGGCTGTCTCATATACTATGTTATGTCTAGTCTATGAGACCAGGCTGGTATCAGCTCCAAGTTTAAACAGGCTCCTATCTTACAGTTATACTGTAGCCTGCTCATACTGTCTAGGCTACCGGTCTATTTACTTTTGAGCTTCGCTATTGAATGAGTGATGGACTAATAAAGCGCCCGCCGTAATTATTGGGACAGTGAAGTATTTTTTCTTTATATTCCTATACTCCAAACGTTTGGATTTGAAATCAAATAATGACTGAGGTTAAAGTGCAGACTGTCAGCTTTAATTTGAGGGTATTGTCATCCATATCGGGTGAACCGTTTAGAAATTACAGCACTTTTTGTATATAGTCCCCCCATTTTATTGTAAATAAGAATATAATATGTTTCTAAACACTTCTATATTAATGTGCATGCTACCATGATTATGGATAATCCTGAATGAATCCTGAATAATGATGCGTGAGAAAGTTAGATGCACAAATATCATACCCCTCTCAAAAAAGCTAGCCTCCCCTGTTATTGTAATGGTAAGATGCATGTCTTGGGGGTATGATATTTGTGCATCTCACTCATCAATGTTCACAATTCATTCAAAATGATCCATAATCATGGTAGCATCCACATTAATGTAGAAGTGCTTAGAAACATTATATTCTTATTTACAATAAAAATGACAATACATTATTCTGCATTAATTTCTATTGGGCACAAAATCATCTGAAACAACCAAAACAAATAGCAAATGCATCCAAATCAAATCAAATGTATTGGTCACATACACATGGTTAGCAGATGTTATTGCGAGTGTAGCGAAATGCTTGTGCTTCTAGTTCCGACAGTGCAGCGATATCTAGCAAGTAATATCTAACAGTTCCACAACAAAAGCCTAATACACACAAACATCCAACAAGTTAGTAGAGTTACAAGCTTGATGTAGTCTTTGCATGCTAGGAATATGGGACCAAATACTAAACTTTGGACTAATTTAATACACAGTGAATTTGTCACAATACTTTTGGTCCCCTAAAATGGAGGTACTATATAGAACAAGTGCTGTAATTTCTAAACGGTTCACTCAATAAGGATGAAAATAACCTCAAATGAAAGGTGACAGTCTGTACTTTAACCTTATAGTCATTGTATCATTTCAAATCCAAAGTGCTGGAGTACAGAGCAAAAATGAAAATAAATGTGTCACTGTCCCAATACTTTTGTAGCTCACTAATTGTTGAGTAGCGGGAATAAACCAGTCATGATGATTTAGGCTGATATAATAAAAGTCAGAAACATATTAGGCTACATGCTGCTATCCAACCTCCTTACGAATGGCAAATGCATCTGCTTTATCATTAAGTTTTAAATGTGTTTATTAGCCTAACATTATTATAATTATTCTGCGTCAAACACCTCCATTTCCCAAAAATAACAATATTAGCTTGTAATACAATTATTCAACCACTAGAAGTTGTGCGTACGCATGGTCTGAGCTGTGCATGGCGATAAGCACACTTTCCCATCAAGTTCAACATTGATAAATACCATCCTTTGCAGGAAACCCATGTAGCTCAGTTGGTAGAGCATGGCGCTTGCAACGCCAGGGTTGTGGGTTCGATTCCCACAGGGGTCCAGTATGAAAAAAAAAAATTATGCACTCACTAACTGTAAGTCGCTCTAGATAAGAGCGTCTGCTAAAAGACTAAAATGTTTTTAAAAATGAAAACGGCAAGATAACGCACCTTTGATAAATGAGGCCCTAGAGGCTTATGGTCTCAATGTCCAGTTTGAGTCCAGCTCAGAACAGAGCATGATGGGTAGCCCATCTCTGAGAGAGATACGGAAGTTTGTGACATTGTTGGTACCTGCACATGGAGAATTGTTGATGTGCATTTCTGTGTAGGCTCAGGCTACACACTACTTTTGAGTTGGGGTAAGAACTGCCTCCAAAAGCGGCCAAGCGGAGACGCAGAGGTCGTTCAGAGAGCAAGAGGATTACAATGAGCTCGGCCGAGCCGGAGTCAGCCGTACGTCATCTCACAAACACACTCAAATATGTCCTGTAACAAATGTGATGAGGCAGTATGTAACACTTGCACAATTGTTATTTTTATCAGCAGACAAACACGCAAAGACAAAAGGGTCATTTTTTGCGTCAGCTGAGCTATGACTCAGCCCCGATTGAGTAATTCTGTCACAGAGGTGGCCTGGGGAACGACTAAGGCACAGCAAAGACGTCGGCACATACTGCTCAGAGGAGTGAGAGAAATAGAGGGAGGAAGAAAGCAGATAGAGATCATTTTTAAGATTAGGATAAAGTATTGTAGAATATGGATTGTTTGCAAGATTTGACTCGAGTTTCCCTTTACAAATACTGTAGTCTGAAAATTAATTTAAATTAGTAAATTACATTAATAAGAATACATGGAGGTGTTTCCCCTATACAGTGAGGGAAAAAAGTATTTGATGCCCTGCTGATTTTGTACGTTTGCCCACTGACAAAGACATGATCTATAATTTTAATGGTAGGTTTATTTGAACAGTGAGAGACAGAATAACAACAAAGAAATCCAGAAAAACACGTCTAAAATGTTATAAATTTATTTGCATTTTAATGAGGGAAATAAGTATTTGACCCCTCTCAATCAGAAAGATTTCTGGCTCCCAGGTGTCTTTTATACAGATAACGGGCTGAGATTAGGAGCACACTCTTAAAGGGAGTGCTCTTAATCTCAGCTTGTTACCTGTATAAAAGACACCTGTCCACAGAAGCAATCAATCAATCAGATTCCAAACTCTCCATCATGGCCAAGACCAAAGAGCTCTAAGGATGTCAGGGACAAGATTGTAGACCTACACAAGGCTGGAATGGTCTACAAGACCATCGCCAAGCAGCTTGGTGAGAAGGTGACAACAGTTGGTGCGATTATTCGCAAATGGAGGAAACACAAAAGAACTGTCAATCTCCCTCGGCCTGGGGCTCCATGCAAGATCTCACCTTGTGGAGTTGCAATGATCATGAGAACGGTGAGGAATCAGCCCAGAACTACACGGGAGGATCTTGTCAATGATCTCAAGGCAGCTGGGACCATAGTCACCAAGAAAACAAATGGTAACACACTACGCCGTGAAGGACTGAAATCCTGCAGCGCCCGCAAGGTCCCCCTGCTCAAGAAAGCACATATACAGGGCCGTCTGAAGTTTGCCAATGAATATCTGAATGATTCAGAGGAGAACTGGGTGAAAGTGTTGTTGTCAGATGAGACCAATATCGAGCTCTTTGGCATCAACTCATCACGCCGTGTTTGGAGGAGGAGGAATGCTGCCTATGACCCCAAGAACACCATCAACACCGTCAAACATGGAGGTGGAAACATTATGCTTTGGGGGTGTTTTTCTGCTAAGGGGACAGGACAACTTCACCGCATCAAAGGGACGATGGACGGGGCCATGTATCGTCAAATCTTGGGTGAGAACCTCCTTCCCACAGCCAGGGCATTTAGAATGGGTCGTGGATGGGTATTCCAGCATGACAATGACCCAAAACACACGGCCAAGGCAACAAAGGAGTGGCTCAAGAAGAAGCACATTAAGGTCCTGGAGTGGCCTAGCCAGTCTCCAGGCCTTAATCCCATAGAAAATCTGTGGAAGGAGCTGAAGGTTCGAGTTGCCAAACGTCAGCCTCAAAACCTTAATGACTTGGAGAAGATCTGCAAAGAGGAGTGGGACAAAATCCCTCCTGAGATGTGTGCAAACCTGGTGGCCAACAACAAGAAAAGTCTGACCTCTGATTGCCAACAAGGGTTTTGCCACCAAGTACTAAGTCATGTTTTGCAGAGGGGTCAAATACTTATTTCCCTCATTAAAATGCAAATCAATTTATAACATTTTTGACATGCGTTTTTCTGGATTTGTTTGTTGTTATTCTGTCTCTCACTGTTCAAATACACCTACCATTAAAATTATAGACTGATCATGTCTTTGTCAGTGGGCAAACGTAAAAAATCAGTAGGGGATCAAATACTTTTTTCCCTCACTGTATGTATTTAGCAGTGGTGCAACGCCGCTGCAATACACACACACACACACATAAATATATATACACATACATATATACACATATACACAGTGCCTTCAGATTTGAATTTTTCCACTTTGTTACGTTACAGCCTTATTCTAAAATGGATTAAATAAAACAATTTCCTCAATCTACAGACAATACCCCATAATGACAAAGTGAAAATGGGTTTTAAGAAATATTTGAAAATATATTTAAAACAAAAATCATATTTAAATATGTATTCAGACCCTTTGCTATGAGACTCAGGTGCATCCTTTTTCAATTGACCATCCTTGAGATGTTTCTACAACTTGATTGGAGCCCTCCTGTGATAAAGAAGAAGTTTGGAACCACCAAGACTCTTCCTAGAGCTGTCCGCCTGGCCAAACTGAGCAATCGGGTGAGAAGGGCCTTGGTCAGGGAGGTGACCAAGAACCCAATGGTCACTCTGACAGAGTTCCTCTGTGGAGATGGGAGAACCTTCCAGAAGGACAACCATCTCTGCAGCACTCCACCAATCAGGCCTTTATGGTAGAGTGGCTAGACAGAAGCCACACCTCTGTAAAAAGGCACATGACAGCCCGCTTGGAGTTTGCCAAAAGGCACCTAAAGACTCTCAGACCATGAGAAACAAGATTCTCTGGTCTGACGAAACCAAGATTGAACTCTTTGGCCTGAATGCCAAGCGTCACGTCTGGAGGAAACCTGGCACCATCCCTACAGTGAAGCACGGTGGAGGCAGCATCATGCTGTGGGGATGTTTTTCAGCGGCAGGGACAGGGAGAGTAGTCAGGATCAAGGGAAAGATGAACGGAGCATAGTACAGAAAGAACCTTGATGAAAACCTGCTCCAGAGCGCTCAGGACCTCAGACTGGGGTGAAGGTTCACCTTCCAACAGGTCAACGACCCTACGCACACAGCCAAGATAACGCAGGAGTAGCTTCGGGACAAGTCTCTGAATGTCCTTGAGTGGCCCAGCCAAAGCCCGGACTTGAACCCGATCGAACATCGAAAGGAGAGACCTGAAAATAGCTGTGCAGCAACGCTCCCCATCCAACCTGACAGAACTTGAGAGTATCTGCAGAGAAGAATGGGAGAAACTCCCCAAATACAGGTGTGCCAAGCTTGTAGCGTCATACCCAAGAAGACTCGAGGCTGTAATCGCTGCCAAAAGGTGAGTAAAGGGTACTGAGTAAAGGGTCTGAATACTTATGTAAAGGTGATATTTCAGTTTTTTATTTTGTATAAATTAGCAAAAACGTATCTAAAACAGTTTTTGCTTTGTCATTATGGGGTAGTGTGTAGATTGATGAGGGGAAAAAAACGATTTAATCAATTTTAGATTAACACTAACAAAATGTGGATAAAGTCAAGGGGTCTGAATACTTTCCCGAAGGCACTGTATATGGGGTTCATATAGCACTTTTAATGGACCCAAGACACTTTCCAATAGTAACAAAACTAAAAAATACATGTCAAACTAAATGGTATAAAATAGGAACAGGGTTGAAGAATGTGTTGTAGCAGTGGAGGAAGGGCCTATTAACCAAGGAAATACCAACCCAGTACCCACTCCTCAAAATCAGATAACATAGGCCTAACTTGAGGAAGTGCAAAAGGAGGAGATCTAGAAAGAGGGGGCATGACTAGCTTAAATAACCTCAATGTCCAGACGCATAGCGAAGTACAGAAAATGCCCTCCCCCCCCCCCCAAAAAAAAGTACCTTGTTGTAAGAGAGGCTGTATTTAAATCTGTCTGAATGAATGAACGTGGCATGTTGCCTGTTTGTGATCTTCTCCACAGCGCTTCTCAGCACGTGTGAGCCTGCCCCTCCCCTCCCCAATCACCCCCTGCTCACGTTTGTACTCTCACATTGCACAAAGCTAGCCATCACAGCCATTCACCCAAAATGGTGCCTATTAGTCCCCCGCATCACAGGAAGCAAACGTGCTATTGGCTGCCACTGCCAGTGACGCTGTAAGTGGGAGGGTCTAAGTTATGTAAACAATTGAAGCCAGGCAGCAGGAGGATTGTGGGGTCTGCTAGAGACGGAGAACAACCAATAATATACTGGGCGAGCATGTCGATGGGTCTACTGTGGTTGAGGATGGAGAGGGAGAGAGATTATATTTTTTTAAAGGACTGGGAACAAAAAAGTATACATTTTCATGATCAATTGTATGAAATAAGAGAAACCCCTCTCCTATCCTGACTAATGCTGACAGGGAAAGAGAAAGAGGGATGAGGGTTGACAAAAACGCACAAACAAAGGGATGAGCACTTGGAGCAACAAAACAGCTGTTCCTCTATTTTAACGGGGAACTGCTACAGGTCCTTGTCACGGTGGTCCACTCCGCATGTGCATTTGTCAGGATGACATTTCTTGTTTTTCCAAAGGGGGTCGTTTGTTCATCAAAACAACCCGCCAAGGAGCAAGAAGAGCCACTGGCCCCACTAAATGTTTCCAACATTTAAAAGAAAAGTAGGATGACTACGAATAGACTACGACTTGACATGACTACGAATAACAGTTCATGACATGACAATGAAATGCAATAATTAATCATGTTGTCGAGTAGGGTGGACTTGTGCCACAGAATTGTTGTGACAGAACTATGCTTGAGAAAGGACTACGTTATGACTAGGATCAATCCAACCGCCAATACTTGTGATATTTGAAGAATGGCAGGATATTTAGCTGACTCAGCACAATTCTACAGACCTCTCCCAGTCCCTCAACTATTTCAACTTCAGACCCATTACCCTTAATCATAAAAAAGACAGTGGGTGCTTGAAAACTTGGATGCTGAAATCAAATTAGCTAAATAGCTGTGAAAAATGGCATGTGCTTATCAAAGTGATCAATCTTCTTTTATTGCAATTACTCAAACACACCCAGACTGAGTGATGAGTTATGCCGAGAAAGAAACCTATACACCGAGAAAGCAAGCATATATGGGCGTAGGACCTTATGAGAAAGAAACTGAACATCTCATTCAACCTGGCCATTATGATAATAGAGCATCACAAACATTCAAATACCACCACACAGACTCACCTGGACCTTGGCGAGCTTGAGCTGGTATGGGGTGACCTCTGTGCCTGGTAAAGAAGTGTCTCTGCTCGGTACGGCCCGGTACACAGGCCCAGGTACCAGGTAGTCCTTTCCCAAATCATGCTCTTTCATCTTCTTTCACCAACATAGGAGCTGACTGGCTTTTCCTTGCTGTGCGTTATTTTCAACTAATTGGTATGGAACAACAGGACAAGGGGAGTCATGTATGGAAAACATGGACGACTACAGACAATCAGCATTGTTATTAACACTAAAAGTTAAGTTGGGTTGCTTGGTGGCATTTGTCAGGTTTTTGTTGAAATGGTCAGCACCTCATCAAATAGGGAAGTTTCCAATTAAGGACAGGAATGATGATCCCATCCTATACATTAGCCTTCTAGGCTGCCTGGTATGGGGTGAGGGAGTGGAGATGGATGACTCAGAAATGCTCAAATGTTTTGGATAGCACAGCAATGAAACTGGTTATGCAGAGTGCATTTGAGGCAGTAGCTATACCGGTTACCAGTGATACTGTCCCAAAGACATACAGTTGTTGCAGAGGGTCAAATTACAAACTACGAGAGGGGCTATTCCCAAATCTGTTTTATTTACTAGGCCAGCTATTTCCGACATGGATTACGGGGGAGGGGGAATTCTTTTTCAAAGCCTCGTCTATTTCCAAACCTTTTTGCAGCGCATGTACCAGATTCCCTGCTGCTTCCTCTTCCAAAATATTACAAAAACAGAAGGGAGTTCAGGATTATTCTTTATTTTATTTATTTATTTGGGGGGGGTTGGATACTAAACATAATCGGCGGATTCATTATTATGGCGATGTTGCCATTTGAATTAAACATTATTTGAGAGCATTATGTAGGCCAACTTCATAGTGACATCACGTCACACGATTGATCAATTTGTCCTGCTCTGTATTTATATGGAAACCCGATAAAAAAATGTTTTATCATGTTATAAATGGGAAAACAACCATTTCATCACGAGCCCCGTGACATAATATACTGCTTCGGGCTGAGAGCTGTACAGCCTGAGCATCGTTGCACAACAAGCATCCTCAAATAGCTTAAAATCATAAAACAGTGTATGGCAGCTTTGGCGAAACCCGATTGATGGAATTAACAAATCTACCTTTTCTGTACTAGGCTACTATACGCAAAACCTTTAGGTTTTCTAAAACGTCAGTACGCAAAATGTCGCTCTATAACATATTAACATAGTCCCCGATTATAAAAATATTGTATGTATAAAAATACATATTTTTTTGAAAAAAGTGAATAAAAAGGATTATCTCGTTGACAAATACCTGCGTCTCCTTGTCAGCCAACAGAGCCCGATTAGTGTCCACAGAATAACTATCTATTTATAAAGCAGCTCTTTCAGGCAGCCGCTGTGTTACCAGAATGGGAAATGTAGTTCAAGAAAAATACCTAATCATTTACGAGAAGCGGTGGCTACAACGCTGGAGACTACAGTTCCCTAACGCGCCTGATGGTTTGCGCAGATATTTTAGGTGGAGTTTATGCTCTCTCATGCTGCTGGTGGTCTGGATGCTGCATTGGCACACTGAAGTAGCATATTCACTCAACAAATGTTTACTTTTTAGTCCGGGATTGCCTATTAATTTCCATCGGTTGGTCGTCCTTGTGCGCTGCATAATTAAGCAGTGGTTCGCGCCTATTTGGCCTTGACCACAACATGTGTGTGCGAGACATGCACTAAATAGCATATGTCAATTTAATTGTCATGATAACCCATATAAACATTTGTATTTGTTTGTTCGCTATGTAGCTTTTGTATATTGTTGTTGCAGGTTCCTTTTGACTCACCTAATGTCCTACCAACTCAGAGCATTTCATATTATTCTGTACGTAAATCTGAGACACTCCATATTGTATGTTACTATTCAAATGGTATGAATACATTTGTGGATATCCATCACCTATTTCGAATGATGTTACAAATTTAATTCGCATTATAGATTACGAGTTTGCGAAATGTACAATGTTACGAATTTTAGCTAGCTCGCTAACGTAAGCTAGCTCGCTAACGTAAGCTAGCTCGCTAACGTAAGCTAGCTCGCTAACGTAAGCTAGCTCGCTAACGTAAGCTAGCTCG
Organism: Coregonus lavaretus; assembly: GCF_964263955.1. Taxonomy (NCBI): domain Eukaryota; kingdom Metazoa; phylum Chordata; class Actinopteri; order Salmoniformes; family Salmonidae; genus Coregonus; species Coregonus lavaretus. The sequence goes on along the minus strand of NC_140017.1, from coordinate 2,817,647 downwards.
CTAACGTAAGCTAGCTCGCTAACGTAAGCTAGCTCGCTAACGTAAGCTAGCTCGCTAACGTAAGCTAGCTCGCTAACGTAAGCTAGCTCGCTAACGTAAGCTAGGCTAGGGGTACATTTAGGAGTTAGGTTAAAGGGTTAAGGTTAGCTAAGTAGTTAACAAGTAGCAAGTAGTTGAAAAGTTGCTAATTAGCCTAGATTTAGCTAGTTTCGTTCTTTATACATAACAGTATTCTCTATTGAAATCATAGTCCTCGAGTTCAGCCTGCCTAGGCTACAGTGCATTCGGAAAGTATTCCGACCACTTGACTTTTTCCACATTTTGTTACTTTACAACCTTATTCTAAAATTGATTAAATCGTTTTTTCCCCCATCAATCTACACACAATACCCCATAATAACAAAGCAAAAACAGGTCTACAATTATTTGCAAATGTATATAAAAAAAAAAAAAAAACAGAAATAGCACATTTACATAAGTATTCAGACCCTTTACTCAGTACTTTGTTGAAGCACCTTCGGCAGCGATTACAGCCTCGAATCTTCTCGGGTATGACGCTACAAGTTTGACACCTGTATTTGGGGAGTTTGTCCCATTTTTCTCTGGAGATCCTCTCAAGCGCTGTCAGGTTGGATGGGGAGTGTCGCTGCACAGCTATTTCCAGGTCTCTCCAGAGATGTTCGATCGGGTTCAAGTCCGGGCTCTGGCTGGGCCACTCAAGGACATTCAGAGACTTGTCCCGAAGCTACTCCTGCGTTATCTTTGGCTGTGTGCGTAGGGTCGTTGTCCTGTTGGAAGGTGAACCTTCACCCCAGTCTGAGGTCCTGAGCACTCTGGAGCAGGTTTTCATCAAGGATCTCTCTGTACTTCGCTCCATTCATCTTTCCCTTGATCCTGACTAGTCTCCCAGTCCCTGCCACTGAAAAACATCCCCACAGCATGATCCTGCCACCACCACGCTTCACCATAGGGATTGTGCCAGGTTTCCATTCAGGCCAAAGAGTTCAATCTTGTTTCTCATGGTTAGAGTCCTTTAGGTGCCTTTCGTCAAACTCCAAGCGGGCTGTCATGTGCATTTTACTGAGGACTGGCTTTCATCTGGCCACTACCATAAAGGCCTGATTGGTTGAGTGCTGCAGATATTGTTGTCCTTCTGCTCCCTGAACAAGACCCTTCTGCCCTGACAGCTCAGTTTGGCAGGGCGGCCAGCGCTAGGAAGAGTCTTGCTGGTTCCAAACTTCTTCCCTTTAAGAATGGAGGCAACTGTGTTCTTGGGGTCCTTCAATGCTGCAGACATTTTCTGGTACCCTTCCCCAGATCTGTGGCTCAACACAATCCTGTCTCGGCGCTCTACGGACAATTCCTTCGACCTCATGGCTTGGTTTTTGCTCTCACATGCACTGTCAGCTGTGGGACCTTATATAGACAGGTGTGTGCCTTTCCAAATCATGTCCAATCAATTGAATTTACCACAGGTCGACTCCAATCAAGTTGTAGAAACATCAAGGATGATCAATGGAAACAGGATGCACCGGAGCTCAATTTCGAGTCTCATAGGAAAGGGTCTGAATACTTATGTAAATAAGTTTTTTTTTTTTTTTCATAAAGGTGAACATTTCTAAAAACCAGTTTTCACTTTGTCATTATGGGGTATTGTGTGTAGATTGATGAGGATTTATTTAATCAATTTTAGAATAAGGCTATACAGCAACAGAATATGAAAAAAGGGAAGGGGTCTGAATACTTTCAAAATGCACTGTATATGCAATAGAAATCAAAAGGTAAGCTGCAATTGTTTTTAAACAGCCTATTTGACGTGAGCCTTAGGTTACAGCCCAATACATTTTAAACTACATATTTAGCTAGTCTACTTAGCATAAGGAAGATCATAATCTCAAATTCCTTTGCAACGAACGACTCACGCCATTTATCCTCTTATTTTACCAGCATTGCTCCGCACACAAGAAAAACAGACTTGCCTAATTTGACATGCATGATGCCGTTGATGCGCGCTGCCAGTCTTTTCTCTCGGTCACTACCATGCATTCTACTTCCAGCGTGTTCACACATACTTACGATTGTAGTTTGATTTGAGCTTTACGCAGTGGTTTGCTCCTCTTGTCATCATTTCGTATATATGATATCCTTTCAACATGTCGTTTGACTTGGTCGCTGGACTTTTTGCTAAGAATGCCATCATAAAGCTGGTCAGCGCATCTGGATTGCAATAGTGAATTTAAAATTAAAGTCAATTGTAGGAGTGAAGACTCAAATACTGAAAAGTTTTGCATAGCAATGACAGTGATGTAGTCAGTGCAATAAGGCAGCGAAAAAATGGTTGCTAGTCAAGTGTCATATTGAAACAATTAAGCACAAGGGCCAATTGCAAACTCTAGGTTTGAGTTAGGCAACCCATAACAAATCCTGGATATCCATGTTTTTGATCAATATATTTGTGGTAGGTTCTTTGACATCATAGCCATCTTTGAATTTGAATCAACGCAATAGAGTACTTTGAGGTTTTAAACTAATACTGTGAAGCAGCAATCCCGGCAATCCCGGAGGTTTAGAAATGAGATATTGTTACCCAACTGTACATATGAAAAAGCAAGGTAAAATTATTCTTTCCCCTGCAAAAAAAAAGAAAAGATTAAAAAAATCGACCTATACCTTTGTCCAATTTGAATTTTACATTTTTAGTCATTTAGCAGACACTCTGACAGTTAGTGAGTGCATTTATTTTCTTGAGTTTAACCCTCAAATACCATCACTATTCAGAAAGCACAGTAGTCATGTTTTTGATTGTAAAAACACTTGACTGGTCAAGAAACAACTAAGGTTAACAAAACAATTCATATTGTAAAGCCCTGAAAATAACATTCCTAGAAAATTTGTTCACCCCTCCCCCCATGTAATTATACTGTAGAGGCCAGTGATGGATTCCCCCCCCTCCAACTGACAAGAAAACACACACCACCAATTGTGGACCTGACTTGTTTATTGTATGTACACAAAAACAGCACATTACACACGAGACGGGTACAGCATCTGAAAGACAAAAGGAGAGAGCAGTGAGTGGAGTCCACAGGCACCAAATCAATACAAACCACAGTCATACATTGAGTGGGGAAATGGCACTTCCAGATGTTTTTCAATACGAGCACTTGCCCAATATGTTGTGGTCATGTAGGAGAGGGCAAGTACTAAAACAGGGACTACATCATTCTTATCACTAAAAAACATCCATCAAGTCAATTAAAAAAATTACTTATTTAAAGGTTTGATCTTTTTTTGCTTCAACTTAGGTAAGGAAAACAAATCCATTTTTCAGCAGTAAGTTTCCCAAAGCCTTTGTAGCTTCAGTAGTACATTGTTTCTCCCCACAACCCAGATGCACTGCAATAATAAGTAGTGTCATACGGTGTAACACTGCCAATGATAAACATTTAAGGAAACTGACATGCCTGAAGGCCATGTGCCTTTCAGGCCCTTTTCAACATAAAATTCATGATCTCCAGCACCACCCCAACATCTGAAAACAGTGTTTTTTATTTATTTATCTCAGCACCTCCCAGCTGGCCTCATACACAACCAGTCACTGGAAATGTCAAAATACACATAGTAGCATACTACATTCTTAAACTGCATACTCAAAATGATACAAACGGCGGGAGTCAACGCAATCACGCATTAGATGATGCATTCGGAGTACTATTTTTAAAATGTCACATACTATAAAAACATTATTTCTTTGCATACAATTTAGTACACTACATGGCCTTGAGGCTCTGATCAGTCCCTACCCCCAAATGAGGGCATTGCGTTCATCCACCTCTGGCCTGCTGGCCCCCCTATCTCTGCGGAAGCACAGTTCCCGCTCAGCCCAGTCAAAACTGTTCGCTGCTCTGGCACCCCAATGGTGGAACAAGCTCCCTCACGACGCCAGGACAGCGGAGTCACTCACCAACTTCCGGAGACACTTGAAACCCCACCTCTTAAAGGAATACCTGGGATAGGATAAAGTAATCCTTCTACCCCACCTTACCCCACCCCAAAGGAAAAAAATATAACATATTGTAAAGTGGTTATCCCACTGGCTATAAGGTGAATGCACCAATTTGTAAGTCGCTCTGGATAAGAGCGTCTGCTAAATGACGTAAATGTCAAAATGTAATGGCTTGACTAACTTTTTTTGCCACTTGATATTTTTTACCATAGTGAATCAGAAATGTGGGCTACACATTATTGCGCAGGTAGCCTTGCGGGTAGGAGCGTTGGGCCAGTAACCGAAATGTTGCTGGATCGAATCCCAGAGCTGACAAGGTAGAAATCTGTTGTTCTGCCCCTGAGCAACGCAGTTAACCCACTGTTCCCCGGGCACCAATGACGTGGATGTCAATTAAGCAGTCCCCCGCACCTCTCTGATTCAGAGGGGTTGGGTTAAATGCAGAAGACACATTTCGGTTGAATGCATTCAGTTGTACAACTGCCTAGGCATCCCCCTTTCCTTTATTGGATTCTTTGCATATTCAAGCCTGTCTCAAAACACAACACAGCCCCTTTAAAATAACCTAGAGTCGATTTATGCACCGGTGCAATCTAACAAAAATAATACCCATAAAAATCCATCAGTTTAAGCTAGAGATATGTTTTTTTGCATGGGCTTCGTCTCAAACCGCATCCGTCTATGGCGGCCTTCTGCATCTGCGGTGGAAGGTGGCAGAGCTACAGCAGTGTTTGTCAGACCATGAGACACCCCGAAAATTGGTATTTTCACAAAAACATCTAGCATCCGAATGGTTTGGCATACCAAACTTTTATGACCACTATATGGAAAAGGGGAGACTCTCACGAACACGATAGTCTTCTCCATTTTGCTCTACGACCCCAACAAGTGTCACCGGAATCGTCTGAAAGTAAACGGTACTGGTTGTAAAAAAATTAATGGAAATATTGGTCGTTTTATGCCTACCCAAAAAAATAACAATCCTGAGCTTTCTTACATCTCATACACTGAATAAAAATAACGCAACATACAACGATTTTACTGAGTTACAGTTCATATAAGGAAATCAGTCAATATAAATAAACTGAAACTGTGCCCTAATCTAAGGATTTCACATGACTGGGCAGGGGCGGGGCCATGGGTAGAGCCATGGGTGGGCTTAGGCCTACCCACTTGAGAGCCAGGCACACCTTTTGGGGAGCCAGGGCCCAGACAATCAGAATGAGTCTTTCCCCACAAAAGGGCTTTATAAAAGACAGAAATACCCCTCAGACGATCCTACAGGTGAAGAAGCCAGATGTGGAGATCCTGGGCTGGCTGGCGTGGTTACAAGTGGTCTGCGGTTGTGAGGCCGGTTGGACGTACTGCCAAATTCTCTAAAACAACGTTGGCGCGACTTATGGTAGAGAAATGAACATTTAATTATCTGGCAACAGCTCTGGAGGACATTCCTGCAGTCAGCATGCCAATTGCACGTGCCCTCAAAACTTGAGACGTCTGTGGCATTGTGTTCTGACACATTTGAGTGTCCTTTTGTCCCCAGCACAAGGTTCACCTGTGTAATGATCATGCTGTTTATCAGCTTCTTGATATGCCACACCTGTCAGGTGGATGGATTATCTTGGCAAAAGAGAAATGCTCACTAACAGGGATGTACATTTACATTTTACGTCATTTAGCAGACGCTCTTATCCAGAGCGACTAACATGAGCAATTGGGTTTAAGTGCCTTGCTAAAGGGCACATCGACATATTTTTCACCTAGTCGGCTCAGGGATTAGAACCAGTGACCTTTCGGTTACTGGCACAACGCTCTTAACCACTAAGCTACCTGCCGCCACTAAATGCTAAATGGAAATGCTGGGGATTGAACCCAGGACCTCATACATGCGAAGCATGCGCTCTACCACTGAGCTACATCCCCTTTCTGTAAACAAATTTGTGCACAAAATGTGAGAAATAAGCATTTTGTGCGTATGGAACATTTCTGGAATCTTTCATTTCAGCTCATGAAATATGGGACCAACTCTACATGTTGGGTTTATATTTTTGCTCAGTATAGATATTGGACAGACACTGCAAAACCTTGTTTGTTATGATTTATTTTTGACTGTCTTTGACATTTCTGAATGTGTTATTCATTGAGTTTCTACGGCTGATAGTATTGAAGGACAATATTTTATTAATTCATTTAATATTTTTGGATACTTAAAATTAAAAATCAAATAGCTAAATGATCCATAGTATGACCATCTTAAAACAATTCCATGTCTGCTTTGTCTTTATAATACTTTGTCTAATAATTCCTTCCAGGGCTCGAAATTAAGGACATCCCGTCGTCCACGGGATGATACATTTTTTTTTAAATATAGTTATACGGCTGAAAACAGACTGACAGTTCTGGGACGACAGACACAAAAATCATACAACCATGTCAAATGTTAAAAAGCAAATGAGGCCGATGCCACAGATCAAACCGTTTATAAAGTTATATTTCTTCATATTATAAGCTCAACAATGCGCACATGGCTGCAGGCTCTGCAATTAGCAGGAAAACACTGTCCTTCACTCTCCGGTCATGACCATTTGATCTAAATGAACAGTGCCTTGCGTATGTCGACAGAATCAAGCCTTTCGACGTTGTTAATTATCCTAAATTATATATTTGTCAAACATGACTGGTGATTAGCCTATATAAACTTTTGCTCCATTTTCTGACGCCTCTCTCATATCAGCATGGGTTTGGACATGAGGCTGTAGCCAATATGCACATCACCTACATATGATAGTTTGGAATATTATTCCAATGTTGGTCTCTGATCCAAGTCTGATTGGAGTAATTGTTTGTTGTCCATTCGGACAACATAAACCTATATATTTTTCTTGTCCAACATGTCGAGCCCTGCGCAATAGTATGGGTATTCGGACATGGCCACTGTCTGCAGCCATTGCACACCAAACCGCACTGCAGCAAGACTGGTCAGCTTAATAAGCTGCAGGAAACGGTGGGTTTCTATCTTTCATAGTAAAAAAGACAAGTTGTTACACGATGACATAATACAGAGATACTGATGACATCTGATGTGCATCATGTAATTTTAAACAACTATGAGCAGGCAAAGGTTAGTAAAGGGCTTTTTGCCTGCTCAAAGGTTGTTAAAAAACACGTAGAACCAACCAACTTTGGGAAATTAAGCACTTTGCCATTCTACAAGTTAAGGATGTTGCACACAAAACCATTTGTTGGATTTTCCAACCGAAGATTAAACACCGAACAGAATGCCTTTTCCCCCTAACAAAAATCGGTTTAAAGAGGTGATCACACAGAATTACATGGTAGTTCCCTGAACTAACAAAAGTTGAAGTTCAACCAAATTCAGGCAAATTCATTCCTAAAGGACCTCTGACATTAGACATCGGTTGTTCAAGCCCTACAAAAGCACACTTGAATCAACTAATCAAAAGTCTTCAGAGTAGCTGGGTAGTTTAATCAGGTGCGCTTGTGCAGGAATAAAACAATGTTCTATACCGTTGGCTCGCAGCAAATTCCTTTGAGCTGTATTTGTTTTGGTTCGAATCCTGCAGTGCAAAAAAGAAGTGCTTCCCAACCCACCCCTGGGGGACCACCACTAGACAGTGTTGTGTCAGTGAAGGGCTAGAACCAAACTGGACTGTCTGCAGGTCCCGTAATCATCAGGGAAGAGCAGAAGAAGGTACTACTCACCACTCTGACTCTGTGTCCCATGGCCTTTGCGGGGAGGTTACTGCTGAACTTGGCCCGCACCATTCCACTGTTGCCATGAGCGCGCATGACTTTGCCCCAGATTACCCGCGTCTTGTTGGGCTTGCCACCAGGAGTCACTGTGTTCCTGAGGAGATTGAAGACAGTGAGCAGAATCAGAACTAAATTAAAACAAGAACAAAGTTAACCCCCCAAAAAAGAGGCTCTTCTATAAAAACTGCTAATAATATCCATTTGAAAAGGGGCCTGACAAGGGAGAAGCACCTTTGAGTAAGACACAATAACCATTTTATAATACAGTAATGGAGTTATGGGAAGAATAAGTTGTTCTACAAACCCCTAAAAGCCTGCCACAGCACAAGACTATAGAGAAAATAGTAGCTTTGTGTTTATAGACGGGTGACAACGTCCTCAACAAAAATGCTTTGTTGGTAAACACCCCCACCCGTCTATTTGGTAAATTGGCACCTCTAGTCTAGGTTCAAGAAAATAACCCACAAATTTAAAAACCTCCACAATCAAACAGATTAGACTATAGATTACTACCCTAGCACAAGCACTGCTCTGCAGAGCTAAAAGCTATATAGAACCATACAAAATAAAATAAAAATTGGCACACACTTATTGGAGAGTAATCTTCAAATACGAATACTGCCCAAGTGTTTTTTTTTTTTTTTTTTTTTTCTCCAAGAGGTAAACAAAGAGGTACCCTCTAAATACACCTCTGATGTCTACAACCAGGATCTCAGCGATCACTGCCTCATTTCCTGCGTCCTTAATGGGTCTGCGGTCAAACGACCACCCCTCATCACTGTCAAACGCTCCCTAAAACACTTCAGCGAGCAGGCCTTTCTAATTGACCTGGCCCGGGTATCCTGGATGGATATTGACCTCATTCCGTCAGTAGAGGATGCCTGGATGTTATTTAAAAGTGCTTTCCTCTCCATCTAAAATAAGCATGCCTAATACAAAAAATGCAGAACTAAGAACAGATATAGCCCCTGGTTCACCCCAGACTTGACTGCCCTTGACCAGCACAAAAACATCCTGTGGCGTACTGCATTAGCATCGAACAGCCCTCGCGATATGCAACTTTTCAGGGAAGTCAGGAACCAATATACACAATCAGTTAAGAAAGCAAAGGCTAGCTTTTTCAAACAGAAATTTGCATCCTGTAGCACTAACTCCAAAAAGTTTTGGGACACTAAAGTCCATGGAGAACAAGAGCACCTCCTCCCAGCTACCCACTGCACTGAGGCTAGGAAACACTGTCACCACCGATAAATCTACGATAATCGAGAATTTCAATAAGCATTTTGCTACGGCTGGCCGTGCTTTCCACCTGGCTACCCCTACCCCGGCCACCAGCTCTGCACAATCTACTGCAACTTGCCCATGCCCCCCCGCTTCTCATCCACCCAAATTCTGATAGCTGATGTCCTGAAAGAGCTGCAAAATCTGGACCTATACAAATCAGCTGAGCTAGACAATCTGGACCCTTTCTTTCTAAAATTAGCCGCCGAAATTGTCGCAACCCCTATTACTAGCCTGTTCAACCTCTCTTTCGTAACGTCTGAGATCCCCAGCGATTGGAAAGCTGCCGCGGTCATCCCCCTCTTCAAAGGGGGTGACACTCTAGATCCAAACTGTTACAGACATACACTGCTAAAAAAAATAAAGGGAACACTAAAATAACACATCCTAGATCCGAATGAATGAAATAATCTTATGAAATACTTTTTTCTTTACATAGTTGAATGTGCTGACAACAAAATCACACAAAAATTATCAATGGAAATCAAAATTATTAACCTATGGAGGTCTGGATTTGGAGTCACCCTCAAAATTAAAGTGGAAACCCACACTACAGGCTGATCCAACTTTGATGTAATGTCCTTAAAACAAGTCAAAATGAGGCTCAGTAGTGTGTGTGGCCTCCATGTGCCTGTATGACCTCCCTACAACGCCTGGGCATGCTCCTGATGAGGTGGCGGCTGGTCTCCTGAGGGATCTCCTCCCAGACCTGGACTAAAGCATCCGCCAACTCCTGGACAGTCTGTGGTGCAACGTGGCGTTGGTGGATGGAGCGAGACATGATGTCCCAGATGTGCTCAATTGGATTCAGGTCTGGGGAACGGGCGGGCCAGTCCATAGCATCAATGCCTTCCTCTTGCAGGAACTGCTGACACACTCCAGCCACATGAGGTCTAGCATTGTCTTGCATTAGGAGGAACCCAGGGCCAACCGCACCAGCATATGGTCTCACAAGGGGTCTGAGGATCTTATCTCGGTACCTAATGGCAGTCAGGCTACCTCTGGCGAGCACATGGAGGGCTGTGCGGCCCCCCAAAGAAATGCCACCCCACACCATGACTGACCCACCGCCAAACCGGTCATGCTGGAGGATGTTGCAGGCAGCAGAACGTTCTCCACGGCGTCTCCAGACTCTGTCACGTCTGTCACATGTGCTTAGTGTGAACCTGCTTTCATCTGTGAAGAGCACAGGGCGCCAGTGGCTAATTTGCCAATATTGGTGTTCTCTGGCAAATGCCAAACATCCTGCACGGTGTTGGGCTGTAAGCACAACCCTCACCTGTGGACGTCGGGCCCTCATACCACCCTCATGGAGTCTGTTTCTGACCGTTTGAGCAGACACATGCACATTTGTGGCATGCTGGAGGTCATTTTGCAGGGCTCTGGCAGTGCTCCTCCTTGCACAAAGAAGGAGGTAGCAGTCCTGCTGCTGGGTTGTTGCCCTCCTACGGCCTCCCCCACGTCTCCTGATGTACTGGCCTGTCTCCTGGTAGCGCCTCCATGCTCTGGACACTACGCTGACAGACACAGCAAACCTTCTTGCCACAGCTCGCATTGATGTGCCATCCTGGATGAGCTGCACTACCTGAGCCACTTGTGTGGGTTGTAGACTCCGTCTCATGCTACCACTAGAGTGAAAGCACCACCAGCATTCAAAAGTGACCAAAACATCAGCCAGGAAGCATAGGAACTGAGAAGTGGTCGGTGGTCACCACCTGCAAAACCAGTCCTTTATTGGGGGTGTCTTGCTAATTGCCTATAATTTCACCCGTTGTCTATTCCATTTGCACAACAGCATGTGAAATGTATTGTCAATCAGTGTTGCTTCCTAAGTGGACAGTTTGATTTCACAGAAGTGTGATTGACTTGGAGTTACATTGTGTTGTATAAGTGTTCACTTGATTTTTTTGAGAAGTGTATATCCACCCTGCCCTTCGAAGGCCAAGTTAACAGATAACCGACCATTTCGAATCCCACCGTACCTTTTCCGCTATGCAATCTGGTTTCAGAGCTGCTCATGGGTGCACCTCAGCCACGTTCAAGGTCCTAACCTATATAATAACCGCGATCGATAAGACAGTACTGTGCAGCAGTCTTCATCGACCAGGCCAAGGCTTTTGACTCTGTCAATCACCGCATTCTTATTGGCAGACTAAATAGCCTTGGTTTCTCAAATGACTGCCTCGCCTGGTTCACCAACTACTTCTCAGATAGAGTTCAATGTGTCAAATCGGAGGGCCTGTTGTCTGGACCTCTGGCAGTCTCTATGGGGGTGCCACAGGGTTCAACTAGGGCCGACTCTATTCTCTGTGTATATCAATGATGTCGCTCTTGCTGCTGGTGACTCTCAGATCCACCTCTGCGCAGACGACACCATTTTGTATACATCTGGCCCTTAATTGGACACTGTGTTAACAAACCTCCAAACGAGCTTCAATGCCATACAACAGTCCTTCAGTAGCCTCCAACTGCTCTTAAACGCTAGTAAAACTAAATGCATGCTCTTCAATCAAACGCTGCTTGCACCCGCCCGCCCGACTAGAATCACTACTCTCCGCGGGTCTGACTTAGAATATGTGGACAACTACAAATACCTAGGTGTCTGGTTAGACTGTAAGCTCTCCTTCCACTCACATTAAGCATCAACAATCCAAAGTGAAATCTAGAACCGGCTTCCTATTTCGCAACAAAGCCCCCTTCACTCATGCTGCTAAACATGTCCTTGTAAAACTGACTATCCTGCCGATGTCATTTACAAAATAGCCTCCAACACAATACTCAGCAAATTGGATGTAGTCTATCACAGTGCCATCCATTTTGTCACCAAAGACCCATATACTACCCACCATTGTGACCTGTACGCTCTCGTTGGCTGGCCCCCACTACATATTCGTCGCCAAACCCACTGGCTCCAGGTCATCTATAAATCACTGCTAGGCAAATCCCTGCCTTATCTTAGCTCATTGGTCACCATTGCAACACCCACCCGTAGTATGCGTTCCAGCAGTTATATCTCACTGGTCATCCCCAAAGCCGCCATTCCTTCCAGTTCTCTGCTGCCAATGACTGGAAAGAACTGCAAAAATCTCAATCTGGAGACACTTATCTCCCTCACTATCTTTAAGCATCAGTTGTCAGAGCAGCTTACCGATCACTGCACCTGTACACAGCCCATCTGTAATTAGCCCACCCAACTACCTTATGTTCTCAACTGGCTTACCTGGTTAAATAAAGGTTAAAAAATAAAATAAAAAGGTCTGCACAACAGTTTCACACAAATCACAATTGCACCAAGAAAGTCAATTCCCAGTACCCTGTTACTATGAAGGCTAGACTACAGTACATTTACAGCACCAGTGTGCACTAGTGATTGTTAACCCTTTAGAACCCATAGCAGCAGCGAACAGCCTTGTTTTTTTAACAATAATATATGTGCTAACAACCTGTTGTTGTATTCACATGGCTGTTATTAACCAGAAACAGGGTATGCTGTCATTTGAACAAATTCTCACTTAATTACTTGAAATGGTGGCGCCGAAGCGGACACAACTTTTCACTGTGACAGAGGCAGTATCTCTATGTTGGCTGGTGATACGGATTCGGACACGTCCTTACACTTTGAAAAGCGATGACGTCGAGGTGAGTGAAATAAGTAAACAGCAGTTGTCGATGTTTGATGCTGTGAAACTTGGGGAATAGCTCTCATATTATTAAGTCCTGTCATGATAACTTGGTTGGTACAGGGGAGCACCTCAGCAGTGGAGCTCGAATGATTGCTCTCTCATGGAAATAATCCTCTGGTCACAGTTTGAATAATTTTGGTAATATTTATATGTAAATAATAATCACAAGTATAATATATTATACGTGTACATTTTGAGTGAGTAATTTAGTCAAATGTAAAACAATTGTCATTAAAGAGGTAATGCTCTTTAAAACTAGGTCCACTTGTAATTGTCATTTGTTCATTGTTTTTGAGCTATGTCTGTTTGAAATGTGTGCGAATATGAGCTTTATCTTACATTTTAAGTAATCTACATCAGCATTCTATAATTATATTGGGGTCTAGTGTTAATATAAGCTCTAGTGTAATTTTTGGGGAACAATTTCCATAGCGATTTAAATGCATGTAAATGCAAGCTGAAAGGTACCAGTGGCCCCAAGTCAGAGCAGGTGATGCAGTTGAGGTGGGTCGTGGGGGTAGAAACACAAAAGCCCACCTTTTGTTAAAACACTGTTATAAATCCTTTGTGTAAATTTGCCATTTGACAGAAGATGGGAAACTTAATTCTTAGCCTTAATTTGACAGAAGGGAAACTTACTTCTTAGCCTTCATTTGACAGAAGGGAAACTTACTTCTTAGCCTTGTAGACGTAAGCGCAGCGCTTGCCCAGGTAGAAGTCGACCTCGTCCCGTGTGTATACTCCCTCCACCTTGAGCAGGGCAGTGTGCTCCCGCTGGTTCCTCAGGCCACGTTTGTACCCGGCGAAGATAGCCTTGCTCCACAGTCTGCGAAGATGAAAAGACTACATAAACCACAGCACTCAACCTGTGGATCATCAGTCCCATATGCTGGTGCCAGAGTAATCCAGTCAGCAGTCAATCAACCGCATACCCTAAATACTCACCAGAATCAACCAATGCACAATAGTCCTACCTACTTTGTACAAACACATTTCAAATTCAGTATTAACTACCTCCTAACATTTACCATACTAAGCAAAGTTAAGTACTGACTTGCAAACGTGTCTAGTAGCTAAAACAAAACAGTATTGTTAATCGTGGCAGATGGCAAACAACGGTAGCTAGCTGGCTAACATTGGCTACTCACCTTCCTGGCATATTGAGTCTGGTCCCAGGCACGGAAAAACCTGATGAGAAACAATTTAATGCATTATGGTCTCGATATGAACGTGCCTGTAGGTTTGACTTGCCATGTGGTCTGGTGTACGAGTTAGACGAAAACTAACATATCTAGCTAACGTTAGGTAGCTACACACATTCATGACTGTGGGACATTAACGAGCTAGCCATGTAGACCCAAGGAGGTCGCTAACTAGCCACTGTGGTAGGGTTTGTCGGTTTAGTCACCGACACACAAAATAAGGGAATACTGTTGTATCCTAGTTAGCGTTGAAACGCTATCAGGCTAACTAGAGATGCATTTTGGTGGAGACATCTGAACGGCCTCATCCCTGCAGTCCGGCTCTTGCCTGTTAACTTCGTAAAACTATCCAAGTTATATCTTTGTCATCACAGCCTCTCGGACTCAAAAAATTGACTGTACGGCAAGTGTAAGTATATTTCTCTTTGAAACCATGTACATTTATGCCAAATGTAGACTTAATAACATAGAAATCTCGATTTGATTAAAGTGGCCTTCTGTATTTCTCACCTGCACTGTAAGAAAAATGGCGGAAAAGGACATTGAAATGGAATGCTGGGAAATGTACGTATTCGGTGACGACAGAGGCGCCTGATCAAAACATATTTCTTCAGCTGTCACTTTATTGCATTATCTCGTACGTTTCACACAACATAAGAATCAAAGTAGATAAATAAGTATTTACCGTGTAATTTTACGAGGAAAACAATTATCAAATGTAGAGCGTTACCATGGTGACCGGCATAAACCAACAAGTGTGCTGCTAGGCTAGCAAGTTAAAATATGCTAGCTTTTATTGAACCATAAATATAGATAGCGAACTTCAACACGTTCCGTGAAGACACGTAAGAAATCTACTTAGCTACGAATCTGTTTATTGTGTTGAGTATTTTGCCCAGGATATTTGCTAACACAAAAATGTCACAGTTAGAAAACGGTAGTAGCTAGCTTGCTATATAGGTAATATTGTAAATCGCTTGGCTGATTTCACTCGAATTCAGTGTTCACAGACCACCAGGATGTCGGTTCCTTTGTCTGGGGTAGAGCTGCTCAGACTGTGTACAGTGCTGCAGGACTGTGCTGATCAGCTGTCAGTGCTGGGTAACATCATGCCCGACACCTACAGGGGTCGTCCAGAAGCTAATATGGTATTATTTATCTGATTATCCTCAGCTTACATTATTTTGGCAGCTAATGTCAGTTGGCTTTTTCAAGCGATGATGTCTTTTTAGCTAATAATGAATGGTAGGCTTGCTATCCAAGCTGTAATTTTCTCATATTCAGCACCTATTCATCTGTTTTTGTGGAAGGTTGTGTCAGCTGACATTGGACAGGTCCTTGAACAGCAGAAACGGGCAGAGCAGAACCTGAAAGCAGCCCGTCAGTTTGAGAGAGAGGCTGGGGGACTGTCAGATGCCACCCATGAGCTGCACAGGTCCCAGAAGGAACTGAACCGCACACTAGAGGAGAACCCACTGTCCCCTGACTACCTGGCCAAGGTGCAGAGAGACAGGTGGGTTCCAGATAGCTTTGGTTCCGGGCTTTAGTACACGTTCCGACCTGGACCAGAGCTAGGGTCCAGACAATTTAATAAAATAGAAGAAGCCCACAACTCTGATGTGCTTCAAACAGTGATTTATTAATGTGATGCACACATGGGCGGCAGGTAGCTTAGTGGTTAAGAGCGTAGTGCCAGTAACCGAAAGGTCGCTGGTTCTAATCCCCGAGCCGACTAGGTGAAAAATCTGTCGATGTGCCCTTGAGCAAGGCACTTAACCCTAATTGCTCCTGTAAGTCGCTCTGGATAAGAGTGTCTGCTAAATGACTAAAATGTAAAATGTAAATGATAGATAACTTTTAATTGGGTTCTTTTTCAGGTTGACCACTGAACTAAACACATTGCCATTGTTTACACTTGTCAAACATTTCCAAGGTGCAGAGCAGACTGTATTAACTGTGAATCCAAAAAGTACCCTGTATGCCATCAAGGTCATTCTCTCGCTCTCTCATATACAGGCAGTTTGTGGCTCACGTGATCACTGATTTGTTGGCAGAGCTGCAAGAGAGAGGGACCTTTCACAGCTTGCTTTTGGCTGTGGAAGAAGAGAAAAGAAGGAAGGCCAACCTCCTGGACATAATAATCAGGTCAGATCATAGGCTAATAATTCATTGTCGGTGCAGGCAATAGTCCAATTCTTTCCAAACCCACAGATAGAGGAGGCTGCTGAGGGGAGGATGGCTTGTAATAATGTCTGGAATGTTGTAAATGGAATGGTATCAAACACATGGATGTGTATGATACCATTGCATTTATTTCGTTCAAGCCATTACTATGAGCCCGTCCTTTGATTTAAAGTACCACCAGCCACCACTGCACAAATATTATTCTGATGGAATTAAAGCATTTCTATTTTGATTGAAAACAAAAAGAACAGCTATAATTTGTCTTTGCTTATTATAGGACTTGCATACAGTGCCTATAGAAAGTCTACACCCCCTTTTTTTCACATTTTGCTGCCTTAAAATTAAATCTAAAAAGGGATTAAATTTGATGTTTTTTCCGACAGATCTACACAACCGACTCCACATTTTCCCAAAAAATAAAACTGAAATCTCATAATTTGATAAGTCTCCACCCCCCTGAGTTAATACTTGGTGGAAGCACCTTTGCTAGCCATTACAGCTGTAAATTCTACCAACTTTGCACAACTCTTAGGGCAAAATATATCCATTGTATTTGTCAAAATTGCTCAAGCTCATTACATTTGGTTGGAGATCATTGACGGACCGCAATACATTTGTCTAATTTTTTAAGCAGATTTAAGTCAGGACTGAGACTAGACCACTTGGGAACACTGAACACCTCTTGGAAAGCCATTCTGGTGTCTTTTGCATAAAAATGTGTGTAATTGTCCCGCAGAAAAATACAACCCTATCCCAGGGTTAGGTTTTCAGAAGACTGAGGTGGGTTTTCTCTAAGTTTTTAATTGGGCTTTTCTTCTTTCATATTTCTTTTGATCCTAACAAACTCCTCAGTCCCTGCCGGTGACAAGCATACCCATAACATGATCCCAATACTTGAAAATACAAAGGGATCAACAACATTGCATTCACAACATATTACTGGCCTGCATGACAAAGTGAAAAGAAAGAAGCCGGTGTTAAAAGAAATCCACTAGATGTGAACGGAGGTAAGATGGCGGACAGAACACAGCGGTGCAGATCGCCTCAAGATAAAATCGTAATATTCAATATCTGTAAGTTAGACTAAATATTAGCACTTTACATACTCGTGGGTAATAACCTTCAATCTGGATAACACAAAACAAATCATAAGGCTAGAGAAACGTATCAACAAATATTACGAAAACAAGCAACACCCAAACATGACGGAGAGTAAGCATGGAGAACCATTCCTCAAAAGAAAACGAGACTCCTCGACGGACACAGACGAATTATGCTTTTCGCCACCGGGAATGGCAATGGTGGAAACCGATCTGTTAAAGTCGATAAATGACAAACTGGGCATACTTGAACTAGTCAGTAAAGATATAAAGGAGTTGAAGGCGAGCCTCGAGATGAGTGAGGAAAAAGCTGCCATAATGGAGAAAGAAACCAACAAGCTAAAAGGAACAGTCACTACGATGGAAACAGACGTTAATTCACTTCAAAAGGAGAACATCTTTCTGAGAGAAGCCTTACTTGACATACAGACTAGCTCTATGAGAGAAAATCTGGTACTTACTGGTATCAAAGACAAACAGGGTGAAGATCCTGAGAGTGTGGTGAAGGAATTCCTTCTTACAGCGCTTCAGATCCCACACGAAGCTGTCGACAAAATCCAACTCGAACGTGTACACCGTTTCGGACAGAGATATGAGTGCCCAATCGTTGCCAAATTTGCTTTCTTTAAAGATAAAATAATGGTTAAAGACCTAGGTAAAATACTTGCTGGCATGAAAATAGGCATGAATGATCATTGCAGAACGGCGCAAAGTTCTGTACCCAATCTTCAAGGAGAATAGATTAAAATGGAAACCGTAGTCGATAAACTGTATTGATAACCAAATGTTCCGAGACACAAAGACTACTCCATGGCTATTTTAAAAAGTTCCCATAGAGGAGTCGAATAATGGAACACCCAACACTAACCATGGTAGGGATTGTAATAAAAACAATATATAGAAAAGCAATAAAATAAAACAATTGTTAAAGAAATAAACTACACCATTCTAGAATGTTGGAAAATAATGAGTATTAGACTTTCCATTTATAGTATTTAATAAACCGCATTAGAAGAAAGGATAATTAGCTAAATAATACATCTTCAAATATAAGGAACTGGAACACAAAAGTACTCAATCAACATGGTAGAGTTAAAACACAGCAAACAGAAGACATACAAGGCACAGTATGTGGGTATGTGCGGATGTATTGTGATGGAAGGTGGGGTGTGTGTTTTTGTGTTAAGTGAGTGAAAAAGGAAAACGGTTGCAAATCCCAGAGCCCATGGGTGTTTGTGAGCAGGGGTTGTGAGAGAGAGATTTCAATTTTGTGCGGATATGGGATATACATTTTCAAATAAATTTTAAAAATAGTTTATTTATTTATTGTCCTATCATGATGGAATGGTCCCCAACCCTATACCGTAGACACCCACCTGAGTGACCCATACACTAAGGAGAAGTCCTTATCTGTTTTATGGGCCTACTGTAAGTAGCCTATACGCAGCCAAATCAGAAAGATGAATGCGGTCAGAGACCTATTAAAGCAGCACTGCCCCCTCAAGATTCTGAGCCTGCCTGGCAGGGATGGTCCTACAAAGCCAAAGCCCCCTGATGGGAGAGCATAATATAGAAGGAAATTCTCAAAGCTGCTAATGAGAACCTTGACGACCTTGTACCTAGCCGGTGGGGATTCCGGTGGGGTACCCCCACCCAGGTAGTGGCAGTGCTGGCAACACTAGCTGCAGTAACCCATGGGGAGGGGGTCACACTCGGACAATCAGAGAGGGGGCATATTATTGTGGCCCTGGTGGCACAAAATAATCGAAGGTCTGACTGCAGATGCTTGGGAAACTGGGGACCAGCGTGTGTGTGTTTCAGGGGAAGGGGGTGTATCTGATCCCCATCACCATGACAATGGTTAATCAAATCTCCCCATTTTTGCATGACTTCTCAAACAGCTGCAACTGTACAGTGAGGGAAAAAAGTATTTGATCCCCTGCTGATTTTGTACGTTTGCCTACTGACAAATAAATTATCAGTCTATAATTTTAATGGTAGGTTTATTTGAACAGTGAGAGACAGAACAACAACAAAAAAATCCAGAAAAACACATGTCAAAAATGTTATAAATTGATTTGCATTTTAATGAGGGAAATAAGTATTTGACCCCTCTGCAAAACATGACTTAGTACTTGGTGGCAAAATCCTTGTTGGCAATCACATAGGTCAGATGTTTGTTGTAGTTGGCCACAAGGTTTGCACACATCTCAGGAGGGATTTTGTCCCACTCCTCTTTGCAGATCTTCTCCAAGTCATTAAGGTTTCGAGGCTGACGTTTGGCAACTCGAACCTCCAGCTCCCTCCACAGATGTTCTATGGGATTAAGGTCTGGAGACTGGCTAGGCCACTCCAGGACCTTAATTTGCTTCTTCTTGAGCCTTGGCCGTGTGTTTTGGGTCATTGTCATGCTGGAATACCCATCCACAACCCATGTTCAATGCCCTGGCTGAGGGGAGGTTCTCACCCAAGATTTGACGGTACATGGCCCTGTCCATCGTCCCTTTGATGCTGTGAAGTTGTCCTGTCCCCTTAGCAGAAAAACACCCCCAAAGCATAATGTTTCCACCTCCATGTTTGATGGTGGGGATGGTGTTCTTGGGGTCATAGGCAGCATTCCTCCTCCTCCAAACACGGCGAGTTGAGTTGATGCCAAAGAGCTCCATTTTGGTCTCATCTGACCACAACACTTTTCCCCAGTTCTCCTCTGAATCATTCAGATGTTCATTGGCAAACTTCAGACGGGCATGTATATGTGTTTCCCTGAGCAGGGGGACCTTGCGGGCGCTGCAGGATTTCAGTCCTTCACGGCGTAGTGTGTTACCAATTGTTTTCTTGGTGACTATGGTCCCAGCTGCCTTGAGATCATTGACAAGATTATCCTGTGTAGTTCTGGGCTGATTCCTCACCGTTCTCATGATCATTGCAACTCCACGAGGTGAGATCTTGCATGGAGCCCCGGCCGATAGACAGGAACTTGTTCAAGAAAGATCAAGTGTAATATATTATAAAAAATAAAGCGAACTGGATGGAATATGGGGAAAAATGCACCAAATCTTTTTTAATCTTCAACATAGAAATGCTACCAAAAAGAATTTACTGAAACTTGTTACAAATGACGGAGTCACCCATGATTCACCAAACTATATTTTGAAAGAGGAAGTAAAGTACTTTAAGCATATGTTTTCGTTTCAGTCTCTCACGAGGTGAGAACTTGCATGGAGCCCCAGGCCGAGGGAGATTGACAGTTGTGTTTCTTCCATTTGCGAATAATCGCACCAACTGTTGTCACCTTCTCACCAAGCTGCTTGGCGATGGTCTTGTAGCCCATTCCAGCCTTGTGTAGGTCTACAATCTTGTCCCTGACATCCTTGGAGAGCTCTTTGGTCTTGGCCATGGTGGAGAGTTTGGAATCTGATTGATTGATTGCTTCTGTGGACAGGTGTCTTTTATACAGGTAACAAACTGAGATTAGGAGCACTCCCTTTAAGAGTGTGCTCCTAATCTCAGCTCGTTACCTGTATAAAAGACACCTGGGAGCCAGAAATCTTTCTGATTGAGAGGGGGTCAAATACTTATTTCCCTCATTAAAATGCAAATCAATTTATAACATTTTTGACATGCGTTTTTCTGGATTTTGTTGTTGTTACTCTGTCTCTCACTGTTCAAATAAACCTACCATTACAATTATAGAGTGATCATTTCTTTGTCAGTGGGCAAACGTACAAAATCAGCAGGGGATCAAATACTTTTTTCCCTCACTGTATATGCATTTGTAAATCAAGTCCTTTCTTGAGTTGGGCTCAGGGATGGAACAACTGTTGAGATTATGGTTGGTTGTGGGGGAAAGTGGTTGAGTGTGTATGTGTGTCTGTATGTATCCCACATCTATTGCTAGGGGGTAATGATGTTAGGGATAATAAAGGATGAATCACAATAATTGTTTGCTAAAATAATAATTGCTTGCCAAAGATGTAATTCTTGTAATGGCAATCCTGGTTATACAGTGGCTTGCGAAAGTATTCACCCCCCTTGGCATTTTTCCTATTTGGTTGCCTTACAACCTGAAATTTAAATTGATTTCTTGGGGATTTGTATCATTTGATTTACACAACATGCCTACCACTTTGAAGATGCAAAATATTTTTTGGAAGCAATTACAGCTGCAAGTCTCTTGGGGTATGTCTCTATAAGCTTGGCACATCTAGCCACTGGGATTTTTGCCCATTCTTCAAAGCAAAACTGCTCCAGCTCCTTCAAGTTGGATGGGTTCCACTGGTGTACGGCAATCTTTAAGTCATACCACAGATTCTCAATTGGATTGAGGTCTGGGCTTTGACTAGGCCATTCCAAGACATTTAAATGTTTCCCCTTAAACCACACAAGTGTTGCTTTAGCAGTATGCTTAGGGTCATTGTCCTGCTGGAAGGTGAACCTCCGTCCCAGTCTAAATCTCTGGAAGACTGATATGCACCCACCACTTTTCCGTTATTAATTTTTTTGAATTTTTTTAACAAGCTATTGTTTTCATTTCACTTCACCAATTTGGACTATTTTGTGTATGTCCATTACATGAAATTCAAATAAAAATCCATTTAAATTACAGGTTGTAATGCAATAAAATAGGAAAAACGCCATGGGGGATGAATACTTTTGCAAGGTACTGTAGGTAACAATCCTTTGTATGAACTGCCTACATTATTACGCATATTATTTGTTAATTATGGAAATTAAGATGCGCAGGATTTTTTATATATATATTTTTTAATAGCTACAGTGGGGGGAAAAAAGTATTTAGTCAGCCACCAATTGTGCAAGTTCTCCCACTTAAAAAGATGAGAGAGGCCTGTAATTTTCATCATAGGTACACGTCAACTATGACAGACAAAATGAGAAGTTTTTTTCCAGAAAATCACATTGTAGGATTTTTAATGAATTTATTTGCAAATTATGGTGGAAAATAAGTATTTGGTCAATAACAAAAGTTTCTCAATACTTTGTTATATACCCTTTGTTGGCAATGACACAGGTCAAACGTTTTCTGTAAGTCTTCACAAGGTTTTCACACACTGTTGCTGGTATTTTGGCCCATTCCTCCATGCAGATCTCCTCTAGAGCAGTGATGTTTTGGGGTTGTCGCTGGGCAACACAGACTTTCAACTCCCTCCAAATATTTTCTATGGGGTTGAGATCTGGAGACTGGCTAGGCCACTCCAGGACCTTGAAATGCTTCTTACGAAGCCACTCCTTCGTTGCCCGGGCGGTGTGTTTGGGATCATTGTCATGCTGAAAGACCCAGCCACGTTTCATCTTCAATGCCCTTGCTGATGGAAGGAGGTTTTCACTCAAAATCTCACGATACATGGCCCCATTCATTCTTTCCTTTACATGGATCAGTCGTCCTGGTCCCTTTGCAGAAAAACAGCCCCAAAGCATGATGTTTCCACCCCCATGCTTCACAGTAGGTATGGTGTTCTTTGGATGCAACTCAGCATTCTTTGTCCTCCAAACACGACGAGTTGAGTTTTTACCAAAAAGTTATATTTTGGTTTCATCTGACCATATGACATTCTCCCAATCCTCTTCTGGATCATCCAAATGCACTCTAGCAAACTTCAGACGGGCCTGGACATGTACTGGCTTAAGCAGGGGGACACGTCTGGCACTGCAGGATTTGAGTCCCTGGCGGCGTAGTGTGTTACTTTGGTCCCAGCTCTCTGCAGGTCATTCACTAGGTCACTAGGTCCCCCCGTGTGGTTCTGGGATTTTTGCTCACCGTTCTTGTGATCATTTTGACCCCACGGGGTGAGATCTTGCGTGGAGCCCCAGATCGAGGGAGATTATCAGTGGTCTTGTATGTCTTCCATTTCCTAATAATTGCTCCCACAGTTGATTTCTTCAAACCAAGCTGCTTACCTATTGTGATTTTCTGCAATTTTTTTCTCAATTTGCCTGTCATAGTTGACGTGTATCTATGATGAAAATTACAGGCCTCTCATCTTTTTAAGTGGGAGAACTTGCACAATTGGTGGCTGACTAAATACTTTTTTCCCCCACTGTATATATAATGCAAATCGAGGTGAGTGCGATGGAAATGCTTTTGCCGTTTGATCTGCTTCTCTTCTGTGGGTGGCACTGTGCTCTTTTCGAAGGATGGGTCCCGGTCTCTCGGGGCCCTGGGATCCGGGGGGACGGGGGTGGTCTGCCGGTCACTGGGATGACAACCCAACTTGGAATGGGGAGAGGTTTTAGCAGGTGGAATAGTGGGGAACAATTGGAGGTTTACTTAGTAGCAATGCAAATATCATGGTATAGCTATATGGACACTCAATCACTATGGTACTTTTTAATGGTGAGTTTACAAACATATATTATGATAAATAGATTTGAAACTTGTATCTCATTATGGTAAATGGTGAAATAAGTATAGCCAGTTATAATTGTAATGACTTAGCAGATACTAAGAAAAGACTATCAGTATTTACCTGCTAAAAGAGAAGGAATATAATAAATATTGTTTACAGGAAACTCATTCAACTATTTTAGATGAAGTTGTGTGGAAAAAGGACTGGGGAGGCGAAATATATTTCTCCCATGGGCAAAGAAATTCAAAAGGGGTGATGATATTAATTAAGTGTTTTTGATCCGAATGTGCAAATTGTCCAAACAGATCCTCAAGGTAGATGGATGATTTTAAATGTTATTGGACCATAAACCGATATGGCTCATTAACCTATACAGTCCAAGTAATGATGATCCACGCTTTGTCAAGGCTGAGGTGTATGTGGTGTGGGAGTCAGGCGCAGGACACCGAAGCTTAGTCCAACAAAGTTTACTTGTGAACCACAAGGCAAAGATACAAAGAACGGCCTCAAAACGACAGAGGCGAGCAATTACTCAACTATGCGTAAAACAACAAAACAGAGAAAAACACGCAGCACTACGGACAGGCGAAAAACAACACACAACCTAACCAATACAACACAGGCAACTTATAGAACACGTAATCAGACACAAACGGACACAGGTGTGACAGACAGACAAAAGCAATCACACATAGAAACATTCAACAGTGTACTAGTACTCCGGGGACGACGAACGCCGAAGCCTGCCCGAACTAGGAGGAGGAGCAGCCTCGGCAGAATCCGTGACAGTACCCCCCCCTTGACGCGCGGCTCCAGCCGTGCGCCGACCCCGGCCTCGGGGACGGCCAGGAGGACGCGGACCCGGGCGCGTGGGATGCCCACGGTGGAACTCCGTCAGGAGGGATGGATCTAGGATTTCCCTCCTAGGCACCCAGCACCGTTCCTCCGGACCGTACCCCTCCCACTCCACGAGATACTGGAGACCACTCATCCGGCGCCTTGAGTCCAAGATGGTCCGAACCCTGTACGCCGGGGCCCCCTCGATGTCCAAAGGGGGCGGAGGGGTCTCTCCTATCTCATGTTCTTGGAGTGGGCCAGCTACCACCGGCCTGAGAAGAGACACATGGAACGAGGGGTTAATATTCTTGTACTCAATAGGCAGTTGTAACCTGTAACACACCTCGTTCAATCTTCTCAGGACTTTAAAGGGCCCCACAAACCGCCAACCCAGCTTCTGGCAGGGCAGGCGGAGGGGCAGGTTTCGAGTCGAGAGCCAGACTCGATCTCCCGGTGCGTACACCGGTCCCTCACTGCGGTGGCGATCGGCGCTCGCCTTTTGTCGACGGATGGCCCGCTGCAGATGGACATGGGCAGCGTCCCACGTCTCCTCCGAGCGCCGAATCCACTCATCCACCGCAGGGGCCTCGATCTGGCTCCCGTGCCAAGGTGCCAGGACCGGCTGATACCCTAAAACACACTGGAAAGGTGTTAAATTGGTGGAGGAGTGGCGGAGAGAGTTCTGGGCCATCTCTGCCCAGGGGATATACCTAGACCACTCCTCCGGCCGGCCCTGGCAATAGGACCTCAGAAACCTACCCACATTCTGGTTGACTCGTTCAACCTGCCCATTGCTCTCTGGGTGGTACCCCGAGGTAAGGCTCACCGAGACCCTCAAGCGTTCCATGAACGCCCCCCAGACTCTGGAGGTGAACTGGGGACCTCGGTCAGACACAATATCCTCGGGGACCCCATAGTGCCGGAACACGTGGGTAAATAGGGCCTCAGCGGTCTGTAGGGCAGTAGGGAGACCCGGCATCGGGAGGAGACGACAGGCCTTGGAAAACCGATCCACAACGACCAAAATGGTGGTATTCCCCTGGGAGGGGGGTAGGTCGGTCACAAAATCCACCGAGAGGTGGGACCATGGTCGTTGTGGAACGGGCAGGGGATGTAACTTTCCCCTGGGCAAATGTCTAGGTGCCTTACACTGGGCGCACACCGAGCAGGAGGAGACATAAACCCTCACATCCTTAGCTAACGTTGGCCACCAGTATTTCACGCTAAGGCAGTGCACTGTCCGGCCAATACCTGGATGTCCAGAGGAGGGTGATGTATGAGCCCAATAGATAAGGCGATCACGAACCTCGAGCGAAACGTACGTCCGCCCCACAGGACACTCGGGGGGAGTAGGGTCGGTACGCAGTGCCCGCTCGATCTCCGCATCGACCTCCCACACCACCGGAGCCACCAGACAAGACTCAGTATGGGAGTATGGGAGTAGGTTCAATGGACCTCTCCTCTGTGTCATACCGCCGGGACAGGGCGTCTGCCTTACCGTTCTGGGACCCTGGGATGTATGTGATCTTAAAAACAAACCGGGTCAGGAACATGTTCCACCTAGCCTGACGAGGGTTCAATCTCCTAGCTGCCCGGATGTACTCCAGGTTACGGTGGTCAGTCAGAATGAGGAAAGGGTGTTGAGCCCCCTCAAGCCAATGCCTCCACACCTGGACTACAGCTAACAGCTCCCTGTCCCCTACGTCATAATTACGCTCCGCCGAGCTGAGCTTCTTAGAATAGAACGCACAGGGGCGGAGCTTAGGTGGCGTGCCGGACCGTTGCGACAGGACTGCCCCAATACCGGCCTCGGACGCGTCTACCTCTACTTGGAATGGTAAAGAGGGATCCGGATGCGCCAGCACCGGAGCCGAGGTGAACAGGTTTTTCAGTTTGACAAATGCCCTGTCCGCCTCAGCTGACCACTGCAAGCGAACCGGACCCCCCTTTAACAGGGACGTAATGGGAGCTGCAACCTGTCCAAAGCCCCGGATAAACCTCCGGTAGTAATTAGCAAAACCAAAAAACTGCTGCACCTCTTTTACAGTGGTTGGAGTTTGCCAATTACGCATGGCCGACACACGGTCAACCTCTATCTTCACACCAGATGCGGACAACCGATAACCCAAAAAGGAGACGGACTCCTGGAAGAACAAGCATTTCTCTGCCTTGGCATACAAGTCATGCTCCAACAGTCTCCTCAACACTCGGCGCACCAGGGCTACATGCTCGGCTCGTGTAGAAGAGTACACTTGGATGTCGTCGATGTACACTACCACACCCTGCCCATGCATGTCCCGGAAAATCTCGTCAACAAAGGATTGGAAGACTGAAGGAGCATTCATCAACCCGTATGGCATGACGAGATACTCGTAATGACCCGAGGTGGTGCTTGTTAGAAATTGCGTAATTCAAATCTGGTATTGGAATAAGAGAAAACATAATCAAGAGATATTCAATCCAAGCTAAATTTATTATATGCAAAATGTATGTATGATACGTATGAAGGTTCGTATACGGGCTCACTGAAAAACCACGCAGGGCCGACAGAGAACTAGAATTATTGTTTACAGATTCTTTCTCAAATACTCTGACAGAAAGCCTCCACCTCTTCTGTTGGCCAACCAGAGCAAAGGACTGAGTGTGGTCCAGACTCCATTTCAGCCAATCCGTTGGCGCGGGGGTTGGTCTCAACTCCTTGGCACTCCATTTGTTGCCAGGCATAGTTGCTATGATAATAACCTGCGGAGTCAGCACCGAAAATACACAATTCCACTGTACCCATGTTCAAGGACAGTTTCACAGACAATGAAGAGAGAGTGTTCTTATCTGTAAGAAATACAAGTCTTATCTGTCCTACCCCTAACGTTCCCTGTGAAACAATCCATATCAGTACAGTGCTCCTCATTAATGCATTCCTTCCAAGCTATTCATCACATACAGATCCAATTAAAAAATTAAACCCAACATGCTAAATGCTGTTTTCCATTCATCCCCCTCCCTAATGCGCACCAGATTGTACGCGCTCCTGAGATCCAACTTTGTGAAGAACCGCGCTCCGCGTAATGATTCTGTCATAGTCGCAATCAGTGGAAGAGGGTAACTGTACTTAACCGTGATCTGATTGAGACTACGGTAATCAATACACGGGCGCAAACCCCCGTCCTTCTTCTTCACAAAAAAGAAACTAGAGGAAACCGGGAAAGTGGAGGACCGTATGTATCCCTGTGCCAAGGACTCGGCTATGTAAGTCTCCATAGCCGCTGTCTCCTCTTGAGACAGGGGATACACACGGCTCCGCGGAAGTGCCGCTCCTGTTTGGAGATCTATCGCACAATTCCCCTGTCTATGAGGTGGTAGCCGTGTTGCCCTCGTTTTGCTGAACACAAGTGCTAAATCCTCATATTCAGGGGGAATGCGCATTGCGGGCACTTGGTTCGGACTCTCCACCGAGGTCGCCCCTAAGGAAACACCTAGACATCTCCCTACACACTGGGCAGACCACTCCATAAGAGCCCTCTGTTGCCACGCAATGGTAGGATCATGGGCGCTTAACCAGGGAAGCCCCAGCACCACGGGATACGCAGGAGAGTCAATCAGATAAAACTGAATGATCTCCTCATGACCCCCCTGCGTCGTCATCTTAAGTGGTGCTGTGACTTATCTGATCAACCCCGACCCCAACGGCCGGCTGTCTAGGGCATGAACAGGAAAGGGGGCTTCTACCGGCCGAAGGGGAATTCCTAACCTATAACAAAATGCACGATCAACAAAATTCCCAGCTGCGCCTGAATCTACTAGCGCCTTATGCTGGGAATGAGGTGCCACCTGTGGAAATCTCACAGGTATACACATGTGACCAACAGAGAGCTCTGGGTAAGTGGGGCGCCTACTCACCTGGAATGACTCCCCAGTGCGTGACCTGTTGTCCCCTCTCCCAGGAGACCCTCCCCAGCACCTGGCCGCGGTGTGTCCTCCACGGCCACAGTTGGTGCAGGGGATGGCCCCCCTCGGGCTCTCTCTCCTCCTCTCTCTAGCGCCAGCACCTCCGAGCTCCATGGGAATCGGCTCGGAGGTGCTGGAGGGTGGAATGGACGACCCCCACTCGGGACGTCCGCGGGTAGCCAGCAGGGTGTCGAGACGGATGGAGATGTCCACCAACTGGTCGAAGGATAGGTTGGTGTCCCTGCAGGCCAGCTCACGACGAACGTCCTCTCGTAGGCTACACCGGTAATGGTCGATGAGGGCCCTCTCATTCCACCCCGCATCCGCCGCTAGAGTCCGGAACTCCAGGGCGAACTCCTGTGCGCTCCCCTTCCCCTGTCGGAGGTGGAACAGACGCTGTCGGAGGTGGAACAGAGAACTCCGCGTAGGTGGTAGCGGCGTCTATTCCCCTCCATTCGGCGTTGGCCCACTCCAACGCCTTGCCGGATAGACAGGAGATGAGGGCGGAGACGCTCTCGTATCCCGAGGGCGCTGGGTGTATGGTGGCCAGGTAGAGTTCCACCTGCAGGAGGAACCCCTGACACCCGGCTGCAGAACCATCATATGCCCTCGGGAGCGAGAGCCGAATGCCACTGGGTCCCGGTGCTGAGAGTGGAGGACTGGCCGTTGGTTACGGGATGGTGTGAGAAGGCGTGGGCACCTCTCCCGTAACCAACCGGCGCAGAGTGTTGGACACCTCGTTCATGGCGGCCCCAAGTTGCCGGATCATGGTGTCTTGGTCGCTGATCCGATCCTCCAGCGACTTGGGTGCCGCCACTGCTCCTGCTGACTCCATACTGGTGTGTTGTTCTGTCAAGGCTGAGGTGTATGTGGTGTGGGAGTCATGCGCAGGACACCGAAGCTTAGTCCAACAAAGTTTACTTGTGAACCACAAGGCAAAGATACAAAGAACGGCCTCAAAACGACAGAGGCGAGCAATTACGCAACTATGCGTAAAACAACAAAACAGAGAAAAACACGCAGCACTACGGACAGGCGAAAAACAACACACAACCTAACCAATACAACACAGGCAACTTATAGAACACGTAATCAGACACAAACGGACACAGGTGTGACAGACAGACAAAAGCAATCACACATAGAAACATTCAACGGTGGCAGCTAGTACTCCGGGGACGACGAACGCCGAAGCCTGCCCGAACTAGGAGGAGCAGCAGCCTCGGCAGAATCCGTGACACGCTTCTTTGAAAATAAATTATTATATATATCAACCCTACAAGCAATACAAGACTGTATTATTATGGTGGGAGATTATAATACAGTTTTAAATACCTCTATGGACCGTAAAGGAAATCACACTACAAACTATCACCCTCATGCACTTAAGGAAATCCCGAATGTCTTGGAATATATATATTGGAACGAGTGGATATATGAAGGCTTAAATATCCTGACCTAGTGAGATATACATGGCGTACGCTTAATCAAGCTAGTCGTCTTGAATACTTTCTTATGTAGTCAACCAAAAGTTTAAAAAGTGTTGATATGGGACAGAATGCGGTTGGACCATCAAATAATTGGCATACATATCAAAGCCTATTGGATGATAACTTGTTTTTAACTAGGACAGAATAAATTTTTTCCCCAACATAACATAGGTACAGCAGATCCCCTTATTGTATGGGACACTTTTAAATGTGCCTTTAGAGGCCATGCAATTCAGTACTCATCTCGAAAACAAAAGCAATTTAGGTCAAAATAAATAAATAATAATATGCCATTTAGCAGACGCTTTTATCCAAAGCGACTTACAGTCATGCGTGCATACATTTTTTTTGTGTATGGGTGGTCCCGGGGATCGAACCCACTACCTTGGCGTTACAAGCGCCGTGCTCTACCAGCTGAGCTACAGAGGACCAATTTGGACTATTTTGTGTATGTCCATTACATGAAATCCAAATAAAAATCCATTTGAATTACAGGTTGTAATGCAACAAAATAGGAAAAACGCCATGGGGGATGAATACATATTACATATTAACAAAGGAAATGGAAGGACTAACAGTACAGATAGATAGTGATAAAAATCTGTACCATAGAGGCACAGAATAAGGTAGAGGAAAAACAAAAAGAAATGGAGGAATTTATTCAAGAAAGATCAAGTGTAATATATTATAAAAAATAAAGCGAACTGGATGGAATATGGGGAAAAATGCACCAAATCTTTTTTAATCTTCAACATAGAAATGCTACCAAAAATAATTTACTGAAACTTGTTACAAATGACGGAGTCACCCATGATTCACCAAACTATATTTTGAAAGAGGAAGTAAAGTACTTTAAGCATTTGTTTTCGTTTCAGTCTCCTCCATCTCCACTAACCAAAGCTAATTGTATGGACTTTTTTTCTATTCATAATGTAAAATTAACAGCTGTACAGAAAGTCTCATGTGAACGCGAAATTACACAGGAGGAACCTCTTGATGCAATTAAAGCCTTTAAGTCCGGGAAAACTCCAGGGCTGGATGGCATACCAGTGGAGGTACAGTGGGGAGAACAAGTATTTGATACACTGCCGATTTTGCAGGTTTTCCTACTTACAAAGCATGTAGAGGTCTGTAATTTTTATCATAGGTACACTTCAACTGTGAAAGACGGAATCTAAAACAAAAATCCAGAAAATCCCATTGTATGATTTTTAAGTAATTAATTTGCATTTTATTGCATGACATAAGTATTTGATACATCAGAAAAGCAGAACTAAATATTTGGTACAGAAACCTTTGTTTGCAATTACAGAGATCATACATTTCCTGTAGGTCTTGACCAGGTTTGCACACACTGCAGCAGGGATTTTGGCCCACTCCTCCATACAGACCTTCTCCAGATCCTTCAGGTTTCGGGGCTGTCGCTGGGCAATACAGACTTTCAGCTCCCTCCAAAGATTTTCTATTGGGTTCAGGTCTGGAGACTGGCTAGGCCACTCCAGGACCTTGAGATGCTTCTTACAGAACCACTCCTTAGTTGCCCTGGCTGTGTGTTTTCGGTCGTTGTCATGCTGGAAGACCCAGCCACGACCCATCTTCAATGCTCTTACTGAGGGAAGGAGGTTGTTGGCCAAGATCTCGCGATACATGGCCCCATCCATCCTCCCTTCAATACGGTGCAGTCGTCCTGTCCCCTTTGCAGAAAAGCATCCCCAAAGAATGATGTTTCCACCTCCATGCTTCACGGTTGGGATGGTGTTCTTGGGGTTGTACTCATCCTTCTTCTTCCTCCAAACACGGCGAGTGGAGTTTAGACCAAAAAGCTCTATTTTTGTCTCATCAGACCACATGACCTTCTCCCATTCCTCCTCTGGATCATCCAGATGGTCATTGGCAAACTTCAGACGGGCCTGGACATGTGCTGGCTTGAGCAGGGGGACCTTGCGTGGGCTGCAGGATTTTAATCCATGACGGCGTAGTGTGTTACTAATGGTTTTCTTTGAGACTGTGGTCCCAGCTCTCTTCAGGTCATTGACCAGGTCCTGCCGTGTAGTTCTGGGCTGATCCCTCACCTTCCTCATGATCATTGATGCCCCACGAAGTGAGATCTTGCATGGAGCCCCAGACCGAGGTTGATTGACCGTCATCTTGAAGTTCTTCCATTTTCTAATAATTGCGCCAACAGTTGTTGCCTTCTTACCAAGCTGCTTGCCTATTGTCCTGTAGCCCATCCCAGCCTTGTGCAGGTCTACAATTTTATCCCTGATGTCCTTACACAGCTCTCTGGTCTTGGCCATTGTGGAGAGGCTGGAGTCTGTTTGATTGAGTGTGTGGACAGGTGTCTTTTATACAGGTAACGAGTTCAAACAGGTGCAGTTAACAGGAGAACAGGAGTGCTTCTTAAAGAAAAACTAACAGGTCTGTGAGAGCCGGAATTCTTACTGGTTGGTAGGTGATCAAATACTTATGTCATGCAATAAAATGCAAATTAATTACTTAAAAATCATACAATGTGATTTTCTGGATTTTTGTTTTAGATTCCGCCTCTCACAGTTGAAGTGTACCTATGATAAAAATGACAGGCTTCTACATGCTTTGTAAGTAGGAAAACCTGCAAAATCGTCAGTGTATCAAATACTTGTTCTCCCCAATGTATGTACGTACGTATGTACGTACATACATACATACACATATATATATACACACACTGCTCAAAAAAATAAAGGGAACACTTAAACAACACAATGTAACTCCAAGTCAATCACACTTCTGTGAAATCAAACTGTCCACTTAGGAAGCAACACTGATTGACAATACATTTCACATGCTGTTGTGCAAATGGAATAGACAACAGGTGGAAATTATAGGCAATTAGCAAGACACCCCCAATAAAGGACTGGTTTTGCAGGTGGTGACCACAGACCACTTCTCAGTTCCTATGCTTCCTGGCTGATGTTTTGGTCACTTTTAAATGCTGGTGGTGCTTTCACTCTAGTGGTAGCATGAGACGGAGTCTACAACCCACACAAGTGGCTCAGGTAGTGCAGCTCATCCAGGATGGCACATCAATGCGAGCAGGTTTGCTGTGTCTGTCAGCGTAGTGTCCAGAGCATGGAGGCGCTACCAGGAGACAGGCCAGTACATCAGGAGACGTGGAGGAGGCCGTAGGAGGGCAAAACCCCAGCAGCAGGACTGCTACCTCCGCTTTTGTGCAAGGAGGAGCAGGAGGAGCACTGCCAGAGCCCTGCAAAATGACCTCCAGCAGGCCACAAATGTGCATGTGTCTGCTCAAACGGTCAGAAACAGACTCCATGAGGGTGGTATGAGGGCCCGACGTCCACAGGTGGGGGTTGTGCTTACAGCCCAACACCGTGCAGGACGTTTGGCATTTGCCAGAGAACACCAAGATTGGCAAATTCGCCACTGGCGCCCTGTGCTCTTCACAGATGAAAGCAGGTTCATACTGAGCACATGTGACAGACGTGACAGAGTCTGGAGACGCCGTGGATAATGTTCTGCTGCCTGCAACATCCTCCAGCATGACCGGTTTGGCGGTGGGTCAGTCATGGTGTGGGGTGGCATTTCTTTGGGGGGCCGCACAGCCCTCCATGTGCTCGCCAGAGGTAGCCTGACTGCCATTAGGTACCGAGATGAGATCCTCAGACCCCTCGTGAGACCATATGCTGGTGCGGTTGGCCCTGGGTTCCTCCTAATGCAAGACAATGCTAGACCTCATGTGGCTGGAGTGTGTCAGCAGAGGAAGGCATTGATGCTATGGACCGCCCGTTCCCCAGACCTGAATCCAATTGAGCACATCTGGGACATCATGTCTCGCTCCATCCACCAACGCCACGTTGCACCACAGACTGTCCAGGAGTTGGCGGATGCTTTAGTCCAGGTCAGGGAGGAGATCCCTCAGGAGACCATCCGCCACCTCATCAGGAGCATGCCCAGGCGTTGTAGGGAGGTCATACAGGCACGTGGAGGCCACACACACTACTGAGCCTCATTTTGACTTGTTTTAAGGACATTACATCAAAGTTGGATCAGCCTGTAGTGTGGGTTTCCACTTTAATTTTGAGGGTGACTCCAAATCCAGACCTCCATGGGTTGATACATTTGATTTCCACTGATAATTTTTGTGTGATTTTGTTGTCAGCACATTCAACTAAGTATTTAATAAGATTATTTCATTCATTCAGATCTAGGATGTGTTATTTTAGTGTTCCCTTAATTTTTTTGAGCAGTGTATATACATATATATATATATATACATATATATACACATATATACATATACAGTGAGGGAAAAAAGTATTTGATCCCATGCTGATTTTGTACGTTTGCCCACTGACAAAGAAATGATCAGTCTATAATTTTGTTCAAATAAACCTACCATTAAAATTATAGACTGATCATTTCTTTGTCAGTGGGCAAACGTACAAAATCAGCAGGGGATCAAATACTTTTTTCCCTCACTGTATAAGGTCCCACAGTTGACAGTGCATGTCAGAGCATAAACCAAGCCATGAGGACGAAGGAGTGTAAAATTCGTCTGTCCTCAGTTGCAACACTTACTACCTAGTTCCAAACTGCCTCTGGAAGCAACGTCAGCACAATAACTGTTTGTCGGGAGCTTAATGAAATGGGTTTCCATGGCTGAGCAGCCGCACACAAGTGTCGGCTGGAGTGGTGTAAAGATTGCTGCCATTGGACTCTGGATCAGTGGAAACGCGTTCTCTGAAGTGATGTATCACGCTTCACAATCTGGCAGTCTGACGAACAAATCTGGGTTTGGCGGATGCCAGGAGAACGCTACCTGCCCGAATGCATAGTGCCAACTGTACAGTTTGGTGGAGGAGGAATAATTGTCTGGGGCTGTTTTTCATGGTTCGGGCTAGACCCCTTAGTTCCAGTGAAGGGAAATCTTAACTCTACAGCATACATTGACATTCTAGACGATTCTGTTCTTCTACTTTGTGTGAATACTTATGTAAATGAGAAGTCTGTATTTAAATTTCAATACATTTGCCAAAAAACATGTTTTCACTTTGTCATTATGGGGTATTGTGTGTAGATCAGTGAGATGTTTTATTTATTTAATCAATTTTGAATTCAGGCTGTAACACAACAATGTGGAATAAGTCAAGGGGTATGCATACTTTCTGAAGGCACTGTGCAGTGCATTCGGAAAGTATTCAGATCCCTTGACCCAAATTTATAAAAATAAAAAAAACTTACCTTATTTACAGACCCTTTGCTATGAGACTCGAAATTGAGCTCAGGTGCATCCTGTTATCATTGATCATCCTTGAGATGTTTCTACAACTTGATTGGAGTCCACCTGTGGTAAATTCAATTGATTGGACATGATTTGGAGAGTCACGCACACCTATCTATATAAGGTCCCAAAGTTGACAGTGCA
The DNA here is from genome assembly GCF_964263955.1 of Coregonus lavaretus. NCBI lineage: Eukaryota > Metazoa > Chordata > Actinopteri > Salmoniformes > Salmonidae > Coregonus > Coregonus lavaretus. Next base: position 2,782,355 of record NC_140017.1, on the reverse strand, counting down.
TGTCAGAGCAAAAACAAGCCATGAGGTCGAAGGAATTGTCAGTAGAGCTCCGAGACAGGATTGTGTCGAGGCACAGATCTGGGGAAGGGTACCAACACATTTCTGCTGCATTGAAGGTCCCCAAGAACACAGTGGCCGACCAAACTGAGCAATCGGGGGAAAGGGGCCTTGGTCAGGGAGGTGACCAAGAACCCGATGGTCACTCTGACAGAGTTCCTCTGTGGAGATGGGAGAACGTTCCAGAAGGACAACAATCTCTGCAGCACTCCACTAATCAAGCTTTTATGGTAGAGTAGCCAGACGGACGCCACTCCTCAGTAAAAGGCACATGACAGCCCGCTTGGTGTTTGCCAAAAGGCACCTAAAGGACTCTCGGAACCATGAAACAAGATTCTTTGGTCTGATAAAACCAAGATTGAACTCTTTGGCCTGAATGCCAAGCCCCACATCTGGAAGAAACCTGGCACCATCCCTACGGTGAAGCATGGTGGTGGCAGCAGCATCATGCTGCAGGGATGTTTTTCAGCGGCAGGGACTGGGAGACTAATCAGGATTGAGGGAAAGATGATTGGAGCAAAGTACAGAGAGATCCTTGATGAAAACCTGCTCCAGAGCGCTCAGGACATCAGACTGGGGCGAAGGTTCACCTTCCAACAGGACAATGACCCTAAGCACACAACTCCCCAAAGACAGGTGTGCCAAGCTTGTAGCGTCATACCCAAGAAGACTCGAGGCTGTAATCGCTGCCAAAGGTACTTCAACAAAGTACTGAGTAAAGGGTCTGAATACTCATGTAAATGTGTTAATTCTGTTTTTTAATTTCTTTTGAAATTTTCAAACATTTCTAAAAAAAGATTGATTGTGCCATGGACTTCTTTCTCGACGAGGCTAGGTCAAATCCAATACATTACAACACAGTGAGACCCTCTCTATTTTCAAGTATTGTGGTGGCAGCATCATGTTATGGGTATGCTTGTCATCAGCAGGGACTGGGGAGTTTGTCAGGATCAAAATAAATATTAAAGCAGCAAAGCCCAGGTACAAAGTTGGAGGAACCCCTCCCCTCCCCTCCTCCCCTCAGTCTTCGGAAAAAGTAACCCTGGGATAGTTTTATTTTTCAGTGAGAAAAGTACACAAATGTTAATGCCAAAGACACACCAGAAAGGCTTTCCAAGAGGTGTTGAGTGGTCTAGTCTCAGTCCTGAGTTAAATTTGCTTGAAAATCAGAGACATGGTTTGAATATTGCTGTCCATCAATGATTCCCAACCAAATGTAATGAGCTTGAGCAACTTTGAAAAAAACAATGGATAACACCTTCCTAATATTGAGTTGTACCCCCTTTTGCCCTCAGAACAGCCTCAATTCGTCAGGGCATGGACTCTACAAGGTGTTGAAAGCGTTCCACAGGGATGCTGGCCCATGTTGACTCCAATGCTTCCCACAGTTGTGTCCAGTTGTCTGGATGTCCTTTTTGGGTGGTGAACCATTCTTGATACACACAGGAAACTGTTGAGCGTGAAAACCCAGCAGTGTTGCAGTTCTTGACACATTGAAACTGGTGCGCCTGGCACCTACTACCATACCCCGTTCAAAGGCACTGAAATCTTTGGTCCTGCCCATTCACCCTCTGAATGGAACGCATACACAATCCATGTCTCAATTGTCTCAAGGCTTAACTTGTCTCCTCCCCTTCATCTACACTGATTGAAGTGGATTTACCAAGTGACATCAATAAGGGATCATAGCTTTCACCTGGTCAGTCTACATCATGGAAAGAGCAGGTGTTCCTAATGTTTTGTACACTCTGTATGTTGCCCTAAGAGGTGGTAGAATCTTAATGAAAATCATTCACAGCTGTAATGGTTGCCAAAGGTGCTTCCACCAAGTATTAACTCAGGGGGGTGGAGACTTTTCACATTATGGTATTAATTGTTTTGGGGTGGGGGGAGAATTTTCTATAACCTTCTTTCACTTTGAAATGTGGAGTAGATTATGTAGATCTGTAAAAAATGTAATTAGATTACATGTTAAGGCAGCAAAATGTGGAAAAAGTTGAAGGGTAGTATAGACGTTCTATAGACTGTATATCCTGTGTTCCACCACCTGTTGATTCGTTATCTCATTCTCTTCTGGTTATGATAGGGTCAGACTACTCACACTTACACATTGGGCCTGATTGCTGTCTGTGTGTATTGCAGGGAGGAGGAGGGCCGGCGGAGGACCAAAGCTCTTCAGAGACAGCTGCTTGACATCCGCAAGGAAAAATCTCTGGAGCTGCAGGTACCATAACTGAGGAGGACAACTGAGACACACTCCTTCACGTGCCCAATATGATTAGCAATCTAGTAATGGGCTACACATTGACTGACTCTTGGTGGTGCTTGAAGTGCCTTGAGGACATCAGACGTCGTTGTCTTTGAAAATCGGGGTGAGGCTTAGAAACTGTCTTAATGTCGTCCCTTTAGCGACGCGAGGAGATGACTGCCCACCTGAAGGACCAGCTACAGGAGATGAAGGCTAAGACTGGACTGGAGAGGAAATATGTGAAGAGCAGCGCAGAGCTGCTAGTATACCAGGGACAGAAGACCAACACACACGCTGAGAAGCAGCTGGAGGATGAGATCAGGGTGTGTGTGTTTTTGTGAATCATCCCCTAGCCCCTAAGGCTGTGTTTACACAGGCAGCCCAATTCTGATCTTTTGCCCAATTAGCGGCAAACATCTGATCTGATTGGTCAAAAGACCAATTAGTGGCGAAAGATCAGAATTTGACTGCCTGTGTAAACTGGCGAAAGATCAGAATTGGGCTGCCTGTGTAAACGTAGCCTAAGTGCCTCATGCAGGGGCGGATTGGCCATCTGGCAATTCTGGCATATGCCAGATATGCTGGACTATTTTTATGTTGGATGGGCTGGTCGAAATTGACACACACAAATATTATTTATATAAAGACATGGCCGGCGGCCCATGGGCCTGTTATGATTTGTTGTACAGATTTTTGTTCAATTTCTATGTTATACTAATCTATAATGAGCCTTTGGCTGATCAGTGGGCAACGGCGATCTAGTTAATATGTATTGAGTTTACACTTCCTCAGATGTTGAACCCCAAGTTAATTAGCCTATGATATTAGTTAGTGCACATAAAGATGTTTTTAAATGTTATGTGTCAGCACTGCTCCCTGTGTCTAAGTAGGGTCAGGGTGTAGGGTGAATGTGTGGGGTGTGTGTGTGTGTGGGGGGGGTGTGTGGGGTGTGTGTGTGGGGGGTGAGTTGCCGGCGTACGCAGTGATATGGGCTGGTGTGGATGAAATGCCAGGGCTGAATTCTTGTCCCAGTCCGCCCATGTAGATCTGATAGAATTGGGTAGGGATTGCTTTTTTGCAAATACCTACACATTTCTTATAGCTATCCCATCCTTTCAGATCTACACAAGTGGCTAGGGGGGGTTGTTTCTGGGCAGAGCCTTTGGTGTGACTTGGCTACAGACTTTGTAGTAACTGAGAGGTTTGGCCGTACAGAGATGGTTACCATTACATGTGTATATGTGTAATCATTGTTCCTCTGTCCTCAGCTACTGCAGGAGAGGTTGGAGGAGGAGAGGAGAGTTCATATGGAGATGGAGACTTTCCTCAAGGAACATCAGACAGTATGTGTGCAGTGATGATTGGAAAATGGCATGACATGACTCGTGTATTGGAGCATAATTTAACTTTTATGCGACATATATATTTGGTGTAGTAGGGTGACTTGGTACGTTCTTTGAGCTGCCATCCTAAAACATCTAACGCTTTTTTTTTATTGAGATAGTAGAATCCCAAATCAATCCCTAGCCCCTGTTCAGGGGTCGGCAACCTTTACGTCAGGAAGAGACGTTTGTTTTGTTTTTTTATCACAAAAAACGAGAGTTGGGGGAGCCGTACAAGAAATTGATGAGCCCTTGTCTAGAGCAATAGCGGCCATAGCTGGGATTCAGCTCCACGGACAGCAGCCCATCAATTCACTGCAAAATCGGACATTCAGAACCATATAACAGTGGACAGCGGCCGTCAGCCATATTTGGCTGTCAGGTGAAGCCGCAACAATGTGTGTAATGTGTGTTTGTGTGCGCCCTTCAGAGTCTGGGGGAGAAGCTGGAGGTGTGGATGGAGCGCTATGAGAGAGACATGGAGGACAAGCAGCAGGAGCTCAACAGCCTGAGGAACAACAAAGCTAACAATCTCTCCCAGCTCCAGGAGTTGGCCAAGAAGGTGAGGACAGATAGCCTGGGTCGATTTCATTAGGCACCAAACAGGGGGAAAAACGGACTGAAACAGGGACTTTTCTAAAAAGAAACGGTCGTTTTCATTTTCCGTTGCATAATGTTTTGCTACAGTGTGCCCTAATGAATACAACCCTGGTCTGCATGGTTCGCAACCCATTGCTCCCTGTAGTATACAGTTCAGCGCACTGACATTAGGTAATGAATAGCATAGTAGGCGTGATATACACTGAGTATACCAAACATTAGGAACACCTTCCTAATATTGCCACCATGCCTAAGCCTAAGATCACCATGTGCAATGCCAAGCCTCGGCTGGAGTGGTGTAAAACTCGCCACCATTGGACTCTGGAGCAGTGGAAACGCGTTCGCTGGAGTGATTAATCCCGCTTCACCATCTGGCAGTCCGACGGACAAATCTGGGTTTGGCGGATTCCAGTAGAACGCTACCTGCCCCAATGCGTAGTGCCAACTGTAACATTTGATGGAGGAGGAATAATGGTCTGGGGCTGTTTTTCATGGTTCAGGCTAGGCCCCTTAGTTCCAGTGAAGGGAAATCTTAACGCTACAGCATACAATGACATTCTAGACGATTCTGTGCAACAGTTTGGGGAAGGCCCTTTCCTGTTTCAAAGCGAGGTCCATACAGAAATATTTTGTCGAGATCGGTGTGGAAGAACTTAACAGGTCTGCACAGAGCCCTGACCTACTCCCTTCACAGAACAGCGCAAACTGGCTCTAACCAGAATAGAAAGAGGAGTGGGAGGCCCTGGTGCACAACTGAGCAAGAGGACAAATACATTAGTGTCTAGTTTGAGAAACAGGCGCCTCACAGGTCCTCAATTAGCAGCTTCATTAAATAGTACCCGCAAAACACCAGTCTCAACGTCAACAGTGAGATATGGCTTTTCTTTGCCTAGAAGGTCCCGCCTCTTCACTGTTGATGTTGAGACTGGTGTTTTGCTTCTTTAAATCAGCACAATAGTTTTCAGCTGTGCTAACATAATTGCAAAAGGGTTTTCTAATGATCAATTAGCCTTTTAAAATGATCAACTTGGATTAGCAAACACAACGTGCCATTGGAACACAGGACTGATGGTTGCTGATAATGGGCCTCTGTACGCCTGTGTAGATATTCCATTAAAAATCAGCCGTTTCCAGCTACAATAGGCATTTACAACATTAACAATGTCTACACTGTACTTCTGATCAATTTGATGTTATTTTAATGGACAAAAATACATTTAAATTCAGTTTTTCACAATTCCTGACATTTAATCCTAGTCAAGATTCCCTGTCTTAGGTCAGTTAGGATCACCACTTTATTTTAAGAATGTGAAATGTCAGAATAATAGTAGAGAGAATGATTTATTTAAGCTTTTATTCCTTTCATCACATTCCCAGTGGGTCAGAAGTTTACATACACTCAATTAGTATTTGGTAACATTGCCTTTAAATTGTTTAACTTGGGTCAAACGTTTCGGGTAGCCTACCACAAGCTTCCCACAATAAGTTGGGTGAATTTTGGCCCATTCCTCCTGACAGAGCTGGTGTAACTGAGTCAGGTCTGTAGGCCTCCTTGCTCACATGCGCTTTTTCAGTTATGCCCACAAATGTTCTATAGGATTGAGGTCAGGGCTTTGTGATGGCCACTCCAATACCTTGACTTTGTTGTCCTTAAGCCATTTTGCCACAACTTTGGAAGTATGATTGGGGTCATTGTCTATTTGGAAGACCCATTTGCGACCAAGCTTTAACTTCCTGACTGATGTCTTGAGGTGTTGCTTCAATATATCCACATAATGTTCCTTCCTCATGATGCCATCTATTTTGTGAAATGCACCAGTCCCTCCTGCAGCAAAGCACCCCCACAGCGTGATGCTGCCACCCCCGTGCTTCACGGTTGGGATGGTGTTCTTCGGCTTGCAAGCAACCCTCTATTTCCTCCAAACATAACGATGGTCATTATGGCCAAACAGTTCTATTTTTGTTTCATCAGACCAGAGGACATTTCTCCAAAACGAACTATCTTTGTCCCCATGTGCAGTTGCAAACCGTAGTCTGGCTTTTTTATGGCGGTTTTAGAGCAGTGGCTTCTTCCTTGCTGAGCGGCCTTTCAGGTTATGTCGATATAGGACTCGTTTTACTGTGGATATAGATACTTTTGTACTTGTTTCCTCCAGCATCTTCACAAGGTCCTTTGCTGTTGTTCTGGGATTGATTTGCACTTTTCGCACCAAAGTACGTTCATCTCTAGGAGACAGAACGCGTCTCTTTCCTGAGCGGTATGATGGCTGCGTGGTCCTATGGTGTTTATACTTGCGTACCATTGTTTGTACAGATGAACGTGGTACCTTCAGGTGTTTGGAAATTGCTCCCAAGGATGAACCAGACTTGTGGAGGTCTACAATTATTTTTCTGAGGTCTTGACTGATTTATTTAGATTTTCCCATGATGTCAAGCAAAGAGGCACTGAGTTAGAAGGTAGGCCTTGAAATACATCCACAGGTACACCTCCAATTAATATGCCATTTAGCAGACGCTTTTATCCAAAGCGACTTAGTCACGTGTGCATACATTTTTACGTATGGGTGGTCCCGGGGATCGAACCCACTACCCTGGTGTTACAAACGCCATGCTCTACCAATTGAGTAACATAGTGACTCAAATGATGTCAATTAGCCTATCAGAAGCTTCTAAAGCCATGACATATTTTTTCTGGAATTTTCCAAGCTGTTTAAAGGCACAGTCAACTTAGTGTATGTAAACTTCTGACCCACTGAATTATAAGTGAAATAATCTTGTGTCATGCACAAAGCAGATGTCCTAACCGACTTGCCAAAACTATAGTTAAAGAAGAAATTTATGGAGTGGTTGAAAAACAAGTTTTAATGACTCCAACCTACGTGTATGTAAACTTCAGACTTCAACTGTATGTATGTATGTGTATATATATATATATGTATGTATATATATATATATATATATATATATATATATATATATATATATATATATATATATATATATACATACATACATACATACATACATACATACACACTGCTCAAAAAAATTAAGGGAACACTTAAACAACACATCCTAGATCTGAATGAATGAAATAATCTTATTAAATACTTTTTTGTTTACATATTTGAATGTGCTGACAACAAAATCAGACAAAAATTATCAATAGAAATCAAATTGATCAACCCATGGAGGTCTGGATTTGGAGTCACCCTCAAAATTAAAGTGGAAAACCACACTAAAGGCCGATCCAACTTTGATGTAATGTCCTTAAAACAAGTCAAAATGAGGCTCAGTAGTGTGTGTGGCCTCCACGTGCCTGTATGACCTCCCTACAACGCCTGGGCATGCTCCTGATGAGGTGGCAGATGGTCTCCTGAGGGATCTCCTCCCAGACCTGGACTAAAGCATCCGCCAACTCCTGGACAGTCTGTGGTGCAACGTGGCGTTGGTGGATGGAGCGAGACATGATGTCCCAGATGTGCTCAATTGGATTCAGGTCTGGGGAACAGGTGGGCCAGTCCATAGCATCAATGCCTTCCTCTTGCAGGAACTGCTGACACACTCCAGCCACATGAGGTCTAGCATTGTCTTGCATTAGGAGGAACCCAGGGCCTACCGCACCAGCATATGGTCTCACAAGGGGTCTGAGGATCTCATCTCGATACCTAATGGCAGTCAGGCTACCTCTGGCGAGCACATGGAGGGCTGTGCAGCCCCCCAAAGAAATGCCACCCCACCCCACACCATGACTGACCCACCGCCAAACCGGTCATGCTGGAGGATGTTGCAGGCAGCAGAACGTTCTCCACGGCGTCTCCAGACTCTGTCACGTCTGTCACGTGCTCAATGTGAACCTGCTTTCATCTGTGAAGAGCACAGGGCGCCAGTGGCGAATTTGCCAATCTTGGTGTTCTCTGGCAAATGCCAAACGTCCTGCACGGTGTTGGGCTGTAAACACAACCCCCACCTGTGGACGTCGGGCCCTCATACCACCCTCATGGAGTCTGTTTCTGACCGTTTGAGCAGACACATGCACATTTGTGGCCTGCTGGAGGTCATTTTGCAGGGCTCTGGCAGTGCTCTTCCTGCTCCTCCTTGCACAAAGGCGGAGGTAGCAGTCCTGCTGCTGGGTTGTTGCCCTCCTATGGCCTCCTCCACGTCTCCTGATGTACTGGCCTGTCTCCTGGTAGCGCCTCCATGCTCTGGACAGTACGCTGACAGACACAGCAAACCTTCTTGCCACAGCTCGCATTGATGTGCCATCCTGGATGAGCTGCACTACCTGAGCCACTTGTGTGGGTTGTAGACTCCGTCTCATGCTACCACTAGAGTGAAAGCACCGCCAGCATTCAAAAGTGACCAAAACATCAGCCAGGAAGCATAGGAACTGAGAAGTGGTCTGTGGTCACCACCTGCAGAACCACTTCTTTATTGGGGGTGTCTTGCTAATTGCCTATAATTTCCACCTGTTGTCTATTCCATTTGCACAACAGCATGTGAAATGTATTGTCAATCAGTGTTGCTTCTTAAGTGGACAGTTTGATTTCACAGAAGTGTGATTGACTTGGAGTTACATTGTGTTGTTTAAGTGTTCCCTTAATTTTTTTGAGCAGTGTGTATGTGTGTATATATATATATATACACACACACACACACACACACACACACCCCCATTGATTCTCTAAGAATATAACTTATAAATGTGCATGAGTATAGTTCAACTGTCAAACCCCATCAAAGTTTGTTTTAACTCTGTTTGTAAACATTGTAAATGTAAATGGTTAAAACTATAATTTTGATATCATGGTCAGTACTTGCATACATTGTCTATATATATATATATACACTGTATGAATTTGAGATGTTACATTTCTCCAGCCCTATCACTCAGCTTTTTACTAAAACAGACTGAAATTGCCGCTTTAAGAAAGTATACCCGTATGGAATAGAAATTGTACTCTGGATATTGACTCGGTCTTTGTACTTTCTAATGTTCCAGTACAGAGACAGTGAGCAGGTGGTCATCGAGGACAGGTTGGAGAAAGAGGCCCGACGCAGGCAGCTGGAGATGGAACACATGGAGCGAGACGCAGCCACCAAGGTAATTATTGAACAATCTTCAATAACCATTGGGCTCTGGTCAAAATGTGTGCACTATGTAGGGAATAGGGTGTCATCTGGGACGTAGACTCTAAGCCCGGCATCTACTCCACTTGTCCAGCAAGGAAACCAATCTCATCCAGAGGCAGTGCAGTGTTTTGTGGCTTCCATCTTGGTTTATTGTTTAGATGAACGACTCGTTATTGTTGCTATGTTCCCCACGTTCTACCAAGTGATTTTCAGCTCTTATTCTCTGCAAGCCGGAAAAGAACACAACTGTACTCCTCTTCTTTTGTTTATTACACTAAAACGTTTTTTAATGATACTGAACCGTCTTATTCTCTGTCGGTCACCTGCAGATCCAGTCGTGGTGGAGGGGAACGTTAGTGCGACGCGGTCTGGGCCCCTTTAAGAAAGGCAAGAAGCCCAAGTCCAAGGAGGGAAAGAAGGGGAAGAAGAAAAAGTGAGGTGTCCCGGCTTCAGGAGCTCCAGTGAAAGGAAACCCAAACAAATCTCAATACAGACTTTTCATCAATGTTCAATTCCTGATTACAGACTAAGTCGATACTTGGCCTTTAGGCAAATATATCTTCAATGAGAACTGCTGTTTTTTTTTTCTTTAACAGAGTAAAGTTGGCATGGCCATTTTGAATACCACCATTGCAAGGTTCTTACTTATATGCAGTCTAACACAAGGGCAAGAATGGTAATAAACAAGCGCACTCATGAGACTGAAATGGGCAACTTTTATTAATGCACTTTAAAGAAAGCCAAATATTCATTCCAGAAAATAATTCAATTTTGTACATGTTTTCAGGGACAATTTCTCAGCAAACGGTGTAAAAATGTAAATTTAAAAAGACCACGTCGCGGTCATGAAAGAAGGTCCTCTCTGTATGTGGGAAGTAGTACATACTTGTAAACAAATGGAATGTATCTATTTTACTGTACAAATGTCACAGGGTCCAGACCCAGCAGTAGGGGAACATGATTTCTGCTGGAGAAAGCCCAAGTCAAGAGGAGGGGAAAAAACACAAATCTATACAATACATTTATAATAATATATTTAAATCACCTTTAACTTCCCTTTTCAGAACTCTGAGTCTATCTAAAAGAAAGTTAAAATGGTAAAAACATACCTCTGATATGGTTTTTCCCTTTAGAAGCTATGTAGGCAGATTCCCAGCCTACATAGCTTTTACTGTAGGGATGTGCATCTATGTAGGCTGCCTACATAGCTTCTGAAGGGAAAAATATATATCAGAGGTATGATTCTACCATTTTAACTTTATTTTCGATAGACTCCCGAGTTCTAAAAAGGGAGGCTGGGAATCTGCCTACAAGATCCCCGACCCCATCAATCAATGGTCCTTGGGTCAGTCTTGACCGCTCCATGGCTAGCACTCCTTCATCCCCCTCCCTGGGAACTAGAGGATATGTCTGCCTCATTAGAACTAAGAGTCAGTCAGTTAACCTGGCTTTCTGTAGGTAACACTGCTCTAAGTAGAGCTGGGTCATGTTCATTAGGGCATGCAACTCAACATGTTTTGCAATGGATAACGAAAATGAACGTTTCTTATTGGACAAGAACAGGTAGTCCCTGTTTCGGTGCGTTTTCTTCTGTTTGCTGCCTAATGAACACGACCTTGTCAATGGGGTTCACTAAGGACAGCGCTAGTGACGAATAAATACTGTTCCAGTCTGGCAGATCACTGTAACCGTTGCCAGACCAAATTAGCAATATGCACACCTCTGTGTGCAGCAAGAGCCACATGTGTCTATAAGATGTTATTGAACCATTCACTAAAAACAACTTGATCATGAAAATTGGAAAGGTGTCTTGAACACTGGCAATATCTAAATCTATAGACCCATTTGAATCTCATACAAGCTTAGCTACATGTAGTGATAAAAAGATGAGTTCTGTGCATGAGGGAGACAGTATGTCATATTCACTACTTCTTGTCCATGTTGAACTCAACTGTGAAGGTGATGAGGTGGTTTGTAAAAAAGACAAGAAAAAAATTAACAAAGTTTGTTTGTAGAAAAAATAAAAAAAGTAGTGTATGTTTAGCCCCAGTGCCTTAGCCCCAGAACCTGGCCGGCCCCAACCGCTCGTCAGTAGAGTGGACTACAATAAGAAAGAACCGTTACTGCAGGATAAAAAGACAGTGACGAATGCAAAGCTGCAGGCCTTGACGTCATGCTGTCAGTCAACCTGCCCTTGATTAGACTTGACTGAGCTGTGATCAAGGAAGAAGTTGCCTGTAAACACTGGTCTAGGATCAGCTTGAACCAATCCCACTCGTAACACAAACCCTTTAAGGGGCCTGTTTTGTTTTACTTTCCCTGGCCCAGTGTCTACCTACACCCTGGGGTGCAGTGTCCAATCCATGTAGCTACACGAGACCGCAACTCCTTGTGGCAAAACACATGAATTGCAGCTTTATATATGGGTGATTCTACAGAAGTGGTGCAAATTGCAGTCCCACCCACAAAAAACTATTTATAAAAAAAAAAAAAAAAAAAAAAAATTAAGTCTCTAAACTTAGGACATTTATATACATCTATCTAGTCTATCTGCAAACATTTCGGAGAAAATTTGTGAGCAAGTTGGTAAATCTTCATCTATTTTTAAATAGTGTCAGTACCGAACATCTAATATATCAAGACATTTGTAAAGTACGGTTTTGGGATGTACATACAGTGCATTCGGAAAGTATTCAGACCCCTTGACTTTTTCCACTTTGTTACGTTACAGCCTTATTCTAAAATGGATTCAATTGGTTTTTTCTCCTCATCAATCTACACACAACACCCCATCATGACAAAGCAAAAACAAGTTTATGAATGTAAAAAAACCCCGGAAATATTACATTTACATAAGAATTCAGACCCTTTACTTAGTACTTTGTTGAAGCACCTTTGGCAGCAATTACAGCCTCAAGTCTTCTTGGGTATGACGCTACAAGCTTGCCACACCTGTATTTGGGGAGTTTCTCCTATTCTTCTCTGCAGATCCACTCAAGCTCTGTCAGGTTGGATGGGGAGCATCCACAGCTGCACAGCTATTTTCAGGTCTCTCCTTTCGATGTTCGATCGGGTTCAAGTCCGGGCTTTGGCTGGGCCACTCAAGGACATTCAGAGACTTGTCCCGAAGCTACTCCTGCGTTATCTTGGCTGTGTGCGTAGGGTCGTTGTCCTGTTGGAAGGTGAACCTTCACCCCAGTCTGAGGTCCTGAGCGCTCTGGAGCAGGTTTTCATCAAGGTTCTTTCTGTACTTCGCTCCGTTCATCTTTCCCTTGATCCTGACTAGTCTCCCTGTCCCTGCCGCTGAAAAACATCCCCACAGCATGATGCTCCCACCACCATGCTTCACCGTAGGGATGGTGCCAGGTTTCCTCCAGATGTGACGCTTGGCATTCAGGCCAAAGAGTTCAATCTTGGTTTCATCAGACCAGAGAATCTTGTTTCTCATGGTCTGAGAGTCCTTTAGGTGCCTTTTGGCAAACTCCAAGCGGGCTGTCATGTGCCTTTTACTGAGGAGTGACTTCCGTCTGGCCACTCTACCATAAAGGCCTGATTGGTGGAGTGCTGCAGAGATAGTTGTCCTTCTGGAAGGTTCTCCCATCTCCACAGAGGAACTCTGGAGGTCTGTCAGAGGGACCATTGGGTTCTTGGTCACCTCCCTGATCGAGGCCCTTCTCTCCCGATTGCTCAGTTAGGCCGGGCGGCCAGCTCTAGGAAGAGTCTTGGTGGTTCCAAACTTCTTCCATTTAAGAATGGAGGCCACGGTGTCCTTGGGGACCTTCAATGCTGCAGACATTTTTTGGTACCCTTCCCCAGATATGTGCCTTTACACAATCCTGTCTCGGCGCTCTACGGACAATTCCTTCGACCTCATGGCTTGATTTTTGCTCTGACATGCACTGTCAACTGTGGGACCTTATATAGACAGGTGTGTGCTTTTCCAAATCATGTCCAATCAATTTAATTTACCACAGGTGGACTCCAATCAAGTTGTAGAAACATCAAGGATGATCAAAGGAACAGGATGCACCTGAGCTCAATTTCGAGTCTCATAGCAAAGGGTCTGAATAATTATGTAAATAAGGTATGTTTTTTTTTTTATACATTTGCAAACGTAAAAAAAAAACTGCTTTCACTTTGTCATTATGGGGTATTGTGTGTAGATTGATGAGGGGAAAAAATAATTGTATCAGTTTTAGAATAAGGCTGTAACGTAACAAAATGTGGAAAAGGGTCTGAATACTTTACGAATGTACTGTATGTCCAAATGAAAGATAGCTAGCAATATGTTAGCCAGTGGCGGCTGCTGAGGGGAGGACGGCTCATAATAATGGCTGGAATGGGGCGAATGGAATGGCAACAAACCATGTGTTTGATACCATTCCACTAATTCTGCTCAAGCAATTATGACAAGCCCGTCTTCCCCAATTAAGGTGCCACCAACCTCCTCAGTTGGTAGAGCATGGCGCTTGCAACGCCAGGGTTGTGGGTTTGATTCCCACGGGGGGCCAGTATGATTTTTTAAATTATTATGTATACACTCACTAATTGTAAGTCGCTCTGGATAAGAGCGTCTGCTAAATGACTAAAATGTAAAAATGTAATGTTAGCTATGGGGAAGTCCAAAATAAGTCAAACCAAAACAGTCACAACAGAAACAATTGACACCATGGAGATATTTGAATCTATGCCATTATGGCATCTGTGACAGCACAGCCATTGATTGAGGCCATCTCCATTTTAAAAAGTTACCAACTAAGCTACAGAGGACCACCATGTGGGTAGTGGACAAGTCCACACTTCAGGAAAAAGTGTAGAGTATTGAGATAAAGCCATCTGGGGGGCTTCAACCCTCCAAGACCCCAAACACACGTCTATAATGAGCTATACTGTACTATGCTCTACTGTACTCTACTGCAGGGGTTCCCAAACATTTTCACTCAGGCCCCCCCCTTCCAGCATTGGGGAACATCTACGCCACATCTATTTCTATGGGCACAAGCACATTCATGTAACTGTTCACACCCCTCTTGTTGGCTGAGAGAACATTTTGCCTTTTTAAAGCTTATTTCCTGCAAATCGATGGGCTAAAAAACCTAGCTAAAAAATGTTAGCTGACATGGGCTAGTTGATCTGGACTTTTCTGACAAATAGCTCTAAGGTCTACAATGACCAGAGGAAAACTGATGATGCACTACCCAATTTCAAAATTGCACCTTGTGCATTATACTACTACAACTTTCAGGAGTAAGTTGAAAGCCTGACTGAGTCGCTTCCCCCCCCTCAAGACCACATTCGGTCTTTAACTTGTCATGGTCTCAACTCATTGGGTCTGGATCTTGGGACCAATGTCCTGGTATAAGTCGTGGTCTTGGCTCCTGGATATTACCTTAGTCTTTGGTTTACAAACAATAGGCAACCCAATTTGAAGAAGCCAATGCTCTCTGATCATTGGCTGATCACTCCCAAACCCATAGGAATCCCCACCCAGTTGACTACTTTTAAATGGTGGAAGCCCTCAATAGCAATGTCTATACTGAAACAACTTACATCTATCAGAGTTTATGAGTTTCCATTTATGTCTATGAGTGACACTTGACACCGAAACGCCTGTTATTTTGTTAATTTGGTTTGCAAATAATTTCTCAAATTAATCTGTAATAGAAGGTTAATCAAAATTATAACTACTGTGCATGGTTCTCCTTTTATTGCAACTTTTTCCACTATGTTTCGTAATAACACATTTAGAGGGGGGGGGGGGGGGTAAGGTAAATTCAGGTAAATATTTCAAATATGCAATACAAACAGTGTGTGAGTAGTATATATGTCTACCTGAAATATGTTGGAAGATGTGCGCTGAAAGTTTGGGAAAAATAGGATACAAATGTGATTATTTTTTCAACCCCCAATTTGCACCACTTCTGTATAATGACCCTATACTACACACTGAGTGTACAAACATTAGGAACACCTGTTCTTTCCATGACAGACTGACCAGGTGAAAGCTGATCCTTTATTGATGTCACTTGTTAAATCCACTTCAAATTAGTGTAGATGAAGGGGTTAAAGAATGATTTTTAAGCATTGAGACAATGCTGGTAGATGCCAGGCGCACCGGTTTGAGTGTCAAGAACTGCAACGCTGCTGTTTTTAACGCTCAACAGTTTCCCGTGTGTATGAAGAATGGTTCACCACCCAAAAGACATCCAGCCAACTTGACAACTGTGGAACGCTTGACACCTTGTAGAGTCCTGGCCCTGACGAATTGAGGCTGTTATGAGGGAAAATGGGGGTGCAACTCAATATTAGGAAGGTGTTCCTAATGATTTGTACACTCAGTGTATATTTGTCCACAACATTTTGAGAAAGTATGAAGCGGAGAAATTCCCGGAGCGCTCTCTCTCTCTCTCTAATCCAGCATCGGTTTTGATTCAGCCAGCTCGTGATTTGACCACAAAAAAAAAGGACTGGTTAATTTAACAACAGCCATTTTAAGTGTTGGCAGCATCAACGTTCCCATGACGATGGACCACTACCGTTACTGTTGCTCTTTGTAGCACATGACCTTAAGGGTTACTTAGGCAACCAACAACTTCCTAGTCTCCTACGCCTTCCCCCTACACCCACCTGACCCCATGACATGTGAAAGTAAAACCAATATGAAAAATTAGATGCAATAATAATAATGATGGTGCAAAATAAAACAATCCCTAGTGAACATAAAAGGAGGCTGGAGAGAGAAGTGAGAGAGAAGACAACTGACTAGTCATAGAAAATAAAAATAACCCTCTTCTTCGCCGTCCAACTGACCGTTTGTCTGGGACAATCTCAGTTGTCCATCTGTCCGTCCGTCTGTCTGTCTTTAGAGGCTGCAAGTCGTAAGCAGTCTGAGTGGGGACACTGAGAAAGAGACAGTCATCCCTTTCTTTGACGTACTTGTGTTCTCTCTTCTCTCTCCACTGGGGAAGACCTGTCTGAGAAGGCTGGGTACCCCTGTATGGCTGAGGGGGCGGGGGGAAATGGGGGGGGGCATTTCTTAGGGTGTCTCTTCTCTTCGCACACCCTTGTGCCAGGGGTGGTCGAGAGGGAAAGCCATGTAACGTACATTCGGAGAGCGAGAGGGTGGGTCCTGTGTGGAGCTCTGCTGCCCTACATGGCCAGAGGGGTAGTGGTGGTGTGCGCGGGGGAGGCTGTGTGTTTGGACGGGGCCAGCTCCAGGAGCGCACGCACCGTCCCAGCCACCAGGGGGAGCCCTCTCTCCTCCAGGATGTGGAGGGGCAGGCACAGCTGGGTCTGAGGCCAGATGAAGAGCACATGCATACAAAAAACACACACACAAGACAAAGGGAGGAGGGAAAACGGGAGAGGGGAGAACAAAAAAGGGGATGTCAATGGATGGCTAAATAATAATAACAACAACCACCAAAAGATAACAGACATCAACACAAATGGAAAGACATCAAACTCAACATAAGATGGAAAAGGAGGTGAATGGGATCCAAAGGCCTGACCTTGAGGAGGGCAGGTGTGCAAACAAAGGCAATAAGTAGGGACTTGTGCACTGAGACACCCACTGAACATAACCCACAGGAGCAAATATAGGGGGGGGGGGGGGGGAGCGAGTAAGCGAGAGAGAGAGAGAGAGAACATGTGTTAACAAGCTGAAGTAGCGAGGAGAGAGGAAAGACTGAAGGAAGTCACACCAAATATTTGGTTCATTTTATTGTTTAAGGAGCTCTGGGAAAGAGTTGAAAGGTCAACAACAGAAGACACAGAAGAGATAGGCACATGGTTACACACACACTGTAAGCAAACAGACCACCGACACAGAGAACATACACACCGCTCTTCGGAGCCGGAAGAGACATTACTCCTTGTCATTCAGCATAGACCAACAACAGACTCCACACAGGCTCTGTCCTGAATGGCACCCTATTCCGTATTGAGTGCACTACTTTTAACCAGGGTCCCATCGGGCACTATAAGGAACAGGGTCCCATTTGGAACAAAGCCACACTCGCTCTCTCTTTCACACTAAAGATGTGCTTTGTCTTCATATAGAACAGTATAAGAGCACTGCAATATACAGCGCCTTCAGAAAGTATTCACACGCCTTGACTTTTTACACATTTTGTTGTGTTACAGCCTGAATGTAAAATAGATTACATTATTAGAATTTTTTCACTGGCATACACACAATACCCCATAATGTCAAAGGGGAATTATGTTTTTCAAAATTTTTACAAATTAATACAAATGAAATGCTGAAATGAATAAGTAGTATTCAACCCCTTTGTTATGGCAAGCCTAAATAAGCTATTTACATGTTCCTCCAAAGATGTTCGATTGGGTTCAAGTCCGTGCTCTGGCTGGGCCACTCAAGGACATTCAGAGACTTGTCCCTTCCCCAGATCTGTGCCTTGACACAATCCTGTCTCGGAGCTCTACGGACAATTCCTTCGACCTCATGGCTTGGTTTTTGCTCTGACATGCACTGTCAACTGTGGGACCTTGTATAGGCAGGTGTGTGCCTTTCCAAATCATGTCCAATCAATTGAATTTACCACAGGTCGACTCCAATCAAGTTGTAGAAACATCTAAAGGATGAACAATGGAAACAGGATGGACCTGAGCTCAATTTCGAGTCTCATAGCAAAGGTTCTGAATACTTATGTAAATAAGGTGTTTCTGGTAAAAACCTGTTTTCGCGTTGTCATTATGGGGTATTGTGTGTAGATTGATGAGGGAAAAAATAAATGTAATCCTTTTTAGAATAAGGCTGTAACGTAACAAAATGTGGAAAAAGTCAAGAGGTCTGAATACTTTCCGAATGCACTGTATTAGGGTTTTATTTTTCACAGCTTGTGCCTACCTAGACTTGTCCCAGATCTGTTTGTGCCATCTTACCGCACAAACAGATCTGGGACCAGCCTAGTGCTAACCCCGTTCATCACACACCACAGAGAAACAAAATGGGTGGAGTGATGTTGCCCCGAGACATTGATCTTGGATCAGTTTAGCATTTTCCCTACTAATAGTTAAAGACGAACTGAAACATTTTAGTAAGTTAAAGGTGATTTTGATAACCAAATGTGATAAAGAAGCAAGTTCATACCCTTAAAACAGCTATAAAAAAAAAACGTTAGAAAATTGCCTCATTGACTACTGTGTGCCGCCATCTTGATAACGTGTCATCAATGACATCACTTGAATGGTTCGTCTGACAGGCAGGCCAGATTACAATGCATGTTAGTAGCCTTTTTAGAAGGCTAGCCGGTTGGAGATTAGCAAGGTAACATGGCATAAACAATAAATTGTATTTGAGAGTATGGCTAGACGGTAAGCTGTCCTTCTCTCAGCACATATCAAAGCTGCAGGCGAAGGTCAAATCTAGACTTGGTTTCCTCTATCGTAATTGCTCCTCTTTTTTACCCCAGCTGCCAAACTAACCCTGATTCAGATGACCATCCTACCCATGCTAGATTACGGAGACGTAATTTATAGATCGGCAGGTAAGGGTGCTCTCGAGCAGATAGATGTTCTTTACCATTCGGCCATCACATTTGCCACCAATGCTCCTAATGGGACACATCACTGCACTCTATACTCCTCTGTGATCTGGCCATCTCTGTATACCCAGCGCAAGACCCACTGGTTGATGCTTAATTATAAAACCCTCTTAGGCCTCACTCCCCCCTATCTGAGATACCTACTGCAACTCTCATCCTCCACATACAACACCCATTCTGCCAGTCACATTCTGTTAAAGGTCCCCAAAGCACACAAATCCCTGGGTCACTCCTTTTTTCAGTTTGCTGCAGCTAGTGACTGGAATGAGCTGCAAAAAACACTCAAACTGGACAGTTTTATCTCCATCTCAAGACTCAATCATGGACACTCTTACTGACACTTCTGGTTGCTTAGCGTGATGTATTGTTGTCTACCATGTTTGTGCTGCTGCCATGTTGTGTTGCTGCCATGTGGTGATGTTGTCATGATGTGTTGCTACTATGTTGTGTAGTTGTCTTAGGTCTCTATGTAGTGTTGTCTCTTTTGTCGTGATGTGTGTTTTGTCCTACATTCAGATTTTTTATCCCCAGTTCTCACAGGAGGCCTTTTGCCTCTTGGTAGGCAGTCGTTGTAAATAAGAATTTGTTCTTAACTGACTTGCCTAGTTAAATAAAGGTTAAATAAAAAATAAACAAATACACTGTGCAGGTTGGGCTATCATAGCTAGCGAGCTAGTCCAAAACCACGCCAAGCTCAGCTATCATTGATTGATATTTTGTTAGTTAGCTAGCTAGTGATTTTTACTATGGATTATTGATTTTACTATGAATATTGGCAGCATCATTTGGTAAGTCTCACAACTAGCTGCAATTGATTTAATAGGAGTGGACATTTAACAACCTACATGACTGTAGTTAACGTTAGCTTGCATTAACTGAATACTAGTTTTTATAGCCAGCTGTTTCTAGCTCAGCTAGCTAGCTAGCTAGCCTCTCCTAGGTTTGGCACATCTGAATTTCCTCAATGCAAACCATATTGAATACTGTTTTATGTATTTTATACACGATCTGCCTACAAAAGTGACTATTATTGTGGGCACAACCATGCGGTTAGCTGAGCTTTTTGCTGTTAGCTAGCTAGCTAACACAGTACGACGCGATGCCCATGTCAAAAATACTGTAATGTTTAACAAAACTAGACCTTGCTCGCTGAATGAACACAAAAACATGTGCAAGTGGGTTTTGGACTGGACTATACAAGCTTATTCAATGCTAGCTAACTGCTTTGTTATTGTGAATATCATTTATTTAGATACATTACTAATGTCGGGAAACAATAAAGCCGAAGCCCCTGCTCATGTGAAAATCACTAATGTAGCCTACATCTGAATGAGCTCAAAAACTTATGCAAGTGGATTTTTGACCGGACTATACAGACTTGTTAACATGATTGTTATTATTTTATTGTCGTTCCATATCAAATTGGTCGTTTTAGCTTTTAGTTTATTCACTTCTTAATCAGTCTTGATCAAAAAGCCATGAGTACAGTAGGCACAGACGCTCTACCATTCCCATGACGTTATTTCAATATGGCTGTGGCCACATCTCCCTAAGCTTGTGCTAGGCGCTCTAAAACATATAATATGTATTAAAAGCATTTTCATAACATTATGTTCAACAACATTACATCATGTCGACGTCAGTTCCACTAAGGTTAGGATTGGGGAAGCTGATCCTAGATCTGTACCTAGGGAAAACATCACCCCGGAGCCACAAAATGAGCGTTAGGACTGAGAGGGGGGCTGGATCACAGACAGTCAAATAGAAAAAGGTGCCTGTAGGATACTTGATTGAGTGTCAGCAAGGACTCAAAGGCTTGCAAATGACCCTCGCCGACCTGCTCTCTTTTTGATTAGGCAAAAACGTCTGACTAACTTTGCAGCTAAGGCTAAGCCGTGTTTGAGTCAGGAGAGAAGAGCTTGGCGTTGATTGGTCAGATTACTCGTGGTTGGTTCTTCCAGGGGCAGTGAGGGAGGAGGAAGCACGTAGGCGACATATGACAAGCACTCCGACTTTGATGTCATCTGTGCAATGGAAGCGCTTTCGGGTGGGAAGGTTCCATCTAAAACACACACATAGCCAGGCGGACGAACTTAAGGCACAGAAGGAGGTTCAGTAGGTAGGTACAGTAGCGGACCGTTCAGTGACACAGACAACACAGCAACCTCCAGAGTCTCGCTGTTTGGGGGCAGTGCCAGTACATGACAGAAGGATAACGAGGGAGCATTGAAGGTGCCCACCTAACCTCACCACTCCTTGAGGCGAAGCAAGTAACCTTCCCCAACAAACAACTGGAACACCAAAAGATAAAACCTACTATATGGTGGATGGCAAACCAGACAATGGCGAGCGCTCCTCTTTGTTAAGGCTGAGCGGGACTGGGAGAGGTCCACTCATTCTTGTGTTTTTCCCTTGTCGAGTTCTGCTGCCTGCTGTGTCTGAATGGATACTGCTGCGGGGTTGGGAGTCGCCGCAATGTGAAATGAGAAACGCGTAGGAGTGCGAGTTCTGTGTGTGTGAGCACGCAAGTGTGTGCACGAGTGGTAGAGAGCCATTTCTTAAGGTGAGGAAGGGGTTGTGTGGTCCAGACAGACAGTTCAGAGGTGGGGCACCAGGTGGCAGTACAGGGCACACAGCACAGACATGATGGACAGATAGAAGAGGGCGAAGCCTGCCAGCTGGGCCGGGGGAGAAGGCATTAGGAGGGGGGGGGGAGCCATGGAGAGCAGGACCCCCAGCGTCCCGTAAACACAGCTTCCACGGCCATCCAGAACCTCCTCCACAGTGCACAGCCTCTCCTGCCCCACGGGAGATGAAGTGGGGGGGGAGAATGGCGGCGGAGGGGGGGTGGGGGCAGGGCAAAGGTTAAAATTACACAGATAGGGGAGTTTTTTGTTTGGACGGACAGATGGAAGATGAGTTTGAAAGGGAAGTGTTATGGTTAAAAGAAAGAGCGGAAAGAGAGAGAAAGTTACTGTTAGTAACAGGCAAGTGGCTCTCCAAGTCAAGTTTACAAAAGCTCTGCAGGTGCCAGTTGTCAGTTGAGTTAGCTGAGTTAGCTGATAAAAAGGGCAGGGACAGAGAACTAGGCTAAACTGTGTTGTTGATACAAAAAGCAGAGTAGTAGAGGGAGTTTGTCTCCCTAATCTGTGCAAAAAATCTTATGATAGAAGAGAAAAACCTGAAAGTAGCCTTTAGGTATTTAACTAATTTGGTTAGATCACCATCTGCTGCTTGCAAATTAATGTAACATCTGAAGAACACAGTCAGTCAGTACAGGTTCTCTTGTATCATATGCTTTTTCTAACCCATCACAAACACACAGATGTTTTAGCACGAAGACTAGTGAGTTGAGCATGCCAGTCCTTTATTGGACTAGTGTGAAGGTCTTACCTGTGGAACCCCGATCCTGCGACACGCCTCCAGAAAGTTCTCCACGTTCCGCCGACACTTGGCCATCGTCAGTTTGGGCTTGATGGACAGAGACAAAACGGGGACAATGATAGTGGCTGTGTCCCAAATGGCAGCCTATTCCCTGTATAGTGCACTACTTTTGAACAGGGCCCATAGGGCTATGGTCACAGTAGTGCACTACTTTTGAGCAGGGCCCATAGGGCTATGGTCACAGTAGTGCACTACTTTTCAACAGGGCCCATAGGGCTATGGTCACAGTAGTGCACTACATAGGGAATAGGCTGCCATTTGGGATGAAAGCAGTGTCTGATCATAACCCAAATGCAAATGTTTCGCAAGGTAAAAAAGAGCATTGTTATATTGGTATGCTTGAAGTGTAATGTTCCTGCAGAAAGACACACTGACTAAATTAACTCTGACATCTCACTAATGCACCACACCACATGTATAACGTGTGTAAACACTCACCACACCACATGTATAACGTGTAAACACTCACCACACCACATGTATAACGTGTAAACACTCACCACACCACATGTATAACGTTTGTAAACACTCACCACACCACATGTATAACGTGTAAACACTCACCACACCACATGTATAACGTGTAAACACTCACCACACCACAT
The DNA here is from genome assembly GCF_964263955.1 of Coregonus lavaretus. NCBI lineage: Eukaryota > Metazoa > Chordata > Actinopteri > Salmoniformes > Salmonidae > Coregonus > Coregonus lavaretus. Next base: position 2,759,317 of record NC_140017.1, on the reverse strand, counting down.
GTATAACGTTTGTAAACACTCACCACACCACATGTATAACGTGTAAACACTCACCACACCACATGTATAACGTGTAAACACTCACCACACCACATGTATAACGTGTGTAAACACTCACCACACCACATGTATAACGTGTGTAAACACTCACCACACCACATGTATAACGTGTAAACACTCACCACACCACATGTATAACGTTTGTAAACACTCACCACACCACATGTATAACGTGTAAACACTCACCACACCACATGTATAACGTGTAAACACTCACCACACCACACGTATAACGTGTGTAAACACTCATCACACCACATGTATAACGTGTGTAAACACTCACCACACCACATGTATAACGTGTGTAAACACTCACCACACCACACGTATAACGTGTGTAAACACTCACCACACGTATAACGTGTAAACACTCGCCACACCACACGTATAACGTGTGTAAACACTCACCACACGTATAACGTTTGTAAACACTCACCACACCACACGTATAACGTGTGTAAACACTCACCACACCACATGTATAACGTGTGTAAACACTCACCACACCACACGTATAACGTTTGTAAACACTCACCACACCACATGTATAACGTGTGTAAACACTCACCACACCACATGTATAACGTGTAAACACTCACCACACCACATGTATAACGTGTGTAAACACTCACCACACCACATGTATAATGTGTGTAAACACTCACCACACCACACGTATAACGTGTGTAAACACTCACCACATGTATAACGTGTGTAAACACTCACCACACCACACGTATAATGTGTGTAAACACTCACCACATGTATAACGTGTGTAAACACTCACCACACCACATGTATAACGTGTGTAAACACTCACCACACCACACGTATAACGTGTAAACACTCACCACACCACATGTATAACGTGTGTAAACACTCACCACACCACACGTATAACGTTTGTAAACACTCACCACACCACATGTATAACGTGTGTAAACACTCACCACACCACACGTATAACGTGTGTAAACACTCACCACACCACACGTATAACGTGTGTAAACACTCACCACACCACACGTATAACGTGTGTAAACACTCACCACACCACACGTATAACGTGTGTAAACACTCACCACACCACACGTATAACGTTTGTAAACACTCACCACACCACATGTATAACGTGTGTAAACACTCACCACACCACACGTATAACGTTTGTAAACACTCACCACACCACATGTATAACGTGTGTAAACACTCACCACACCACACGTATAACGTGTGTAAACACTCACCACACCACATGTATAACGTGTGTAAACACTCACCACACCACACGTATAACGTTTGTAAACACTCACCACACCACACGTATAACGTGTGTAAACACTCACCACACCACACGTATAACGTGTGTAAACACTCACCACAGCAGGGGAGGGCACATGGATGCTGGGTACGGATCGTGGCCGCACGTGATTGGCTAGATGGCAGAGTACGACCCCGTCGGTCAGTGCTGCTCCAAGGTCGCTGGGCAAGGACACTTTCAGACGCGACTCGATGTTCTACAAAATAGAGTACGACACAGTTACAGTGGGATCAGCACATGTAGGGCCAGGAGTTGTTCCTGACCTTGTGATCTGACCTGGGCTCATAAAACATCTCAGATTAGGAGTGCTGATCTAGGATCAGGTCCCCTGTGTCCATATAATAGTACTCATTACAATCTGAAAGGCAAAACTGATTCTAGTTCAGCACTTCTACTCTGAGAAGCTTTATGAACCCAGTCGAAACTCCAGGCCCTAATCGTTTGGTTAAAAGGGGGGAGAATCTGTCGGGTGTTGCTCACCTTCCGCAGTTGCTCCACCAGAGCAGCCTCCTCTCCCACAGGGCCTTGAGGTTGGGTAGGGGTCACCTCTTCAGGCTCTGGCCCGGGGGAGGCACCATCACCTGGGGAGGAAGGCAGAAACACACAGGCTCAAACAAACACAAGATCAAAAGCTGGTGAAAGCAGAATGGGTGCTAATGACTAATCCTGAAGAGGGGGAATATCCAGCTTTCTACAGATACAATGGCATGATCAGACGGCTGGCAAACAATTCAGAAGACAAACCACAGCAGATAGACAGACCTCTACAGCAACAGGCAGACGGAACTCTGAGCTGCAGATCGACAAGCTCTGAGCAACAGACGGAAGGAACTCCGAGCAACAGACAAACAGAACACTGAGCAACAGGCGGAAGGAACTCTGAGCAACAGGCGGAAGGAACTCTAAGCAACACAGACAGAACGCTGAGCAACAGGCGGAAGGAACTCCGAGCAACAGACAGACAGAACACTGAGCAACAGGCGGAAGGAACTCTAAGCAACACAGACAGAACGCTGAGCAACAGGCGGAAGGAACTCTAAGCAACACAGACAGAACGCTGAGCAACAGGCGGAAGGAACTCAGAGCAACAGACAGACAGAACACTGAGCAACAGGCGGAAGGAACTCCGAGCAACAGACAGACAGAACACTGAGCAACAGGGCGGAAGGAACGCTGAGCAACAGGGCGGAAGGAACGCTGAGCAACAGGGCGGAAGGAACGCTGAGCAACAGGGCGGAAGGAACTATGAGCAACAGGCGGAAGGAACTCTAAGCAACACAGGCAGAACGCTGAGCAACAGGCGGAAGGAACTCCGAGCAACAGACAGACAGAACACTGAGCAACAGGCGGAAGGAACTCTGAGCAACAGGCGGAAGGAACTCTGAGCAACAGGCGGAAGGAACGCTGAGCAACAGGGCGGAAGGAACTCTGAGCAACACAGACAGAACGCTGAGCAACAGGCGGAAGGAACTCTGAACAACAGGCGGAAGGAACTCTGAGCAACAGGCGGAAGGAACTCTGAGCAACAGGCGGAAGGAACTCTGAGCAACAGGGCGGAAGGAACTCTGAGCAACAGGGCGGAAGGAACGCTGAGCAACAGGCGGAAGGAACTCTGAGCAACAGGCGGAAGGAACTCTGAGCAACAGGCGGAAGGAACTCTGAGCAAAAGGGCGGAAGGAACGCTGAGCAACAGGGCGGAAGGAACTCTGAGCAACAGGGCGGAAGGAACTCTAAGCAACAGGCGGAAGGAACTCTAAGCAACACAGACAGAACGCTGAGCAACAGGCGGAAGGAACCCTGAGCAACAGGGCGGAAGGAACTCTAAGCAACACAGACAGAACGCTGAGCAACAGGGCGGAAGGAACTCTGAGCAACAGGGCGGAAGGAACTCTGAGCAACAGGGCGGAAGGAACGCTGAGCAACAGGGCGGAAGGAACGCTGAGCAACAGGGCGGAAGGAACTATGAGCAACAGGCGGAAGGAACTCTGAGCAACAGGCGGAAGGAACGCTGAGCAACAGGGCGGAAGGAACGCTGAGCAACACAGACAGAACGCTGAGCAACAGGCGGAAGGAACTCTGAGCAACAGGGCGGAAGGAACTCTGAGCAACAGGGCGGAAGGAACTCTGAGCAACAGGGCGGAAGGAACTCTGAGCAACAGGGCGGAAGGAACTCTGAGCAACAGGGCGGAAGGAACTCTGAGCAACAGGGCGGAAGGAACTCTGAGCAACAGGGCGGAAGGAACTCTGAGCAACAGGCGGAAGGAACTCTGAGCAACAGGCGGAAGGAACTCTGAGCAACAGGCGGAAGGAACGCTGAGCAACAGGGCGGAAGGAACGCTGAGCAACACAGGCAGAGCGCTGAGCAACAGGCGGAAGGAACTCTGAGCAACAGGGCGGAAGGAACTCTGAGCAACAGGTCGGAAGGAACTCTGAGCAACAGGGCGGAAGGAACGCTGAGCAACAGGGCGGAAGGAACGCTGAGCAACAGGGCGGAAGGAACTCTGAGCAACAGGGCGGAAGGAACGCTGAGCAACAGGGCAGAAGGAACGCTGAGCAACAGGCGGAAGGAACTCTGAGCAACAGGCGGAAGGAACGCTGAGCAACAGGGCGGAAGGAACTCTGAGCAACACAGACAGAACGCTGAGCAACAGGCGGAAGGAACTCTGAACAACAGGCGGAAGGAACTCTGAGCAACAGGCGGAAGGAACTCTGAGCAACAGGGCGGAAGGAACTCTGAGCAACAGGGCGGAAGGAACGCTGAGCAACAGGCGGAAGGAACTCTAAGCAACACAGACAGAACGCTGAGCAACAGGCGGAAGGAACCCTGAGCAACAGGGCGGAAGGAACTCTAAGCAACACAGACAGAACGCTGAGCAACAGGGCGGAAGGAACTCTGAGCAACAGGGCGGAAGGAACTCTGAGCAACAGGGCGGAAGGAACGCTGAGCAACAGGGCGGAAGGAACGCTGAGCAACAGGGCGGAAGGAACTATGAGCAACAGGCGGAAGGAACTCTGAGCAACAGGCGGAAGGAACGCTGAGCAACAGGGCGGAAGGAACGCTGAGCAACACAGACAGAACGCTGAGCAACAGGCGGAAGGAACTCTGAGCAACAGGGCGGAAGGAACTCTGAGCAACAGGGCGGAAGGAACTCTGAGCAACAGGGCGGAAGGAACTCTGAGCAACAGGCGGAAGGAACTCTGAGCAACAGGCGGAAGGAACTCTGAGCAACAGGCGGAAGGAACTCTGAGCAACAGGCGGAAGGAACGCTGAGCAACAGGGCGGAAGGAACGCTGAGCAACACAGGCAGAACGCTGAGCAACAGGTGGAAGGAACTCTGAGCAACAGGGCGGAAGGAACTCTGAGCAACAGGGCGGAAGGAACTCTGAGCAACAGGGCGGAAGGAACGCTGAGCAACAGGGCGGAAGGAACGCTGAGCAACAGGGCGGAAGGAACTCTGAGCAACAGGGCGGAAGGAACTCTGAGCAACAGGGCGGAAGGAACGCTGAGCAACAGGGCGGAAGGAACTCTGAGCAACACAGACAGAACTCTGAGCAACACAGACAGAACGCTGAGCAACAGGCGGAAGGAACTCTTAACAACAGGCGGAAGGAACTCTGAGCAACAGGCGGAAGGAACTCTGAGCAACAGGCGGAAGGAACTCTGAGCAACAGGCGGAAGGAACTCTGAGCAACAGGGCGGAAGGAACTCTGAGCAACAGGGCGGAAGGAACTCTGAGCAACAGGGCGGAAGGAACGCTGAGCAACAGGCGGAAGGAACTCTGAGCAACAGGGCGGAAGGAACGCTGAGCAACAGGGCGGAAGGAACTCTGAGCAACAGGGCGGAAGGAACTCTAAGCAACAGGCGGAAGGAACTCTAAGCAACACAGACAGAACGCTGAGCAACAGGCGGAAGGAACCCTGAGCAACAGGGTGGAAGGAACTCTAAGCAACACAGACAGAACGCTGAGCAACAGGGCGGAAGGAACTCTGAGCAACAGGGCGGAAGGAACTCTGAGCAACAGGGCGGAAGGAACTCTGAGCAACAGGGCGGAAGGAACTCTGAGCAACAGGGCGGAAGGAACGCTGAGCAACAGGGCGGAAGGAACTATGAGCAACAGGCGGAAGGAACTCTGAGCAACAGGCGGAAGGAACGCTGAGCAACAGGGCGGAAGGAACGCTGAGCAACACAGACAGAACGCTGAGCAACAGGCGGAAGGAACTCTGAGCAACAGGGCGGAAGGAACTCTGAGCAACAGGGCGGAAGGAACTCTGAGCAACAGGCGGAAGGAACTCTGAGCAACAGGGCGGGAGGAACGCTGAGCAACACAGACAGAACGCTGAGCAACAGGCGGAAGGAACCCTGAGCAACAGGGCGGAAGGAACTCTGAGCAACAGGCGGAAGGAACTCTGAGCAACAGGCGGAAGGAACTCTGAGCAACAGGCGGAAGGAACTCTGAGCAACAGGCGGAAGGAACGCTGAGCAACAGGCGGAAGGAACGCTGAGCAACAGGGCGGAAGGAATGCTGAGCAACACAGGCAGAACGCTGAGCAACAGGCGGAAGGAACTCTGAGCAACAGGGCGGAAGGAACTCTGAGCAACAGGGCGGAAGGAACGCTGAGCAACAGGGCGGAAGGAACGCTGAGCAACAGGGCGGAAGGAACTCTGAGCAACAGGGCGGAAGGAACTCTGAGCAACAGGCGGAAGGAACTCTGAGCAACAGGGCGGAAGGAACTCTGAGCAACAGGCGGAAGGAACTCTGAGCAACAGGCGGAAGGAACTCTGAGCAACAGGCGGAAGGAACTCTGAGCAACAGGGCGGAAGGAACTCTGAGCAACAGGCGGAAGGAACTCTGAGCAACAGGCGGAAGGAACTCTGAGCAACAGGCGGAAGGAACTCTGAGCAACAGGGCGGAAGGAACTCTGAGCAACAGGCGGAAGGAACTCTGAGCAACACAGGCAGAACGCTGAGCAACAGGGCGGAAGGAACTCTGAGCAACAGGGCGGAAGGAACGCTGAGCAACAGGGCGGAAGGAACTCTGAGCAACAGGGCGGAAGGAACTCTGAGCAACAGGGCGGAAGGAACGCTGAGCAACAGGGCGGAAGGAACGCTGAGCAACAGGGCGGAAGGAACGCTGAGCAACAGACGGAAGGAACTCTGAGCAACAGGGCGGAAGGAACGCTGAGCAACAGACGGAAGGAACTCTGAGCAACAGGGCGGAAGGAACTCTGAGCAACAGGGCGGAAGGAACGCTGAGCAACAGACGGAAGGAACGCTGAGCAACAGACAGACAGAACGCTGAGCAACAGACAGACAGAACGCTGAGCAACAGACAGACAGAACGCTGAGCAACAGACAAACAGACCTCTACAGCAACAGACGGAACTTAAAGTAATAGACACATGGAAGTCCCTGAACTCTACAGCAACAGACAGAACTCAGACCTATAGTCAGTCAGAACTCAAAGTAACAGATGGGATCACAAAACCAACAGAGCAGAACATCATCCATAACAGTCAAAACAAAAGCCGACAATTTCCCCTCCCCCATTTAAAACATAGATCATTTTGGATATGGACAGATTTCTAAAACTATACACCCCCACCGCCCCCTTCTATATTGTTAGACTATCTACAGTTTCGCTCAGTGACTGTGCAGGATCCCATCCAGTCGTGTCTATCAGCCAAGCTACAGTTACCAGAGCAATGTCACATACGACACTCAATTGCGACATGCGCATTACACACTTGAGAGGTATCAACACCTTCTTCTGAAAGCTCCCAAGGCAATGCAACGGAGATCCAGAGGTTGTGATCCAGTGACATACCTCTCCTCTTCTCTTCCTTCTGGCTGAGGCCAAACAAGAAGCTGTCTGGCCGCTGGCAGGAGGGCGGGGCAACAGGGCCAGGGTAAGAAGGTGATTGGAGGGCTGCAAGCAGAACAGGAAGTGAGCAGGTGGGAGAGTGGCAGAGTGAATAGGGCGTGGAATAAAATCCTTTCAGATCCACAGGAACGTCTAGGGGGTAGTGGTCAATTTGGGATACAGAAATTAGTAAATTAGTAAGGAGAGGGGAGGAGTGTGTGGGAAGCCGCACAAGTTCACAGCCATTTATAATCTGGTTTCCCTGGAAGCCAGTAGGACTAGCTGCACCTAGCAGTGAATGGCAGCCGTGATGTAACTGTAGAGGGAAATGGAGGAATAGTGTGACTGGTGTCTTACCTGTGGGAGACAGGGAGGAGGAGCGATCCTCGCCCTGCTGAGTGGCCAGTCGAGTCCCAGCGGAGAGAAAACAGAGGGAGAGAGAGAGTTAATTTCATCCCTCTTTCAATTTGACACCAGCATTCATGCATATCCGGTTCCCTCAACAATACTCCGGTGTCTCACACCAGAGATGTAATGGGAAGGGTAAAGGCCCGTAAACATCACTCAAGCATCTTTTGACGCCAAAATTAGCGCTGTTAGCATTACCATTCATCTTGACTGTTTGGTGTTTACAGACCTCTCTTTTACAGCTACATCAAAGATCGGAGAGGGTGGACTATGGGCATAGAACCATGGAGCACTGGACCAGTGTTTAGCAGCATGCTCTAAAAGCCAAAGTATAAGGAAATAAAGAGAAAGAGACGGAGAAGGGAGGTTGATCTGAAAAGACGACGCGCAAGGTTGCAGTACCTGCTGTAGACATGTGGGGGCGATGTCGGCAGGATAAGAGACACACCCATCTATGGACATCCCAGACCCAGAAAGAGACTGGGGGGGGGGGGGGTTGAGGACAAAAAAATGAATGAGAGAGACAAGAAAGGAATGCCAAAAGGTGGTTGAGGGATTTTTTAAAATAAAATCCGATGAGGATTGGGGGGAAAATGTAACTCAAGGAAGTGTGAAGGTAAATATGATAAAGAGAAAAAGACGTGAAATAATTGAGATTTTATATGAAGAGAGAGATGGAAAGAAAATTGAGTACTGTTCTGTTAATTGAGTAACCACAGTGCGCACAGCATGCTGCACAGATAAGGGCCTCAAAATAACTGTGCGCGTGTATGGTTGCGTCTGTGTGTGTGATGGTACACTACATGACAAAAAGTATGTGAACAGCTGCTCGTCGAACATCTCATTCCAAAATCATGGGCATTAATATGGAGTTGGTCGCCCCCTTTGCTGCTATAACAGCCTCCACTCTTCTGGGAAGGCTTTCCACTAGATGTTGGAACATTGCTGCGGGGACTTGCTTCCATTCAGCCACAAGAGCATTAGTGAGGTCGGGCACTGATGTTGGGTGATTAGGCCTGGCTCGCAGTCGGCATTCCAATTCATCCCAAAGGTGTTCAATGGTGTTGAGGTCAGGGCTCTGTGCAGGCCAGTCAAGTTCTTCCACACTGACCTCGACAAACCATTTCTGTATGGACCTCGCTTTGTGCACGGGGGGATTGTCATGCTGAAACAGGAAAGGGCCTTCCCAAACTGTTGCCACAAAGTTGGAAGCACAGAATTGTCTAGAATGTCATTGTATGCTAAAGTGTAAAAATGTCCCTTCACTGGAACTAAATGGCCTAGGCCAAACCATGAAGAACAGCCCCAGACCATTATTCCTCCACCAAACTTTACAGTTGGCTCTATGCATTGAAGCAGTTAGCGTTATCCTGGCATCTGCCATTCCCAGATTCGTCCGTCGGACTGCCAGACGGTGAAGCGTGATTCATCACTCCAGAGAACGCGTTTCCACTGCTCCAGAGTCCAATGGCAGCGATTCTTACACCACTCCAGCCGATGCTTGGCATTGCGCATGGTGATCTCAGGCTTGTGTGCGGCTGCATGGCCATGAAAACCCATTTCATGAAGATCCAGACGAACAGTTCTTGTGCTGATGTTGCTTCCAGAGGCAGTTTAGAACTCGGTAGTGAGGACAGAAGATTTCTACGGGCCACGCTCGTCAGCACTCAGCGGTCCAGTTCTGTGAGCTTCTGTGGCCTACCACTTCGCGGCTGAGCCGTTGTTGCTCCTAGACGTTTCCACTTCACAATAACAGCACCTTGACAAACAGACTTGTTGGAAAGGTGGCATCCTATGATGGTGCCACGTTGAAAGTCACTGAGCTCTTCAGTAAGGGCATTCTACTGCATATGTTTGTCTATGGAGATTGCATGGCTGTGTGCTCGATTTTATATACGTCAGCAACAGGTGTGGCTGAAATAGCCGAATCCACTAATTTGAAGGCATGTCCACATACTTTGGTAGAGCACGGCGCTTGTAACGCCAAGGTAGTGGGTTCGATCCCCGGGACCACCCATACACAAAAATGTATGCACGCACGACTGTAAGTCGCTTTGGATAAAAGCGTCTGCTAAATGGCATATTATTATTATTATTACTTTTGTATATATACACAGTGCATTCGGAAAGTATTCAGACCCCTTGACTTTTTCTACATTTTGTTCCGTTACAGCCTTATTCTAAAATTGATTAAATTGTTTTTTCCCCCTCATCAATCTACACACAATACCCAATAATGACAAAGCAAAAACAGGTTTTTAGAATTATAGCAAATGTATTTTAAATAAAAAACTGAAATATCACATTTACATAAGTATTCAGACCCTTTCCTCAGTACTTTGTTGAAGCACCTTTGGCAGAGATTACAGCCTCAAGTCTTCTTGGGTGTGACGCTACAAGCTTGGCTGTAGAAACATCTCAAGGATGGTCAATGGAAACAGGATGCACCTGAGCTCAATTTTGAGTCTCATAGCAAAGGGTCTGAATACTTATGTAAATAAGGTATTTATGTTTTTTATTTTTAATAAACTTGCAACTTTGCTTTGTCATTATGGGGTATTGTGTGTAGATCGATGAGATTATTATTTTTAAAATCAACTTTAGAATACGGCTGTAACGTAACAAAATGTGGAAAAAGTCAAGGGGTCTGAATACTTTCCGAATGCACTGTAGTGTATGTTTGCAGACAGCGCATTTATACCATTTTACATTTTAGTCAATTAGCAGACGCTTTTATCCAGAGCAATTTACAGGAGCAATTAGGATTAAGTGCCTATGACTTGGTTTGTTTGTATGAATTGCTGTGATTAATCCAACAATGTGTGACTGTATGCTGCGTACACATAGTTGTTCCCTAAAAGTAAAATGTTTGTGTGTGTGTGTGTGTGTGTAGTACTGTAACCAAAAATGTGTTTCACCTGCTTGTGAGTGCCAGGCCTCCTCTTTATAGTGTTGGTGTCAGTGTCTATCTCAAACACCATGAGAGGCTGGTACTCGCTCTAACAGTGAACCAGCCGGAGATGGGTGAAAGAGAGAGAGCAAAGAAAATAAACAAACACAGAAAGAAGGGAATCGGATAGGAAAGAGGTGGAGGAGGAGAAGAAGAGAGGGGTTAAGCCAAGACGGGTATAAGCTGGTTACAATGCCTCAGGAAGATGAAGGGACCTATTTGCTGCGCCCTATGGGCTCTGGACAAAAGTAGTGAACTATATAGGGAATAGGGTGCCATTTTTTTTTTTAAGTGAGCCGAGAGGCATGGTTAGCTCACCATGTCCCGCCCAAACCAGGCTGTAAATAAGCTGTGTCTACCAAAGCAGGCTGATCCTTGAGTTACACCGTACTGTGCTCAGAGAAAAGAGAGCCAGAGGAGTACAGTTTGGGTCGGCGGAACGTTTGTGTGTAAAATGTATAATAGCCAGGGTTGTGTTCATTAAGGCACTTGATATAAAACAAAAATGAGCGTTTCCATCTTAGTCCCACTTGGCAGTTCAATCCGCTTTCTTCCGTTTGGTGCATAATGAACACTACCCAGTTAATGTTGTCAAATGCCAGACTCTTCTTTTAAAGTGACGGTGAATGGAGGAATGCATCACTCACTGACTAAAAGACTGTTGGATTACTGGAAAAACCGAACGCAGTCCATAAGATTGTCAGATGCAATTACAATCAATGAGAAAGACCGGATTTCCACACTGAAAACGTTATGCATATGACGAAATACAGGTAACTGCCCAAATAAAGGAAACTCCTAAATAAAGTGTCTTAATAGGGTGTTGCTACCACGAGCCACCAGAACAGCTTCAATGTGCCTTGGCATAGATTCTACAAGTGTCTGGAACTCTATTGGAGGGATGCGTCACCATTCTTCTATGAGAAATTCCATTTTGTTGATGGTGGTGGAAAACGCTGTCAGGCGCCACTCCAGAATCTGCCATAAGTGTTCAATTGGGTTGAGATCTGGTGACTGAGACACACACACCCTTTAAAAACACCCTATGCTCCTTTGACACCCCTCTTTCAAAGTCACAGATATTTTCTTCCAACCATGGTAGCCAAAATAATGGGCAACTGGGCATTTTATACATGACCCTAAGCATGATGGGATGTTAATTGCTTAATTAACTCAGGAACCACACCTGTGTGGAAGCACCTGCTTTCAATATACTTTGTATCCCTCATTTACTCAAGTGTTTCCTTTATTTTGGCAGTTACCTTTAAGTCTATAAATTCATTATAGTGTGAATGTGTGTAGCTATATAACCAAACAGTAGACAAGAGTGTCAATATAACCCTGGAATACTAGTTAGAGATAGAGGGAGAGGTCTATGAAAGGTTATTGGGTGTTGACGTGTGGGTAGAGGACGGACACAGAGCAGGTGACACACTGGTCATGTTCCCATTTCCTACTGTTCTCCTAAAGTGGGCACTCATTTACCCACATGGGTTTAAAAGCATAAGATTCATTTTTGTAAAAAAATACAATAAAATCCCCCAAAACAGCATTGCATTGGTGTAAGTATGACATGGGCTACCAATTCTTTCCCCAGTTGCTTCCTTTTAAAACAGTGGTATTCAAAGTCGGGGTCGCGACCCCTTGTGGGGCCGACCGGGAACTGCAGCGGGGGCCAAGTATAATTGTTTTATTAAGAGTACAGATTATTGTATGGAATGATATACAAACATTTTTTGAGAAAGATAACTTGAAAAATACATTTTTATTGAGTAAATGTATTTATTGGTTTCCTTTTCATTTTGATAAGAGATGAAAATGCAATGAATTGAAGGTTATTTGTTGATGTAAAATCTAAATTGACCACTGTTTTAAATTCAGTGGAGGAGGAGTGAAGGAGTGCACACTTGTAGGCAGAGAAGAGAAGAAGAGAGTGGGAGCACTGCCCCGGGGCCTTACCATGAAGAGGGCAGAGTCGTCCGTGTGGGTGGAACGCCTGGAGGGGTACGTGTTCTGGCAGGGAGGAGTGGAAGAGAGGGATGAGGACAGACCACACAGGGAAGACCGGAGGTCAGGATGGAGAGGGGGGAGATAGCTAGGATATATAGCCAGGGCTCCAGACTAACATTTTCCCCTGGTGGCACTGGTGCCACTAACATTTACAGTTGGCCCATGATTTGGTGGCATCCCCGAAAAAAAAGTGTGCAGCATCACACAATAGAATACATTTGAGTCAGCACCTTATAACGTCATTCACAATGCTTTATTAAGAAGTGCAATAGACTACCGAGATTGTATTCAACAAATAAGTTGTCACATCAACATGTCCAAGCAGGAATGGATGATACAAAATATTTTTATATGCAACCTAATCCAGTGATTGTCATGAATTTTGGGTTGACAATTAGGCTACTTTTGTTATATTTTACTGTCAATATAGGGCTCCAGAATTCATTTTTTAAAATTATTTATGCACTAATATTATTGTGGTATAGTATATGCATTGGTTGAAGCTCAATGTTACATTTTAATCTCCCTACCATCATATCTTAGCCAATATGACACCAACTTGATTAGCGGCCTCTCGTCATGATCTGTCTGGCCGTTTGCTACAAGCAAAGGAAGCTAGATATATTTTGCTATGGAAGGTTTTTCCACATGGCTGAAGTCATCTGTGTAAACTGTTGGCCTTGACACTTGCATGTAATAAGCACAAATAAGATAGCGAACGTCCTTGACTGCTATTGCCAGTTAGCTAGCCAACTAATGTTAGCCAGTAACGTTAGCTAGCTACAAGCCAACAGGGCTGTAACGTCAGCTGTATGGACGGATCATGCACCAGCACAACTCATTGTTGACAATATAGCTATCCCACAAATTTTGGGAAACTGCCACGCTGCTAATGTATAAAACATGTAATGGGCATTGCGCATCTAACATTAACGTTAGCTAACGTTACTCTAAACAGTAGTCAATATGCTAATGATGTAAATGTAAATCTGGCTTGCTTAGCAATGTAGCTGGCTAACGTTACAGACCTTTCCTTATGCATTGATTCAGTACGCTCCTTCCTCTGTCAATGCAATTTTATTTTAGTCATTATAATCAAAATTTGCGCACACCGATTTTCCAGCACACAGCTGTCACCTACTACAGTAGCTATGTTGGTCTATTGTACTTCAAACAATGTGTATGCAGGCTGCTTAGGATTCAAACCTTCTAAAACAGCCTAATTCATACTCTTAGAGGAGGTGCTCCCACAATAATGTGATTTGGAGGTTACAATAGGGCTTTGGAGGTTACAGAAATCAGGAATGCAGACAGGCTCTATAGACTTCAATTTACAGTGCATTCGGAAAGTATTCAGACCGCTTTACTTTTTCCCCATTTTGGTATGTTACAGCCTTATTCTAAAATGGATTAAATAGTTTTGTTTACCTCATCAATCTACACACAATACCCCATAATGACAAAGCAAAAACAGGTTTTTAGAAATGTTAGCAAATATATATATATATTTTTTAAACAACTGAAATATCACATTTACATAAGTATTCAGACCCTTTACTCAGTACTTTGTTGAAGCACCTTTGGCAGCGATTACAGCCTCGAGTCTTCTTGGGAATGACGCTACAAGCTTGGCACAACTGTATTTGGGGAGTTTCTCCAATTCTTCTCTGCAGATCCTCTCAAGCCCTGTCAGATTGGATGGGGAGCGTCGCTGCAGAGCTGTATTCAGGTCTCTCCAGAGATGTTCGATCGGGTTCAAGTCCAGGCTCTGGCTGGGCCACTCAAGGACATTCAGAGACTTGCCCTAAAGCCACTCCTGCATGGTCTTGGCTGTGTGCTTAGGGTCATTGTCCTGTTGGAAGGTGAACCTTCACCCCAGTCTGATGTCCTGAGCAGGTTTTCTTCAAGGATCTCTCTGTACTTTGCTCCATTCATCTTTCCCTCTATCCTGACTAGTCTTCCAGCCGCTGCCGCTGAAAAACATCCCCACAGCATGATGCTACCACTATGCATTGGGGCAGGTAGTGTTCTCCTGGCATGTTCTCCTGGCATCCGCTAAACCCAGATTTGACGAACTGACTTGTTGGAAAAGTGGCATCCTATGATGGTGCCACGTTGAAAGTCACTGAGCTCTTCAGTAAGGCCATTCTACTGCCAATCTTTGTCTACTGAGATTGCATGGCTGTGTGCTCGATTTGATACACCAGTCAACACCAACGGGTGTGGCTGAAATAGCCGAATCCACTAATTTGAAGGGGTGTCCACATACTTTTGCATATATAGTGTATCTTGTCTGCTAAACTAGCCTACAGCCTATGGCATGGAGCATAGCCAGATAACATACAGTAGGTAACTCTTATTCTGTTCTTCTGAAATACATTTTCTTCATGTCATAATGTTTCTTTAGACCTGCCTAGAATAAATAATGGAATTATTGTGATGGTGTATATTGAATTGATTTAATATACTTTTTAAAATGTAGATGTTCCAAAGGTGTGCATCAGCGGCTTGTATGCTTTGGCCTGGAAATGCTAAACGTGTTTATGTTAATTAATGGTAAATTACCGCGACACAGGCAGTCTTTTGCATGACAATAACTGGCTGACAAAATGTAATGACCGCCACAGCCCTAGATGCAGTACAAATCCCATTATTGTGGTTTGAGATCCTAAGGTTTGAATCCTAAGCAACCTGCATACACATTGTTTGAAGTACAATAGACCAACATAGCTACTGTAGTAGGTCAAAGCTGTTTGCATGGAAGGAGCTCGTGTGAATTTCCTTTCATTTTCGGCTTCAGACCAATGCCTAATTCAATTGGGGATTATTCACCAACTGAGGAAGTGGAAACGCAAAACACATCAGCTTGATCGCTAACTCTAAATATAACAACTACTGCTTATAGCCATGTATTAATCTAACAGTAATTGTCCCCAAGAAAACTGCAATGAGGCGTAGTGCACTTGCTATGGCCAATGTGCAATTTCACGTGCTGTGTATTTCAAAGCCATATCAGATAACGTGATTGTAAAACAGTGTGCTTTGAGCTCAATAATACAAATTATACTTACAGAAAGCTGAGACCCTCCTCTCTTTAATATGGACAACTAGTTGCTTCCAAAGTTGTGTTTTTTCCACGCAATTGCATTTTGAAATGTTTTACAATCACAAGGGGCCCACAAGGGGGTAGAGCGAGTGTGAGGCTCCCTCATTACAGCAGCCGGCCACAACGAAACAGGCAGGCACAGCAGCAGGGCAGACACTTGTATTATAGGAATCATGAGGATAATGTACTTTACTGTTTAACAAATTCATGGTTTTATCTGCCCCAAAAATAGGATGTTTTGATTGAGGTGACCAGGTAGAATGTGCATCTCGAACCAGTGCGACCAATAAAAAAATGTAACATGCACAGCGAAGTTAAAGGGTTGCAAAATGCGACTAAATGGTTGCAGTCTGGAGCCCTGCATATAGCACTGATGTATTTAGAGTAGGGACAAAAAATGTCATAAAAAATATTGTTAACCGACAACAATACATTGCTGGGGTCGTAGATGTTTCATCTTTACCCTCAAGAATCAGTGATAATATAACTGGAGAGGGAGGGTGAAGGAAGGCATGTGACCACAATAGGAGCAAAAGAGAGGGATGATGTGTGTGTGGAGGGTTAACGGAGGACGCGATGGAGGACGCGTCCCGAGTGAGTGGCTCCCGAGTGGCGCAGTGGTCTAAGGCATTGCATCGCAGTGCTAGCTGTGCCACTAGAGATCCTGGTTCGAATCCAGGCTCTGTCGTAGCCGGCCGCGACCGGGAGACCCATGGGGCGGCGCACAATTGGCCCAGCGTCGTCCAGGGTAGGGGAGGGAATGGCCGGCAGGGAGGTAGCTCAGTTGGTAGAGCATGGTGTTTGCAACGCCAGGGTTGTGGGTTCGATTCCCACGGGGGGCCAGTATGAAAAAATAAAATAATGTATGCACTAACTGTAAGTCGCTCTGGATAAGAGCGTCTGCTAAATGACGTAAATGTAAATGTAAAGTGGGATGAGGTAGATTGCATGGGAGGAATGGACACCGGATGTGACTGCTGAAGACTATGTGTGGTCATGTTTACGGAGAGCCCCTGTGAAACTTTATTAAATCCGACGCTTTTTTAGTTATACATATAACCTTTCATGCCAACACCCATATTAACTCACCATGGAGAAACCTTCAGAGTGAGAGAAAACAAAGCAAAGAGGAAAGGGAGGAGAGAAGAGAGTGTAGAGAGCAGTGTGTGGACTCACCTCGTTTTCTGTGGGACTAAGCTTGGTAGGGCTTTGAGACGCTTTGTGCTGTGGAGACCGAGAGACCAGTCTCAGTAATACACAGAGCAAAAGTATCCAAAAGTAAAAGTGTTTTTTTAAGCTCACTACTCAAGCTACTTGGATTTGAGATCAGATAATGAATGAGTAAAAACGCACTAGAGAATGTCACTTTCATTTGAGGCCATTCATATTTATCTTGTACTTTAACATTTTAAAACATGAAGACTACTGTAGATACATACACAGCATCAGTACTTTCTATTACAAACGCCCCACTAACTCCCCACTGCATACAGTGATCCAAGAGCAAAACATAAAATCAACAGAATAAAAATGAATAGTAGTCTGAGGAACCTTGACGTAGGTCATGACGGTGTCCCGCTGCACTGAGCGCGACTTCTGCCTCTCCTCCTCGTACCGCAGGGCGGCCAACTGGGCCATCCTCCGCACGCGCTCTACGCCCCCACCAGGGACCCCGCCAAGTCCCGCACCAGCACCAATCCTGGCCCCTGACCCTCTCTGAACACAGGGAGAGAGAGGGAGGGGGAGAGAGAGAGGGAGGGGGGGAGAGCGAGGGAGGGGGGGAGAGCGAGGGAGGGGGGGGAGCGAGGGAGGGGGGAGAGCGAGGGAGGGGGGAGAGCGAGGGAGGGGGGAGAGAGGGAGGGAACAAAGAGAGAGAGAGAGGGAGAGATGAAGGAAGGAAGGAAGATAGCAGAGAAAAACAGAAAGACGGAGAGGAGACAGCAGGAGGAAGAGAGGAGTAGAGTTGAAAAGAGGCGATATTGACATTTAGACTCAATAAATCACATTTTAAAACATGCAAGTAGTAATTGACGTAGTAATAATCAGTATTGGAAGCTGTACACAGCATTTAGACACACTGGTTACCTGATTATGAGAGGCAGAAGAGGCTGGATCATGGGCAGTCCTGAGGGAGGGGGGTTGGTGGGAGACAGATGGGGGAAGGGAGGGGGTTAGATGTGTGATCTAACTCAATACAGATTAGATTAGAGATCTTTATTTAGACTGGAGATTATATGGTCTGTTCAAAAACATTTGTGAAAAACTGAACAGAGACACGACAACACAGGCTGAGAATCTGCCACAGAGCTGGACTCGTGTTTGTGTGAGAGTAACACATCACATACAACACTGTTATAATCAATGTTCACTCTACATTTATTCGGCACTGAGCAAATTTCAGGTCTGCTGAGCGCGAACTATAACTTGTGAAAATTCTGTGCAACTTCCAGTGTGCGTTTACTGTGAACACTGAGCCTGTACCCGCTTTGTTACAGTTTCAGACAGTGGTAAAGTAGGCTACTATTTGATCATAATGTAGGCCTACAATAGTTTCCTACGATCAAAAACAATGGAGAAAATGCATCCCATAACATTTTAACATGGAAATAGCTGTTATTTCATTCAGCCTACAGTAGCAACCAATGTGTGGTGTTCAATGTAGGTCTACATTCCATGAGACTTAAAAAAAAAATATCCACTTGGTAAACAGACGAGGTGATGCAAGAAACCCCCTTACAAAATAAAATACATTATTATTCTCATACCATTATTACAGAGAATCAGACAAATTATGTTACCCTCTACCTATTGGCTACTTAGCTTATTCAAGCCTGTCTCAAAATACAACTGCCCTTTTAAGACAGAAAAAAAAAAGCTATTTAACTGACTCGCTTTTCAAAGATGTCTACATTTACATTTTCGTCATTTAGCAGACGCTCTTATCCAGAGCGACTTACAAATTGGTGCATTAACCTTATAGCCAGTGGGACAACCACTTTACAATATATCAATTTTTATTTTATTTTTGTATTTATTTATTTATTATGAAAAAAAATTGGGGGGTAGGGGGAGGGTAGAAGGATTACTTTATCCTATCCCAGGTATTCCTTAAAGAGGTGGGGTTTCAAGTGTCTCCGGAAGGTGGTGAGTGACTCCGCTGTCCTGGCGTCGTGAGGGAGCTTGTTCCACCATTGGGGTGCCAGAGCAGCGAACAGTTTTGACTGGGCTGAGCGGGAGCTATGCTTCCACAGAGGTAGGGGGGCCAGCAGGCCAGAGGTGGATGAACACAATGCCCTCGTTTGGGTGTAGGGACTGATCAGAGCCTGAAGGTAAGGAGGTGCCGTTCCCCTCACAGCTCCGTAGGCAAGCACCATGTTCTTGTAGCAGATGCGAGCTTCAACTGGAAGCCAGTGGAGTGTGCGGAGGAGCGGGGTGACGTGAGAGAACTTGGGAAGGTTGAACACCAGACGGGCTGCGGCGTTCTGGATAAGTTGTAGGGGTTTAATGGCACAGGCAGGGAGCCCAGCCAACAGTGAGTTGCAGTAATCCAGACGGGAGATGACAAGTGCCTGGATTAGGACCTGTGCCGCTTCCTGTGTAAGGCAGGGTCATACTCTGCGAATGTTGTAGAGCATGAACCTACAGGATCGGGTCACCGCCTTGATGTTAGCGGAGAACGACAGGGTGTTGTCCAGGGTCATGCCAAGGCTCTTTGCACTCTGGGAGGAGGACACAACGGAGTCTAGAAATGTACATGTTTTGTGCTCTTGTAGGAAGCAATCACGCCCCTATTGCTGACTACAAATGATCTATAACTGGGCTAATAACTCACTAACTAGCAAAGAATATGAACAAAATGTGCACACGTGGCTACATGCAGCTCTCACTTTGCTCTCAAAACAAGCGCATCTACTCACGACCGCTAATGCTGTGAACACAGTCCAGTTCAAAGTAAATGGCACAGAGATCCATATATGGCAATGGTCTATTTGCATATAGGCCTACTGCAGCTCTGATTGTTTAGAAAACACCGGTCTGTGTAAAGTACAGGCTGAGAAGTGCGTGTCAACGCAATAGAATCCTACTCCGATGCGTTCTGCCTACAACAAAATCTCTTGCATAGTTTCTTTTGTTTCGGTATGTTGCATTGAAAGTGTCTAACATTGTGTTGATTCGATCACAATTGCCACAGTAAAGGGAAACGTTGATAGTGTTAACAGGGAAAACTCTACAACAGTGGTCACCAACCTTTTCTGAGTTAAGATCACCGAGTCAAAATGCAAGCCGAAAACTACCGCTCAGATTTTTTTTTAACATGACTTGAAAAGTGTAAGCCTAAGCAACATTAACCAATTAAAAACAGTGCTGTAGCAATGAGGTTTGTGCAGTAAGCTATAGGCCCAATACATCATCATCGCATCTTAGCTTTGCTTGAATTGCCCTGCCAATGAATGCATTGCTGTTCGGGCCATTAAAAATATATATATTTCAAAATTAGAGGTAGGCTATATGATCACACCGGTAATAGATCCGTTGTTGTATTCCTTGTGAAGCACAGGTGAGTGAGCATACATTTAAATAATAATTGGCTTTTTATTTTTATTTTACTGGGCTGATGGGTGCCTGCATCTGATGGTCAGTCTCAGCGGAGGGAGAGAGCAGCAGACTGAGGGTCCGCCTCTCAACATCTCTCCGCTCGCCCTTTCCTCCACTGACACGGACCAAAAAGGGACACAGTCTTCCAGCTGACTGCGAAACTCAAGTCGCACTGCCTCATGCACAAATTCATGTTGTCACTCCCATGAACAGAGAAAGTGAAATATTCCTCGATATTAAAAAAGACCCAAGCCGCTAATAATAACAACAATGCAAGCCTATAGATACACTTTCCTACTCATTCATTACTGCTGCAGTGCTTGTTGTAGCACTGAGTGGAAATAGGAAGAACGCGCATTTTAT
The DNA here is from genome assembly GCF_964263955.1 of Coregonus lavaretus. Lineage (NCBI taxonomy): Eukaryota > Metazoa > Chordata > Actinopteri > Salmoniformes > Salmonidae > Coregonus > Coregonus lavaretus. The sequence goes on along the minus strand of NC_140017.1, from coordinate 2,738,642 downwards.
GGTTTTATAAAAGTTGACAGTGCTGAGAAAGAACTTAAACATGAACTCACTCATAGAACAGCATCTCTTTGCTGTATTCGTTGACAGTCTCTCTCTAGTCACGGTTTTAAACATTCTGAAATCTCACAGTATCAACTTTGCTGTAGCTTTCTTTTCTGCCTGCTACTTTACTGCAGACAAGGTCATCTGAGCCATCCGAATGGCCAGCAGTAGGTCTATAGTGCACTTGATTTGCTCTCTGGGCCAGCCGGGAAGGCAGAGATTGTACCTTCAGACAAATGAAATGGTTTAAAATAGCAACCGTTCGCCTACCCGGCGCGCAGGGCGAACCGTGACAAAATACATAAATAGGAACACTGACAAAAAAGTAAAAATAGGAACAGAAGGCTTTATCGTTGGGTTTTTTACAGAACTGTTTGGCGATCGACTACGAACGCCTTGGAGATCGATCAGTGGATCGCGATCGACCGGTTGGTGACCACTGCTCTAGAAAGTTGAGTGAAGTTCAATCTCATGCTCCTCTCTGTGGGCTGATATTTCTGCGCGGCAGTATCTGGGCTACTGCTTAGAGGGAACATTGTTATAGGTCAAGTTACTAGATAGATAGGTAGTGGGTTTGTGTGTACGTCTTCTTACCTGTTCTGCAGAGAATTGTGTCGCCTCGGGTCGTCTGTCCTTGAGTCTCTGGAGGAGTTGGACTTCACTGGAGAGCCCTACAAAGAGACAGTCATCAATACACTAGCCACGATCGCTCTTACACCACAAACACACACCAGGGGTGCGTTCAGTTCAGTTCAACGTTTGCTATGTTGTGTGAAGATTTGCACTGAATGACACGTTTCCCCAAAACGGTGCGCACCATTCAACAGCCTTTAAGGTACGTTTGCCCCCGTTTGTAGAGTGTGGCGAGGTGTGGTCTAATCAATATGGATGTGACCATTTCAAATTGCAAAACTCATGCAGCACACCATACACAATTGCTTTCCGGGCCACCATAATCAGGTTCTTCAACTGTTCATTCAGAACAGTAGTTTCTGTTGAATTAAATGTTGCATAACGTTATGTTGTGAGGAACGCACCCCCAGCCTTCTACATACAGTCCTGTACACACTGGCCAGTCGCACACACACAGACACACACACACAGTTGGTTGAGTTGGCGGAGCATGGCGCTTGTACGGGTGTGATTCCCATTGGGGCAAAAATGTATGCACGCATGACTGTAAGTCCCTTTGGATAAAAGCGTCTGCTGAATGGAATATATATTTTATATCACACACACACAAATACATGTAACACACTTACCTCTCTGGTGATGCGGCGCTCAATGTAAGCCATGAACTGGGAACTGAGGCTGATGGTTTCTGCTCCTTCTCCCCTCCTACCCTCCTCCTCCTCCTCCTCTCCTGTATAACTGTCTATAAAGTCTATCTGCTCCAGCTCTGCCTCTACTAAAGACAGACAAGACAGAAAGACAGATTACACACCAGTTCAGCGTACAAAGACGCAAGATGTAGAATGTACACTGAACAAAAAAATGTTATGCAACATGCAACAATTTCAAAGATTTTACTGAGTTACAGTTCATATAAGGAAATCAGTCAATTGAAATCAATTCATTGGTCACAGATACCTTTAAAAAAAAAGTAGAGGGGTGGATCAGAAAACCAGTCAGTATCTGGTGTGACCACCATTTGCCTCATGCAGCGTGACATCTCCTTCACATAGAGTTGATCAGGCTGTTGATTGTGGGCTGTGGAATGTTGTCCCGCTCCTCTTCAATGGCTGTGCGAAATTGCTGGATATTGGCAGGAACTGGAACACGCTGTCGTACACGTTGATCCAGAGCATCCCAAACATGCTCAATGGGTGACATGTCTGGTGAGTATGCAGGCCATGGAATAACTGGGACATTTTCAGCTTCAATAAATTGTGTACAGATCCTTGCAACATGGGGCCGTGCATTATCATGCTGAAACATGAGGTGATGGCGGCGGCTGAATGGCACGACTATGGGCCTCAAGATCTCGTCATGGTCTTTCTGTGCGCTCAAATTGCCAGCGATAAAATGCAAATTGTGTTCGTTGTCCGTAGTTTATGCCTGCCCATACCATAACCCCAGTGCCATCATGGGGCTCTCTGTTCACAACGTTGACATCAGCAAACCACTCGCCCAGACGACGCCATACACGTTGTATGGCACGCGGTCTGCCCGGTACAGTTAAAACCCGGATTCATCCATGAAGAGCACACTTCTCCAGCGTGCCAGCGGCCATTGAAGGTGACCATTTGCCCACTGAAGTCGGGTTACAACGCCGAACTGCAGTCATGTCAAGACCCTGGTGAGGATGACAAGCACGAAGATGAGCTTCCCTGAGACGGTTTGACAGTTTGTGCAGATATACTTCTGTTGTGCAAACCCACAGTTTCATCAGCAGTCCGAGTGTCTGGTCTCAGACGATCCCGCAGGTGAAGAAGCTGGATGTGGAGGTCCTGGGCTGGTGTTGTTACACGTGTTCTGTGGTTGTGAGGCCGGTTGGACGTATTGCCAAATTCTCTAAAACGACATTGGAGGCGGCTTATGGTAGAGAAATTAACAATAAATTCTCTGGCAACATCTCTGGTGGACATTCCTGCAGTCAGCATGCCAATTGCACACTCCCTCAAAACAGACATCTGTGGCATTGTGTTGTGTGACAAAACTGCACATTTTAGAGTGGCCTTTTATTGTCCCCAGCACAAGTTGCACCTGTGTAATGATCATGCTGTTTAATCAGCTTCCTGATATGACAGACCTGTCAGGTGGATTGATTATATTGGCAATGGGGAAATGCTCACGAACAGGGATGTAAGCTTTTTTTGCGTATGGAACATTTCTGGAATCTTTTATTTCAGCTCATGAAACATGGGAGCAACACTTTGCATGTTGCCTTTATATTTTTGTTCAGTGTATATTTCCACAGATGTAGAATATAATCTAGACCCGTTTTATGCAAACATTCCACTCCCTGTACGCCGTGTCACATGCCAAACAGTCTGGCATGACAAGGAGTGTCAGGAAGTGAAATGCTAACACAAACAGACTGGTACCCAAGCTAGAATACAATTGAATAATACTGTGAATAAAACTGTAAATACAGTACATGACACTACACTACAGTTCACACACAAACAGACAGACATGCGTTGATTCTCACATGTGCCGTTGGTCAAAGGATGGGAGCCAGTCGTCCTGTGCTCCTCCCGCTCCCTCCGCTGTCTCTGTTCTTTGGTTATCTCTGCCACACGCAGTGGAAGGTCCGACAACTCATCTGTGGGCTGTAGGAACACAAGGGATGAAAGAGAAAGTATGGATAGCAGGAGTGAAAGAAACATTGCGAGATTAGCTTCTACAAGTGTCAACAACCTGTATTTATTAATGATATAAAGTGCATTTGGAAAGTATTCAGACCCCTTGACTTTTTCCACACTTTGTTACGTTACAGCCTTATAATAAAATGGATTGAAATTGTTGTTATTTTTTTCTCATCAATCTACACACAATACCACATAATGACAAAGCAAAATAAAGGTTTTTAAATATTTTTGCAAATGTATATAATGTGTAAATATTTGTATGAACATAACAAGATTCAACAACTGAGACATAAACTGAACAAGTTCCACAGACATGTGACTAACAGAAATGGAATAATGTGTCCCTGAACAAAGGGGGGTCAAAATCAAAAGTAACAGTCAGTATCTGGTGTGGCCACCAGCTGCATTAAGTACTGCAGTGCATCTCCTCCTCTTCTACTGCACCAGATTTGCCAGTTCTTGCTGTGAGATGTTACCCCACTCTTCCACCAAGGCACCTGCAAGTTCCCAGACATTTCTGGGGGGAATGGCCCTAGCCCTCACCCTCCATCCAACAGGTCCCTGACATGCTCAATGGGATTGAGATCCGGGCTCTTCGCTGGCCATGGCAGAACACTGACATTCCTGTCTTGCAGGAAATCAAGCACAGAACGAGCAGTATGGCTGGTGGCATTGTCATGCTGGAGGGTCATGTCAGGATGAGCCTGCAGGAAGGGTACCACATGAGGGAGGAGGATATCTTCCCTGTAACGCACAGCGTTGAGATTGCCTGCAATGACAACAAGCTCAGTCCGATGATGCTGTGACACACCTCCCCAGACCACGACGGACCCTCCACCTCCAAATCGATCCCGCTCCAGAGTACAGGCCTCGGTGTAACACTCATTCCATCGACGATGAACACAAATCCGACCATCACCCCTGGTGAGACAAAACCGCGACTTGCCAGTGAAGAGCACTTTTTGCCAGTCCTGTCTGGTCAAGCGACGGTGGGTTTGTGCCCATAGGCGACGTTGTTGCCGGTTTTATCTGGTGAGGACCTGCCTTACAACAAGCCTACAAGCCCTCAGTCCAGCCTCTCTCAGCCTATTGCGGACAGTGTGAGCACTGATGGAGGGATTGTGCGTTCCTGGTGTAACTCGGGCAGTTGCTGTTGCCATCCTGTACCTGTCCCGCAGGTGTGATGTTCGGATGTACCGATCCTGTGCAGGTGTTGTTACACGTGGTCTGCCACAGCGAGGACGATCAGCTGTCCGTCCTGTCTCCCTGTAGCAATGTCTTAGGCGTCTCACAGTACGGACTTTGCAATTTATTGCCCTGGTCACATCTGCAGTCCTCATGCCTCCTTGCAGCAAAACTAAGGCACGTTCACGCAGATGAGCAGGGATCCTGGGCATCTTTCTTTTGGTGTTTGTCAGAGTCAGTAGAAAGGCCTCTTTAGTGTCCAAAGTTTTCATAACTGTGACCTTAAGTGTCCTTTCCACAGGTGCATGTTCATTAATTGTTTATGGTTCATTGATCCCGTATAGCTCAGTTGGTAGAGCATGGCGCTTGCAACGCCAGGGTTGTGGGTTCAATTCCCACGGGGGGCCAGTATGAAAAATAAATAAAAATAATGTATGCACTCACTACCTGTAAGTCGCTCTAGATAAGAGCGTCTGCTAAATGATTAAATGTAAAATGTAATTGAAAAAGCATGGGAAACCGTGTTTTAACCCTTTACAAGGAAGATATGTGAAGTTATTTGGATTTTCATGAATTATCTTTGAAAGACAGGGTACTGAAAAATAAGTTTCTTTTTTTGCTCAGTTTATATAGAAAAACACTTCAAAATCACATTTACATAAGTATTCAGACCCTTTACTCAGTACTTTGTTGAAGCACCTTTGGCAGCAATTACAGCCTTGAGTCTACTTGTGTATGACGCTATAAGCTTTGCACACCTCTATTTGGGGAGTTTCTCCCATTCTACTCTGCAGATCCTCTCAAGCTCTGTCAGGTTGGATGGGGAGAGTCGCTGCACAGCTATTTTCAGGTGTCTCCAGAGATGTTCGATTGGGTTCAAGTCCCGGCTCTGGCTGAGCCACTCAAGGACATTCAGAGACTTGTCCCGAAGCCACTCCTGCATGGTCTTGGCTGTGTGCTTAGGGTCGTTGTCCTGTTGGAAGGTGAACCTTCGCCCCAGTCTGAGGTCCTGAGTACTTGAGCAGGTTTTCATCAAGGATCTCTCTATACTTTGCTCCATTCATCTTTCCCTCGATCCTGACTAGTCTCCGAGTCCCTGCTGCTGAATAACATCCCTACAGCATGATGCTCCCACCACCATGCTTCACAGGTTTCATCAGATCAGATAATCTGGTTTCTGATGGTCTGAGATTTCTTAAACAGAAATCCTTTATTTACGATAAGTATTCAGACCCTTTGCTATGAGACTAGAAATTGAGCTCCGGTGCATCCCGTTTCCATTGATCCTCGAGATGTTTCCACAACTTGATTGGAGTCCACCTGTGGTAAATTCAATTGATTGGACAGGATTTGGAAAGGCACACACCTGTCTATATAAGGTCCCACAGTTGACAGTGCATGTCAGAGCAAATACCAAGTCATGAGGTCGAAGGAACTATTCATAGAAAGACAGTCTTGTGTTGAGGCACAAATCTGGGGAAGGGTACCAAAAAATGTCTGCAGCATTGAAGGTCCCCAAGAATCAGGCCTTTATGGTAGAGTGGCCAGACGGAAGCCACTCCTCAGTAAAAGACACATGACAGCCCGCTTTGATATTTGCCAAAAAGCACCTAAAGGACTCTCAGACCATGAGAAACAAGGATCTCCGGTCTGACTAAACCAAGACTGAACTCTTTGGCCTGAATGCCAAGCGTCACGTCTGGAGGAAACCTGGCACCATCCCTACGGTGAAGCAGGGTGTTGGCAGAATCATGCTGTGGGGACGTTTGTCAGCGGCAGGGACAGGGAGACTAGTCAGGATCTAGGCAAAAATGAACGGAGCGAAGTACAGAGAGATCCTTGATGAAAACCTGCTCCAGAGCACTCAGGACCTCAGACTGGGGCGAAGGTTCACCTTCCAACAGGACAACGACCCTAAGCACACAACCAAGACAATGCAGGAGTGGCTTCGGGACAAGTCTCTGAATGTCCTTGAGTGGCCCAGCCAGAGCCCAGACTTGAACCCGATCGAACATCTCTGGAGAGACCTGAAAATAGCTGTGCAGCAACGCTCCCCATCCAGATAGATTGCAAAATAGTTGGGAAGAGATTTTTGACGTACCGATCCCATGGCATAGTGTTTATGAACTGACACGCAAAACGACACCGGATTCAAAAATTTGAATCTTTCAATTTAAATTATTATATAAAATTCTTGCTACCAATATAATGTTATTTATATGGGGGATACAATCTTCCCAGCTCTGCAGATTTTGCTGTGAAGAGACAGAATCATTAGATCATTTGTTTTGGTTCTGTCCATTTGTAGCTTGTTTTTGGACACAGGTCCAGGAATGGCTAAAGGATTGCAATATTTACCTGGAGCTAACCTTGCAGATAGCATTACTGGGTGATCTGAAAAGTCATAGTCAATCAATCAATAATATAATAATACTTTTAGCTAAAATGTTTATTTTTAATTCACAATCTGTAGAAGCAATGAGAATAGAAAGGTTCAGAACTTTTGTAAAACATCACAGTACGGTTGAAATATATATGGCAAATAGAAATCCTATATGGATGGTGTTAAGAGATAGATGGGATGTATTGAATTGAGTTGAAGGATGGGACTAATAACAAATAACAACAAATAATAACAAGATAACTAATAATGTAAGCATACTGTGTCCATAATAAGTATATAGGATGTATCTTGGGAGCTTTTGGGAAAGAGCACAGTTAGAAAGTTATGGCATATAGAAGCAAACCGGATGGACATCATGAAAATGATCGGAGAGGTTGAGAGGAGAAGTAGTTCAGGAGCATAATATAAAAAATAAAAATAAAAATAAAAATATTATTGTAAAATAGATAGTAAGTATAGGCTGGAAGTAGAGACCTGGGCATTGTTGTTCCCTAATAACCCCAAGTAGGGAAAGGATGGCAGGGTTGAAAATTAATAAAGGGGGGTATACAGTGGGGAAAAAAAGTATTTAGTCAGCCACCAATTGTGCAAGTTCTCCCACTTAAAAAGATGAGAGGCCTGTAATTTTCATCATAGGAACACGTCAACTATGACAGACAAATTGAGGGAAAAAAATCCAGAAAATCACATTGTAGGATTTTTTATGAATTTATTTGCAAATTATTGTGGAAAAAAAGTTTTTGGTCACCTACAAACAAGCAAGATTTCTGGCTCTCACAGACCTGTAACTTCTTCTTTAAGAGGCTCCTCTGTCCTCCATTCGTTACCTGTATTAAATGGCACCTGTTTGAACTTGTTATCAGTATAAAAGACACCTGTCCACAACCTCAAACAGTCACACTCCAAACTCCACTATGGCCAAGACCAAAGAGCTGTCAAAGGACACCAGAGACAAAATTGTAGACCTGCACCAGGCTGGAAAGACTGAATATGCAATAGGTAAGCAGCTTGGTTTGAAGAAATCAACTGTGGGAGCAATTATTAGGAAATGGAAGACATACAAGACCACTGATAATCTCCCTCGATCTGGGGCTCCACGCAAGATCTCACCCCGTGGGGTCAAAATGATCACAAGAACGGTGAGCAAAAATCCCAGAACCACACGGGGGGACCTAGTGAATGACCTGCAGAGAGCTGGGACCAAAGTAACAAAGCCTACCATCAGTAACACACTATGCCGCCAGGGACTCAAATCCTGCAGTGTCAGACGTGTCCCCCTGCTTAAGCCAGTACATGTCCAGGCCCGTCTGAAGTTTGCTAGAGTGCATTTGGATGATCCAGAAAAGGATTGGGAGAATGTCATATGGTCAGATGAAACCAAAATATAACTTTTTGGTAAAAACTCAACTCGTCGTGTTTGGAGGACAAAGAATGCTGAGTTGCATCCAAAGAACACCATACCTACTGTGAAGCATGGGGGTGGAAACATCATGCTTTGGGGCTGTTTTTCTGCAAAGGGACCAGGACGACTGAGCCGTGTAAAGTAAAGAATGAATGGGGCCATTTATCTAATGTTCCTTCGTTAGATTTTAGCACATCTTGCTCTGGCTAACAGTGGATGTTGATCTTGTTGTTGTTGTTGTTGTTGATGTGCATAACTGAGGGATAGCCTACCTTTTCATGGTTGTTTGATAAATAGGATTGTAAAGTTCCCAAACGTAAGAGGACTCCCGTGAAATTTGCAGAAATCCAGTCAGGTTTATTTTGTGGCTTTTGGCGAATGTGTTCTAATTATCTAAAGTGGCGCTGTTGCAACTGCCTGTAAACACACAGTCCAGTTCAAAGTGAATGATGGCAGGCCTGTGTGGCAAATGGCTTGTTTGCATAAAGACCTACTGTAGCTCTGATGGGCTATGGCACACCGGTCTGCATAGACTCCGGTCCTGGACGAGAGAGATGTTTTTATTTGGTTTTATTTACTGCAGTGTCTTATTAACTGTCCAAACGCACGGCTGCTTTCTCTATATTGCTATATAATTTTCACAAATGCCTTAGTATAAGTAATTCCCAAACATTCTAAGAATTTAAAATGACCATATCTAAGCGCTCGCTTGACAGAAAATGAAAAACAGATTTTAATTAGATTTCATGTTGCTAAAATGCTGTCAGTTACACTTTAAGGTCAACCCTGTTACATGACTTTCATTTTAATATGGTGAAACTATTCAATTTAAAGTATTTTTTCAAAAGAAACATTTAACATATAATATTCAAATCATAGTGTAAAAGCAGTTGAGCTGGTTCTACTCTTTATGGCAATTTTCTGGTAGAAAACTGAGTGTGTCAAGCATAACACGTCAATCCTGTTACCCATAGAAAGATATGATGGAAATGTTTTAACAATAAAAAAAATTATGGGAAGCTCAACCGTGTTAAGTTCAACCCTGATACTTTGTCACTTTATTGGCACTTACTATAGTACTTTTTATTTAAGTATGTAAAATGATATATATATAATTTTGTTTACCATGTTACACTACCCAAAATGTCCTCTATTCGTGGAATTACCCAACAATTACTAGGAGGACCCAGAGTTATTTGTAATCTTACCTCAGTGCCTGACCATCTTGTGTGTGTGTGGTGTGTGTGGCGTGCGTGCGTGCGTCTCACCTCGTTGCCTGACCATCTCTTGTCTCCACTGTCCACGCTGTTGAAGCCAGAGTCCAGCGCTCCGTACGGCCGGCCAGGGTACAGCTCCTCCACACTAAGAGTACAGAAGATAAGACCAACTTTAAGACCACCTGGGTCAAAACACAATGTCAAATGCTTTCAAACACTTGAGCTGTGCTGATCTTTTTTTTTTTTGTACATCTGGGTGTGAGCAAGGATGTTGTTATGGTACGTCCCATTCTCAACTCAATGGATGAACTCCCTCTTTCAGCTGTGCTCCCCTCGTAAACTCTACCCACCTTTCCTCTTTCTACCTTTTGTTTTGTTTTTACCACTCCCTCACTTCCTCTATATTTAAATGTATATCTCTCCTCCCCAAACGCTGGACAGTGTCAAGTAGAGTACCTTTGAACATTTACAGAGGGCTCTGAGAGAGCAAGAGAGATTGTAGAGCAGAAAATATACAGTGAGGGAAAAAAGTATTTGATACCCTGCTGATTTTGTACGTTTTCCCACTGACAAAGACATGATCAGTATATCCTTTTAATGGTAGGTTTATTTGAACAGTGAGAGACAGAATAACAACAAAAAAAATCAGAAAAACACATGTCAAAAATGTTATGAATTGATTTGCATTTTAATGAGGGAAATAAGTATTTGACCCCTCTGCAAAACATGACTTAGTACTTGGTGGCAAAACCCTTGTTGGCAATCACAGAGGTCAGACGTTTCTTGTAGTTGGCCACCAGGTTTGCACACATCTCAGGAGGGATTTTGTCCCACTCCTCTTTGCAGATCTTCTCCAAGTCATTAAGGTTTCGAGCCTGACGTTTGGCAACTCGAACCTTCAGCTCCCTCCACAGATTTTCTATGGGATTACGGTCTGGAGACTGGCTAGGCCACTCCAGGACCTTAATGTGCTTCTTCTTGAGCCACTCCTTTGTTGCCTTGGCCGTGTGTTTTGGGTCATTGTCATGCTGGAATACCCATCCACGACCCATTTTCAATGCCCTGGCTGAGGGAAGGAGGTTCTCACCCAAGATTTGACGGTACATGGCCCCTTCCATCGTCCCTTTGATGCGGTGAAGTTGTCCTGTCCCCTTAGCAGAAAAACACCCCCAAAGCATAATGTTTCCACCTCCATGTTTGACTGTGGCGATGGTGTTCTTGGGGTCATAGGCAGCATTCCTCCTCCTCCAAACACGGCGAGTTGAGTTGATGCCAAAGGGCTCGATTTTGGTCTCATCTGACCACAACACTATCACCCAGTTCTCCTCTGAATCATTCAGATGTTCATTGGCAAACTTCAGACGAGCCTGTATATGTGCTTTCTTGAGCAGGGGGACCTTGCAGGCGCTGCAGGATTTCAGTCCTTCGTAGCGTAGTGTGTTACCAATTGTTTTCTTGGTGACTATGGTCCCAGCAGCCTTGAGATCATTGACAAGATCCTCCCGTGTAGTTCTGGGCTGATTCCTCACCATTCTCATGATCATTGCAACTCCACGAGGTGAGATCTTGCATGGAGCCCCAGGCCGAGGGAGATTGACAGTTCTTTTGTGTTTCTTCCATTTGCGAATAATCGCACCAACTGTTGTCACCTTCTCACCAAGCTGCTTGGCGATGGTCTTGTAGCCCATTCCAGCCTTGTGTAGGTCTACAATCTTGTCCCTGACATCCTTGGAGAGCTCTTTGGTCTTGGCCATGGTGGAGAGTTTGGAATCTGATTGATTGATTGCTTCTGTGGACAGGTGTCTTTTATACAGGTAACAAACTGAGATTAGGAGCACTCCCTTTAAGAGTGTGCTCCTAATCTCAGCTCGTTACCTGTGTAAAAGACACCTGGGAGCCAGAAATCTTTCTGATTGAGAGGGGGTCAAATACTTATTTCCCTCATTAAAATGCAAATCAATTTATAAACGTTTTGACATGTGTTTTTCTGGATTTTGTTGTTATTCTGTCTCTCACTGTTCAAATAAACCTACCATTAAAATTATAGACTGATCATATCTTTGTCAGTGGGCAAACGTTCAAAATCAGCAGGGGATCAAATACTTTTTTCCCCTCACTGTAAATATTGAGAGAGGGATAGATAAAAGTAGAGATACTGCCAGAGAAAGACAGGAGCTGTTCCTCTGCACACAGCTGTTTCCAGGGCTGGCCTCTCTGCAGTTTTATTGGCAGTGGAAGTGTGTGTTTCTCACCAGGATCCGAAGGCGAGGGGTCTCCTGTCGTAGTCTGGGAGCTCAGGTGTAGTCTTGCTGGCCTCATTGTTCAGATACTTAAATATATGGATCATCCCCTTTATACAAATCTGGGAATGACAGGGAAAGAAACACATGATAGACAATAGAAGGAACAGTTTGACTAGGTTCTATTAACACATTTGTGTGGTGCAGGTCATAATTATATAATCAGGCTGAGAGTTTGTGTGTTTACTAGTCACTGACTAGGAGCAAAAAGGTGTATTTGTATAGTCGTGATTGTATAGTTCGACTGTGAATGCGTGTGCGTTACCTGTGCGGGTGGGTTCTGTAGTGGGTTGTTGTCCAGCACGATGTTCTGTAGGTGGCGCAGGTTACGGTAACACACAGGGATGGACGTCACCTTGTTACAAGAGAAGTCCAGACGCACCAGGGGCAACTCCGACAGCTCTGTATGGATATAGGACACACACAGTTTAAATTTAACCCCCTAGAGTCGATGTCATCGCCCCTTGAAATTCTAATTAGCATAATAAAACATCTGTCAGTTTAAGCTTTTTAAACAATGATATGGACAACATTCCTAATATTGGGCTGCATCTAATTCCACCGCCAACTTCTGTCTGTAGCGTCCGAACAGTTTGGGCTACACTCTAATATGACCCCTCTATGGAAAGGTGTTTTGCTCTAGGACGACCACAAGGCTCACAAGACACGTCTGAAGGTAGCCCGGTACCAGTTTTAAAAAATGAATGGAAGTACACAGCGTTCCACAGGGATGCTGGCCCATGTTGACTTCAATGCTTCCCACAGTTGTGTCAAGTAGGCTGGATGTCCTTTGGGTGGTGGACCATTCTTGATACACACGGGAAACTGTTGAGCGTGAAAAACCCAGCAGCGTTGCAGTTCTTGACACAAACCAGTGCGCCTTGCACCTACTACCATACCCAGTTCAAAGGCACTTACATTTTGTGTCTTTCCCATTCACCCTCTGAAAGGCACACATACACAATCCATGTCTCAATTGTCTCAATGCTTAAAAATAATTCTTTATATGTCACCTCCCCTTCATCTACACTGATTGAAGTTGATTTAACAAGTGACATCAATGAGGAATCATAGCTTTCACCTGGTCAGTCTGTCATAAAAAGAGCAGGTGTTCTTAATGTTTTGTACACTCAGTGTATATGGATGTAGTTTAGTGCCAAAAAAAGGATTGTTAAGGATTAAACAGTGTGTGTGTTGTCCAGCTCTAACACGCCACATTTATCTAATCAAGTAATTGTGGTCTTCAGAATTACAATTCAAAATATTCTGATGTGTGTGGTCCAGGTTGTTTTGTGTGTGTGTGTGTGTGTGTGTGTGTGTGTGTGTGTGTGTGTGTGTGTGTGTGTGTGTTGACCAGTGCGGACATGACGTCAGGCCAGGTGGTTGAGTGTGTGTGTGTTGACCTGGGGGCAAGCGGGCCAGGTGATTGCGGCGGATGTTGAGGTCTCGCAGCGAGTCCAGCCGACCAACCTGAGGAGGGAGTGTCTGGATCTCATTACAACTCACGTCCTGGAGAGAGGGATGAGGGAGGAAGAGGAGAGGAAGAGGATGCCCTGGTTAAACGGTAATCAAACCACAACACAAAGACTACCAATAAGGGCAAAAAACAGGCAAATCAACATGGTGGTTTTGACACTAAAACAACACACGGCCAGTTAAGCATTAACTGTGTGTCTGTGTATGTCTGTGTGTGTGTACTGTCCTGTACTGACCAGTTCTGTGAGCTGTCGTAGTTGGCCCAGCTCCTCAGGAAGGGAGACCAGCTTGTTGTTACAGGCGATCAGGACCTTCAATGGCAGACTGCACACCGGGCTGGGCAGGGTCGACAACTGGTTCCGACTGGAATCCGAAAGAAAGAAGACAGACACAGACAGAGACAGACACAGACAGAGACAGACAGAGACAGACAAAGACAGGAGAGAGAAAATGTAAGAGATGTTTCTGGCTAAAGCCTTGGTAAATTCATGTCTCCATTCAAATTCAAATAGTTGTGATGGTGGATGTTTTTATGTGTGTACTGGCAAGATGGCGAATGTTATTGAATATTATCAAACAAAGGAAGTCACCATGTTGAACAATGTTCTCGACATTCTATTGCCACTGTCTGGGATACTTCCCAGAATACTTCCCAGAATACATCCCAGAATACTTCCCAGAATACTTCCCAGACAAAACAGGTTTCTGTTACAGACCAAACATCTCTCCTCTCAATCCTGTTTGTTTATCAGATATTCTGTGATATTTCTCTATGTCCAAAACAGATCATTCATAAATAAAGATTAAAGCGATGAACATGGGTGTCGTCCCAAATGGCACACTATTCCCTATTTAATTAATATTAATTAATTATTAATTAATATGCCATTTAGCAGACGCTTTTATCCAAAGCGACTTACAGTCATGCGTGCATACATTTTTTTTTTATTTTTTTTTGTGTATGGGTGGTCCCGGGGATCGAACCCACTACCTTGGCGTTACAAGCGCCGTGCTCTACCAGCTGAGCTACAGAGGACCACATTTAGTGCACTACTCTTGACCAGGGCCGATAGGGCTCAATGGTAGTTCATTATATAGGGAATAGCGTACCATCTGTTTTAGGCATCACACATCTTTACATGGGTGTGTGTAGTTTGCATGCATAGGCCGTCTTTCTATGGTTAAGAGTACAGGTGTGATGTCAATTTTGTAAATAGATATGTGTACATCTGTATTTACTCTACTGTGTGTGTATTACCATATGTTCAAGTATGTGAGGGCCTGTGAGCGTGTGTGTGTCAGTGGTTGAAAAAGTACACAACTGTCATACTTGAGTAATAGAAAATCGTAATAGAAAATGACTCTTGAGTATATCATTAGCATTTAATATTAGCACAATTAATAGGCCTACACTACACATTGAACATTTTTAACACATCTGATTAGTACATAATTAAATCAATGACAATAACATAATTTCGATCTGATTACACTCATAAAATCACCAATGTCTCTATTCAATTATTATTTTTGTCTATTTCGCTGCGCGTTTATTGTTGGGGAAAAACTGGTCTACTGTAGCCTACACTACTTTTTTTAACGTCAACATTCGTTCAGAACAATTAGCTTGCTAGCAAGAGAAAGTGTCACTCAAAAAGCATCAAAAGGCAGATAATAAAAATAGAAGTTTCAGAGAAGAATGGACAGAGAGAAATGCATTCATCTTACCATCTTTCTCCAATGCCAAGCCAGTGGGTCTTACTTGCAACGAAAATATCACTGTTTGCAAAGAATTCAATCTCAGACGTTATTATGACTCTAAGCATGGAACATTCAAAGTGACATTCCCGCCCCAGACAGAGGCCCGACGCAGAAACATTTAAGGGTTAACTGCAAGCTACACACATAGCAGCAGAATCCTCCTTCCTGGCCTGACCCACCAACAGAAGGTCACAAGTGCCTCCCTAAAAGCGTCCTGGGTTCTAACCAAACACAACATGTCCTTCACAGACGCGGAGGTATTTAAAAAGTGCATAGTGACAGTTGGAGGAATGGACAGAGTCTATGGACAGCATAATTGCGTCTGTCCAACAGGTGCCCCTGTCTGTGTCAACAGCCAGCCAGCCGCCGCGTCCATGCACTGGCGGATGATGTACATAGGATTGTTCGGGAGGGGCTCAATCAGGCTGAGCATTTTTCCCTGGCTATTGATGAGAGTACTCACAACACCGATGTAGCACAGTTGTGTGTATGTCTGTTATTGTTGATGGAAATGAATTTAAAGAAGAGCTACTGGCACTGATTCCCCTCAAAGGACACACCACCGGGGACATCATATTCACAAAGCTGGAAGAATTGTTGACGCAGCATAGCCTGTCATTAAAAAAAATTATACTTTGTTGTCACCGACGGGGCTCCTGCTATGGTGGGCAGACACAGGTGCCTGGTCAGCAGACTGAAGCAAATCGCCCCCCAAATGAATGGCTTGCATTGTCTCATACATCAGAGTGTGCTGTGTGACAGACTAAACTGTGAGCAAAAAGATGTGATAGATAAAGTCATGCACATAATCAACTTTGTCAGGGGGCATCAAGCACCCAACATTCCCCCCTCTTTTACGCTGCTGCTACTCTCGGTTTATCATCTATGCATAGTCACTTTAATCTCTACCTACATGTACATATTACCTCAATTACCTTGACTAACCGGTGCCCCCGCACATTGACTCGGTACCGGTACCCCCTGTATATAGCCTCCCTACTGTTATTTTACTCCTGCTCTTTAATTATTTGTTACTTTTATTTCTTATTATTTTATTTATTTTATGTATTTTTTCAGTATTCTTTCTTATAACTGCATTGTTGGTTAAGGGCTTGTAAGTAAGCCTTTCACTGTAAGGTCTACACCTGTTGTATTCGGCGCATGTGACAAATACAATTGGATTTGATTTGATTTAGTCTTTTCCGCAAGCTTGTGACAGAATCGGAGGCCACCCACGATGATCTCCTGCTTCACAACGACATGCACTTGCTGAGTAAAGGAAAAGCGCTGGAGCGGTTCTGCAAGCTGCATGACCAGGTTGTGGATTTTCTCCGAAAAAGCTAAATGAGGGGAGCAGCTGACCACCTTCGTATTCTGGAAATTGAGGAATTCCTCTCCAATGTTGCTTTTTTGGCAATTCAAACTGAGCTGATTTAATTCCAAACATTGAGACAAATCAGCGATGTGTTCCGGAGTGCCAAGTCCGTGTATGCGTCTTGGGTGGCATGCTCAGATGAATACAGCACAATAAAGAAACTAGCATTTTATGTCATTCTGAAATTAGCCCACCCAACTACCTCATCCCCATATTGTTATTTATTTTTGCTCATTTGCACCCCAGTATCTCTATTTGCACATCATCTTTTGCACATCTAGCATTCCAGTGTTAATACGAAATTGTAACTATTTTGCACTATGGCCTATTTATTGCCTTACCTCCATAACTTACTACATTCGCACACACTGTATATATATTTTCTGTTATATTTTTGACTTCATGTTTTGTTTACCCCATATGTAACTCTGTGTTGTTGTTTTTATCGCACTGCTTTGCTTTATCTTGGCCAGGTTGCAGTTGTAAATTATAACTTGTTCTCAACTGGCTTACCTGGTTAAATAAAGCTGAAATAAATAAATAAAAATGTGCTAACAATTATGTTTGGATCCACTTACACCTGCAAGTCCTCCTTTTCCTCTATGAACGCAATCAAGACTCACGACAGGAACCGGCTTTCATGTAAGTCAATCGAGGACTGCCTGCGCTTCAAAATCACATTAATCTCACCCGACATCCACAAGGTCGTGTCCGAGGGGAAATGCAACTTTTCCCATTAAGTCAGTAACTTAGTAGCCTATATGACTGTATTTAGTAAATACTAACATTATTGTGACTGCTTATCCAGGGCTATTTAGGTCTCAAGCTGACAGTCTTTTCTGTATGTTCTGTCATTACAGGAGCAGGTTATCCCAAGACTCCCAACACAGACATTCAGACATTGTTTTATGTAGGATGCTACATTTTTGGCCAGTTGCAATTGTAAGTAGGCCTAATTAAAAGAATCCCACTTCAATTTTTTTTTTCTTGTGCAAGATGCTGTTAAGCCTCATAACTGGCTGAGGTAGGCCTAGTTATTTTCTATAGGCCAAGAATCGAAAGAAATAGACTCCAATTAAGCCCTTGTTGTTTGTAAATTCAAATTAAGATTATTTTTTTAATGAATTACCCAACTGGTGTAGTTTTTCTTTTTCGGTTGCTGTGCACCATTTGCATATTATTGTCTTCTTCTTCAATTAATTTGGGGGGCCAATAAATATTGCTGGCGGGACAGATTTGGCCCGCTGGCCACCAGTTGGGAAACCCTGCTCTACACTATACTAGTAGCTTATTTTGTCACATAAACTGACATTTCTGCATAGTGCAACTTGAAGAACTTTCCACCACTGGTGTGTGTACGTCCGTTACCTTATGTTCAGGTAGGTGAGGGCCTGGAGATTGAGCAGACTCTCAGGCAGCGAGCGCAGGCAGTTCTGGTAGAGGTTCAGGTGTTCCAAAGAGACAAACATGCACACCTCCACGGGCAGCTCTGGCAGACGGTTACGGGACAGGTCTAAACAAGGGGACAGAGACGTAGATGTCATGACACTTTATTTCATTCATTTATTCAACCCTTTATTGGAACAGGTGAGTTGGCTGGTTTTGTTTTGTGTTCACACCTTTAGGTGTCCTAGTGTTGGGGCAGTTTGACACACTTAAGTTTTCTATTGCTAACCTTATTTTACCAAGTTGGTTGAGAACACATTGTAATTTACAGCCATCTTGGGGGTGGTCACTGGCCAGGATGGGTTAGGGTTAGGGTTATTACAGTGGCTACATTTACCATGTGTACTGTAGGCCTGTGTCCCTAAAGAATCAAACAGATTTATTTTAGTTTTGTTCCTTCAAAAGTGTAAATCAGAATTGTTTCTAGATATTACAAATGGGCACGAGTACTCGACTCAAGGTTTGAATTGATTCACCAATAATCTAATAGAAGTATTCTAAATGTACCAGTCCACCCATTTAGCAGGTTACATTTATAAACACTTAAAATATCAAACTAAGATGTACTTATTGCCTGTGGAGTGAAATGAAGTAAAATGATGTTTAAAAAACATTTCAGTTGTATCAGAACAACCAGTAAAAGGAACAACGATACTGTAAATACCGCACTTTTTTTTTTAACCTTCAGCCCTGTTTCGCGCTAACATGCGAGTACTCAAAATTATTTTAATGAGAGTCCTCTGACACAAACATTCTTTCAAATCCCCATTCCTACTCAATATCTGACAAAAAAACTTCCCTGAACTGTAGCTGGAAAGATACATTTCCCCAGTGAATATCCTGGGAAAGTAATAGTCAACCCCTATCCCCGCCCACAATCCACATACAGTGCATTCTGAAAGTATTCAGACCCTTTGACTTATTCCACATTTTGTTACATTACAGCCTTATTCTGAAATTGATTAAATTGTTTTTTCCCCCTGATCAATTTACACACAATACCCCATAATGACAACACAAAAACACATTTCAAAAATGTTAGAAATTGATTTGCATTTTAATGAGGGAAATAAGTATTTGACCCCCTCTCAATCAGAAAGATTTCTGGCTCCCAGGTGTCTTTTATACAGGTAACGAGCTGAGATTAGGAGCACACTCTTAAAGGGAGTGCTCCTAATCTCAGCTTGTTACCTGTATAAAAGACACCTGTCCACAGAAGCAATCAATCAATCAGATTCCAAACTCTCCACCATGGCCAAGACCAAAGAGCTCTCCAAGAATGTCAGGGACAAGATTGTAGACCTACACAAGGCTGGAAAGGGCTACAAGACCATCGCCAAGCAGCTTGGTGAGAAGGTGACAACCGTTGGTGGAATTATTCGCAAATGGAAGAAACACAAAATAACTGTCAATCTCCCTCGGCCTGGGGCTCCATGCAAGATCTCACCTCGTGGTGTTGCAATGATCATGAGAACGGTGAGGAATCATCCCAGAACTACACGGGAGGATCTTGTCAATGATCTCAAGGCAGCTGGGACCATAGTCATCAAGAAAACAATTGGTAACACACTACGCCGTGAAGGACTGAAATCCTGCAGCGCCCGCAAGGTCCACCTGCTCAAGAAAGCACATATTTTTTTTATTTAACCAGGTAAGCCAGTTGAGAACAAGTTCTCATTTACAACTGCGATACAGTATCTCAAAAAAATGAGTACACCCCTTACATTATTGTAAATATTTGAGTATATCTTTTCATGTGACAACATTGAAGAAATGACACTGCTTCAATGTAAAGTAGTGAGTGTACAGATTGTATAAGTGTAAATTTGTTGTCCCCTCAAAATAACACAATACAAAGCCATTAATGTCTAAACCGCTGGCAACAAAAGTGAGTACACCCCTAAGTGAAAATGTCGAAATTGGGCCCAAAGTGTCAATATTTTGAGTGGCCACCATCATTTTCCAGCACTGCCTTAACTCTCTTGGACATGGAGTTCACCAGAGCTTCACAGGTTGCCACTGGAGTCCTCTTCACTCCTCCATGACGACATCACGGAGCTGGTGGATGTTAGAGACCTTACACTCCTCCACCTTCCGTTTGAGGATGCCCCACAGATGCTCAATAGGGTTTAGGTCTGGAGACATGCTTGGCCAGTCCATCACCTTTACCCTCAGCTTCTTTAGCAAGGCAGTGGTCGTCTTGGAGGTGTGTTTGGGGTCGTTATCATGTTGGAATACTGCCCTGCGGCCCAGTCTCCGAAGGGAGGGGATCATGCTCTGCTTCAGTATGTCACAGTACATGTTGGCATTCATGGTTCCCTCAATGAACTGTAGCTCCCAAGTGCCGGCAGCACTCATGCAGCCCCAGACCATGACACTCCCTCCACCATGCTTGACTGTAGGCAAGACACACTTGTCTTTGTACTCCTCATCTGGTTGCCGCCACACATGCTTGACACCATCTGAACCAAATAAGTTCATCTTGGTCTCATCAGACCACAGGACATGGTTCCATGTCCTTAGTCTGCTTGTCTTCAGCAAACTGTTTGCAGGCTTTCTTGTGCATCATCTTTAGAAGAGGCTTCCTTCTGGGACGACAGCCATGCAGACCAATTTGATGCAGTGTGCGGCGTATAGTCTGAGCACTGAGAGGCTGACCCCCCACCCCTTCAACCTCTGCAGCAATGCTGGCAGCACTCATAGGTCTATTTCCCAAAGACAACCTCTGGATATGACGCTGAGCACGTGCACTCAACTTCTTTGGTCGACCATGGCGAGGCCTGTTCTGAGTGGAACCTGTCCTGTTAAACCACTGTATGGTCTTGGCCACCGTGATGCAGCTCAGTTTCAGGGTCTTGGCAATCTTCTTATAGCCCAGGCCATCTTTATGTAGAGCAACAATTATTTTTTTCAGATCCTCAGAGAGTTCTTTGCCATGAGGTGCCATGTTGAACTTCCAGTGACCAGTATGAGGGAGTGTGAGAACGATGACACCAAATTTAACACACCTGCTCCCCATTCACACCTGAGACCTTATAACACTAATGAGTCACATGACACCTGGGATGGAAAATGGCTAATTGGGCCCAATTTTGACATTTTCACTTAGGGGTGTACTCACGTTTGTTGCCAGCGGTTTAGACATTAATGGCTGTGTGTTGAGTTATTTTGAGGGGACAGAAAATTTACACTGTTATACAATCTGTACACTCACTACTTTCCATTGTAGCAAAGTGTGATTTCTTCAGTATTGTCACATGAAAAGATATACTCAAATATTTACAAAAATGTGAGGGGTGTACTCACTTTTGTGAGATACTGTACATGCCCGTCTGAAGATTGCCAATGAACATCTGAATAATTCAGAGGAGAACTGGGTGAAAGTGTTGTGGTCAGATGAGACCAAAATGGAGCTCTTTGGCATCAACTCAACTCGCTGTGTTTGGAGGAGGAGGAATGCTGCCTATGACCCCAAGAACACCATCCCCACCGTCAAACATGGAGGTGGAAACATTATGTTTTGGGGGTGTTTTTCTGCTAAGGGGACAGGACAACTTCACTGCATCAAAGGGACGATGGACGGGGCCATGTACCGTCAAATATTGGGTGAGAACCTCCTTCCCTCAGCCAGGGCATTGAAAATGGGTCGTGGATGGGTATTCCAGCATGACAATGACCCAAAACACACGGCCAAGGCAACAAAGGAGTGGCTCAAGAAGAAGCACATTAAGGTCCTGGAGTAGCCTAGCCAGTCTCCAGACCTTAATCCCATAGAAAATCTGTGGAGGGAGCTGAAGGTTCGAGTTGCCAAACGTCAGCCTCGAAACCTTAATGATTTGAAGAAGATCTGCAAAGAGGAGTGGGACAAAATCCCTCCTGTCTCTCACTGTTCAAATAAACCTACCATTACAATTATAGACTGATCATTTATTTGTCAGTGGGAAAACGTACAAAATCAGCAGGGGATCAAATACTTTTTTCCCCTCACTATGTATGAAATTACATTTTAAAACAGTTTAGATTTAATTGTAAAATAATTGTCTGCTCTAAGTCTCAGATATGGTCTTCCATAAGTAAAATTGAAGGTATTCTTCTGTTATTTATAAAATAATAATTTGTATTGTTTCATTCACTTCTCACCTGCTGCTCCTCCTATGAACATTCCCTCGGGGACATTCTACCCCCACCCCCCAATGGAGATTTATCATTGTTACAGCAGTAAATATATAAACTACCAGTCAAACGTTTTAGAACACCTACTCATTCAAGGGTTTTTATTTATTTTTACTATTTTCTATATTGTAGAATAATAGTGAAGACATCAAAAACTATGAAATAACACATATTTTATATTTGAGATTCTTCAAATAGCCACCCTTTGCCTTGATGACAGCTTTGCACACGCTTGGCATTCCCTCAACCAGCTTCATGATGTATTCACCTGGAAAGCATTTAAATTAACAGGTGTGCCTTCTTAAAAGTTAATTTGTGGAATTTCTTTCCTTCTTAATGCGTTTGAGCCAATCAGTTGTGTTGTGACAAGGTAAGGGTGGTATACAGAAGATAGCTCTAGTTGGTAAAAGACCAAGTCCATATTATGGCAAGAAGAGCTAAAATTTGCAAAGAGAAAACGACAGTCCATCATTACTTTAAGACATGAAGGTCAGTCAATACGGAAAATGTCAAGAACTTTGAAAGTTTCTTCAAGTGCAGTCGCAAAAACCATCAAGCGCTATGGTGAAACTGGCTCTCATGAGGACCGCCACAGGAAAGGAAGACCCAGAGTTACCTCTGCAGCAGAGGATAACGTCATTTGATTTACCAGCCTCAGAAATTGCAGCCCAAATAAATGCTTCACAGAGTTCAAGTAACAGACATTTCAACATCAACTGTTCAGAGGAGACTGCTTGAATCAGGACTTCATGAATTGCTGCAAAGAAACCACTACTAATGGACACCAATAAGAAGAGACTTGCTTGGGCCAAGAAACACGAGCAATGGACACTAGACCGGTGGAAATCTGTCCTTTGGTCTGGAGTCCAAATCTGAGATTTTTGGTTCCAACTACCGTGTCTCTGTGAGACGCAGAGTAGGTGAACGGATGATGTCTGCATGTGTGGTTCCCACCATGAAGCATGGAGGTGGTGTGATGGTGTGGGGGTGCTTTGCTGGTGACTGTTAGTGATTTATTTAGAATTCAAGGCACACTTAACCAGCATGGCTACCACAGCATTCTGCAGCGATACACCATCCCCTGGTTTGGGCTTAGTGGGACTATCATTTGTTTTTCAACAGGACAATGAACCAAAATACACCTCCAGGCTGTGTAAGGGCTATTTGACCAAGAAGGAGAGTGATGGACTGCTGCATCAGATGACCTGGCCTCAACCCAAATGAGATGGTGTGGGATGAGTTGGACCGCAGAGTGAAGGAAAAGCAGCCAACAAGAGCTCAGCATATGTGGGAACTCCTTCAAGACTGTAATCAAGGCAAAGGGTGGCTACTTTGAAGAATCTAAAATATATTTTGATTTATTAACACTTTTTTGGTTACTACATGATTCCATGTGTTATTTCATAGTTTTGATGTCTTCACTATTATTCTACAATGTAGAAAATAGTACAAATAAAGAAAAACCCTTGAATGAGTAAGTGTGTTCAAACTTTTGACTGGTACTGTAAGTATTCAGACCCTTTACTCAGTACTTTGTTGAAGCACCTTTGGCAGCAATTACAGCCTTAAGTCTTCTTGAGTATGACGCTACAAGCTCGGCACACCTGTATTTGGGGAGTTTCTCCCATTCTTCTCTGCAGATCCTCTCAAGTTCTTTCAGGTTGGAGGGGGAGCGTCGCTGCACAGCTATTTTCAGGTCTCTCCAGAGATGTTTGATTGGATTCAAGTCTGGGCTCTGGCTGGGCCACTCAAGGACATTCAGAGACTTGTCCCGAAGCCACTCCTGCATTGTCTTGGCTGTGTGCTAAGGGTCGTTGTCCTGTTGGAAGGTGAACCTTCACCCCAGTCTGAGGTCCTGAGCGCTCTGGAGCAGGGTTTCATCAAGGATCTCTCTGTACTTTGCTCCGTTCATCTTTCCTTCAATCCTGACTAGTCTCCCAGTCCCTGCCACTGAAAAACATCCCCACAGCATGATTCTGCCACCACCATGCTTCACCGTAGGGACGGTGCCAGGTTTCAACAGACATGACATTTGGCATTCTGGCCAAAGAGTTCAATCTTGGTTTCATCAGACCAGAGAATCTTGTTTCTTATGGTCTGAGAGTCCTTTAGGTGCCTTTGGGCAAACTCCAAGTGGGCTGTCATGTGCCTTTTACTGAGGAGACGCTTCCGTTTGGCCACTCTACCATCAAGGCCTGATTGGTGGAGTGATGCAGAGATGGTCTCGGAGCTCTACGGACAATTCCTTCGACCTCATGGCTTGGATTTTGCTCTGACATGCACTGTCAATTGTGGGACCTTATATAGACAGGTGTGTGTCTTTCCAAATCATCAAATCATGTCCAATCAATTGAATTTACCACAGGTGGACTCCAATTAAGTTGTAGAAACATCACAAGGATGATCAATGGAAACAGGATGCACCTGAGCTCAATTTCGAGTCTCATAGCAAAGGGTTTGAATACTTACGTAAATAAAGGTATTTCTGTTTTTTATTTTTAATCAATTTGCACCAACACATTTTTTTTGTCATTCGTCATTATGGGGTATTGTGTGTAGATTCATGAGGGAAAAAATGTATTGAATCAATTTTAGAATAAGGCTGTAACGTATCAAAATGTGGAAAAAGGGGTATGAATACTTTCCGAATGCACTGTATGTATCTATACAGAACAAAAATAAAAAACGTGTTAACAATTTAACACTAAACCATGTAGTAACAATATTCTACTTCAAAATGTTGACTGCTCTGACCATTTGGAGGATGCATGATATGTATTTGTAATGGATCTCCAGTAACAATGTTGGGGGAGGGGGGAAAGTGATGAGGAGATAGGCTACACTTTGTAGAATGAATGCAAGTGAGATGTTCTATGTTGAAGTTTAATGTTTTGGGTGTGATGTTTTTTGGTGGAGAAGGAATGGTCTTAATGTGAGAGGGATCTGGTTCTACTACAATCCAGCCCCTCCTGGATCAACAGGTCTGTGTACACACACACACCAAAGGTAGACAAGGCAAGTACACACACGTAGCCTACACTCAACGGTTTTACTGAATTACAGTTCATATAAGGAAATCTGTCAATTTAAATAAATAAAATAGGCCCCAATCTATGGATTTCACATGACTGGGAATACAGATACGCATATCTCTTGGTCACAGATATATATATATTTTTTAAGTAGGGGTGTGGATCGGAAAACCAGTCAGTATCTGGTGTGACCACCATTTGCCTCATGCAGCGCAACATACAGTGGGGAGAACAAAAAAAATCCAGAAAATCACATTGTGTGATTTTTAAGTAATTCATTTGCATTTTATTGCATGACATAAGTATTTGATACATCAGAAAAGCAGAACATAATATTTGGTACAGAAATCATACATAGGTTTGCACACACTGCAGCAGGGATTTTGGCCCACTCCTCCATACAGACCTTCTCCAGATCCTTCAGGTTTCGGGGCTGTCGCTGGGCAATACAGACTTTCAGCTCCCTCCAAAGACGTTCTATTGGGTTCAGGTCTGGAGACTGGCTAGGCCACTCCAGGACCTTGAGATGCTTCTTACGGAGCCACTCCTTAGTTGCCCTGGCTGTGTGTTTCGGGACGTTGTCATGCTGGAAGACCCAGCCACGACCCATCTTCAATGCTCTTACTGAGGGAAGGAGGTTGTTGGCCAAGATCTCGCGATACATGGCCCCATCCATCCTCCCCTCAATACGGTGCAGTCGTCCTGTCCCCTTTGCAGAAAAGCATCCCCAAAGAATGATGTTTCCACCTTCTTTGAGACTGTGGTCCCAGTTCTCTTCAGGTCATTGACCAGGTCCTGCCGTGTAGTTCTGGGCTGATCCCTCACCTTCCTCATGATCATTGATGCCCCACGAGGTGAGATCTTGCATGGAGCCCCAGACCGAGGGTGATTGACCGTCATCTTGAACTTCTTCCATTTTCTAATAATTGCGCCAACAGTTGTTGCCTTCTCACCAAGCTACTTGCCTATTGTCCTGTAGCCCATCCCAGCCTTGTGCAGGTCTACAATTTTATCCCTGATGTCCTTACACAGCTCTCTGGTCTTGGCCATTGTGGAGAGGTTGGAGTCTGTTTGATTGAGTGTGTGGACAGGTGTCTTTTATACAGGTCACGGGTTCAAACAGGTGCAGTTAATACAGGTAATGAGTGGAGAACAGGAGGGCTTCTTAAAGAAAAACTAACAGGTCTGTGAGAGCCGGAATTATTACTGGTTGGTAGGTGATCAAATACTTATGTCATGCAATAAAATGCAAATTAATTACTTAAAAATCATACATTGTGATTTTCTGGATTTTTGTTTTAGATACTGTCTCTCACAGTTGAAGTGTACTTATGATAAAAATTACAGACCTCTACATGCTTTGTAAGTAGGAAAACCTGCAAAATCGGCAGTGTATGAGGCGGCGCACAATTGGCCCAGCGTCGTCCAGGGTAGGGGACGGAAAGGCCGGCAGGGATGTAGCTCAGTTGGTAGAGCATGTTGTTTGCAACGCCAGGGTTGTGGGTTCGATTCCCACGTGGGGCCAGTATGAAAAAAATAAAAGAATAATAATGTATGCACTCAGTAACTGTAAGTCGCTCTGGATAAGAGCGTCTGCTAAATGACTAAAATGTAAATGTAAATGTATCAAATACTTGTTCTCCCCACTGTATCTCCTTCACATATAGTTGATCAGGCTGTTGATTGTGGCCTGTGGAATGTTGTCCCACTCTTCTTCAATGACTGTGCAAAGTGGCTGGATATTGGCGGGAACTAGAATACGCTGTCGCACACGTCGATCCAGAGAACCCCAAACATGCTCAATGGGTGACATGTCTGGTGAGTATGCAGGCCATGGAAGAACTGGGACATTTTCAGCTTCCAGAAATTGTGTACAGATCCTTGCGACATGGGGCTGTGCATTATTATGCTGAAACATGAGGTGATGAAGGCGGATGAATGGCACAACAATGGGCCTTAGGATCTTGTCACGATATCTCTGTGCATTCAAATTGCCATAGATAAAATGCAATTGTTTTCGTTCTCCGTAGCTAATGCCTGCCCAAATGAACATTCAATTCTCTAGCAACAGCTCTGGTGGACATTCCTACAGTCAGCATGGCAATTGCACGCTCCCTCAAATCTTGAGACCCCTGTGGCATTGTGTTGTATGACAAATGTGTTGTGTGCACATTTTATTGTCCCCAGCACAAGGTGCACCTGTGTAATGATCATGCTGTTTAACCTCTACGGGATCGGTGTCCCGTATACGGGATGGTTGAGCTAACGTGCGCTAATGTGATTAGCATGACTGTTGTTAGTAACAACAAACTTTCCAGGACATAGACATGTCTTATATGGGCAGAAAGCTTACATTCTTGTTAATCTAACTGCACTGTCCAATTTACAGTAGCTATTACAGTGAACAAATACCATGCTATTGTTTGAGGAGAGTGCACAACAAAAAACTAATCACGGCAACTGGTTTGATACATTCACCTCTGAAGGTAAATACTGTTCTTACATTCAGTAATCTTGCTCTGATTTGTCCGTCCTAAGGGTCCCAGAGATAAAATATAGCATAGTTTTGTTTAATAAAATCCATTTTTATTATCAAATGTAGGAACTTGGTTCTACAGTTTGAACCCCTGCCGTCTCTGTCTCCACACCCACCCCGCCCGGCCATCTAGATGTGTGAAAGTTAATGTATAAGATAATGATCCATCATGTATGACATTCCTGGGAGTGTGTAAACTTGCATTTTGTATTACCATATCATTTTTGTATGTTCTCTATAGTTATGTACTTGAAAATGTATCAATTGACCAATTCGTCACATTTGGGCAGACTTGATACAAAATAGTCCAGTATTGCAATGCTTCACTGGATCAATCTGAAACATTGCACACACACTGCTGCCATCTAGTGGCCGAAATCTAAATTGCGCCTAAACTGCAATATTATATTGTGGCCTTTCTCTTGCATTTCAAAGATGATGGAACAAAAATAAAATAGAAAACCCATGTTTTTCTGTTTGTATTATCTTTTACCAGATCTAATGTATTATATTCTCCTACATTAATTTCACATTTCCACAAACTTCAAAGTGTTTCCTTTCAAATGCTATTAAGAATATGCATATCCTTGCTTCTGGTTCTGAGCTACAGGCAGTTAGATTTGGGTATGTCATTTTAGGGGAAAATTGAAAAAAAGGGTCAGATCCTTAAGAGCTTAATCAGCTTCTTGATATGCAAGACCTGTCAAGTGGATGGATTATCTTGGCAGAGGATAAATGCTCACTGACAGGGATGTAAACAAATTTGTGCACAATTTGAGAGAAATAAGCTTTTTGTGCGTATGGAACATTTCTGTGCTATATTATTTCAGCTCATGAAACATGGGACCAACACTTTACATGTTGCGTCTATATTTTTGTTAAGTGTATATGGCTCTGGCTAGGGCTGTGTCCTACTCATGGACCTTAAAACTAGGGCAAGTAATTATATGCAATCAATAGCACTACAGAAAACTGATGCCTAGTATAAAATAATATTTCTTATCAGTAACGTTATAATGAAAAAGGGAATTGCATCACAAAGCAAAATATACAAAACAATCAGTAGAACAGGATAATGTTACCGTTACAGTAGTAGCGATGCTTAAAACACCACAAACTAGTTCAGAGAATGGCAAAACAAATAAAGTTATAAATTACTTTGTGGTGACTAGCTACAGGTGTTAGCAACTTTGCTAGCTAGCAACATATGGTTGGAACTTTCCCGTCCATGGTGGAAAGACAGTGGGAACAGAACCCGGTTTCAACCGGTCCCCATTGTAGTTAGCTATGCCTGACACAGAGCTCCATCGCGGTCAGGAAAAGAGTAGAAATGTGTAGTGTATTTGTATCTGACCAGAACGTTATTGCACTTAATTTTGGCCAACGTCACTCAGCTACTCAACAACTAACGTTATTCGCCTTACTTTACTTCAGAGATTACTAACCGCTAGCCTAGCTAGCTACCACATCTTACTTTACTTCAGAGATTACTAACCGCTAGCCTAGCTAGCTACCATTTCTTTGTTTACTTTCTTTTGTTATGATTTCCTTTCTTGACGACCAATAGCAAGATGCTCCTTCGTCCCACATCCTGTAATTATCATTCTTAGAACCACGAAGAAGAGTATCTACCAGATTATAGACTATATGGAATACCTTTTTACATTAAACAACACCTTAATTTGGCAATTTAATGCAGAGACACCAATCGTTGTTTATGTAACAATAAATACACATAGTAAAATGCATTAGGTCATTTTAGAAATTCAGCATTTTGATATAAAAAGACAGAAATCTAAATATTCAAAAAATGGACCTAAAAACTGTCTGAGGTACTGACATATATATAGAGAGCGAGGTATCAGTCAATATGGGCAGGGAGAAACCTTGTGTATTCTGCACCAGGATCATGGAACTCCTGCTTTATACGGGACACCACACAGGAAGGTATGACATGATCGCAAAGGTAGCCACATTAACACCAAACAGAATTCAGATAGGCACAGTAACTTTATCGGCTGGGAATGACTGTGAAAGGTGCACATTGTTACATTAGCAGAACACTACTACTATATTATGTAAAGGGTTGTTTATTCTACATGGACCTTGTTACTACGTTTGAAAGTTATCAAAACACTTTAAGAATATCTACATAAATTCAGCAATTGCATTCTTCTCATATTACTCTTTAGACTGCTGACCTATTCAAAGCTTCCTCCAGCATCTCACCATACATCTGCCTGTAATTATTGAACTCAACCTGCAGGAGGTTTGTTTGTTGTGATTGAGATTGGGGGGGAAACAGCTGCAGGCAAGGTTCTGACAGACAGATGGGTGTGTCTTGGTGGTGGCAAGCACACACCCAAGAAACAGCCTCATCAAACCACAACCCAACTCACGTTTGGCGTCTGTCATGGCCCGGCATTTCTTGAGAAAGCCAAAAAACTAGGCCAAATCAGTGGGTGCAGTTCCCCTTTAATTTCTTCCAGCGAGCTCCTCCCTGAGATAACCAGTGTGGACTGGCCACAGAGACATGGGTCTGGCTAAACAAAACACAGAGAGAAAGAGAGAGAGAACAACAAGAGAGGCCTTTGCCAAGTTAACCAAGTCAGGCCTCAGTCTCCCTCTCTGCTCCATTTTCTCTCTCCCTCCCTTCTCTCTCCTCCTTCATAAGGGTCTGGCAGTGTGCACTGTGTATGTCGCCCCCTAGCGTCGCCAAACTTGCAGAGCACATACACACTGCATTGACTATGCTCCAATTCCACAGTCACTGCACACAGACAACAACGGTCAGTGAAGCGCCCGAGCGAGAGGATCACAGACTCACCCATAGACCAGGACATAGATACCCCCTCTCTGTCTCTCTCGCCATACAGTTCGGGCTGGGCGATATATCAAATTAATTTGATTAATTTCAACATATGTTTTAGCGCGTTGTTCCAAATGCCTGTATCACATTTTTATAAGCGTTCTGTCTTTTTAGCCTTGTCTCCTTTGCTCCTTCTGTGCTGTGCCCACTTTCCCACTTGCACAGACACCAAGCCCCTTCCCCTGCCACTCACAACAACGACGAAAGATCACTTCTTCCTCTCTGACAATAAGCAGTTTAAAACGTACTATTGGCATTTGAGGTTTGGTCCAACAGAATCGGTCATTTGGAACGCCGAAACAGTTAGACGTTATTTTACTGTAATAGATTTTAACTTAACCTTTCTAACAATGCCTTTTTTTAAGTCCCATCTCCCAAAACGTAGAACAGACTAGGGTTGGGCGGTATCCAGATTTCCATACTGTGCCATCCCGGGATATACGGTATTACCGGTAGTATACACAAGGGGCTATTATATTATTATACTTTTTAAAGTAAAATAAGCCCCAAAAACATCACTTACTAGAACGCTAACAATATGCTAATAAGTACTAAGGAATTCTCATAGCGGATGCTAGGTAAATGCTAACGAGCGCATGCAAACATTTACTACTAGGACAGACAACCCAGCTCATAAAGTTATGCAAGTATCTCAAAACGTAGTTAGGAGCACACACAAAACAAATTTTAGGCAGCAGGGATCTTAATCCAGGGGGGAATTGTCTCTGCTGCTGTAACCAAGAAGCTTGATCTTGCAAACTCACATTAGCAAAACCCAGCTGGAGAGAATGTCTCATCTTAGATAGTTAACTTAAGTTATAAGATATACAGCTGGCAAACAGTGAATATCATACAAATGTAACTTGATCACCTCACTTAAGTTGTGCTGCAGGAGTGACTCGCCTCACGAAACTCCCATTTCGCTAATTGTTATTCTTTGTAAACAAACACACGTGACTGTCTCAAACTGCTTTTTGGGGAAACTAGTACTGGTAAGCTTCATTATGAAAAAGCTTCATAATGAAATTATCTAACAGGCGAAATGATGAACACGCGATCTGCTTTATCTATTACCTAGTGCACAAGTTGAATGCAAGTATTTATTTAAAAAGTACTAATATTCAAAGCCCCAAAAAAGTCACCTACCATAATGCTAACAAGTACTAAGGAGTCCTCATAGAGGATGCTAACGAGCGCATAGCGAATATTCTGTACAGTTTCTGACCTAAACTATACAAGTAACAAAAAAATGCTACTCACAGTTTCCGGCACCACAAAACAAATATTAGCCAGCAAGACTCTTGATCCAGGAGGGGATGCTCTAATGTTACCAAGCAAATGCTTGATTTTGGAAGAAGCTAACCACTTAGCTAGATAGCTAACTAGCTACTAAATTAGCAAACCAAATGCACAACTGCAGAGCATTCAGCACATTTTAGACAGTTAACTTAATAGTTAAGATAACTAGCTGGCAAACATTTAGTTGTGAATTCCATACTGTAATTAGATCACCTGGCGCATGCTGCACAACAGTGAGTGACTCGTTGTGTGCTTGTAAACAAAACACCACGTGACACTTGACTGGGGACTTCAGTCCTCCTCCCGCTGCTGCTGGCCTTCACAGATTCTGCAGTTATGCTCCTGAAGTTGCCGGTAATAGGCTACACGAGGGGTCAGCAACCTTTCCCATTTTGGAGTGCCAATTTATCTTACCATTTCAACCGATCTGCATGCCAGTTATGATTTTCATATGCACATTTTCGTGGAACAGTTTCATTTAATTTATAATAGTCTTTGTATCTCAAAATCATTGTCATGTGGTTAATCTAAATTGTATCTAAATACAATTGATAAAAATCTAAATAAGTTACTTCTGCTGCCATTGCCAACTATGTAAAAATAGCCTACATAAAGCCAACAACTAAAAACATTGCAGTCTGCAGGTATAAAATATCCTGATACAAATAAATATCCTATGAATCAGTCTACACATAGGCATGTCTGCAACGAACTTGAAACATTTGATCAACTATCAACTGTGTCCAGCTGAAGCTCGTGCTAGCAAACTTGCAACATTGTATAAATTATCAGGTATTTTATTAAGTTTCCACTGGATCAGAGCATTACATTTTTCCCTTTCATGCAAAGTGGTTATTGAAAGGGAGAGCTGGAAATATTTTTCAAATACATTGAGGAACTATTGTCATTCTCAATGGATTTTAAAAACAGACTTTGTTTACTTGCTGTTTGAGGTGAATAAAAAATTACTTTGAGAAGCGCCACAGCTCCTTAGTGGTGGTGAGTTAAGACAATCAGAAATACTATCAGACATCCCCAAATGGGCACATTTATAGGCCTACATTTGCGTGCAGGCCAGGTAGCCTAGGCCAACTTCTAAATGCATAATCAGGTGCACATCCTGACTCAACATTGACAGGAGTGCTCCAAACAAAAAGACAATGAATCAATTGACAAAACTCGTAAATGTAATGAAATAATCAAAACTTGTTTCTCACAAGTGTAGCATATAGGTTGTGAGCTCTCCAAACAACGTGTCAACTCCGACAATGAGAACGCTAAACGACTGTAAAACGAATAATAATATATTGAATGCACTAACAAATTACCATAACCAAACATTGTTGATTAGAAATTATGGGAATTAACAGTAAATGTAGGCTACTACCAGTAATATGTAATGGGGAATTGAGACACTAACAAAAGGGCAAACAATTCACACAATTAAGTTATGAAACAATAAATGCGCACAAAATGGCGGGAGAGCGCGCCTTCTGGAGAGAGACGTGCCTTGTGCACCTTAGCCATACTCCCGTTCTTGGACCGTGGCCTCCTCAATGGATTAGTCTACTGAGACAGGCGCAAATCAGACAGGTGTCTCGTGTGCAGTGAAAAAAAAAAAAGATATATATATATATTGGTGACTGCTCGACTAAAATGAAATCTCGGGGCCTAAGCAGCGGTCTAAGGCACTGCAGACCCAGGTTAGATCCCAGGCTGTGTCACAACCGGCCGTGACCCCCATAGGGCTGCGCACAATTGGCCCAGCATCGTCCGGGTTAGGGGAGGGTTTGGCCGGGGGGGCTTTACTAGGCTCATCGCGCTCTAGCGACTCATTGTGGCGGGCCGGGCGCCTGCAGGCTGACTTCGGTCGTCAGTTGAACGGTGTTTCCTCCGACACATTGGTGCGGCTGGCTTCCGGGTTAAGCGGGCGGGTGTTAAGAAAAGCGGTTAGGTGAGTCATGTTTCGGAGGACGCCTCTCCCAAGCCCGTTGAGGAGTTGAAGCGATGAGACAAGATAGTAATTGGATATCACGAAATTGGGGAGATCAAGGGGGTTAAAAAAATATATGAAAAAATAATAACAATCGTGGTCGGGATTTGAGTAAAAGCAATTGGTTTTCTACCCAAAGTTGCAAAGAAAATGTTGTGATCTATTTAAGAAACAAGAGACCAGCGAAATTGATAAAAGGGTATGGTGGCACTTTCACACTAAGTTATGGTAAAGAATGCAAGCGACTTCAATGGCTAATTTCTCTGAACAGGGGAAAATAACCATCACCAGACTCACAGGGAATACATTACAAAGGTTGAATAAGCAATACTCCAAGCTGCAGCGCCATACTAATTGTCAGACAGAGAACTGATATTGTATACTGGTTGTTGGGTTGGATTGGTGTTGGGGGTCTGTGGGTGGCCATTGATCATTTTATTGGATTTCTCATGTCTTATTCATTGTTAGGAAGAATTATGGTCCAAATCGGATGTTAGGTACTATATTTATTGAAGATATGAATCCTATAAATTAAAAAATGGCCAATTTGGGTGCAATCAATTAGCTCAAATTATAAAATAATGTTTCAGGATTGCTAATCTCATCGGAATCTAACTACAAAAACAATTTCAAAACAATCTGAGACGGTGGTTGTCGAAATCCTATCTTGTTCTTGTTGAGGAAGAATGACTCTTATACAGAAATGGATAGCCAAACTATAGCAAACAGACGATCTGTCAAACACTTACGTTCAGTGTTAGGTAAATCCCCCATTCTCCCACAGTGTTTTGTTCACCTATAAAGTGTTGCTGTGTGTGTTTTTGCTACTGCTACATGGGGCTCAACTGCTTGCAGCTGTGTGTGTGCTGCCAGGCCGGCCATGCTTGTTAGCTCTGTTGTCTTTTGGCCCAGTGACCAGGAACGTCTTAACCCAACTCCCTCCATCCTCTCCTCTATCATCATCCCTCTTTTATTGATGTCATTTCTTCCTCCACTAAGAGACCCATCAGTTATTCTTGTATAGGTCCCTGCTCGGGAGAAAATAATGTCCCTTGCCTACCAAACATCTCTTTCCTCTTCACCGTCTAACAGGATCCCATCACCTTTCAGACCTCACATCAGTCTGTCTACCATTGCCCCTGATTCCATCTCCCCTCATCACCCCCTAGGCTTTGTTACCGATTGGCGTCTACATTTGACTCATTTCTCTCTGCTTCCTTCTTTCCACTCCTCTCCTCTTTTGACCTCACCCTCTCACCGTCCCCCCCTACTCACAAGGCAGGCAATACGCTTGACCTCATCTTTACTAGATGCTGTTCTTCTACTAATCTCACTGCAACTCCCCTCCATGTCTCCGACCACTACTTTGTATCCTTTTCTCTCTCGCTCTCCTCCAACACTACTCACTCTGCCCCTACACAGATGGTAATGCGCCGTCACAACCTTCGCTCTCTCCCGCTACTCTCTCCTCTTCCATCCTATCATCTCTTCCCTCTGCTCAATCCTTCTCCCTCCAATCTCCTGATTCTGTCTCCTCAACCCTCCTCTCCTCCCTTTCTGCATCCTTTGACTCTCTATGTCCCCTATCCTCCCGGCCGGCTCGGTCCTCCCCTCCAGCTCCGTGGCTTGATGACTCATTGCGAGCTCACAGAACAGAGCTCCGGGCAGCTGAGCAGAAATGGAAGAAAACTAGACTCCCTGCGGACCTGGCATCTTTTCACTCCCTCCTCTCTACATTTTCTTCATCTGTTTCTGCTGCTAAGGCCACTTTCTACCACGCTAAATTCCAAGCATCTGCCTCTAACCCTAGGAAGCTCTTTGCCACATTCTCCTCCCTGCTGAATCCCCCCCTCCCTCTCTGTGGATGACTTCGTCAACCACTTTGAAAAGAAGGTTGACGACATCCGATCCTCGTTTGTTAAGTCAAATGACACTGCTGGTCCTGCTCACACTGCCCTACACTATGCTTTGACTTCTTTCTCCCCTCTCTCTCCAGATAAAATCTTGCGACTTGTGACTGCAGGCCGCCCAACAACCTGCCCGCTTGACCCTATCCCCTCCTCTCTTCTCCAGACCATCTCCGGTGACCTTCTCCCCTACCTCACCTCGCTGATCAACTCATCCTTGACCGCTGGCTATGTCCCTTCCGTCTTCAAGAGAGCGAGAGTTGCACTCCTTCTCAAAAAACCAACACTCGATCCCTCTGATGTCAACAACTACAGACCAGTATCCCTTCTTTCTTTTCTCTCCAAAACTATTGAGCGTGCCGTCTTTAGCCAACTCTCTTGCTATCTCTCTCAGAATGACCTTCTTGATCCAAACCAGTCAGGTTTCAAGACTGGTCATTCAACTGAGACTGCTCTTCTCTGTGTCACGGAGGCTCTCCGCACTGCTAAAGCTAACTCTCTCTCCTCTGCTCTTGTCCTTCTAGACCTGTCTGCTGCCTTTGATACTGTGAACCATCAGATCCTCCTCTCCACCCTCTCCGAGCTGGGCATCTCCGGCGCGGCTCACTCTTGGATTGCGTCCTACCTGACCGGTCGCTCCTACCAAGTGGCGTGGCGAGAAGCTGTCTCCGCACCACGTGCTCTCACCACTGGTGTCCCCCAGGGCTCAGTTCTAGGCCCTCTCCTATTCTCGCTATACACCAAGTCACTTGGCTCTGTCATATCCTCACATGGCCTCTCCTATCATTGCTACGCTGACGACACATAATTAATGTTCTCCTTTCCCCCTTCTGATAACCAGGTGGCGAATCGCATCTCTGCATGTCTGGCAGACATATCAGTATGGATGACGGATCACCACCTCAAGCTGAACCTTGGCAAGACGGAGCTGCTCTTCCTCCCGGGGAAGGACTGCCTGTTCCATGATCTCGCCATCACGGTTGACAACTCCGTTGTGTCCTCCTCCCAGAGTGCGAAGAGCCTTGGCGTGACCCTGGACAACACCCTGTCGTTCTCCGCTAACATCAAGGCGGTGACCCGATCCTGTAGGTTCATGCTCTACAACATTCGGAGAGTACGACCCTGCCTTACACAGGAAGCGGCACAGGTCCTAATCCAGGCACTTGTCATCTCCCATCTGGATTACTGCAACTCGCTGTTGGCTGGGCTCCCTGCCTGTGCCATTAAACCCCTACAACTCATCCAGAATGCCGCAGCCCGTCTGGTGTTCAACCTTCCCAAGTTCTCTCACGTCACCCCCCTCCTCCGCACACTCCACTGGCTTCCAGTTGAAGCTCGCATCCGTTACAAGACCATGGTGCTTGCCTATGGAGCAGTGAGGGGAACGGCACCTCCGTACCTTCAGGCTCTGATCAGTCCCTACACCCAAACGAGGGCATTGCGTTCATCCACCTCTGGCCTGCTGGCTCCCCTTCCTCTGCGGAAGCATAGTTCCCGCTCAGCCCAGTCAAAACTGTTCGCTGCTCTGGCACCCCAATGGTGGAACAAGCTCCCTCACGACACCAGGACAGCGGAGTCACTCACCACCTTCCGGAGACATTTGAAACCCCACCTCTTTAAGGAATACCTGGGATAGGATAAAGTAATCCTTCTACCCCTCCCTTACCCCAACCCACCCACCCCCCCTCCAAAAAAAAACTATTAAAAAAAACACGATAATATTTTAACAATTTAATAAATAAAAGATTTTAAAAAATTATAATTAACACATTGTAAAGTGGTTATCCCACTGGCTATAAGGTGAATGCACCAATTTGTAAGTCGCTCTGGATAAGAGCGTCTGCTAAATGACGTAAATGTAAATGTAATTAAACCCAGGTCGTCTGCCAAAATACTATGTTAGCTTGCCAGCTGAGCTATGGTCTAGGCATTAGCTAAGAGTAGCAAACCACATGAGCCTTCAGGTTTTATGAAAGGTTACTTATCAACATGGTTGGCTGAACAACATACATCACACCTCCACTGATCACTCCTGAGTTCTCTATGACCAGGCCGCTAATTGGTAGCCAGTAAAGCAGCAGAGAAACAATTTAACTTAGAGGTCACTTCCGCCTGTCCAGACAATCGATAATGACCTTGATACATCACAACACGCACTCATTGTGAGACTGTGTGTGTGTGTGTTTTAATTGTGCGCGGGTCACCGGTTTGTTCACCCATAATTACTAAAAACCTATACGCAACAGCCCGACTATAAGTGAAAATCTGAGGCAGCACACAAACCTAACCCGCTTATACAGAGAATGCGCTGTAGGTCAGTCAGCGACGGCAAAAATATTTTTGGACAAGGGGTGCAGGATTTATTTTGCCTGATTTAGATACGTTTCTGCTAATAGTTTCCAACATATTTGAAGGCTATTTGGTTGTCCACTTGTCTGTAATGTATACTGAACAAAAATATAAAAACAACATGTAAAGTGCTGGTCCCAACTTTCATGAGCTGAAATAAAAGACCTAGAAATGTTCCATATGCAAAAAAAAATGTATTTTGTGCACAAATTTGTTTACATCCGTTAGTGAGCATTTCATCCATTGTCAAGATAATCCATCCACCTGACAGGTGTGGCATATCAAGAAGCTGATTAAACAGCATGATCATTACACAGGTGCACCTTGCGCTGGGAACAATAAAAGGCCACTCTAAAATGCGCAGTTTTATCACAAAACACAATGCCAGATGTCTCAAATTTTGAGGGAGTGTGCAATTGGCATGCTGACTGCAGAAATGTCCACCAGAGCTGTTGCAAGAGAATTTAATGTTAATTTCTCTACCATAAGCCGCCTCCAACGTCGTTTTTAAAGAATTTGGCAGTACGTCCAACCGGCCTCACAACCACAGGCCACGTGTAACCATGCCAGCACAGGATCTCCACATCCGGCTTCTTCACCTGTGGGATCGTCAGAGAGGATCCCGCAGGTGAACAAGCCGGATGTAGAGGTCCTCGGCTGGCATGGTTAAACGTGGTCTGGACGTACTGCCAAATACCCCACCTGTGAATACCCCACAAGTGAAAACAGGTGTTTAGAAATGTATTAAAAATAAAAAACAGAAATACCTTATTTACATACAGTACCAGTCAAAGGTTTGGACACACCTACTCATTCAAGGCTTTTTCTTTATTTTGACTATTTTCTACATTGTAGAATAATAGTGAAGACATCAAAACTATGAAATAACACATATAGAACAATGTAGTAACCAAAAAAAGTGTTAAACAAATCAAAATATATTTGAGATTCTTCAAAGTAGCCACCCTTTGCCTTGATGACAGCTTTGCACACTCTTGGCACTCTCTCAACCAGCTTCACCTGGAATGCTTTTCCAACAGTCTTGAAGGAGTTCCCACATATGCTGAGCACTTGTTTGCTGCTTTTCCTTCACTCTGCTGTCCGACTCTTTCAATTGGGTTGAGGTCGGGGGATTATGGAGGCCAGGTCATCTGATGCAGCACTCCATCACTCTCCTTCTTGGTAAAATAGCCCCTACACAGCCTGGAGGTGTGTTGGGTCATTGTCCTGTTGAAAAACAAATGATAGTCCCCTAAGCCCAAACCAGATGGGATGGCGCGTCGCTGCAGAATGCTGTGGTAGCCATGCTGGTTAAGTGTGCCTTGAATTCTAAATAAAATCACAGACAGTGTCACCAGCAAAGCACCCCCACACCATAACACCTCCTCCTCCATGCTTTACGGTGGGAACTACACATGCGGAGATCATCCGTTCAACCACACCGTGTCTCAAAAAGACATGGCGGTTGGAACCAAAAATCTCCAATTTGGACTCCAGACCAAAGGACACATTTCCACCGGTCTAATGTCCATTGCTCGTGTTTCTTGGCCCAAGCAGGTCTCTTCTTCTTATTGGTGTCCTTTAGTAGTGGTTTCTTTGCAGCAATTCGACCATGAAGGCCTGATTCACAAAGTCCCCTCTGAACAGTTGATGTTGAGATGTGTGTTACTTGAACTCTGTGAAACATTTATTTGGGCTGCAATATCTGAGGCTGATGAACTTATCCTCTGCAGCAGAGGTAACTCTGGGACTTCCATTCCTGTGGCAGTACTCATGAGAGCCAGTTTTAACATAGAGCTTGATGGTTTTTGAGACTGCACTTGAAGAAACTCAAAATCCTTTAAATGTTCCGTATTGACTGACCTTCATGTCTTAAAGTAATGATAGACTGTCCTTTCTCTTTGCTTATTTGAGCTGTTCTTGCCATAATATGGACTTTTACCAAATAGGGCTATCTTCTGTATACGACCCATACCTTGTCACAACACAACTGATTAGCTCAAACGCATTAAGCAAATAAATTACACAAATTAGCTTTTAAGAAGGCACATGTTAATTGAAATGCATTCCATGTGACTACCTCATGAAGCTGGTTGAGAGAATGCCAAGAGTGTGCAAAGGTGTCATCAAGGCAAAGGGTGGCTATTTAAAGAATCTCAAATATAAAATATGTTGATTTGTTTAACACTTTTTTGGTTACTACATGATTCCATATGTGTTATTTCATAGTTTTGATGTCTTCACTATAATTCTACAATGTAAAAACTAGTCAAAATAAAGAAAAACCCTTGAAATCAGTAGGTGTGTCCAAACTTTTGACTGGTAGTGTAAGTATTCAGACCCTTTGCTATGAGACTCGACATTGAGCTCAGGTGCATCCTCTATCCATTGATCCCCCTTGAGATGTTTCTACAACTTGATTGGAGTCCACCTGTGGTCAATTAAATTGATTGTACATGACACACACCTGTCTATACAAAGGTCCCACAGTTGACAGTGCATGTCAGAGCAAAAACCAAGCCATGAGGTCCAAGGAATTGTCCGTAAAGCTCCAAGACAGGATTGTGTCGAGGCACAGATCTGGGGAAGGGTCCCAAAAAAATTCTGCAACACAGAATGTCATAAATCTATAGAATGAATGCTTCCATCTAGTTGACATCAGTAAAGTTCTCGTCATCTCTGCTTCTTTGGCGGAGCAAAGACTTTTAAGGACCAGGAGAAATTGCAATAACTCTAAAGAAACTAGAAAAATATTCTTTGAAAATCAGTTTGTCCGGTTGTAAGGATATAGATAGCTGTGAAAAACGACCCAACATGTTTCTGATAAGATTTAAATTCGGCTTGGATGGATATTTTATGTGGTTGGAGGAAGTAATACACAGCGTTGTACGAGATCTTCAGTTTCTTGGCAATTTCTCGCATAGAATAGCCTTCATTTCTCAGAACAAGAATAGACTGACGAGTTTCATTAGAAAGTTATTTGTTTCTGGCCATTTTGATTCTGTAATCGAACCCACAGTTGCTGATGCTCCAGATACTCAACTAGTCTCAAGAAGGCCAGTTTTATTGCTTCTTTAAATCAGCACAACAGTTTTCAGCTGTGCTAACATAATTGCAAAGGGTTTTCTAATGATCAATTAGCCTTTTAAAATGATAAACTTGGATTAGCAAACACAACGTGCCATTGGAACACAGGACTGATGGTTGCTGATAATGGGCCTCTGTACGCCTATGTAGATATTCCATTTTTAAAAAATCAGCCATTTCCAGCTACAATAGCCATTTACAACATGAACATTGTCTACACTGTATTTCTGATCAATTTGATGTTATTTTAAATGGACCAAAAAATTGGACATTTCAAAGTGACCCCAAACTTTTGAACGGTAGTGTATTTAAATGTGATTTTCATTTTTAATACATTTGCAAACATTTCTAAAATCCTGCTTTGTCATTATGGGGTATAGTGTGTAGATTGATGAAGATTTTTTTTTTTTTAATCCATTTTATAATAAGGCTGTAACGTAACAAAATGTGGAAAAAGTCAAGTGGTCTGAATACTTTCCGAATGCCCTTTATGTCCTCCCAGGCCCATTTATGGCTGCACCTCCGCCCAGTAATGTAAAATCCATACATTAGGGCCTAATTTATTTATTTAAATTGACTGATTTCCTTATATGAACTCAGCAAAATCTTTGAAATAGTTGTATGTTGTGTTCATATTTTTGTTTCTGTCATTATATTTTGCCCTAGAATAAATAAACCCTTGCTCAACAGAATGTCATAAATCTATAGAATGAATGCTTCCATCTAGTTGACATCAGTAAAGTTCTCGGTCATCTCTGCTTCTTTGGCGGAGCAAAGACTTTTAGGGACCGGGAGAAATTGCAATAACTCTAAAGAAACTGGAAAGATTTTCTTTGAAAATCAGTTTGTCCGGTTGTAAGGATATAGATAGCTGTGAAAAACGACCCAACATGTTTCTGATAAGATTTAAATTCGGCTTGGATGGATATTTTATGTGGTTGAAATACATTCAGCTTTTATGATGCTGATAAAGATAGCATCTACAGACTAACTGCGGATTTGCATGTTCTCAGGATGCTGAAATAAATAATTTTTTTACACTACTGTTCCCTAGTAAAAATTTTACCTACATTTGTTGTATAATTTTACTGCAAAAAATGCTTGATTCTGCAGGAGTTAATATTAAGGCTGTGAGATGTTATAGACAGTGTCCAGATTTCAGTTTCCATGGCATAGGCCTATTTGAAGTCTCTGTCTTGTGACTGTCGAATTTGTATAGAGCCTCACAATCACACATAACCGGCACTGCTATCATCCTCTTTTACCAAATCTTCCCCAAACAATTTTTCTGGCCCTCTCTTCTCTTTATTTTCAACTCTCCATTGTTTCTGTTATTGAATTAAACTCCGACATTATAATTTTTTTCCTCCGTGGATGATAACTTTTTCTGCCCGTTCCCAAAAGACTTTGGCGATTTGCATGTAAGCTATTTGGAGTGTGCACAGTAATTGTTTTCTCTTTAGGCTATTCAACGCGGCCGCCACACACCTGCCCTTCATCCACACAATATTTAAAGTGGAACTGACAGCATTAACTACTTTGCAGATATGAAACAGACAATCATAATCAGTCAAAAATATCAAATACCCAGGTTGAGGTTTTCAAAATAAGTTATATTTGACTCAACATTCCATGACATACACTAAGGCATTGTTGGCAGAATAGATGGATGCAGTTCAATGCATAATTAATATAATTCACCAATACAGTACATTGTTCGCTGCCTCCATTTGGGATGCACCGTTTCAGTTTCAAAGACTCAATATTTTGGACAAAAACAGACTAATGTAACTAAGGCTGGGAACATTAATACAATCAAACTAGCAAGGGCAATGAAGACAAGTCAGTCATAACGTGGCTAATAGGCTAGTGTATCTATTTAAGTAGCAAGCTAAAAACATGGAGCCTAATGCTAGCAAGACAGCTAGCTAGCGAGGAGGATGTCATGTCATTGGAGGAGTGGGTGAGTGACTGACCTTTTCCCCTCATATCGTTTTTCTGTGGCTATACACAGCTAGAGATGCAGGAGTCATTTGGTTAGCAAGCAAGAACTTGAATGACTGTTATCCAGTTAGCTAGCATCTCTCTTGCGTTTAAAAATTTACTCTGGCTATCTAGCTAGCTACTTCGATTTTAGAACACTCTCGTCTGAGTATGCCAGAGCGCAGAATAACTGATGAATTTACAAACGCGCAACACCTGTTGAAAATATAGATACTTTTGTACCCGTTTCCTCCAGAATCTTCACAAGGTCCTTTGCTGTTGTTCTGGGATTGATTTGCACTTTTTGCACCGAAGTACGTTCATCTCTAGGAGACAGAACACGTCTCCTTCCTGAGAGGTATGACGGCTGCGTGGTCCCATGGTGTTTATACTTGCGTACTATTGTTTGTACAGATGAACGTGGTACCTTCAGGCGTTTGGAAATTGCCCCCAAGGGGAACCTGACTTGTGGAGGTCTACAATTTTTTTTCTGAGGTCTTGGCTGATTTCATTTGATTTTCCCATGATGTCAAGCAAAGAGGCACTGAGTTTGAAGGTGGACCTTGAAATACATCAACAGGTACACCTCCAATTGACTCAAATGATGTCAATTAGCCTATCTGAAGCTTCTTAAGCCATGACATCATTTTCTGGAATTTTCCAAGCTGTT
This sequence comes from Coregonus lavaretus, assembly GCF_964263955.1. Classification (NCBI taxonomy): domain Eukaryota; kingdom Metazoa; phylum Chordata; class Actinopteri; order Salmoniformes; family Salmonidae; genus Coregonus; species Coregonus lavaretus. Next base: position 2,694,822 of record NC_140017.1, on the reverse strand, counting down.
TAAAGGCACAGTCAACTTTGTGTATGTAAACTTCTGACCCACTGGAATTGTGATACAGTGAATTATAAGTGAAATAATCTGTCTGTAAACAATTGTTGGAAAAATGACTTGTGTCATGCACAAAGTAGATGTCCTAATCGACTTGCCAAAACTATAGTTTGTTAACAAGAAATTTGTGGAGTGGTTGAAAAACTAATTTTAATGACTAACCTACGTTTATGTAAACTTCCGACTTCAACTGTAACTGCGGGGGGGAACTTCGGGTTATGAGTCAACCCGCGCATCACTAGTTTGTGTGCAGGACCTGCAGCGCGTCAAGCATCACAAATAGAACCAAGTTCTATTTTACATGCTGACCAGACCAGACGCGTCAACTGCACAAGCGTTGCAAAATAAATGTACACATACATGTTATTCAATCATTGCACACACACTGCTCGCGAGCGCTGCAAGTCTTGCCTCTCTCATTTCCTCATTGGTTTTTAGGCACATATACCCATGTGGGTGCTCGAAAGATGAACTGAGGTCCACACTCCAATCCAGTTGGTGGTGGTAATGCACCTTAAAGTTGGTTGCCAACCGCCATATAAAGTCCAAATAATAAGAAGAATCCTGAAGGAGGAGAGATTACTAGAAACTAACTTGGTTTACCCTTTTATCTGTGGATTAATTGTTGGAGTAGAGGACCTTGTGCATTTCAGGTAAAATAACAACCCAATGTTTATATCCCAGGACAAATTAGCTAGCAATAGCAAGCTAAATTGCCATAAATGTTTAATGCTTTTCGACCTGTCCCCAAATTAATATAGTTGGGTTCAGAGTTCGTTTTGATATTTCAACCTGCATGTCCTGATCGTGTCTGGTGTGGGTGGACAAAATCAACACGCATGCGTGCGGTCTGGTCAGCATGTTAGCACCTGGCTACGCAGACGCTCGTTGACAACATTTATTTTGCAACGCAAGCGGTGTCGTCAGCATGTGAGGGTCCAGGGCAAAAATCTCATAACATGCTACCCAGACTGCACGCACACAAGTTAGATTTTGTTTCCCCACACCAGACGCGATCAGGACACGCAGGTTGAAATATCAAAATAAACTCAACCAATTATATTAATTTGGGGACAGGTTGGCAACCAACTTCAGACTTTATAAGGCGGTTGGCAACCAACTTTAATTATTTGTTGCTTTTATTTCGTATTATTTTATATTGTATTTTTGTGTGTTTTTTTTTTGTGGTATTCTTTCTGAAAACTGCGTTGTTGGTTAAGGGCTTGTAAGTAAGCATTTCACTGTAAGATTCAGCGCATGTGACAAATAAAATGTGATTTGATTTGGTGCATTACCACAACCAACTGTAGACCTCAGTTCATCTTTCAATTACCCACCTGGGTACATGCTCCTAAAAACCAATGAGGAGATGGGAGAGGCAAGACTTGCAGCGCTTTGAGCATCACAATAGTTCTATTTTAGCGCCTGGCCACGCAGTGTGGGTGCAATGATTGAATAACATGTATGTGTACATTTATTTTGCAAAGCTCGCGGTGTGGTCAGCATGTTAGAGGTTAATTCCTGCTTTCAACAGGCCTATATGAGACTGCGAAGAAACGTGAAATGTGGGGAAAACTATAGAAGCCAGAAGTACTGAGGGAGAGAGAGCCTGCCACATGTGTGTTTAGTTGCCGTTTGTGACCGTCTGGAGCGGGGTTCAGGAATGTGCGACATCGTGTCGAAGCCCAACCCCCCAGCCTGCCACAATCCCTCAACATCTGCACTGACTGTCCACTGCACATAAGCAGTAAGGTCGATGCAGCGCACCATGCCAAAAATGAGCTTCGCATCACAATTCCCTCCCTCATTTTCTGAGCCACAAGTTAACCGCAAAAACAGGTCATGGTGACTACACTGCTTCTTGATTCGAATCCTTACACATTCAATAAGTGTCCCAATCTGTCAGTTCTCGCACCACGTTTTATAACGTTTTGAGTGCATGTCTGGGAATGTATTTGCAGCAGACACACGTAAAATGTTATAACTAGCTAGCTACATCCTATGAAAATATGAGCCTACAAAAGTTGGGCTGGCAATTAAATCCCTTGGGTAGCTAGCTAGCGTTAACTAGTCATCAGTCAATTAACTAAACGTTACGTTCTAGCTAGTCAGTTAACTAACTTATAAGGTTACAGATAACGTTAGCTATCTAACGTTAGCTAGCTCTACAAATAAACAGGAACATTGTCACATAGCGCCATGTTTAATAAATTAGCTAGATGAGCGATAATTTGCTAACTTCCCTAAGCAAATAGTTAGCTAACTATAACTAAATTAGCTAGTTAGTTTGTTAGCGGACAAAACAAGCAGCGTCGTTCATCAGAAAACGTCACTCGTTCACACCCGTGTTTACCAACTCTGGAGACGTCTGGAAGCTCGCTAGCTGGCTAACGTCAGTTAGCATGCTAATGTTGGCCAGGCAGTGTCTTGACGTTAGCTAGCACTAGGCTAACTTGGTACTCCAGTCAAAACAAGTTTATTTTTTTAGCCCCTCGTTGGCTAGCTAGCTACCACAGTCGTCGTTGAAGTGTCTTTTTGGGTTTGTTCCATAACATTTTATTATCAACATTTGTAGGGACATTTCCATATATTCTACCGCGCGAGCCTGGATCCCCACTCACCGGCCCGAGTTGTGTCTGTGAGGTCGTGGTTGGCGGCGCTCCTCGGGAACTCCTTCAGTTTCCTGCCGCTGAGGTTGAGGCAACCAGTTGCCGAGGCTTCGTCTAATGCCCTGTCCAGTGACCGATTCCAAGACACAGGACCAGGTGCCCCTACTCCATTCCCGGGAGCCCCTACCGTTCCAAAATTGCCGACCGCAAAAGTCGGTCCGGTGTTCTCCGCAGACAGCAACACCGAGGCCGCCATTACACAGCTAGCTAACTCCTACCGATTCTCCCTATCCCGGAGCCGCTAGATTGATAGTACGCAAGCGCAGAATGTGATGGCAGACTGAAGCGGTGTAGAAGGGAGAGGCTAGTTTGGGAATTGAGCATACGCAGTGATGATAAAAAAAAAAAGATCTCCCCACCCAGCCATACTTCTTCTTCTTTGATGAGGTTTAACGGCGGTTGGCATCCAATATGTTGCATTACCGCCACCTACTAGAGTGGAGTATCCAGGCTCTGTCGTAGCCGACCGGGAGACCCATGGGGCGGCGCACAATTGGCCCAGCGTCGTCCAGGGTAGGGCAGGGAATGGCCGGCAGGGATGTAGCTCAGTTGGTAGAGCATGGCGTTTGCAACGCCAGTGTTGTGGGTTCGATTCCCACGGGGGGCCAGTATGAAAAAAAAAAAAAAAAAGAATGTATGCACTCACTAACTGTAAGTCGCTCTGGATAAGAGCGTCTGCTAAATGACTAAAATGTAAATGAGTACAACTCCCTTATATTTTGCTTGAACATTTTTTAAATAATAAAGTGAAGAAATACCCTACCATCTAACACTACACTCACAAATTACATTTTATTTTTTATAAAAACTCTTCTGATATCAAGTCTCGCACACCCAAATTCCTCTCTGCAGCTACCACCACAACCTCAATTTTCTTTGACTTAAGTTTCATCCCTGCAGTACAATTGATAACCATTGCTATAAATGCTAAAACATATATCACTTGTTGGCATATCCCTCTGTACTGGTACAGATCTACTACTCTCACCACTCCTCCCCCTTGACCCCTCTTCCTCTACTTTCTTCACTGCCTCAGCATATGACAACTTCTTCACTACTCTTACCCTGGAAACCTCAACCTGCCTCTCTCACACAGGATATTTCTGATCCCCAGCCCCATGGGCACCCCTACAATTAGCACATACCACTACTTTCCCCAATGCTACACATTTCTTTGTCTCATGCCTTTCTGCACACTTCTCACACCCACCTTGGAACCTCCCTCCTACACACTGCTGCCACATGCCCATAAGTTTGACACCTGTAACAACATAAGGTATTCGGCACATAAGCTCGTACAGGATAACTTATACAGTGCTATGAAAAAGTATTTGCCCCCTTTCTAATTTTCTTTACTTTTGCATATTTGTGATACTGAATGTTATCAGATCTTCAACCAAAACCTAATATTAGATAAAGGGAACATAAGTGAACAAATAACACAACAATTACATATTTATTTCATAAACAAAGTTATGCAACACCAATTCCCCTGTGTGAAAAAGTATTTGCCCCCTTACACTCAATCACAACATCTCAATTGGGATTAGGTCTGGACTATGACTAGGCCATTCCAAATGGTTTGGGGATGCTTTGCTACCTCAGGACCTGGACGACTTGCCTTAATAGAAGGAACCATGAATTCTGCTCTGTATCAGAGAATTCTGCAGGAGAATGTGAGCTGAAGCTGAAGCACAGCTGGGTCATGCAGCAAGACAATGATCCAAAACACACAATCAAGTCTACATGAAAATTGCTAAAAAGCAACAAATTGGAAGTTTTGGAATGGCCTAGTTAAAGTCCAGACCTAATCCCAATTGAGATGTTGTGGCAGGACTTGAAAAGAGCAGTTCCTGCTTGAAAACCCACACGTCACTGAGTTAAAGCAGTTCTGCATGGAAGAGTTGGCCAAAATTCCTCCACAGCGACGTGAGAGACTGATCAACAACTACAGGAAGCATTTGGTTGGAGTCATTGTAGCTAAAGGTGGCACAACCAGTTATTGAGTGTAAGGGGGCAATTACTTTTTCACACAGGGGAATTGGGTGTTGCATAACTTTGTTTATGAAATAAATGAAATAAATATGTAATTGTTGTGTTATTTGTTCACTTATGTTCCTTTTATCTAATATTAGGTTTTGGTTGAAGATCTGATAATATTCAGTATCACAAATATGCAAAAGTGGAGAAAATTATAAAGGGGGCAAATACTTTTTCATAGCACTGTATATCCTAGAATTGGTCAGTAAGGACGTAAAAGAGTTGAAAGCGAGTCTTGAAATTAGTGACGAAAAAGCATTGATAATGGAAACAGAAACCAAAAAATTAAAAGTGACAATTACTTGAGAGAAAATCTAGTACTTACGGGTATTCAGGAAAAAGAGGGAGAAATAACCGAGAATATTATGAAGGATTTCCTGCATACAGCGCTTCAAATACCACTCGAGGCTGTCGATAAAATCCAACTCGTACACCGTTTCGGACAAAGAGGACAGAAATATGATCGCCCAATCGTTGCCAAATTTGCATTTTTTAAGGATGAAGCTATGGTTAAAAGCCAAGGAAAAAGACTTGCTGGCACGAAAATAGGCATGAATGATCAGTTCCCGAGGGAGATTGCAGAAAGGTGCAAAGTTCTGTATCCAATCTTCAAGGAAAATAGATTAAAAAGGGAAACGTGTGGCACTTGTGGTCGATAAACTATATATTGACAACTAAATGTTCAGAGACACAAAGACTACTCCATGGCTATTCTAAAAGTTGTAATAGAGGAGTTGAATAATGGAATACCCAATACTAGCAATGATAGGGATTGGAATATTCAATAACATTTATAGTAAGTATAGTATTTAAAAAAGGATAAAACGATATAACAAGAAAAGATAACAAGCAGAATAATACATCTTCAAATACAACTAATTAGAACATGGCTTTTTTGGCGGGCAATTGTTGTTTTGGCGGACGGTTGTTGGGGTTGGTCCTGTGTTCTCCCTGGAGTCCTTTCCCCCTTGCGGCAGGTGTGGGAAGTGGGTGCGTTTGCACGCTCGGCCCATTTCCTCCGCAGTCAACCATGTGGTGTGCATTTTTGTGTTTGGAAAGGTGCGGTGTTAATTGAGTGAGAGGGGAAATGGTTGCATATCCTAGAGCTGACGGGTGTCTATGAGCAGGGGTAGTGAGAGGGAGCTTTCAATTTTGTGTAGATGAGGGATATACATTTTTAAATATAGTATACATCTAATTTAATTGTTTATTGTCCTATCATGATGGAAAGATCCCCAACCCTATATCCTGGAAACCCACCTGAGTGACCCATACACCAAAGAGAAGTTCCCATCTCATTTATGGACCTGCTGTGAGTATGCAGCCTAAACAGAGAAATAAATGCGGTCAGAGACCTACTTGAGCAGCACTGCCCCCTCAGGATTCTGAGCCTGCCTGGCAGGGTTGGTCCTACAAAGCCAGAGCCCCTTGATGGGAGAGCATTATATACAAGGAAATTCTCAAAGCTGCTAATGAGAACCTTGACGACCTTTTACCTAGCCGGTGGGGATTCCGGTGGGGTACCCCCACCCAGGTAGTGGCAGTGCTGGCAACACTGGCTGCAGTAACCCATGGGGAGGGGGTCACACTCGAACAATCAGAGAGGGGGTTTATCATTGTGGCCCAGGTGGCACAAAATAATCAAAGGTCTGACTGCACGGAGATGCTTGGGGAAAATGGTTACAACGGGGGACCAAAGTGTTTGTGTCTCAGGTGAAGAGGGTGGATCTGATCTCCATCACCTAGGACATGACATAGATTAATTAGATTAATCAAATCTGACATTGTTGTCAATTTCTGCTCAATCTTGCATGCTTTCTCAATCAGCTGTAACTGTATGTGCACTCGTAAATCAGGTCCTTTCTTGAGTTGGGCTCTGGGATATAACAACCGTTGAGTATCTGATTTTATGGTAGATTGTGGAGGAGGGGGGATGAGTGTGTTGGAGTATGTGAGTATGTGCGTGTGTGTTTGTACAGCATTTGTTGTGGGGATGTTGGGGGGGTGGGGTGGGGGGTATGGGATGGACCACGGTAATTATTTGCTAGGATAATAATTGCTTGTCAATAAATTAAATGTAATACAATGGCAATCCGGGTTATATGTTAAAATCCTACGTATGAACTGCCGACATTATTACGCATATTAATTGATAATGATGGAAAATAAGATAAGATATGCAAGATATTTGAATAGATATATATTTTTAAATAGTTATATATAGAGGTGACAGCATTGGGAATGCTTTTGGTGGTTAATCTGCTTCTGTTTTGTGCGTGGCACTGTGTGCTGTTTTCAATGAATGGGTCCTGGCCTCTCGGGGCCCTAGGGATCCGGAGGGATGTGGGTGGGATGACGATCACTGGGATGACGGCTCAACTTGGGATGGGGAGGGGCTTTAGCGGGGGAATTAGTGGAGAACAATTGAAGGGATACTTAGTAGCAATGCAAATATCATGGTACAGCTACAGTGGGGGAAAAAAGTATTTAGTCAGCCACCAATTGTGCAATGAGAGAGGCCTGTAATTTTCATCATAGGTACACGTCAACTATGACAGACAAAATGAGGAAAAAAAATCCAGAAAATCACATTGTAGGATTTTTAATGAATTTATTTGCAAATTATGGTGGAAAATAAGTATTTGGTCAATAACAAAAGTTTCTCAATACTTTGTTATATACCCTTTGTTGGCAATGACACAGGTCAAACGTTTTCTGTAAGTCTTCACAAGGTTTTCACACACTGTTGCTGGTATTTTGGCCCATTCCTCCATGCAGATCTCCTCTAGAGCAGTGATGTTTTGGGGCTGTCGCTGGGCAACACGGACTTTCAACTCCCTCCAAAGATTTTCTATGGGGTTGAGATCTGGAGACTGGCTAGGCCACTCCAGGACCTTGAAATGCTTCTTACGAAGCCACTCCTTCGTTGCCCGGGCGGTGTGTTTGGGATCATTGTCATGCTGAAAGACCCAGCCACATTTCATCTTCAATGCCCTTGCTGATGGAAGGAGGTTTTCACTCAAAATCTCATGATACATGGCCCCATTCATTCTTTCCTTTACACAAATCAGTCGTCCTGGTCCCTTTGCAGAAAAACAGCCCCAAAGCATGATGTTTCCACCCCCATGCTTCACAGTAGGTATGGTGTTCTTTGGATGCAACTCAGCATTCTTTGTCCTCCAAACACGACGAGTTGAGTTTTTACCAAAAAGTTCTATTTTGGTTTCATCTGACCATATGACATTCTCCCAATCCTCTTCTGGATCATCCAAATGCACTCTAGCAAACTTCAGACGGGCCTGGACATGTACTGGCTTAAGCAGGGGGACACGTCTGGCACTGCAGGATTTGAGTCCCTGGCGGCGTAGTGTGTTACTGATGGTAGGCTTTGTTACTTTGGTCCCAGCTCTCTGCAGGTCATTCACTAGGTCCCCCCGTGTGGTTCTGGGATTTTTGCTCACCGTTCTTGTGATCATTTTGACCCCACGGGGTGAGATCTTGCGTGGAGCCCCAGATCGAGGGAGATTATCAGTGGTCTTGTATGTCTTCCATTTCCTAATAATTGCTCCCACAGTTGATTTCTTCAAACCAAGCTGCTTACCTATTGCAGATTCAGTCTTCCCAGCCTGGTGCAGGTCTACAATTTTGTTTCTGGTGTCCTTTGACAGCTCTTTGGTCTTGGCCATAGTGGAGTTTGGAGTGTGACTGTTTGAGGTTGTGGACAGGTGTCTTTTATACTGATAACAAGTTCAAACAGGTGCCATTAATACAGCTGTGAGTCTTTCTGGGTAAGTCTCTAAGAGCTTTCCACACCTGGACTGTGCAATATTTGCCCATTATTCTTTTAAACATTCTTCAAATTCTGTCAAATTGGTTGTTGATCATTGCTAGACCACCATTTTCAGGAGTTGCCATACATTTTCAAGTAATTTTGTCAAAACTGTAACTCGGTCACTCAGGAACTTTCACTGTCTTCTTGGTAAGCAACTCCAGTGTATGATTTATTAGATAAGATTTGGCCTTGTGTTTTAGGTTAATGTCCTGCTGAAAGGTGAATTGATCTCCCAGTGTCTGGTGGAAAGCAGACAAACAGATTTTCCTCTAGGATTTGGCCTATGCTTAGCTCCATTCCGTTTATTTTTTATCCTGAAAAACTCCCCTGTCCTTAATGATTACAAGTATACCCATAACATGATGCAGCCACCACTATGCTTGAAAATATGGAGAGTGGTACAGAGTAATGTGTTGTATTGAATTTGCCCCAAACATAACACTTTGAATTCAGGGAAAAAAAAGTGAATTGATTTGCCACATTTTTTGCATTATTACTTTAGTACCTTGTTGCAAACATGTTCTTTTCACTGTCAATTAGGTTAGTATTGTGGAGTAACTACTATGTTGTTGACCCATCCTCAGTTTTCTCCTATCACAGTCTGTTTTAAAGTCATCATTGACCTCATGGTGAAATCCCTGAGCGGTTTCCTTCCTCTCCGTCAACTGAGTTAGGAAGGATGCCTGTATCTTTTTAGTGACTGGGTGTATTGGGAAGGGAAAGGGGATACCTAGTCAGTTGCACAATTGAATGCATTCAACCGAAATGTGTCTTCTGCCGAAACGTCCACGTCATCGGCGCCCGGGGAGTAGTTGTTGTTGGGGCAGAACACCAGATTTTTTTGCCGGCTTGGGAATTCGAACCAGTGACCTTTCTGTTACTGGCACAACGCTTTTAACCACTAGGCTACACCATCTAAAGTGTAACTAATAACTTCACCATGCTCAAAAGGATACCAATAGGTGCCCTTCTTTGCAAGGCATTGGAAAACCTCCCTGGTCTTTGTGGTTGAATCTGTGTTTGAAATTCACTGCTCGACTGAGGGACCTTACAGATAATTGTATGTGTGGGGTACAGAAATGAGGTAGTCATTCAAAAATCATGTTAAACACTATTATTGCACACAGGGTGAGTCCATGCAACTTATTATGTGACTTGTTAAGCAAATGTTTAGTCCTGAATTTATTTAGGCTCGCCATAAACAAAAAGGGTTGAATATTATTGACTCAAAACATTTCAGCTTTTAATTTTTAATGAATTTGTAAAAATGTCCATTTTGACATTATGGAGTATTGTGTGTAGGCCAGTGACAAAAAATCTCAAGTTAATCCATTTTAAATTCAGCCTGTAACACAACAAAATGTGGAAAAAGTTCAAGGGGTGTGAATACTTTCTGAAGGCACTGTATCAAATTTCGTGCAGATCGGTCATTTGGTGCCGGAAGAGTAGCGTCACAGATAAAACAGTTATAATAATCTTTGGTAGCGTTTTAAGTGTTTTTCACAAAATTCAAAATGGCTCGTTATAGAGCCACCATCTGGCCAATCAGTGTAATTGTGTAATGCCTGATCTCTATAGACAGGGATCTCTATTTACGGGTTGGTTGTTTAGGAACAAAACCGACGCATCCTAAGTTTAAGGTGGCAGTGACAAAAAGAGCAATGGAGCATTTGTCTGTTTACACAATGGAGTTGATGGCCGTACTCTTGGCTGCAGAGTGGGTGGAGGAGGTGAGGCCAGACAGGGTAGTCATCTGCTCTGACTCCTGTGCAGCACTGATGAGCTTACATTTATTTGTGTCTCGGAGCAGACAGGATGTATTGTATGAGGTTTTGCAGTGCTTACAGTATATAGGGTGAGACAGATGGGGGTAACAGCTCATGTGGGAGTAGAGGGGAATGAGGAGGTGGATGTTATCGTCAAGCAGGCTCTTAAACATCCTAATGTTGAGATGGAATTGTCAATGAGTAAAGCAGACACCAAGAGGTTGATAAAAAACAGTGGTTAAAAACAAATGGCAAGAGTTGTGGAACAGGGAAAGAAAGGGAAGACGCCTGTATAAGATTCAGGAAAAGGTGGGAGCAGGGAGGTCATCAGGCCGAGAGAGAAGGGAGGAAAGTGTAGTCACAAGGCTGAGACTGGGACACACAAGGCTCAATAATACATTGAAATTGGTCGGGAAACATCCGACTGGGAGGTGTGATCATTGTCAGGAGGAGATGGAGACAGTTAAACACGTTATATTTCAGTGCCAAAAATATGGGAGAGAAAGGGAGCAATTGTTATTAGATTTGAGGAGTAATGGTGTTGAAGAGCCAAGATTGAGTGAACTGCTGGGGAAATCTTCAAGGGATGTAGTATTTAATTATGTAAATTTCGTTTCCTTAGGGAGACGAGAATATTGGGTAGGATTTAGACCTTCCGTCTCTGGTCCACACTCCAGTCCAGTTGGTGGCGGAAATGCACCTTAAAGTTGGTTGCCAACCGCCATAAAAAAAATCCACAGAAGAAGAAGAAGAAGAACAAAACTGACGCATAAGGCACTATGGGGCAAAGCAGATGGGGTTGACAACATGTAAACTATATTTCGTCTCCAGTGTTTATTGAAAACATAAATACATTTGCATATTGAGCACTTGTCTCTCAAATACATCGTTACAGTTAGCTACCAAGCGAATTTCAGAAATATTAGCATTGACATGAAATCATTCAAAACACCTCAAAACAAGACATGTGTTGGGTTCTATTTTCTAATAATTGGATTGTTGGGATGACTAACTTAGAAAGAATGCATTCTTGACTGGGCTAATGTAGGTTGTGACACCTGGCAGGCTGTGATTGATGTGAATAGCTCTTTTAGGGGGTAAAGTGAGATAGGGATTTGTGTCTCCAAATGCTAGACTATACTGGTTCTTTGTGATCTGTGAACCTTCCTTGGACGTAGGAATGGTGTCTAAGGGAGCTGGCTCTTCTCACTATGACAGGTTGTTATGATATGGACATATGCCTGGTAACAGAGATGCATCAACTGATTGACTGAGTAAGTCTAAACCACGCTCAAGTCCTTTACTCTAATTGGCCAGCAGAGAAGTGGGAAACTCTCTCTGTCAGAGTATTTGAGTATTGAATCTGAAACAATGTTTTAGTTCTCTGGGGTGCCCTGCGAGATATCTCAGAGAGCCCGTATATACGAAACATCATATTTACCATTGAAGGTTTTTGCATTAATTAAAATAACTAGTATATCTTAGAAGTCGTGTTGACCTCTTTTGTTCCTAATGCCAGATTAGAATTAACGCGACTTTGACACATGGTATCAATAACATGATGAAACTGGCTGAAACAAGTCACTACGATTCCCCACATGTCAGTCTCTTGTCATTGTTGGTAGCTATCTGGCTATCCAGAATTACAACAACTCATGGACTTCTGCCCCATTGACGCGTGCGCATCGTTTTCGTGACGTTGTCAGCTAAGCCATTCATGACAAGGCGCATCATTCACCCAAGTTTAATCAAAATCAGTCCAGTGCTGTCTGAGATATTGCGTGTGGTGTGACCAGTGGCGATTTTAACATGTAAATGCAGCAAGCAGAAAACTATGTGGGGATGCATGACAGCAAAGCCAATACACAACACTAAACAATATATTAATTCCACTATAACAGTGACAAACGGTGCTCACAAACTGTTAGGGCCTACATAAAGCTATCCCACCATGGAGTGAATCCTTACCCTCCGCAACACCTGGCTATCAGCAGAGCCTTGTCTGGCAGCGAAACAGTTCATTCAGCCTCATTTACTGCCTTAAAAAAAAAAAACAGCTGATATGGCTGACTTGCTTCAACAAATGTGGTTTCTACTGACAATTGAGATGTACAAACTATGGCATAAGGGAACGATTAGCAGATAAGAGGCAATCCGTAATTTCGATTAATACATTAATGAGCGAGCTAAGACGGACATGGTCAATATAACTATTTTCAGCACTTTTTAAATGTACAGCGACAGATTTCAGAACATGGGCCGTTCTTACAGTATTCTCCCTGTACACCAAGTCAGAACCGTATGATAAATAAAGGGGGCATATAAGCAGACAATGAAAGCTCTTACAATATTTGATGATGACATTTCACTCAAACTACATGTGCACCACCAAGTCAGAACAGTAGGCTAAGTTATGAGGGGGAAAGGGACCAAATGATTAGGGTGAGGCACATCGGCTACTAACAGCTTACTACACAACATACACTTAGTATTACTTTCTTAGTTACAGTACACATATCTCCCTGGCATATTACATTATTTATGCTGCAGCATACAATACATTTTTGGACTCACCGTTGTTGTGCTGTGCTCACTTGAACAGGAAGGTGGCGCGGCGGTCCTTCTACTGGGCAAATTTGGTCATGAAACTGTCATCAAAGTCTGGCATTCTCTGGATTTATGGCGCTTTCAAGACAACTGGGAACTCGGGAAAAAAACGTTTTTTCCCCCCCACAGTCCCCTCCCCGATTTCATCGTGGTATACAATAACAGCCCAAAACAACAACTCTTATTTGGGGGAATGTAATGTCATTACATAAGAGAGGTTGATGGAACCAAAGACAATTAGAGGTGGAGGGAGGCAAAGACGAGAGCAAAAGATCGCATAGAAAATACTACAATACCCATAATGCATAGTTTGAGGACATGCCTTGTAGCATATTGTGGGCACATGCGCTGTTCTTGTGGATGAGCCGGTGTATCATGGCGACATACGTGGATATTCTGAAGAGCGAGTTTCCCGAAATTGACACCGAAGTGTTCGAATATATCACGGGTAAGAGACTGTAAATGAATGGAGAGGGTGTGTGGATCTCGTAGACTTTGAAATGCCACGGTCTAGATGAGTGGCGGACGGCTTCTTCTCCTCTTCCACGTGAAGTAAGGTTAGCTAGCATAGCCGTCCCACAGAGTTGAGGCTCAGTCAAGCCAAGGCAGGAGAGACTAGCTAACATGCTGGTAGTTATTTTATAATCGGTCCGTTTGAACCACTAACCGGATGATCTAGGCTAACTAACTTATTGCCATGAATTACTAGCCAACTAGCTGCTTCTGTGTACGTTTACCGACATGTAATAGTACATGGGACTTAGTTATATAGCGCTTTAAGGACACAAAGTCGCAAAACAAAAAGAATGGAGTCAAAACATCAGCCTAAACATGAACAACGAGAGGGGTGGGCTCAAGGAAGGGAAAGCGTAATCTATTAGTGTATGGGGAGGTTGGGGTTTGGATATGAGTCCGGTTTAAATTGGGTTTTCACCAATTCCGAATTCGTCAGACGAAGGGGGCACGCGGTGCAAGGCGCAGGGGATTGTGGGAAGGTGAGCGGCGAGAATCGTACAAGCCGAGCGTTAGAAAAAGTTACGCCTCGGTCACACCGACAGTCGTAGCATTTTGATACATTAGAAGTACATTCATTTCCAATGGAACGCTGCGTTTGTCTTGCAGCGTTGCAGAGCGTTCTGTGTGGTGCATCGGATTAATCGAACATACGTGTCAAATGGTATACATATACAACTTGACAGAAATGGTAGCAGAAGGTGAATGTTGAACTTTTATTGCACACATATCTAGATGATGCTGCATGACTACTTTATGCAAATTGCACGCTGCCACCGCTGCCATTAACCAATCAGGTGAGGAGCAAATGTTTGCTTGAAAATCTTCAGTTCATGAAACAGTTCTGCCTGTCATTTGTTCTGGTCTCCTGAGTGGCGCAGTGGTCTAAGGCACTGCATCGCAGTGCTAACTGTGCCACTAGAGATCCTGGTTCGAATCCAGGCTCTGTCGCAGCCGGCCGCGACCGGGAGACTCATGGGCGGCGCACAATTGGCCCAGCGTCGTCCAGGGTAGGGGAGGGAATGGCCGGTAGGGATGTAGCTCAGTTGATAGAGCATGGCGTTTGTGGGTTCGATTCCCACGGGGGGCCAGTATAAAAAAATATGTATTCACTAACTGTAAGTCGCTCTGGATAAGAGCGTCTGCTAAATGACTAAAATGTAAATGTTCTGGGCAAGCAAAACCAAAAAAGATGGAGGAAAGCCAATCATCGCTGTGTCTGGTTTTCCAATTCTATATTATGTCGCTTTGCTAGATAGAATACAGAGACAAAATCAGAAGGTCAATGGCATTGAGGAGGATTGTGGGTGAAGAGAGATTTGCACAACAATTAGTGCTGAGCGATTACCCAAAATGTCGGTTATTTTTATTTTATTAAATAACTAATTGACTAATGTCGGTTCAATTATTTGAATTCCATTTCATTCAATTTTTTTCTGTGAGCTCAATGTGCACATTGAACAGTTTTTCTCGAGATAAATCAGATCCAGCCTAACTGTGTGATGTAGTAGGGAGTTGTATTTTCCAACAGGCCAATATTCTACATAGTTTAGCGCATAATTAACTACAATGACCATAATCCATTGCGCATCTACTTGTCCGGTCTGTGTTTCTTTTAGGCCTGCAATGGAAGAGACAAAAGAATGAGTGATCGTGAGGGGATATAGAGAGCATCTGTTGCTTCGCGAGGTATCTCTACCTGAAAATACCTGATGAACCAGGGGTTATATCTGTTCTTAGTTTGGAATTTTTTGAATGGGGCATGCTTATTTAAGATGGAGAGGAAATTACTTTTAAAGAACAACCAGGCATCCTTTACTGACGGAATGAGGTCAATATCCATCCAGGATACCCGGGCCAGGTCAATTAGAAAGGCCTGCTCGCTGAAGTGTTTTAGGGAGCGTTTGACAGTGATGATGGGTGGTCGTTTGACCGCGGACCCGTTACGGACGCAGGCAATGAGGCAGTGATCGCTGAGATCCTGGTTGAAGACAGCGGAGGTGTATATAGAGGGTAAATTAGTCAGGATGATATCGATGAGGGTGCCCGTGTTTACGGATTTAGGGTTGCTCCTGGTAGGTTCCTTGATAATTTGTATGAGATTGAGGGCATCTAGTTTAGATTGTAGGACGGCCAGGGTGTTAAACATATCCCAGTTTAGGTCACCAAGCAGTACGAACTCTGAGGATAGATGGGGGGCAAGCAATTCACATATGGTGTCCAGGGCACAACTGGGGGCTGAGGGGGGTAACAGTGAGAGACTTATTTCTGGAGAGGTGGATTTTTATAAGTAGAAGCTCAAACTGTTTGGGCACAGCCCTGGATAGTATGTTAGAGCTCTGCAGGCTATCTCTACAGCAGATTGCAACTCCGCCCCCTTTGGCAGTTTTATCTAGACGGAAAATGTTGTAGTTGGTGATGGAAATGTCAGAGTTTTTGGTGGTCTTCCTAAGCCAGGATTCAGACACCGCTAGAACATCAGGGTTGGCGGAGTGTGCTAACGCAGTGAGTAACTCAAACTTAGGGAGGAGGCTTCTAAATAAAAATATAAAAATAATTGGTCATTTAGCAGACGCTCTTATCCAGAGCGACTTACAGGAGCAATTAGGGTTAAGTGCCTTGCTCAAGGGCACATCGACAGATTTTTCACCTAGTCGGCTCGGGGATTAGAACCAGCGACCTTTCGGTTACTGGCACAACGCTCTTAACCACTAAGCTACCTGCCGCCCAAGCTACCTGCCGCTTCTGATGTTAACATACATAAAACCAAGGCTTTTACGGTTACTGAAGTCAACAAATGAAGCGCCTGGGGAGTAGGAGTGATACTGGGGGCTACAGGGCCTGGGTTAACCTCTACATCACCAGAGGAACAGAGGAGGAGTAGAATAAGGATATGGCTAAAGGCTTTAAGAACTGGTCTTCTAGTGCGTTGGGTACAGAGAATTAAAGGGGCAGATTTCCTGGCGTTGTAGAATAGATTCAGGGCATTATGTACAGACAAGGATATGGAAGGATATGAGTACAGTGGAGGTAAACCAAAGCATTGGGTAACGATGAAAGAGAGCATCACTGGAGGTACCGATTGAGCCGGTCTCCGCGTGTATGGGAGGTGGGACAAAGGAGCTCTCTGAGGCTGGTTGAGCGGTACTGGGGGCTCTACAGTGAAATTGTATAATAAGAACTAACCGGAACAGCAATAGGCAAGGCATATTGACATGGGAGAGAGGCATAAAGCAATCACAGGTATTTTTCGAGAGAGCTAAGACAGCAACTGGTAATGGCGACGAAGGTTGGGGAGAGGCTAAACAGGACAGATAAACAGGATGGGGGTACCGTGTAAAGGAACAGTCCAGCAGGCATCAGCTGTGCAGCTGTGAGTGATCATATGGTCCAGTGAACAGCAATAGGTGAGACCGGGAGCCGTTCGAATGGCTGCTACAGCACAGGCGAGCAGGAAGCACGGCTGTTGATTGCGTGTGCTAGCGGGCCGGGGCTAGCAGATGGTTCTTCGTGGTCGCCGCAACGGGAAGCCTGTTGAAACCACATCAGACGATTACGTCGGCAGACCAGTCGTGATGGATCGGCGGGGCTCTGTGTCGACACTAGGAGGTCCTGTCTGGTTGACAGAGACTTGGATAGCCGGGAGATGGGCCTGGCTCGAGGCTAGCTCAAGGCTAACTGGTGCTTGCTTCGGGGGCAGTGGTCATTAGCCAACAACATCCATTCGGTTGCAGCTAGCTAGTCGCGATGATCCGGTGTTAAGGTCCAGTGTATCAGTGATTCCGGGAGAAAATCCGATATGTTCTTAGTCGATAGCGCGCTGTGCAGACTGGCCGATAATAGTCCAGGCTAGAGCTGGCTGGTAGGTAGTGCAGGCCACGGACAATGGTGAAAACCGCTAACGGTGGCTAATAGCAAGTAGCTAGTTAGCTAGTTAGCTGGCTAGTTTCAACTGGAGGTTCTGGATAAAAAGGTAAAATAAATAATAGAATCTGTTCCACTTTGGGTGAGGCGGGTTGCAGAAAAGTATATTAGTTGAAGGATGAAAAGTGTGATTGAGAAATATATACGAAAGAGAGAAAAACAAAAAAAACAGGTTATTTACACGGACACACTACAGAGTACACGACCACACTTCTACGCCATCTTGGAACATCTGCATAGCAATGATAGGAGAAACCATGTGAGGATCTGACGGAGCCAAGTGACTTTGTGTATAGAGAGAAGAGGAGAGGGCCTAGAACCTAGCCCTGGGGTACGTGGTGCAGACAGATTCTCTTCACGTCACCTGGTAGGAGCGGCCTGCCAGGTAGGACCCAATCAAAGAGTGTGCAGAGCCTGAGACGCCCAGCCCTGAGAGGGTGGAGAGGAGGCTCTGATGCATCATGGTGTCGAAGGCAGCGGATAGAGCTAGGAGGATGGGAACAGAGGAGAGAGGGTTAGACTTTGGCAGTGCGGAGAGCCTTTGTGACAAAGAGAGAGCAGTTTCGGTTGAGTGACCCGTCTTGAAGCCTGACTGGTTAGGGTCAAGAAGATTGTTCTTAGAGAGATAGCGAGAAAGTTAATCAGAGAGAGCGCGCTCAAGTGTTTTGGAAAGAAAACAGGTCTATAGTTCTTCACGTCAGATGAGTCGAATTTTGGTTTCTTGAGGAGGGGAACGACTCAGGACATTTTGAAGTCAGAGAACGCAGCCAGTGGTCAGGGATGAGGGAAGTGAGGAATGGTAGAAAGTCTGGAGAAGGGAGGAGGGGATGGGGTCGATTTCATCTGGAGAGAGCGGGGAGAAAGCAGTCAAGGCGTAGGGTAGTTCTGTGTGAGTGAGACCAGTGGACTCAATGGGCTGAGTGGATGAGTAGCGGATGTCGTCAACCTTCTTTTCAAAGTGGTTGACAAAGTCGTCGCAGAGAGGTGGGGGGGCGGGGGGTGGAGGATTAAGGAGGGAGGAGAAGTTGTAAAATAGTTTCCTAGGGTTAGAGGCAGAAGCTTGAAATTTAGAGTGGTAGAAAGTGGCTTTAGCAGCTGATACAGAGGAAGAGAAGGTAGAGCGGAGGGAGTGAAAGGATGATAGGTCCTCCGGAAGTTTCGTTTTCCTCCATTTTCGCTCTGCTGCCCGCAGCCCTGTTCTGTAAGCTCGCAATGAGTCACTCAGCCATGGAGCTGGAGGGGAGGGCCAAGCCTGCCGGGAGGAAAGGTGACAGTGCGAGTCATAGAATGCGGAAAGGGAGGAGAGTAGGGTCGAAGAGGCAGAATCAGGAGACAGGAGGGAGAAGGATTTAGCAGAAAGGAGAGATGATAGGAGAGAGTAGTGGGAGAGAGAGCGAAGATTGCGAAGGCACATGACCATCTGGGTTAGGGGCTGAGTGGTTAGGGTTGAAGGAAAGGGAGACAGAAAGGGAAACAAAGTAGTGATCAGAGACCTGGAGGTTGCAGTGAGATTAGTAGTAGAGCAGCCTCTAGTAAAGATGAGGTCAAGCGTATTGCCTGCCTTGTGAGTTGAAGGTGATTGGGAAAGGTTGAGGTCAAAAAGGCAAGGAGGAGAAAGAGAGAGTTGGAAAGAAATGAATCAAAGGCAGACGTCGGGAGGTTGAAGTCGCCAAGGACGAAGAGCGGTGAGCCATCGTCAGGAAATGAGCTTATCAAAGGTGTCAAGCTCATTGAGGAACTCTCGAAGGGCAGCTGGTGGGCGATAGATGAGGATTGGCCAGCTCCAGTTGTAATACGTTTGTAGCCTACATTGTGTGTATTGTTATATACAACATTTGCTAACATAAGTACACATACAACCCATGGTATACAAGGATGTGCAGCAGGGTTTCAGTCAGGAAAATGTGGCGCCTGACAATGTGACCGGGAAGATATTAATTTACCGGCCATTTGAGACATCTACCAGGCCAATATGCATTGGGTGCATAAACCATTAGGGCATCCACCCACCATGCTCAGAATGACAGAAATCACATTTCAATTATGGTAATTCATCTTAACATACCGTGCAACTCCTGTAATGAAGCAGCCAATAAAACGTTGTTTTCAAACATTTGCTATATATGACAGAGATGAAAATCTGTTAACTTAGAAAGAGGGTGAATCTAAAGATGCAACAGCTAATTTAGGATGGGTTGCTAATATGACTGCCTTTTTGCTTCTGGACAATGAAAGACAGTTGATATGAAAACCAATAGAACAGGAGAGAAATGGCATGTGAGGAAGTCTTTCATAGGCAGCTTGCGTGGCAAAAGGCCTAGCTGATTATTGATTCGCGACTGTCAGTGAAAAACATCAAAAATATGTTGTTTCATTGTGTGAAATGTTTGCCCTTTGATTGTTTATTTTTATTAATTCCCTATTACATGTCACCAATAGTAAATGTACCATTAATCCCCATCATCTGGTTACATTAATTTGTGTTAATGCATTATATTACTAATTAGGCCTACAGTTATTTACCGTTCTCATTCTCGGAGTGGAAACTTTGTTTTGCAGAGTTCACAACCTGCTACACACTTGTGAGAATCAAGTTTTGGTTTATTTCATAACCATCATTTATGACTTGTACAGTTTTTCATTGTCTTTTGTTTGGAGTGCTCCATGTGAGCAATGATCATGGGTCTGGTTTCTGTCTTGTTCATGTTCAGGGAGTGCGCATGCGCCTGAGCACACATTTATCAATTTTAAATTCAGGCTGTAACAGCAAAATGTAGAAAAAGTCAAGGGGTTTGAATCTTTTCTGAAGGCAGTGGCTATATGTGTTGGTAATTGACAGGTTTTGACTCACTCCTCAGAAAAGCACACCTCCATAGGAATGAATGGAATTCTACAGTATTTGAATTAATTATTTCAAGGACAAAATTACAGGTATTTAAGTATTGTTTATGTTGTAGTGGGGACAGTAACATTAGTACATTAGTATACTTTAAGGATTTTTTATGTTTAGCTCACATAATATAATTTAAAAGTATGCATTAAGGTGTCTGTAATATAACTAATGTGGCAAAACAAATGTAGACATTAATACATCTAATTAGCATAATACAACAATCCCAATCAAGATCCGTCAATTTAAGCTAGAGATACATTTGTGTATGTATAATGTATGTTGACACCCCTTCAAATGAGTAGATTCGGCTATTTCAGCCACACCCATTGCTGACAGGTGTATAAAATCGAGCACACAGCCATTCAATCTCCACAGACAAACATTGGCAGAAGAATGGCCTTACTGAAGAGCTCAGTGACTTTCAAAGTGGCACCGTCATAGGATGCCACCTTTCCAACAAGGCAGTTTGACAAATATCTGCCCTGCTAGAGCTGCCCCGGTCAACTGTAAGTTCTGTTATTGTGAAGTGGAAACGTCTAGGAGCAACATCGGCTCAGCCACGAGCTGGTAGGTCACACAAGCTCACAGAACGGGTCTGCCAAGTGCTGAAGTGCATAAAAATCGTATGTCCTCGATTGCAAAACTCACTACCGAGTTCCAAACTGCCTCTGGAAGCAACGTCAGCACAAGAACTGTTCGTCGGGAGCTTCATGAAATAGGTTTCCATGGCCGAGCAGCCACACACAAGCCTAAGATCACCATGCGCAATGCTAAGCGTTGGCTTGAGTGGTGTAAAGCTCGCCACCATTGGACTCTGGAGCATTGGAAACGCATTCTCTGGAGTGATGAATCATGCTTCAACTTCTGGCAGTCCAACAGATGAATCTGGGTTTGGCGGATGCCAGGAGAACGCTACCTGCCTGAATGCATAGTGCCAACTGTAAAGTTTGGTGGAGGAGGAATAATGTTCTGGGGCTGTTGTTCATGGTTTGCGCCCCTTAGTTCCACCCCATCGAACACCTTTGGGATGAATTGGAACGCCGACTGCGAGCCAGGCCTAATCGCCCAACATCAGTGCCGAACATCACTAATGCTCCTGTATCTGAATGGAAGCAAGTCCCCGCGGTAATGTTCCAACATCTAGTGGAAAGCCTTCCCGGAAGAGTGGAGGCTGTTCTAGGAGCAAAGGGGGTGACCAACTCCATATTAATGCCCATGATTTTGGAATGAGATGTTCGACGAGCTGGTGTCCACATACTTTTGGTCATGTAGTGCATCTGTTTTTTTTTGCATTGGGTGCGTCTCAATGCACCGCATCCGCCTATGTCACACTTCTGTATCTGCGGTGAAAGGTGACACAGCTAGAGCTGTGTTTGTCAGGCCATGAGACGTCCCGAAAATAAGTATTCTCACAAAAACGTCTATACCGTCTGATTTTGGAAATATGAGACTCACGAACACGTACAGTTGAAGTCGGAAGTTTACATACACTTAGGTTGGAGTCATTAAAACTAGTTTCTCAACCACTCCACACATTTCTTGTTAACAAACTATAGTTTTGGCAAGTCGGTTAGGACATCTAATTTGTCCAACAATTGTTTACAGACAGATTATATCACTTATAATTCACTGTATCACAATTCCAGTGGGTCAGACGTTTACATACACTAAGTTGACTGTGCCTTTAAACAGCTTGGAAAATTCCAGAAAAAGATGTCATGGCTTTAGAAGCTTCTGATAGGCTAATTGACATCATTTGAGTCAATTGGAGGTGTACCTGTGGATGTATTTCAAGGCCTACCTTCAAACTCAGTGCCTCTTTGCTTGACATCATGTGAAAATCAAAAGAAATCAGCCAAGACCTCCAAGTCTGGTTGATCCTTGGGAGCAATTTCCAAAAACCTGAAGGTACCACGTTCATCTGTACAAACAATAGTACGCAAGTATAAACACCATGGGACCACACAGCCGTCATACCGCTCAGGAAGGAGATGCGTTCTGTCTCCTAGATATGTTTGGAGGAAAAAGGGAAGGCTTGCAAGCCAAAGAACACCATCCCAACCGTGAAGCACGGGGGTGGCAGCATCATGCTTTGGGGGTGCTTTGCTGCAGGACTGGTGCACCATGAGGAAGGAACATTATGTGGATATATTGAAGCAACATCTCAAGACATCAGTCAGGAAGTTTAAGCTTGGTCGCAAATGGGTCTTCCAAATGGACAATGACCCCAAGCATACTTCCAAAGTTGTGGCAAAATGGCTTAAGGACAACAAAGTCAAGGTATTGGAGTGGCCATCACAAAGCCCTGACCTCAATCCTATAGAACATTTGTGGGCAGAACTGAAAAAGCGTGTGCGAGCAAGGAGGCCTACAAACCTGACTCAGTTACACCAGTTCTGTCAGGAGAAATGGGCCAAAATTCACCCAACTTATTTTGGGAAGCTTGTGGAAGGCTACCCGAAACGTTTGACCCAAGTTAAACAATTTAAAGGCAATGCTACCAAATACTAATTGAGGGTATGTAAACTTCTGACCCACTGGGAAAGTGATGAAAGAAATAAAAGCTGAAAGAAATCATTCTCTCTACTATTATTCTGACATTTCACATTCTTAAAATAAAGTGGTGATCGTAACTGACCTAAGACTGGGAATCTTTACTAGGATTAAATTTCAGGAATTGTGAAAAACTGAGTTTAAATGTATTTGGCTAAGGTGTATGTAAACTTTCGACTTCAACTGTACATGTCGTTTGGCCTCACAATAATCTATGGACATACTGTCTATAAGGAGACTGTTTAGTGACATACATGTTAATTTTTTAAAATACAAAAATCCTGATCTTTCTTATATCTCTCAGATTTAGGATAGACACTGAAGAACAAGCTTCCTTTAGATTTTTTTGGGGGGACTATCTGTTGTTCCATGTAGTGAATCTGTTATTCAATGTGTTTGTATGGGCTAATAGCACTAAGGCCCAACATTTATTTTTCTTCAAATAGTTTTTTGGTACTTCAAGGGGTCCTAAAATTCTAAATCAAATAGCGAAATGCTCCTTAGTATGACCATATTAAAACAATCTCAACAATTCCCCCCCCCCCCCCCCCCCCGTCTCAGGCTTAAAGGGTTACTACACGCAAAAGGTCTCCTGATGTGGTTTAAAGGGATAATTCAGGATTATCTACTTCCCCAGAGTCAGATGAACTCGTGGAAACCATTTTTATGTCTATGTGTCCAGTATGAAGGAAGTTAGAGTATTAGCGTTAGCGCAATGATTGGAAGACTATGGCTATCTGCTAGCATGCTTGTATGCCAGATAATGTGATATAACCAAAGATTTTTGGTGTCCATTACTGGGCGTTACAGGAAAGCCCCATACAAACTACCATCAACGAAATTCCAGTTGCAGGTGGTGCTACAAAAACCACAGAAAATTCAGAAAAATATTAAATGCATGTTTTGCGCTGCTTGATGTTGTTCCTTGCCATCATAGCTGCTGCACATCCAGCATTTCCCAGCATCTTTGAAGGAACTAGTCGTTTCTCTGCGGCGTGGCCACGTGTAGAAGTAGATGACGATGCGTCACACTGTGCGACCAAAACCTAGATCTACACACGTGCAAGAGGCATATCTCATTCGATACAAAAGATGGATTGAATATCTTTCTATGGAATTTTCTATGGTTTTTGTAGAACCACCTGCAACTGGAAACGGACATTTCTAAGATACTTTTTTCGAGAACGAAGAAAGTATCGCCAAGAACAGGTTAGTCGAAAAATCTCTGCCGGTGGTTTGTATGGGGCTTTCCTGTAACGCCCAGTAATGGACACAAAAATGTTTGTACACCAGATAATGTGATATTACCAATCTGTAGCTATCATTTCACATGCCATTTATGGAGCATGAGCGCATGAAGTTGTCAAAAGCACAAACAGATCTGGCACCAGGTTAAGTCTAGCTGCTTACAAGTCTGCTTCATGATATCATTTTGTGTTGTGTCCCTCCCAAAGTGTGTGTCACTTGTAGATTCTCAGACAAAGTAAGATTGTATCCTGAGCCGTGTTCAGTAGCTGAAAGTTGAATAGAGACAACATGATTCCTTATTATACATGTCAGAGGTCCACATTATTAGCATTTTTCTATCTGAAATGTTACAAAAGTTGCATTCTTCTGAATGCGCCCCTGATTTATATCCTGTGTGATAGGTGTGTTGGACTGTGGAGGGGCGGAGTTTGAGGATGGAGAGGAGGTGTATGACGCGATTGGAGGACTGCTGCAGGGGTCGTCGGCTGACTGTAAAAACGAGGATGACATCCGGGACATCTGTCAGCAGATGTTCAACACTCTTAAACTGTAAGTGCAACACACACACACACACACACACACACAACCTTAACACCCACCTCTTTCACAACCAGTGTACAACACAAAAATTAACTAATTGTCACACACCAAAAGCTAATATTTTATGTAATTCGCTTGCTGATTCATCAAAAATATACTCTCTTATGTCTTTTCCATCAGGAGTAACGGCCATGCCGGTTCAAAGCAAGTGCTGCTCGACGCTCCGGTGCAGTTGTCTCAGATATCTGCGGAGTGTGGTAAGTGCCTTGTCTGCAGGAGGACTAAGGTCGTCCTCTTTGTTGTCAGCTTTATGGTCCAGTATACAGATGTGTATATGTAGCGATGTACAGTTGAAGTCGGAAATGTACATACACCTTAGCCAAATACATTTAAACAACGTTTTTCACAATTCCTGACATTTAATCCTAGTAAAAATTTACTGTTTTATGTCAGTTAGAATCACCACGTTATTTTAAGAATGTGAAATGTCAGAATAATATTAGAGAATTATTTATTCCAGCTTTTATTTCTTTTATCACATTCCCAGTGGGTCAGAAGTTTACATACACTCAATTAGTATTTGGTAGCATTGCCTTTAAATTGTTTAACTTGGGTAAAATGTTTCGGGTAGCCTTACACAAGCTTCCCACAATAAGTTGGGTGAATTTTGGCCCATTCCTCCTGACAGAGCTGGTGTAACTGAGTCAGGTTTGTAGGCCTCCTTGCTTGCACACGCTTTTTCAGTTCTGCCCACGCATTTTCTATAGGATTGAGGTCAGGGCGTTGTGATGGACACTCCAATACCTTGACTTTGTTGTCCTTAAGCCATTTTGCCACAACTTTGGAAGTATGCTTGGGGTCAGTGTCCATTTGGAAGACCCATTTGCGACCAAGCTTAAACTTCCTGACTGATGTCTTGAGATGTTGCTTCAATATATCCACATAATTTTCCTTCCTCATGATGCCATCTATTTTGTGAAGTGCACCATTCCCTCCTCCAGCAAAGCACCCCCACAGCATGATGCTACCACCCCCTGTGCTTCACGGTTGGGATGGTGTTCTTTGGCTTGCAAGCCTTCCCCTTTTTCCTCCAAACATAACGATGGTCATTATGCCCAAACAGTTATATTTTTGTTTCATCAGACCAGAGGACATATCTCCAAAAAGTACGATCTTTGTCCCCATTTGCAGTTGCAAACCGTAGTCTGGCTTTTTTATGGCGGTTTTGGAGCAGTGGCTTCTTCCTTGCTGAGTGGCCTTTCAGGTTATGTCGATATAGGACTCGTTTTACTGTGGATATAGATACTTTTGTACCTGTTTCCTCCAGCATCTTCACAAGGTCCTTTGCTGTTGTTCTGGGATTGATTTGCACTTTTTGCACCAAAGTACGTTCATCTCTAGGAGACAGAACGCGTCTCCTTCCTGAACGGTATGACGGCTGCGTGGTCCCATGGTGTTTATGCTTGCGTACTATTGTTTGTACAGATGAACGTGGTACCTTCAGGCATTTGGAAATTGCTCCCAAGGATGAACCAGACTTGTGGAGGTCTACAATTTCTTTTCTGAGATCTTGGCTGATTTCTTTTGATTTTCCCATGATGTCAAGCAAAGCGGCACTGAGTTTGAAGGTTGGCCTTGAAATACATCCACATGTACACCTCCAATTGACTCAAATGATGTCAATTAGCCTATCAGAAGCTTCTAAAGCCATGACATCATTTTCTGAAAATTTCCAAGCTGTTTAAAGGCACAGTCAACTTAGTGTATGTGAACTTCTGACCCACTGGAATTGTGATACAGTGAATTATACGTGAAATAATCTGTCTGTAAACAATTGTTGGAAAAATTACTTGTGTCATGCACAAAGTAGATGTCCTAACCGACTTGCCAAAACTATAGTTTGTTAACAAGAAATTTGTGGACTGGATCAACAACAAGTTTTCATGACTCCAACCTAAGTGTATGTAAACTTCCGACTTCAACTGTATATGTTTGATATTCATTCTGGTAGCCTGTAATTGTCTTGTCTACTGTTTTTAGACCTTCATCTTTCCCGTCCTCTACTGCTCAAACTTCCTATTTTCTCTACCATTTCTATCCTATGTCTTCTTAATATCCTCCCTGACTTATTGTTGCATCTCATTCCCTCGTCTCAGTATCTGCCACTAACGATGTCCAAGGGATCTGGATGATGAAGAGGGGCCAGAATACAGTAAAGTATTTTTGTTGCATCGTATTTTCTTGTGTATTATGTCCTTTGCACCTATGTTTTTCTCCTGTCAACTTCATCCACTTTGTCTTCTTACGCATACACACACACCACCACCACCATCTCAGACTGTGGACGCGAGGAAGCTAGAGAAGGCCGAAGCCAAGCTGAAGCAAAAACAAGGGAGGAGGAATGAACGGGATTCGCAAAAAACGACTGGTCCACTGTGAGTTTCATATGCTTTTCATCTACACCCGAAGACTATGCTAACAGTTTATCGTTGGCAGTGGTGGAAAAAGTACCCAATTGTCATACTTGAGTAAAAGTAAAGATACACTACCGTTCAAAAGTTTGGGGTCACTTAGAAACGTCCTTGTTTTCCATGAAAACATACATGAAATGAGTTTTAATAGGAAATATAGCAAAAAGCATAGGAAATGTAGTCATTTCACAAGGTTAGAAATAATGATTTTTACTTGAAATAATAATTGTGTTCTTCAAACTTTGCTTTCGTCAAAGAATACTCCATTTGCAGCAATTACAGCCTTGCAGACCTTTGGCATTCTAGTTGTACATTTGTTGAGGTAATCTGAAGAGATTTCACCCCATGCTTCCTGAAGCACCTCCCACAAGTTGGATTGGGTTGATGGGCACTTCTTACGTCTCATACGGTCAAGCTGCTCCCCCAACAGCTCAATA
Source organism: Coregonus lavaretus (assembly GCF_964263955.1). Taxonomy (NCBI): domain Eukaryota; kingdom Metazoa; phylum Chordata; class Actinopteri; order Salmoniformes; family Salmonidae; genus Coregonus; species Coregonus lavaretus. The sequence goes on along the minus strand of NC_140017.1, from coordinate 2,667,281 downwards.
GGGTTGAGATCCAGTGACTTTGCTGGCCACTCCATTATAGACAGAATACCAGCTGACTGCTTCTTCCCTAAATAGTTCTTGCATAGTTTGGAGCTGTGCTTTGGGTCATTGTCCTGTTGTAGGAGGAAATTGGCTCCAATCAAGCGCCGTCCACGGGGTATGGCATGGCGTTGCAAAATGGAGTGATAGCCTTCCTTCTTCAAGATCCCTTTTACCCTGTACAAATCTCCCAATTTACCACCACCAAAGCACCCCCAGACCATCACATTGCCTCCACCATGCTTGACAGCTGGCATCTAGCACTCCTCCAGCATCTTTTCATTTGGTCTACGTCTCACAAATTTTCTTTGTGATCCAAACACCTCAAACTTTGATTAGTCTGTCCATTACACTTTTTTTCCATACTTCCTCTGTCCAGTGTCTGTGTTCTTTTGCCCATCTTAATCTTTTCTTTTTATTGGCCAGTCTGAGATATGGCTTTTTCTTTGCGACTCTGCCTAGAAGGTCAGCATCCCGGGGTCGCCTCTTCACTGTTGACGTTGAGACTGGTGTTTTGTGGGTACTATTTAATGAAGCTGCCAGTTGAGGACCTGTGAGGCGTCTGTTTCTCAAACTAGACACTAATGTATTTGTCCTCTTTTGCTCAGTTGTGCACCGGGGCCTCCCACTCCTCTTTCTATTCTGGTTAGCGCCAGTTTGCGCTGTTCCGTGAAGGGAGTAATACACAGTGTTGTACAAGATCTTCAGTTTCTTGGCAATTTCTCGCATGGAATAGCCTTCATTTCTCAGAACAAGAATAGACTGACGAGTTTCAGAAGAAAGTTATTTGTTTCTGGCCATTTTGATTCTGTAATCGAACCCACAGTTGCTGATGCTTCAGATACTCAACTAGTCTCAAGAAGGCCAGTTTTATTGCTTCTTTAATCAGCACAACAGTTTTCAGCTGTGCAAACATAATTGCAAAAGGGTTTTCTAATGATCAATTAGCCTTTTTAAAATGATAAACTTGGATTAGCAAACACAACGTGCCATTGAACACAGGACTGATGGTTGCTGATAATGGGCCTCTGTACGCCTATGTAGATATTCCATTAAAAATCAGCCGTTTCCAGCTACAATAGCCATTTACAACATGAACAATGTCTACACTTTTTTTCTGATCAATTTGATGTTATTTTAATGGACAAAAAAATTGCTTTTCTTTCGAAAACAGGGACATTTCTAAGTGACCCCAAAATGTTGAATGGTAGTGTATACATATAAACTCAACAAAAAAAGAAATGTCCTTTCACTGTCAACTGCGTTTATTTTCAGCAAACTTAACATGTGTAAATATTTGTATGAACATAAGATTCAACAACTGGGACATAAACTGAACAAGTCCCACAGACAGAAATTGAATAATGTGTCCCTGAACAAAGGGACGGTCAAAATCAAAAGCAACAGTCAGTATCTGGTGTGGCCACCAGCTGCATTAAGTACTGCAGTGCATCTCCTCCTCATGGACTGCACCAGATTTGCCTGTTCTTGCTGTGAGATGTTACCCCACTCTTCCACCAAGGCACCTGCAAGTTCCCAGACATTTCTGGGGGGAATGGCCCTTACCCTCCGATCCAACAGGTCCCAGACGTGCTCAATGGGATTGAGATCTGGGCTCTTCGCTGGCCATGGCAGAACACTGACATTCCTGTCTTGCACGAAATCACTCACAGAACGAGCAGTATGGCTGATGGCATTGTCATGCTGGAGGGTCATGTCAGGATGAGCCTGCAGGAAGGGTACCACATGAGGGAGGAGGATATCTTCCCTGTAACGCACAGCGTTGAGATTGCCTGTAATAATGACAAGCTCAGTCCGATGATGCTGTGACACACCGCCCCAGACCATGATGGACCCTCCACCTCCAAATCGATCCCGCTCCAGAGTACAGGCCTCGGTGTAACGCTCATTCATTCGACGATAAACGTGAATCCGACCATCACCCCTGGTGAGACAAAACCGCGACTCGCCAGTGAAGAGCACTTTTTGCCAGTCCTGTCTGGTCAAGCGACGGTGGGTTTGTGCCCATAGGCGACGTTGTTGCCGGTGATGTCTGGTGAGGACCTGCCTTACAACAGGCCTACAAGCCCTCAGTCCAGACTCTCTCAGCCTATTGCGGACAGTGTGAGCACTGATGGAGGGATTGTGCGTTCCTGGTGTAACTCGGGCAGTTGTTGTTGCCATCCTGTACCTGTCCCACAGGTGTGATGTTCGGATGTACCGATTCTGTGCAGGTGTTGTTACGCGTGGTCTGCCACTGCGAGGACAATCAGCTGTCCGTCCTGTCTCCCTGTAGCGCTGTCTTAGGCATCTCACAGTACGGACATTGCGATTTATTGCCCTGGCCACACCTACAGTCCTCATGCCTCCTTGCAGCATGCCTAAGGCACGTTCACGCAGATGAGCAGGGACCCTGGGCATCTTTCTTTTGGTGTTTTTCAGAGTCAGTAGAAAGACATCTTTAGGGTCCTAAGTTTTCATAACAGTGACCTTAATTGCCTACCGTCTGTAAGCTGTTAGTGTCTTACCGACCGTTCCACAGGTGCATGTTCATTAATTGTTTATGGTTCATTGAACAAGCATGGGAAACCGTGTTTAAACCCTTTACAATGAAAATCTGTGAAGTTATTTGGATTTTTACAAATTATCTTTGAATGACAGGGTCCTGAAAAAGGGACATTTCTTTTTTTGCTGAGTTTGTGTGTGTGTCTGTATGTATGTGTGTGTGTAAATATGTGTGTGTATGTATATATATATATATATATATATATATATATATATATATATTATTTGTGCGTGTGTATGTATACATACATACAGGTGAAGACGGAAGTTTACATACATCTTAGCCAAATACATTTAAACTCAGTTTTTCACAATTCATGACATTTAATCCTAGTAAGAATTCCCTGACTTAGGTCAGTTAGGATCACCACTTTATTTTAAGAATGTGAAATGTCAGAATAATAGTAGAGAGAATGATTGCTTTATTTCAGCGTTTATTTCTTTCATCACATTCCCAGTGGGTCAGAAGTTTACATACCCTCAATTAGTATTAGGTAACATTGCCTTTAAATTGTTTAACTTGGGTCAAACGTTTCGGGTAGCCTTCCACAAGCTTCCCACAATAAGTTGGGTTAATTTTGGCCCATTCCTCCTGACAGAGCTGGTGTAACTGAGTCAGGTTTGTAGGCCTCCTTGCTCGCACACGCCTTTTCAGTTCTGCCCACAAATGTTCTATAGGATTGAGGTCAGGGCTTTGTGATGGCCACTCCAATACCTTGACTTTGTTGTCCTTAAGCCATTTTGCCACAACTTTGGAAGTATGCTTGGGGTCATTGTCCATTTGGAAGACCCATTTGCGACCAAGCTTTAACTTCCTGACTGAAGTCTTGAGATGTTGCTTCAATATATCCACATAATTTTCCTTCCTCATGATGCCATCTATTTTGTGAAGTGCACCTGTCCCTCCTGCAGCAAAGCACCCCCACAGCATGATGCTGCCACCCCCGTGCTTCACGGTAGGGATGGTGTTCTTCGGCTTGCAAGCCTTCCCCTTTTTCTCCAAACATAACGATGGTCATTATGGCCAAACAGTTATGTTTGTTTCATCAGACCAGAGGACATTTCTCCAAAAAGTACGACCTTTGTCCCCATGTGCAGTTGCAAACCGTAGTCTGGCTTTTTTGTGGCGGTTTTGGAGCAGTGGCTTCTTCCTTGCTGAGCAGCCTTTCAGGTTATGTCGATATAGGACTTGTTTTACTGTGGATATAGATACTTTTGTACCTGTTTCCTCCAGCATCTTCACAAGGTCCTTTGCTGTTGTTCTGGGAGTGATTTGCACTTTCCGCACCAAAGTACGTTAATCTCTAGGAGATATAACGCGTCTCCTTCCTGAGCGGTATGACGGCTGCGTGGTCCCATGGTGTTTATACTTGCATACTATTGTTTGTACAGATGAACGTGGTACCTTCAGGCGTTTGGAAATTGCTCCCAAGGATGAACCAGACTTGTGGAGCTCTACAATTTTTTTCCTGAGGTCTTGGCTGATTTCTTTTGATTTTCCTATGATGTCAAGCAAAGAGGCACTGAGTTTGAAGGTAGGCCTTGAAATATATCCACAGGTACACCTCCAATTGACTCAAATGATGTCAATTAGCCTATCAGAAGCTTCTAAAGCCATGACATCATTTTCTGGAATTTTCCAAGCTGTTTAAAGGCACAGTCAACTTAGTGTATGTAAACTTCTGACCCACTGGAATTGTGATACAGTGAATTATAAGTGAAATAATATGTCTGTAAACAATTGTTGGAAAAATTACTTGTGTCGTGCACAAAGTAGATGTCCTAACCGACTTGCCAAAACTATAGTTTGTTAACAAGAAATTTGTGGAGTAGTGGAAAAAATAGTTTTAATGACTCCAACCTAAGTGTATGTAAACTTCCGACTTCAACTGTACATACATACATACATACATACATACAGTACCAGTCAAAAGTTTGGACACACCTACTCATTCCAGGGTTTTTCTTTATTTGTACTATTTTCTACATTGTAGAATAATAGTGAAGAAATCAAAACTATGAAATATCACATATGGAATCATGTAGTAACCAAAAAAGTGTTAAACAAATCATAATATATTTTATATTTGAGATTCTTCTGCCTTGATGACAGCTTTGCACCCTCTTGAAGTCTGGTTATAGTGTCAGACTGTTGTCACTTGGACTGATGTTTCACCTCTGCCTGTCTTTGTCATTCCTCCGTCTCTCTTCCTCTGTCTCTCTTCCTCTGTACTCGCTCTCTCTACTTCTATCTCTCTCCTTCTGGTTCCCTCTGTCTATTTCTCCCTCTGTCTCTTTCTCCCTCTCCCTCTGTGTCTGTCTCACTCTTTCCTTTTCCCCTCTGTATGTCTCTGTGTCTCTCTCAGGGTACTGGAGGAGGCATCAGCCAGCCAGGCCAGTAGCAAGAAGGACAGTCGCGTCGACTTGTCCGGGAAGAATCGCACCTACGACATCCGCATCGAGAACTTTGACGTGTCGTTTGGCGAGCGGTGAGTGGTTCACACTTAGGCTGCGTCCGAAATGGCACCACATCCCTATTAAGTGCAGTACTTTTGACCAGGACCAGTACTTTTGACCGGGATCTGCGAGCTATATAGGGTAAGGTGCCATTTGGGATGAAGCCAACTCATTCATTCTCCTACTGGAGCAGGTGGTTCATTCTAATCAGCATCATGCAATGCTTCCACCAGTATTTACCTGGTATTTAAAAGGAGTTGATGTGGTTATGATAGTTACTTTCTGCAAATGTCTTTAAAGAATTCAACACAACTACCTGATATCAAATGGTGCATAGCAGTGCTTGTTTAAATGAACCGCAAACAACTGAGTAAATCATAGATTATTACTGTGTAATTACCCTTTTTATTATGTCATCTCTTAGTTAATACCAGACAGTGAGAGAGCGACAAAGAGAGTAGGAGAGAGACAGAGACATGTCTTAGTCTGTACCGTAAAGCAATGTGCAAGCAACTTGTCTCTCTCTGCTTTTCCAGGTCCTTGCTGCAGGGGGCAGAGCTGTCTCTGTCGACAGGTCGCCGCTACGGCCTGATTGGCCGCAATGGCCTTGGGAAGACCACACTGCTGAAGATGCTGGCAAGCCGCAGCCTGCGCGTCCCCGCCCACATCACGATCCTGCACGTGGAGCAGGAGGTCGCTGGCGACGACACCGGTGCGTTGCAGAGCGTGCTGGAGAGCGACACGGTCCGGGAGGGGCTCCTGACGGAGGAACGCCTGCTCAATGCGCGCATCGCCAACGGAACGTACGTCAGTCTTCCTTAACCAAATACTCCCCAAAGCTGTCAACAGAGGGGTCATATTGGAAGGAGTCAATACTGGCAGCCTTTGCAGATTTAAATGTTGTTGTTGTTGTTGCAGGATTTTTACACTTTTGGGTTTGAACCGCATCAGTCACTAAACCTGTCGTTTATTCTATTCCATTTTAGTGCTGAAGGAATGGAGACTGTTCGACTGTCGGAGATCTACGCTAAACTGGAGGAGATTGAAGCAGACAAGGCACCTGCCCGGTAAAGAGCCACACTAAACATGTCTGCATATAATAACTCCCGAGTGGCGCAGTGGTCTAAGGCTGTGCCACTAGAGATCCTGGTTCGAATCCAGGCTCTGTCGTAGCCGGCAGCGACCGGGAGACCCATGGGGCGGCGCACAATTGGCCCAGCGTCTTCCAGGGTATTGGAGGGAATGGCCGGCAGGGATGTAGCTCAGTTGGTAGAGCATGGCGTTTGCAACGCCAGGGTTGTGGGTTCGTTTCCCACGGGGGGGGGGAAGTATGAAAAAAAACTCACTTAACTGTAAGTCGCTCTGGATAAGAGCGTCTGCTAAATGACTAAAATGTAAATGTATAATGTCATATCTGTGTTTTACGTTACATTAGCAGTGCATTTATATGTATACATAATGCCATTGGTGTGTATACTGTACAACAGACGACTATGCACGTTGCAGTATAATTGTAGCAGGAGTGTATGCATTTGATGATTTGATGAGTTGATTGTTTGCTGTTTCTCTCTCTCTCTCTTATACAGAGCTTCAATCATCCTATGTGGCTTAGGTTTTTCTCCCAAAATGCAAACACAGACAACCAAGTAAGTTCTGTCTGTCTGTCTCTGTCTGTCTCTGTCTCTGTCTCTGTCTGTCTGTGATTAACTGATCTCTCTGTGTGTGTTCTCTTCACAGGGAGTTTTCTGGAGGGTGGAGAATGAGATTAGCTCTGGCTAGAGCGCTCTTCGCCAAGTGAGTCTCACTTCTTTTATCCAAAGGATAGAGATTATATTAGAATATTTATGTACATTTATAAATCTCCTATGAGTTATTTCCTGAATCTCAATGTATAGACCATACATTCAACAGACAGTTTATCAAGACATAAATGTGGCGCTGCTAAATATTGTTAAGCTTCAAGTTTCTAAATAATGTGTATATTTTGTATTTTATCTCTTTTTAGGCCTGATCTTTTGTTACTTGATGGTGAGTGATTAAACCACATTAAGTATTTTAGTTTTGAGGATCTTTGAACAGTTCAATGGTGTCCAGTAGTCAGCGCAAGCACCCTCTGACTGACTGTCTGTCTCTGTCTTTCTCTCTGTTTGTTTCTCAGAGCCCACCAACATGTTGGATGTCCGAGCCATTCTCTGGCTGGAGAATTACCTGCAGGTAGGTTACTCCTGCTTACCGAGACTCGTAAAATTGCCGAATCCAGTTCGGTGCCCTTCTTCCACCATATTTCTTCCTCAAGTCCAGGGCAAGGGGTGTGAATGAGTTTCAAAACAGGAACATACGTTATGTTGTTTTAATTTCCAGAATGTGGTGGGTAATTCAACTTTGCTTTCAACTTTTGCCTCTGGGGGTGTTCTTGAGAGAAAAGGGGTCCGCTAAATTGGCAGGAAGGGACACCTGCTCACGCCCAGAGCAACGCATACATGGTTGGCCTCAAATGGATTGTGTGGTATCAAGAGTTATGAAATTGCAAACAACACTCAAGACAAAATGTGACTTAAAGGTTGTGTCCCAATAATATTTCCCTTCTCCTGAAATGTGCACTCGTTCAATACTTCCTACAAATCTAAAGACATTGGATTAGTGGAGGCATGGGCTAGGTGGAGTTACCACCATATTTCTTATACCAGTTATTTCCTTTCAAATCAGTGAATGGAAGTGAACGAGTGCACACTTTGGGAGGAAGGAGAGATAATTGTGACATAGCTAAAGCATGAGCAACAAGTTACATTTCCATATTGCCTGTTTAACTCCTCCGCCCCCCACAGACCTGGCAGACCACCATCCTGGTGGTGTCCCACGACCGGAACTTCCTCAACGCCGTGGTGACTGACATCATCCACCTGCACTCGCAGCGGCTGGAGAGTTACCGCGGCGACTACGAGAACTTTGTCAAGACCAAAGAGGACCGCCTGAAGAACCAGCAGAGGGAGTACGAGGCCCAGTTTCAGTACAGAGAGCACATCCAGGTTAGGAACCAACACACAGTTTCAGTACAGAGAGCACATCCAGGTTAGAACCCACCCACAGTTTCAGTACAGAGAGCACATCCAGGTTAGGAACCAACACACAGTTTCAGTACAGAGAGCACATCCAGGTTAGAACCCACCCACAGTTTCAGTACAGAGAGCACATCCAGGTTAGGAACCCACACACAGTTTCAGTACAGAGAGCACATCCAGGTTAGGAACCCACCCACAGTTTCAGTACAGGGAGCACATCCAGGTTAGGAACCCACACACAGTTTCAGTACAGAGAGCACATCCAGGTTAGGAACCCACACACAGTTTCAGTACAGAGAGCACATCCAGGTTAGGAACCAACACACAGTTTCAGTACAGAGAGCACATCCAGGTTAGAACCCACACACAGTTTCAGTACAGAGAGCACATCCAGGTTAGGAACCCACCCACAGTTTCAGTACAGAGAGCACATCCAGGTTAGAACCCACACACAGTTTCAGTACAGAGAGCACATCCAGGTTAGGAACCCACCCACAGTTTCAGTACAGAGAGCACATCCAGGTTAGAACCCACACACAGTTTCAGTACAGAGAGCACATCCAGGTTAGGAACCCACACACAGTTTCAGTACAGAGAGCACATCCAGGTTAGGAACCCACACACAGTTTCAGTACAGAGAGCACATCCAGGTTAGAACCCACACACAGTTTCAGTACAGAGAGCACATCCAGGTTAGAACCCACACACAGTTTCAGTACAGAGAGCACATCCAGGTTAGAACCCACACACAGTTTCAGTACAGAGAGCACATCCAGGTTAGAACCCACCCACAGTTTCAGTACAGAGAGCACATCCAGGTTAGGAACCCACACACAGTTTCAGTACAGAGAGCACATCCAGGTTAGAACCCACCCACAGTTTCAGTACAGAGAGCACATCCAGGTTAGGAACCCACACACAGTTTCAGTACAGAGAGCACATCCAGGTTAGGAACCAACACATTTTCTCTCGCATTGAGGTACGCACAGACAAGCTAAAAGGCAAGCGTAAAAACAATGCACTTTCTAAGCATTTGTCTTTTGCTGATTAGTGTGTTTATTTTATATGATCTTGATATGCCAAACGTATCAACGTCCTGCTAAATACTTATTTGATTATATAATATAGTACCTTATTACTATATATTATAATTGTGGATTGATCACCTCCCTCTGTGTCCCAGGTGTTTATCGACCGGTTCAGATACAACGCCAACAGAGCGGCACAGGTGCAGAGCAAACTGAAGCTCTTAGAAAAACTGTGAGTAACCATCTATTTCAAAAATAAAATGTTAACTCGCACCCCACCCTACTTTCTCTCATTGAGTGCTCCTGGGAATTACAGCCTTAAAGTCCATTTCATTGTAAAGGATAACTCCCATCTTGCATGGGGAATGGTCATTGTAAAGAATATCTATCGTGGTCATCCGTCGTCCATTCCCTCGCTGCTCTTCTCTCCTGCAGGCCTGAACTCAAACCTCTGGAGAAAGAAACCGAAGTCACCTTAAAGTAAGAGACCGCTCCTCCTGTCCCGAATGAAGTCTGGTTTCAATTCTCATATTCATCTGAGAGCTAACGTGTGTGTGTTTGTCCACAGGTTCCCTGATAACTTTGAGAAGCTGTCCCCCCCAGTGCTCCAGTTAGATGAAGTGGAGTTCTACTATAACCCTGACCAGCGCCTCTTCACACAGCTGTCTGTGTCTGCAGACCTGGAGTCTCGCATCTGCATTGTACGTATTAAACACACTGCTCTCAATCCTGATAACTAGCTTGATTGATACAAGTTCTAAATCACATGCACTGCTAATAGTTAGGGATGCATAATTATTATAATTGTTCTATTTTTTGTTTATTGTATTTTACACCCTTTTTCTCCCCAATTTCGATCTTGTCTCATCGCTGCAACTTCCCAATAGGCTCGGGAGGCAAAGGTCGTGTCATGTGTCCTCCGAAACATGACCCGCCAAACTGTGCTTCTTAACACCTGCCCGCTTAACCTGGAAGCCAGCCGCACCAATGTGTCGGAGGAAACGCTGTTCAACTGATGACCGAAGTCAGCCCTGCCCGCCACAAGGAGTCGCTAGAGCGCGATGAGCCTAGTAAAGCCCCCACGGCCAAACCCTCCCCTAACCCGGACGACGCTGGGCCACTCGGGAGGCCCCCTAATATTGTACTTTAAACCTGTGAAACACTTCCACAGCTAATGCTCTGTGCTAAAGCAGTACATACAGTCGCTCTCTTGCTCTCTCTCAGGTGGGTGAGAACGGGGCGGGTAAATCCACCATGCTCAAGCTACTGATGGGAGAGTTGGCGCCTGTCAACGGCATCAGACACGCCCATCGGTGAGTGTGTCCACAGGCTCCCTTATACATTTCAGAAGCTGTGTGTGTGTGTGTGTGTGTGTGTGTGTGTGCACGTGCAGGGGAGTAAACAACAGCTTTATTTCCCTTTCTCGCTCAGGAACCTGAAGATCGGTTACTTCAGTCAGCACCATGTGGATCAACTGGACCTCAACGTGTGTTCAATTGAGCTGCTACTCAACAAATTCCCAGGTGACCACCACTACCACCAAAACATACCAATACTGATCATTATCAAAGCCCGGGCTTTGTTCATTAGGCACCAAATGCAAAGAAAACTGATTGGAACAGGGACGGGCTACCTGGACTTGGTCCAATAAGAAATGCCCAGTTTTTTCGTTGTGTGGCCTAATGAACACAACCCTGGTGGTTGTTACGGATCCCTATAGACAGGTTAGCTGACAACGTCACAAAAACAATGCGCTCGCTTCAATGGGGCAAAAGCAGTGTGTTGTGATTCTGGATGGCCAGATAGCTAGCAACAATGACAAGAAGCTGCCATGTGGGGAATCGTAGGTGGCTCGTTTCAGCTAGTTTTATCTTGTTTTGAGGTGTTTTGACTGATGTCATGTCTATGCTAATATGGCTAAGATTCGCTAGCTAGCTAACCAAGAACTGTAAAGATGTATTTGAGAGACAACAAGTGCTCATTGTGCAAATGTATTTATGTTTTCAATAAACATTAGAGACTAATTATAATTTACATTCTGGCAACAATCTAAGCCAACCCTGTCTGTTTTGGCCCATGTTGCTTAACAACCAACCCATCTATAGCCTGCAATCTTTGTCATCTGTAACCCCTTTTTTCTCTCTCTCCCACCCAGGTCGTAACGAGGAGGAGTACAGGCACCAGCTGGGTGGCTATGGGATAACAGGGGAGCTGGCCACTCGGCCGGTGGCCAGTCTATCAGGAGGGCAGAAGAGCCGGGTGGCCTTCGCCCAGATGACCATGCCTTGGTAATGTATTTTATTATTACACATTGTCAAATTGTCATTTTGTGGAAGTAAACTGGTTTTAGTTGAGTTGAAAAAACGTCCTTGTACAAGCAGTATACAACCTCCTGACCATGACGTCTAATAATGGTAATGTAACCATCTCTCTATCCTTCAGATGTTAAACAGACTCTGTGGTCACTCAAGAACCCATGGTAGTTGTTGCAAGAGTAGGGATGTAACCCCTTCCTCTGTAGCTCAGCTGGTAGAGCACGGCGCTTGTAACGCCAAGGTAGTGGGTTCGATCCCCGGGACCACCCATACACACAAAAAAAAAAAATTGTATGCACGCATGACTGTAAGTCGCTTTGGATAAAAGCGGCTGCTAAATGGCATATTATTATTATATTATATGTTAATCCCAGTGTCTGGGCTAAATTCCCTAATGGCCCCTCTTACCACCACAGCCACCTAATCATCATCCCCAGCTTCCAATTGGCTTGTTCAACCCCTTTTCTCTCCCCTGTAACTCATCTCCAGGTCGTTGCTGTAAATTAGAATTTGTTTTCAGCCAACTTACCTTGTAAATACAAAATATACTGTACATCTGTCAAACTGCCCTGATAACACTAGGAACAGAACTGGAGAGAGAGGACATGAGAGAACGCTATTCATTTTGGGAAGTGTCAAGATCCTAATGATGAGATGGTCATAATCAGTCGCAGAATTTGTGATTATTAGGATTGCCAGCAGCAAAGCACCCCTAATAAAATGGTCGGAATAGCTCGTCGGAATAGCTCAATGCCCGATTGGTATTTTTAAAATACTTTGGCAACATCAAAGTACATCAACATCACTACTCGGACAACAAAAACGGCAACCAATTGGCCCATAGGTGCCGCTGTATTAAATATTTAAAGTCTAAGGTTCAGCCCCACTGCCCCGTTTGACGTACAACCACGAAATTTGGTATATCAGTGTTTCTCATCTTAAGGAACAAATTTGCTGCAAGGACCCATGAGGTCGACCATATTGAATTTTTATCAAATCTTCAAAAATCTTCTTCACATGAACCGCATATCCAGTAGACTTGACTCAACTCAGAATGTATGTTGATCATATCAGTCTCTACTAAGTTTGAGAAAAGCGTCAAAAGATGGAAGAGGAAATGGCAACTTTGTAAAAACTATTAACAACTTCACTTGTCTTCGCTCGATCACCTTGAAACTGATTAAGGGTCTTGACGACACTAGTAGGAAGGTGTATTTCAAAGCAGGTGTTGATATAAAAAAAAAAAACGGAAGCAGCAAGCAATTCAGTTGTGAACCTCAAACAGCTAGCATTTATTCTAATGCTAAAAAGATTTTACAATTCTTCAAATGAAGTCTCGGGATTTGGAGACTACAGTGTTTGTTAGTTCCTACAAAGTTTGCAAAGGAATAATTGCTACGTCAAAAATAGCCACTTCATGGCGCTATAAATAATTTACTATTATATTTTGTGAACACTTGCACATAGTAATTTGAATTGTTACATGTACAAGGATGTATAATCCTTCAATGCAGCCGTCTCTTTCAGTCTGCTCATAAGCCAGCACCAGCACCCCGTTTCATTGGTGCTGGCAGCTATATTTGTTTCTCTCTTTCTCACGTTTTCTCTCTTTCTCTCTCAGTCCAAACTTCTATATCCTTGACGAGCCGACCAATCACCTGGACATGGAAACGATCGAGGCTCTAGCGAAAGCGCTCAACAAATTTAAAGTAAGCTTGTTTCACTGGAAGTCGCAGAGAAAATGTCCTTTATTTATCTTAGTGTTAATCAGTAGAGTAAATCTGGATAAACTGTAATTCATGGATCGGTTTTCTTTAAACAGCCACTATAAGCTTATTTTGGCCACCACTAGCAAACAATCAATGGAAGTGATAGCACTTGAACACTTGAAGTTTTAATGTGCGTATATACCATTTAACTCTCTCCTCAGGGTGGGGTGGTCCTTGTCTCTCACGACGAGCGTCTGATCCGGCTGGTGTGCAGAGAGCTGTGGGTCTGTGAGCACGGGAACGTGCGGCGAGTGGAGGGGGGCTTCGACGAGTACCGGGATATCTTGCAGGAACAGTTCCGCAAGGAGGGCTACCTGTGAGAGGGAGGAGGGACCTTCCAAAACCTTCCACCCCAGGCAACTCACTCATTATGCCAACTATGACAGACCCCCCACTGACATGCCAAGTTGCCAATTGACTTCAATTCCCAATAACCTAAAGCCCCCCCACTCTTCACTCCCCGACTGCCAATCATCATCCTCAGGGGGAGAACTTTGTTGAACTGGCTACTGTCCCAGCATCATCTCTGCTCCCCCACACCACCGTTTTTGTTTTGTTTGTGATTTAGCTCGGCCCGGCAGTTCAAAGTGGCATTGTCCTGAAGCAGACAGGTTTTAGGGTACATGGAGTGCAAACTCTGTCCACATGGAATGTCAAGTGTGCGTGCACTCTGTGTACTCCGAAACTGCTCCGGCCTCCCCACTCCCAACCTTCCTGATCATAAAAGTTTGAGCCGGTTTGGTTCACTTAACAACAAGGATGATATTCCATCCTGTGAAGGTGGGGGTGTTGTACCTTTTAACTGTTAACCCCATGTGGGCAGCCATCTTGGAATAACGCTACATCCTTTAGCTCTCAGTAATATCAGTGAAGGGGATGAATACGTACATCAGAAAATGTGTATTTATTTCTCAATTTCTTCATCCATGTTGAATATGTGTGCGTGTTCATGTGTTTTATGTGTGTGATTGAGTGCGAGAGGGATGAAGTTTCTCCTGAACATGTGTGCTCGTGATGGAGAGGGAGCATCTCTTAATCAGTGGAACCCGGGGTGACGCTGAAATGGCACCCTGTTCCCAACATAGTGCAGTCATTTCAGACACCCCTGGTCGTGTTCATTAGGCAGGCAACGAAAGAAAACAGTCTGAAACAGGGAGGGACTACGTGGACTTGTTCAAAAAGAAACGCTTGTTTTCTGTTGCAAAAATTTCTGTTACGTTACGTAATGAACACGATCCTGGAAACATCCATCTGTGTTAGCACTGGAAACCACCAGCACAACAACGGTGACTTCTACAAAAACAGCAGCTGGCTACAGGTCTCTCTGGGGAAGAAGCAGCAGTATCTCCAAGTAAAGAGGGGTATTATTATTATAAATAAATATAAATACATCTTAAAGACAATTATCAGAATAAAAAAAACTAAATTCCTTCTGCTTCAATGTTATATCGCTAACTTATAAATAGCTGTTTTAAGAACTATTCAATCATAACACCATGCTAATAAAAAAGCATTAATCATCCATCTGCCAGGTCTGATGATCTGCTCTCTGCAATTGTTAAACTAACACCATGCATCATTACTTTATTATTTTGAGAAAGTGGTCCCCGTATCATAACAATCCAGAGAAGCTGTATGGATAGAGTGTCTACCAAACGACACTCCAATAATATAAATGTTTTGTGAAAATTGTAAACGGATGCTTAATCATTCACAGGTTGAGATTTACATTTTACGTCATTTAGCAAACGCTCTTATCCAGAGCGACTTACAGTTAGTGCATAAATTATTATTTTATTTATTATTTTTTTCACCCCGTGGGGGGTCAAACTCACAACCCTGGCGTTGCAAACGCCACGCTCTACCAACTGAGCTACCTCCCTGCCGGCCATTCCCTCCCCTACCCTGGACGACGCTGGGCCAATTGTGCGCCGCCCCATTGGTCTCCCGGTTGCGGCCGGCTACAGCAGAGCCTGGATTCGAACCAGGATCTCTAGTGACACAGCTAGCACTGCGATGCAGTGCCTTAGACCACTGCGCCACTCAGGAGTTCATAAAGGTGTGGACTCGGGAGTTCATAAAGGTGTGGACTGTGCATATGGTGCCATTCAGACTTGTCAATATGAACTTCCTTTAGTCGATTACTTCAAAGCTCTCTACAGATTGGTGTACCTACAGAAAGTAGAGCAAGTCATAGTCATTTGACACTGAGGGGGTTCATTTATCTGGCCCGTGTTACCCCAGTGGGAGAAGTTTGAATCGGGTGAAAAGTGACTCCTGGGCGTGAGCCAGGTGCCCCGCTATGGCCGACGGTGAAGTCAGCTCAAAACAAAAGTGACGTAATTAAGCACGTGGAGTGATGAGTAGGATTCTGTGATTGCTTTTGATAACGCTTTATCTGCCTTCCAAATTAAAACTAGTTTATTTTATGGAAAAGAGATGTATGTTTCTGGACGATGCACCATGCTGCCTTGTTGACAACATGACCGAGCTCCTTACCTCCCCGCTTTCGCCCGATGATGTGACGGGCCAGCGTAATAAAACTCTATGTAAAGAACAGTAGCTTAACTGTTAATGCATTCAACAACACTGCACTGTTGCCTATCAAAATTAGACAAAAGTGATCTAAATCCAAAACAGACTAAACAAATGGAAGGTAAACAACACAATGACAGAGCTTTGGGAGTGAACATGAGAAAAACGTCAGACTATTTCAATGCAACAGCCATTGAAAATAAATGGGTGGGATAGGATGTTTGAGAGCATTGCATTACAATATAAATATAGTCATATATTCTGCATACAGTACATTCTGAAGTCCACAATACTGAACATCACTGATAACACACATCGACAGGGATGTGCTTTACCCTCAATTACTATGCAAACACCTGCTTGAATAAAAACAACTCATTCCCTGGCACAGCTCTCTTACAATGTAAAAATAATCTTTACCATAATTCTTGTACATTTCAAATCCATTTTCTTTTCGGGACCTGTCATATGATCTCCTCCAGATCGCTTTGCCTGTCCCAGTCAGGTGGTTGTTCCATTGGCAGCCCTGCGATGTCCTCAAACACTGGGGCGTAGGTGTCGAAACACACACACATGTTCAGGAGCTGCTCCCGTTGCTGAGGGGAATCACCAGAGTCAGCCATCCTAGTCCTGTAGTGGGCCTGAGAGGGGGGCACAGGGTCTCTAAATGGGGAGGGGACAGGCAGGCTCTCCTCTGGTTCTCTGTGGGTGCGGCTGGTGACCAGTGTCTGTTCCCGTAACAAGCCCTGGGCGCTTAGGAGAGAGAAGTCCCTGTCAAAGTCGACCTCTGAGCAGGTAAAGGCGCTGTAGGTGTCGCTCTCTGAAGAACATCCCATCCCTCTGTTTATCCCTCTGGTAGCACTGCCAGGTCTGGGCTGTTGAGCCAGCTGAACTGACTGCTGATGTAACTGAAAGGGTTCCCTGTCATGCTGTGTTTGGGCTGATTCCCCGTGGCCCGCAGGGTTGTTCAGCCTCCTCACCTCCTCCACAGAGAGACACTGAGGAGGACCCTTCAGCGCTGGCACTGCCAACCTCCCGGGGAAGCGGCGCTCTTCACCCTCTCTCCACCTATCATCTACCTGACTCAGCGGCCCACTGGCCTTACCACATCCTCTGTCTCTGGAGACTCTTTGGTCAGGGTGTGTCAGGGGCCTCTGCCACAGCTCCACTGACCTGTTTCTGTCATCTGGATTTGAGGATATTTTCTTCTGACATCCCCTCAATCCTCCTCCCCTCCCTCCAGTGTCTGTCCTCTCCCAGTCTGTGTTGTGGAGAGGCCCAGTGACCCTTAGAGAGCCAGTCTCAGATTGGAACACACTGTAGACACTGTCTATCTCGTAGTATTCCAGCTCCTCACTGTGTTCACCAGCCTCCACACCTGGCCTGGCTGTACTGTACCCGTCCTGGACAGCCTCCCTCTCCCTCTGTCTGTCCGCCCGGATCACGTCAGGTGGCTTCCCTCTCACCGCAGGTACAGCCCTAGTGGTCCTTGGGCCTTCGAAACAAAACGCTCCGTTGTCCGTCCCTCCCTCTCTCCGCTGCGGTGAGCCACTGTCAGCCTGGCGCTTCTGTGGCCGGTGGCGGCAGGCGTTAGTGTTGCGTCTCCTCAGGCAGAGGAACACACCCAGGCAGAGGAGGAAGCAGGTGACGGGGAGGACCACGCCGATGACCCACAAAGGTGCGGAGGGGCCCCTGAGGGCCTCCTGATCAGAACACACTCCTCTTGCTCCTCCCCGGAAGTCCTCTGGTGGAGGGGAGGAGCAGAGCTCACAGGAGCCAGCCGTGAGGCAGATACAGGAGCTGTTCCTAGTGCCAGCCGTGCCACCGCAGGCTGGAGCAGTGGTACAGGGCAGAGAGATGCAAGGTAGTCTGGCATTGGTGGGGACATCCTCAGGGCAGGTGGTGGAAATACAGGAGCCTGGACGTACCAGAGGAAATGTGTGTTACAGTATGGACAGGTAAGAGGAGCCTATCTGTTAGATGTAATGTGTGCGCGTGTGTGTCAGTGACTCACATGAGGGAACACAGGAGCCTGGGGACTCACAGCTGGACTGAAGCAGGGTAGAACTGGGCCAAACCTCCACTATCAGACTGTAGCCGCTGACTGGCAGGACATGGCCATTGTATCGAACATACTCCACACAACCAGAGAACCCTACTGAGGGGAGACAGAGGAAACATACTTGCCTGATCCAAAAACTTTTCCCTAGGTAGTTGTGTAGATCTGAAAGACTGGACGTAAATCAATATGGTATGATAGCTCCACTTTGCCTTCAAATAGGTAAAGTATATTTCTGGGATGGCAGTTCCAGTCACTTTATGTATTTTGACTGGACAGATGTAAATACAGATTGAGAGATAGACAGAGAAAAAGTAGTGAAGGGCACAGACAGTTGGCAGAGCGGGGGCTTGAACCCCCGTCGCCGAGGGGGGAATGTGAGTCCAGTGTCGGGAGCTTAGACTGCTACACCAGACTCCTGCACAATAATGTGGATTTTTGTCCATATTGCAACACCTATCCAATCCACTCTGATCTATGCGAGTACATAGGAGGTAGGGCCTAGGGGTGGATTTGGGATTGGCTGAACATCTTCACACATTATCAGTAATACCCTCAGAGAACACGATTACAGTAACACACACTGTTAATGAATAGACAGCTCAGTAGTCTGTCATTTACTGACAAATTAAAATGTCTGTAAAACAAAAATGTATTCCGATCCGGGGTGAAGTTTCCCCTAGGTACAGGTCTAGGATTCCCAATCCTAACCTTAACCATTAGTGGGGAAAATGCTAAACTGACCGAAGATCAGCATCTAAGGGCAACTTCATCCTACACCATTTCTTCCCACCTGGACGCTTGATTCTCATGTCTCCGGATGGTGGTGGAGTTGTAGTCGCTCCAAGGACTATCTTCTCCACATTGACAGCACTCAGGTCCAGAGCTCCGTCGTCGCTGGTGTTCATGACTGTCTGTCCGTCCATCAGAAGTCCAACTGTGGACAGATGGAGGACATGCCAGTCCCCGTCAGCCATGCTGGTCTCTGTGGCTACCTAGCATAATAAATGATGATAATAACGGTATTTAGGCTATAGCACTGACAGCTAACGCATATATTGAGAATGAGGCCCATAAGGGAATTGAACCCAAACTCTGGTGTTGTCAGCAGCACCATGCTCCAACGCTGGTGGTTACCTCTGAGAGGACGCCTGACGTTCTGGCTCTGGAGACGTACAGGAGGTTTCCATCCATCACCTGAACGTGTCAATGGAAACTTGGTTTAGAATACGGACAGCTAAGAGGCAACACTTCTACTCTGATAATGCAGACACCAACAGAACTCTGTATGTACAGTGCATTCGGAAAGTATTCAGACCCCTTGACTTTTTACACATTTTGTTACATTAGCCTTATTCTAAAATTGATTAAATTGTTTTTTCCCCCTCATCTATACACACAATACCCCATAATGACAAAGCAAAAACAGGTTTTTAGAAATGTTAGCAAAAAACATACCTTATTTACAAACAGTACCAGTCAAAAGTTTGGACACACCTACTCATTCAAGGGTTTTTCTTTATTTTTACTATTTTCTACATTGTAGAATAATAGTGAAGACATCGAAACTATGAAAGAACACATGGAATCATGTAGTAACCTAAAAAGTGTTAAACAAATCAAACTATATTTTATATTTGAGATTCAAATAGACACCCTTTGCCTTGAAGACAGCTTTGCACACTCTTGGCATTCTCTCAACCAGCTTCACCTGGAATGGTTTTCCAACAGTCTTGAAGGAGTTCCCACATATGCTGAGCACTTGTTGGCTGCTTTTCCTTCACTCTGAATTGGGTTGAGGTAGGGGGGATTGTGGAGGCCAGGTCATCTGATGCAGCACTCCATCACTCTCCTTCTTTGTAGAATAGCCCTTACACAGCCTGGAGGTGTGTTGGGTCATTGTCCTGTTAAAAAACAAATGATAGTCCCTCTAAGCCCAGACCAGATGGGATGGCATATCGCTGCAGAATGCTGTGGTAGCCATGCTGGTTAAGTGTGCCTTGAATTCTAAATAAATCACAGACAGACCACCAGCAAAGCACCCCCACACCATAACACCACCTCCTCCATGCTTTACAGTGGGAAATACACTTGCGGAGATCATCCGTTCACCCACACCGCATCTCACAAAGACACAGCAGTTGGAACCAAAAATCTAAAATTTGGACTCCAGACCAAAGGACAAATTTCCACCGGTCTAATGTCCATTGCTCGTGTTTCTTGGCCCAAGCAAGTCTCTTCTTATTATTGGTGTCCTTTAGTAGTGGTTTCTTTGCAGCAATTAGACCATGAAGGCCTCATTCATACAGTCTCCTCTGAACAGTTGATGTTGAGATGTCTGTGACTTGAACTCAGGGAAACATTTATTTGGGATGCAATTTCTGAGGCTAGTAACTAATTAACTTATCCTCTGCAGCAGAGGTAACTCTGGGTCATCCATTACAGTGGCGGTCCTCATGAGAGCTAGTTTCATCATAGCGCTTGATGGTTTTTGCGACTGCACTTGAAGAAACGTTCAAAGTTCTTGAAATGTTCCGTATTGACTGACCTTCATGTCTTAAAGTTAGGATGGACTGTCGTTTCTCTTTGCTTATTTGAGCTGTTCTTGCCATAATATGGACTTGGTCTTTTACCAACTAGAGATATCTTCTGTATACCACCCTTACCTTGTCACAACACAACTGATTGGCTCAAACGCATTAAGAAGGAAATACATTCCACAAATTAACTTTTAAGAAGGCACACCTGTTAATTGAAATGCATTCCAGGTGACTACCTCATGAAGCTGGTTGCGAGAATGCCAAGAGTGTGCAAAGCTGTCATCAAGGCAAACGGTGGCTATTTGAAGAATCTCAAATATCAAATATATTTTGATTTGTTTAACACCTTTTTAGTTACTACATGACTCCATATGTGTTATTTCATAGTTTTTATGTCTTCACTATTATTCTGCAATGTAGAAAATAGTAAAAATAAAGAAAAACCCTTAAAGCAGGAAGCACCAGTGACTCGGTTAATAAGGAAGTGGTCAAATGAGACTGGAATATGTTCCGGGATTCTTCCGATAGCATTGAGGAGTACACCACATCAGTCACTGATAAGTGCATCGATGACGTCGTACCCACAGTGACCGTACGTACATACCCCAACCAGAAGCCATGGATTACAGGCAACATCCGCACTGAGCTAAAGGGTAGAGCTGCCGCTTTCAAGGAGCGGGACTCTAACCCGGACGCTTATAAGAATTCCTGCTATGCCCTCCGATGAACCATCAAACAGGCAAAGAGTCAATACAGGACTAAGATGGAATCGTACTGCACTGACGCTCGTCGGATGTGGCAGGGCTTGAAAACTATTACAGACTACAAAGGGAAGGACAGCCGCGAGCTGCCCAGTGACACAAGCCTACCAGACGAGCTAAATCACTTCTATGCTTGCTTCGAGGCAAGCAACACTGAAGCATGCATGAGAGCATCGGCTGTTCCAGATGACTACGTGATCACGCTCTCCGTAGCCATTGTGAGTAAGACTTTTAAGCAGGTCAACATTCACAAGGCCGCAGGGCCAGACGGATTACCAGGACGTGTACTCCGAGCATGTGCTGACCAACTGGCAAGTGTCTTCACTGACATTTTCAACATGTCCCTGACTGAGTCTAATACCAACATGTTCCAAGCAGACCACCATTGTCCCTGTGCCCAAGGACACTAAGATAACCTGCCTAAATGACTACCGACCCGTAGCACTGACGTCTGTAGCCATGAAGTGCTTTGAAAGGCTGGTCATGGCTCACATCAACACCATTATCCCAGAAACCCTAGACCCACTCCAATTTGCATACCGCCCCAACAGATCCACAGATGATGCAATCTCTATTGTACTCCACACTGCCCTTTCCCACCTGGACAAAAGGAACACCTATGTGAGAATGCTGTTCATTGACTACAGCTCAGCATTCAACACCATAGTGCCCTCAAAGCTCATCACTAAGCTAAGGACCCAGGGACTAAATTTCTAAACACCGGTTTTTGCGTTGTCATTATGGGGTTCTGTGTGTAGATTTAATCCATTTTAGAATAAGGTTGTAACGTAACAAAATGTGTTAAAAGTCAAGGGGTCTGAATACTTTCCGAATGCACTGTATGTGCTATATAGAGTTGGCACCCTATTCTGTAGTGCACTACTTTGACCAGGGCCCACAGTGCTAAAGTAGTGCACTACAGAATAGGGTGCCATTTGGAACCAAAGTTCAACCAAAGAATGGCATTTAAGAAGCTCTCTCCTCCACTCTCCATTGCAAACTCAATTTTCTGTGTCCTATAACTAAACTTTATACATTCAAATTCTCTGAACACATACTGGTGTGAACAGTACAGAGATACTGCTCCGTGAAATACCGATAATCTCACATGCTGATAGTCTCATGTGCAGCTCACCCTGAGCTCAAAGTGTCCTTTCCTTCCCAAAACGAACAGCAACACTGCATCTCTCTCCACAGTCTTCACCTTGACTTCTATCTCAGAGAGATCTCTGCTGCTCTCCGTCTCTCCTCTGCCTCCGTCCAGCAGGTCTCTCAGCTGCTGCTCTCTCCTGTAGCTCTCTCTGACCACATACTCTATGTAGTCGCTACTGCCCAGCTGTAACACACGCTCCTCTGAAATCTCTGTCCGAAATAAAATAGTTGGTCAGTGGAGCAGCGAGTCATTGAACAGGTTGGTCACACCATGAAACAAAAGCACAGTCAGGTTTAGTGGGACTATAGTACCAGGAAGGCTGGGGTTAATTCTGTTTTTAATTCAGTCAATTCAGGGAGTAAATTGTGTAAATTGCCCATTGTTTTTAAGGTTTTCTTGAATTGTCCCCACGTGTGTAGGCCAGTACCTGTGTTACAGGTGGTTCCAGTGTAGCGGTGTGTACACTGACAGATGTAGTGAGACCAGAGGTCCTGACACACTCCTCCGTTCAGACAAGGACCACTGAGACACGGAGACACTGCTGCTCGAGGACACCTAGTGACCATACCATCCATTGGTTATACTGTATGTTAACTGTCAATAGGACTATACCATCTATCTGTTGTACTGTATGGATTCACTCATCTGACATAAGATTTTGACAACAACAGTTGGCTCCTCTACAGCTACGACAACCGCTACATCCCACCGTCCTAGGCCAAATCCTGAATGGTACCCTTTTCCCTCTATAGTACACTTATTCTGGTCTCACAGAGGATGTCAATCTGAGCTCATACCTCTCCAAGAAGTTGTAGGCCGCCAGAGCTTTGGAGGGCCCTAAAGGTATACCGTTTACTTTCATGTTTCTCACACAGCCAACAAAGTCATGAGTCTGGACTTGACCAGGCCGCAGCAGAACAGACTCGATAGACCTGACTCCTCCAAACGTCATGTTACTGCCGCCAACGTCCAGGGTCCTGGGAGGGACAGCAGCGACCAAGAACACATTGTAGTAAGTGATAATGAATTCAACACATTGATATGACATTCAATTAAATACAACCCACATATAATGTAATAATGAGTAGACAAGTACCTTTTGGAGCCAATGCCTTTACTTTGAGAGAGACAAAATCCAGTAGCCTTCCCATCAGGACAGTGGTCCACTTGTAGAGAGCCTATCTGTAAGATGATAACTAAAATAAGTGTGTGCGCGCTTGTATGTCTGCGTGTATGTCTGCGTGTATGTCTGCGTGTATGTCTGCGTGTATGTGCGCTCTTGGGACTCACGTTTCCTATCCTCCTGACGGTGATGCTGTGAAAGCGTCCATCGGCCACCTGCCTTTCCGTCTGCAGACGGACAGCTCCAGAGCCCAGGTCGTATGAGAGACAGACCCTTCCCTTCACAACCTCCAGTGCCATGTACTCAGCACTGCCCGGGCCTGATACCAAGGACCATAAAGGGGGTGTTATCCTCAATAATTTTACAACAATACAACTTTATTGTCCATTAGTTACAGCGAACAACGGAAATGTGTTTTCTGCTCCATTCTCAATCCCCCCAGCCACATCACACACACAGTTTTTAAATGCAGTGTATCACCATGTGTAGTTTTTACACTGAGGTTTTATTAATAGCAAATAAGTCAAATCAATCCATCTACCTGCAGGGTTATATAGCAGCAGGCTGTTCTGCTGCAACGTGGCCAGCTCCAGGGAGACGAAGTTACTCCTGGGATCTAGAGGAGGAAACTCCATATAGGACAACTCCTCAAAGCCATAGCTGTCCTCTTCGCAGTGGATGCCACTCACACCTGAGGGAGAAGACAAAGGTAAATGTAGAGCTAACAAGAATGCTGAAAATAGGTTCATAATTGTGAAAGGAGGATCAGGACAGACATTTTGAAGGGATTCAAATAAATAATTTCAGCATTCTGGTTACACATTTTAAGGACTAAGCAAGCCGCCTGATCTCGCAAGCTTACATGAATGGTTCGCTACACGGACACTATCAGTGTTCAGTGGTCTGGTAAATGTTTCGCTTTCTGGTAAGTGTGGCAGCACACAACAATTAAGTCAAATGTACACTACCGTTCAAAAGTTTTAGGACACCTACTCATTCAAAGATTTTTCTTTATTTTTACTATTTTCTAAATTGTAGAATAATAGTGAAGACATCAAAACTATGAAATAACACATATGGAATCATGTAGTAACCAAAAACGTGTTAAACAAATCTAAATATATTTTATATTTGAGATTCTTCAAATAGCCACCCTTTGCCTTGATGACAGCTTTGCACACTCTTGACATTCTCTCAACCAGCTTCACCTGGAATGCTTTTCAACAGTCTTGAAGGAGTTCCCACATATGCTGAGCACTTGTTGGCTGCTTTTCCTTCACTCTGCGGTCCGACTCATCCCAAACCATCTCAATTTGGGGATTGTGGAGGCCAGGTCATCTGATGCAGCACTCAATCACTCTCCTTCTTGGTCAAATAGCCCTTATACAGCCTGGAGGGCCTGTTGAAAAACAAATGATAGTCCCACTAAGCCCAAACCAGATGGGATGGAGTATCGCTGCGCCTTGAAATCTAAATAAATCACAGACAGTGTCACCAGCAAAAGCACCCCCACACCATAACACCTCCTTTATGGTGTTGGCTTTATGGTGGGAAATACACATGCGGAGATCATCCGTTCACCCACACCGTGTCTCACAAAGACACAACGGTTGGAACTGCAACCGGTTGGAACGGTTGGACTCCAGACCAAAGGATACATTTCCACCAGTCTAATGTTCATTGCTCGTGTTTCTTGGCCCAAGCAAGTATCTTCTTCTTATTGGTGACCTTTAGTAGTGGTTTCTTTGCAGCAATTCAAAAAGAACAAAACGTTAAAGAGTTAAGACTCCAACTCCTCTCTTTATCTCTGTTTTGAGACTAATGTTAATTTTTTTCTGTACAGTATTTGGAATAATTGCTACAGTACTCTTTGTTCATTGCTCGTGTTTCTTGGCCCAAGCAAGTATCTTCTTCTTATTGGTGTCCTTTAGTAGTGGTTTCTTTGCAGCAATTCGATCATGAAGGCCTGATTCACACAGTCTCCTCTTAACAGTTTATGTTGAGATGTGTCTGTGACTTGAACTCTGTGAAGCATTTATTTGGGCTGCAATTTCTGAGGCTGGTAACTCTAATGAACGTATCCTCTGCAGCAGAGTTAACTCTGGGTCTTCCATTCCTGTGGCGGTCCTCATGAGAGCTAGTTTCATCATAACGCTTGATGGTTTTTGCAACTACACTTGAAGAAACGTTCAAAGTTCTTGAAATGTTCCGTATTGACTGACCTTCATGTCTTAAAGTAATGATGGACTGTCGTTTCTCTTTGCTTATTTGAGCTGTTCTTGCCATAATATGGACTTGGTCTTTTACCAAATAGGGCTATCTTCTGTATACCACCCCTACCTTGTCACAACACAACTGATTGGCTCAAATGCATTAAGAAGGAAAGAAATTCCACAAATTAACAAGGCACACCTGTTAATTGAAATGCATTCCAGGTGACTACCTCATGAAGCTGGTTGAGAGAATGCCAAGAGTGTGCAAAGCTGTCATCATGTGTTATTTCATAGTTTTGATGTCTTCACTATTATTCTACAAAAAAAATAGTACAAATAAAGAACAACCCTTGAATGAGTAGGTGTTCTAAAACTTTTGACCGGTCGTGTATGTATGTTGGTGTGACAAGCCTTTACAGACAGTTTAATGCCAGGTCAATATAATAACCACAAATACAATCATATGAGTGACTTAACCGATGTGTAGCCCAGCCTGGACAAGAAGTATGTATGTTAACAGATTGTATAATTTCTCACCAAAAGGGCAATGACATATGTATCCTGTCAGACCATTGGTGCAGTTGCCTTGGAGACAAGGTGCTGATGCGCAGTGGTTAACGGAACGCTCACAAAACTCTCCTGAAAAGAACAAAACGTTAAAGAGTTAAGACTCCAACTCCTCTCTTTATCTCTGTTTTGAGACAAATGTTCATTTTTTTCTGTACAGTATTTGGAATAATTGCTACAGTACTCTTTTTGTGTAAAGCCATTGTGGAATGCAAGTGTTCATCTGACATATTAGCGTTGTGAGAACAATTAGTCTATTAGTAAGTTGACCTGCGTTGATCTAAGATTTGTACCCTCCAATTCTCAACCCTCAGTTTTAACATGCATTTGTACTGACTGGGTTACATGCATTATAGAGGAACTGTTTGTGCGTAAATCAATGTTGAGATGCAGGTTCAATATTACTTACCCTCATATCCAGGACTACAGTCACAGTGAACCCCATCATCCATGTTCAGGCACGTCCCTCCATGTTGACAGTCGACCTCCAGGCATACATCCACGTCAGCTGAGCAGTACAGGCCAGAGAAGCCCCTCTGACAGTGGCAACGGAACCCTCCTGGATTATTAACACACACACTCTCGTTCTCGCAGGGTCTCTCGTCACACTCATCGATGTCTAATTCGCACAGGGTGCCGGCAAAGCCCGCTGAACAGGAACAATTAAAGATCTCATTCTGTGGTGACACAAAGATGACCGACGGGCTCTCCAGGACGAACACCTCTGGGCCGATGTGGACATTTTTGCTGCAGGTGGCCCCGTTCAGACAGGGGTTGACGAGGCAGGGGTCGCTGGTGATGTAGGACAGAGTGACGTTGCTCTGAGCCTCCAGGAGTCTCCGGTGGGCAGCAGAGATACTGCTGGCAACTTCTCCATTCAGGTGCTGACCGTTGTAACTCTTCACCGCAGCCAGGAGCAGGACTTTATCACCTGTAGGCTTAATCCCAAACATGTGAGTCTTGGAGGCCTGCAGGTTGAACAGGCTGTCCAGGGCTTTGACAAACTTCAAATAATTGAGAGACAAGAAGTCTTCGACCGAGGTGGACGCCACATAGAACAGTATACAGCTGTCCATGGAAGCGTTGGTAAAGCCTTTGTAGTTCACGTAGATACTGTTGTTAACGGGAGGGTGGAGGTGGTCGGTGGCCTCGATGGTGATGTTGTACGTAGCTTCTCCTTGGTATGGAGAGGACCAGAGCTCACAGGTGCCGTCAGGGATACTGAACATGTTGAGAGGCCCGTTCCTGATGCTGCAGTTAAACGCGTCCACCACATCCTGGTCCTCGGGTCTGACGTCGCCGATGAAGCCGCCGGGGAAGGCACTGCCATAGTACTTCACCTCGATGTAGATGTTTCTCGGGACCGATGGGTTGTCGTTCTCATCCTCGACTCTGACGTTAAACATCGTGGTGGAGGACAGCGGAGGAGTCCCTGCGTCACTGATCACCACCGACAGATGAAACACAGAGTTGACCTCCCGGTCCAAAGGTCTAGAGGTGGAAAGGACTCCATCAGAAGTTAGGGTGAAGCTCCTCCCTGAGGCAGGCTGGACCAGCCAGTAGGTGAACGGCCCCTGGTTGGGAGGTAGATCAGCGTCGGAGGTGTTCAGCCTGGCCACTATGGTGCCAGCAGGCTGGTTCTCCTTCACCTGCCCCTGTGTGTTGACCAATGTGGGGGCATTGTCATTGACGTCAGTAATGGTCACCACAAGGTAAGCGGTCCCGGTGGCTGGAGGAGAACCCTGGTCTGTGGCCGTCACAGTCAGGTTGTATAGGGGCCACAGTTCTCTGTCCAGGGGTCCACTGACAGACACAAGTCCACTGACAGGGTCTACAAAGAAGGATGAGTTTCCATCCTGTAGGAAGCTGTAGGAGAAGCGGCTCCACTCTGGGACAGAGTCCTGGTCCAGGGCAGCCACTCTGCTAACAGAATACCCCACAAGGCTGTCCTCCCTGACCTCCGCCCTGTAGAGCACCGAGGAGAACTCTGGTGGGTCGTTAGTGTCCACTATATTGATGTGGACCAAGGCTTCGTCCACATCTAGCCCTGTGATGATGCCTCGGTTCTTAGCTAGGATTCTCAGGGTGGCATGGCTGTAGCCCTGCTTCCTCAGATCAGCGGTGACGTAGATCTCTCCGCTCTGTTCGTCTACATCGAAGCCTGTCCATCGGCTTTGTCCAATGAGTAGGTAGAAGACCAGTCCGTCCAGGCCTTCGTCAAAGTCTGTGGCGGTTACCTTGCCAACTCTAGTTCCAACAGGGACACTCTCGGAGACGGACAGGTTGAACTTGTGTTGCAGAAACGCAGGGCTGAACTCGTTGACTCCTGAGACTTGGATATTAACGTGCGCGATGCTGAATGAATGGCGGTTCCCTGCGTCTGAGGCCTTGGCGGTTATTTCAAAGGTCCGCTTGAGCTCAAAGTCAAAGATATCCCGAGTGGTGATAGTGCCGTTCCTGGAGTCAATGGCAAACTGTCCAGAGTGTCCACTGGCCATCAGTGAATAGGTGATATATGCATTGGCGCTGGAGTCTGCATCGGTAGCTCTGACCTGGAGGACCAGTGTTCCAACTGCAGAGTTCTCCAGCACTGAGGCTGTATACTGCGACGATGTGAAGACCGGAGGGTTGTCATTCACGTCACTGACATTCACGGTCACGTTTACCGTCCCAGTCTTAGAGATCCAGCCTCCGTCTTTGGCGGTGATCTGAATACGATAAACTCCTTGTTTCTCATAGTCCAGCCTTTCGACCAGAGTGATCAACCCTGATCTCTGTCCTAAAGAGAACGGAGAATATTTGTTTCCTGATGTTATGGAATACGAGAGCACACCATTGACTCCATCGTCCCCGTCTTCGGCCTGGACTTTCCCAATGACTGATCCCACTGGCAGATCCTCAGGGACGGAGAAGGTAACATACGTCTCTGAGAACTGCGGGGAAAATTGATTCTCCCCTGTAATCTCAAATTGAACATCGGCATGTGATGAGAGAGGAGGGAACCCCTGGTCATTTGCCGTAACTACGAGCATCAACAGTGAGTTAAGGCTTTGCCTCAATGTCCTATTAAGCATCAGCCTCCCATCGTCCACGTTTATTACAAAAAAATCTGATGCGTTACCTCCGGCGAGACTGTATTCTATAGTAGTGTTGCTTTTGCTGTGATTGGAGTCCCGGTCCACAGCTGTTAGCCGCACCACCTCTGTTCCCATGGCGATGTTAAAGGGGATGGACAGGAGAGGCGGGAAAGGCAGGAAGCTGGGAGGGAAGTGGTTATACTGAACAACGGTTACCATGACCATGGTGTTACTGTACGAAGGAACGTTGCCGCAGTCGTAGGCTACAACTGTAATACTAAGGCTCAGAGAGGCAGACTGATGTAGTAAAGAGATGGGTTGCTTGGTGAGAATATCCCCAGTAGACGCATTGACCCAGAACCACTCACTGGGAGGGTCGATCAGATACACAATCTGACTGTTTTGTTCCAGGTCAGCATCCGTAGCGACAACTCTCATAACAAACACTTCCTGGGCCCTGGTCTCAGTGACAGTAGCGGTGTAGACCTTTTTAGTAAAGACAGGTTTATTGTCATTAACATCGGTTACGTCTATTGTCACATCTGTACTAATGCTCCAAGCTGAGTCGTTGGCGTTGACTTTCACCACATAATGGTCCTGGGACTCCCTGTCCAGGGACATCACCACTGTTATACGCCCACTAGTCTTATCAATACTGAAGGGAAGAACGTCATCCCCCTGGTCAATTATGGAATAAGCAATCACAGCATTGGCACCGATGTCGTCATCTGTTGAGATTATCTGTAAGATGGTGTGTCCGATAGGAGAATCCTCCGGTATCTCAGTGAAGAAGATCTGTGTAAACCGAGGCGCGTGGTCGTTTGTGTCCAAAACCACCACTAGCACGACTGCAATGTCTTTATAGAAACTGTTGTTTTTGTCTGCAGCTACGATGGTTAAATGGTACTCAGGTATTTCCTCGCGGTCTAAAATCATTGTTGTACTCAGCATGCCATTTTCTGAATCGATGGTAAAAACATGGTCAATATTCCGCTCTAAAATGCTATACTGCACCTTTCCATAACTCCCAGAGTCTGCATCGATGGCGAGCACGTCACATACCCACGTCGCTGGAGAGTTCTCGGGTACCTCACATCTGTATTCACTCTGAGTGAACTGCGGTGCGTTATCGTTCACGTCGGTGACATTCACGTGAATCTCCGCATAAGAAGAGAACGGTGGGGAACCTGCATCTCTGGCCTCCACCAGCAGTAGAAACTCCCTGTTGGTCTCATAGTCCAGAGGGTGGTGGATGGTCAACTGGCCAGTGGCCTGCTGGAGGCGGAACAGGTGGTCAGAGTCTCCAGACACCAGGTAGAAGGAGACTGGACCTGGACCTGGTCTGGAAGTCTCGGCTGAGACCAGAGCCACCAAGGTTCCCTCTGGGTCCTCTTCAGAGAGAGATGGTCTGAGAACATCTACATAAACTGTGGGGAACTCTGAGGCATTCTGGAATCTGGTACGGAGAGGAAAAAAGAGAGAGGGGAAAATGCACAGCTGAGTTAGTGAGGACATCACCACAGTTAAAGAGTAACCCCCCTTTTATACACCCCTTCCCCACAACTCCCAAAGTAGACAAATAAAGATTAGAACTTTGAACCTGATGGTAACAGTTGTTGTGTCAAATTTAGGGTTGTCTCCCCAGTCTTCCACGTGCACGTTAATAGTGATGTCGTTTGTCACTGTGAGGGCACCAGAGGTGAAAATGGTTCCCCTGTGTGGGCTGATGAAGAACTGGCCAGTGTTCTGCCCGTATAAGAAGAAGTGGAGCTGTGCATTCAACCCTGAGTCACCATCCACTGCTCTCACCACACACACAACAGACCCTGCAGAACACGGGCACAAACAGCATTAAAACAAATCATAAACACATTGTACACCTATCATAATCGCATTAATAACGATTATTAAATTGTCAAAAACTCCTCGACGAACATGGCAGTAAAGGGCATTTGTAATAATATGTATTACTTAGTTCTTCTTGTTTATCTATGATATCTAAAATGGCTGCTGTTACTAAAACCCCTCACCTGGAGCTGTTCCAGCAGGCATGTTAGCCACATAGGGGCTGTGGAGGAACTGAGGCCAGTGGTCGTTGACGTCCGCAACCAGGACAGACACCTGTACAGAGCTGGACAGAGGCTGTGTGGGGTGTGTGTCCCTGGCCACCACAGTCAGTCTGTAGATTGCCACCGCCTCCCTGTCCAGCACGCCAGTGGTCAAAAGCTCCCCAGACGTGTCCTCAATAGAGAAGGGTCCATCAACACTCTCGATGGAATACCTGGAATACAGTTAACCATCAAATTACAGCACAGAATCAAAAATAATATTACAGCAAAAGATCTGACCATATATTAATTCTCAACTCCAGTGATGGGGACCCACAGAACTGTACCTTATTTGTCCATTGACACCATCATCCGCGTCGTAGGCAGTGACCATGGCAAACACTGTGCCTGCAGGGCTATCCTCCGAGACGATGGTGGTGTAGACCTCCTCACTAAACACTGGCCGGTTGTCATTCATATCGTCCACTACAACATGGACTGTCACAGTCCCTGTCAGAGGCAGCAGGCCTGGAGAGACAAAACAACACAACAATATCAACATCAACAAAAAGTGACTTAAAGCCTGCAGGTATTATTCTTTATTACTTGCTATTAGCATGTATGAGCTTTTATGAAGCCTTTATTATAAGCTTTTCATTTGTGATGTCTCGACAAACATAAAATAACATCTTATACCAGATTCATTACTGCTCAGAGAGAGCTTAGCTAAATCTTACATCACACACAAATCACTGCATTCGGGATTCACGATGTGATATACAGTATACAAATTAGGGACAGCTCTCATGTGAATACATTATACTTGTAAAGCAGAAAAAAACTTTTTTCTGATATTTCTTAAATGAAAAACAACGTGTTTTTGTCATACGGAAGCAGAGATCCTGATTACCTGAGTCGACAGCCATGATGTCTAACGTGTAGAGTGATGTCACCTCCCTGTCCAGGCTCTGTAGCATGTGAAAGGTGCCGTTTGGAGACAGAGAGAAGAGACCCTCCCCGTCTCCTCTACCTATGAAGTACCTCAGCTGGCTGTTCACCCCTAGATCCTCATCCCTAGCTGATACCTGGTCACAATTGGGGGGGGGGGGGTGTAAGATTTTACTGAAAGACAACAGGTATAATGTATTACTTGTATTGTAATCAACTCATGATACTACTGTATGTTATGTCATACTGTATGTCATGTGGCAATTGTTTAACAGACTCAAAATAGCTAATAATAACTCAATCATCATTATGTGAGATTACACTAAATGACAAATCTTACAATGCATTATGGCCGCATTAAAATTATGTTATTGTGACAGACATATCAAGGAGCTGGCCAATGCATGAAAGATTTGATTCTGGGTTCTGAGATTACATCAACCGCAACATCATCTGTTTGTCATATGAAGATGGAGGGTACTTCAGTCATATTAATCCAGGTCCTAACCAGGTCGTTATTATAAAGGATCACTTGTTCGTAATGACTTACCTAACTAAATAAGGGTTTAATAATAAACCAATAACCCTACCACAGCAGTTACCTGGTGGGAGAGCTGAGACGGGTCTCCGCCGTTCTCCAACACATGAAGCGTCAGTGTGTCTGGAGAGAACAGCGGGCTGCAGTCATTGACATCCAGGACAGTGATGTTGACCACAGCAGTGGCTGACCTGGGCATGCTGCCCTGGTCCATGGCTGTGACGGCCAGCAGGTGAAAGGAGGCTCTCTCTCTGTCCAGCCTGTCTATCAGGGAGACGACACCTCGGACTGAGTCCACCAGGAACTGACTCCCCTGAGACAGCTGGTAGCGCACCTGTCCATTTAGAGTTCAGAGTTCTTATGTTTACAAAAACATAAAATGTGTCTTCCCAGACAGACATTTCAGAACATTAAAAACAAAAACAAATACAATACATGACCAGAAGTATGTGGACACCTGCTCTCGTCGAACATCTCACTCCAAAATCATGGGCATTAATATGGAGTTGGTCCCCCCTTTTCTGCTATAACAGCCTCCACTCTTCTGGGAAGGCTTTTCACTAGATGCTGGAACATTGCTGTGGAGACTTGCTTCCATTCAGCCACAAGAGCATTATTGAGGTTGGGCACTGATGTTGGGCGATTAGGCCTGGCTCGCAGTCGGCGTTCCAATTCATCCCAAAGGTGTTCGATGTGGTTGAGGTCAGGGCTCTGTGCAGGCCAGTCAAGTTCTTCCACACCGATCTCGACAAACCATTTCTGTATGGACCTCACTTTGTGCACAGGGGCATTGTCATGCTGAAACAGGAAAGGGCCTTCCCCAAACTGTTGACACAAAGTTGGAAGCACAGAATAGTCTAGAATGTCATTGTATGCTGTAGCGTTAAGATTTCCCTTCACTGGAACTAAGGGGTCAAGCCCGAACCATGAAAAACAATCCGCCAAACCCAGATTTGTCCGTCGGACTGCCAGATGGTGAAGCGTGATTCATCACTCCAGAGAATGCATTTCCACTACTCCAGGGTCTAATGGCGGCGAGCTTTACACCACTCCAGCCGACGCTTGGCATTGCGCATGGTGATCTTAGGCTTGTGTGCGGCTGCTCGGCCATGGAAACCCATTTCATGAAGCTCCCGACCAACAGTTCTTGTGCTGACGTTGCTTCCAGAGGCAGTTTGGAACAGACGATTTTCAGCACTCGGTGGTCCCGTTCTGTGAGCTTGTGTGGCCTACCACTTCGCGGCTGAGATGTTGTTGCTCCTAGATGTTTTCACTTGCCAATAGCAGCACTTACAGTTCACCGGGGCAGCTCTAGCAGGGCAGAAATTTGACAAACTGACTTGTTGAAAAACATGGCATCCTATGACAGTGCAACGTCGATAGTCACGGAGCTCATCAGTGAGGCCATTTCTTAATTTTTTTATTTTTTCTCCCAAATTTTGTGATTACGATCTTGTCTCATCGCTGCAACTCCTCAATGGGCTCGGGAGAGGCGAAGGTCGAGTCATGTATCCTCTGAAACATGACCCGACAAGCCGCGCTTCTTAACACCCGCTCACTTAACCTGGAAGCCAGCTGCACCAATGTGTCGGAGGAAACGCTGTTCAACTGACGACCGAAGTCACCCTGCAGGTGCCTGACCCGCCACAAAGAGTCGCTAGAGCGCGATGAGCCAAATAAAGCCCCCACGGCCAAACCCTCCCCTAACCCGGACGACGCTAGGCCAATTGTGCGCCACCCTATGGGACTCCTGGATCGAACCCCAGGCTGTAGTGACCCCGCAACACTGCGATGCAGTGCCTTAGACCGCTGCGCCACTCGGGAGGCCTCAGTGAGGCCATTCTACTGCCAATGTTTGTCTATGGAGATTGCATGGCTGCGTGCTCGATTTTATACACCTGTCAGCAACGGGTGTGGCTGAAATAGCCTAATCCACTATTTTGAAGGGGTGTCCACATACTTTTGGATATATAGTGTACATTAAATGTCATCCTAATGTCTCTTGTCTGACCCCGGGACATCTTATTACTGCACCTGTCCATTAGACCAATTGTTTTTATTCTGACCCTGGGACAGCTCATAGTACCACACCTGTCCGTTAAAGCCAATGTCCCCATCCAGAGCACGGAGCTGCAACAGGCTGGTTCCTCTGGGGGTGTCCTCTCTGACTGCCAGGCTGTAGTAGTTGTGTGTGAACTCTGGGTTGTGATCGTTGACGTCCTCTACATGCACTGTGAGGGCCACAGAGGAGGCCAGCGGAGGAGTGCCTCTGTCTGTGGCTGTCACAGTGACAGTCAGCGTATCCAACTGAATTTACATGACATTTACATTTCAGTCATTTAGCAGATCATTAAGTTAAAGAGGAAGTTGAGTATTTTACTTATTTAATGTGAGATGGTTCCTCACCCTGAGAGCTGGTTTTCTTTAAACAGCCAGTTTAAACTTCAGCTAACTTTAGCTAGCTAAAAATATGTGGGAGTGATAGGGGCATGGGGCACACAGGAGACGAAATCACCTTTAAGTAACATCAAACCAAGTAATTGAGTTGATTTTAGTAGATTTCAGTGCCTTCCCCTATCACTTCCATTGATTTTTAGCTAGTGATCGCTAAAGTTAGCTGAAGTTTGTAATGGCCTTTTAAAGAAAACCGAACCATGGATTAGAGTTTCTCCTGACCCATAAACTATTTTCAGGGTGAGGAACCATCAAAATTATAATATCCCCTTTAATTTCAAAGTAAGTTAAGTTTATTAGCAGATATTCTTATACCAAGTGCATTCAACTAGAACAGGTACCGGGGTCTGGACTAGTGGTAGTGTACTATGCATGGCAGTGGGGGTTTGATCCCCGGGTCTGCCACTTGTATGTCCTCTATCTATCTCAGATGTATCACATCCCCTATCCCAATAAATATAAAAATAAGAGAAAAAAACTAAAACTTAAGTAGGTAACACTACCACATAATGATAATTGAAAGTAAAACCATGCCACTATCATCAAAATCTGTGTTAGAAAGGGTAAAAAGTTAAAGTACAGTCAATTTACCTGCTCTCTGTCCAGAGGCTGCTGCAGATACAGACTACCACTAGTACGGTTGATACTGAACACATTGACTGACGTGTCCTCCAGAGTGTAGACGACGTCCCCGTTGGATCCTGAGTCCACATCCACTGCCTGTATCACCATGACAACAGTCTGGAGAGCAGTGTCTTCTGGGATGGTGACACTACGGGCTGACGTAAAAGACGGCACGTTGTCGTTTATATCGTCTACATTGACGACAACACGTGCTGTGGCAGTGAGGCGTCTAGAAATGGACAGAGCACGATCGGTAGCCTGGACTGTCAGATGGTAGTCTGAGCTGCTCTCTCTGTCTAACACTATGTTTAGGCAGAGAGCTCCGTCTGGGTTGATCGAGAATGTAGTGTCGCCATCTCCAGTTGTTACTTCTATGTTCACCTCTCCGTTCATACCTGACGGACAACATCAAGGAGGATTATTCAATACAAAGGATAGGGTCTCTGAAAGATACATAATCTATGATATCATGTAGTCTACCAATAAAATGGACAGATGGATAACTATCGTAGTTTGAATACAAATGTGCCAGACAATCATAGTCAGACTACATACAGTGCATTCGGAAAGTATTCAGACCCCTTGACTTTTTCCACATTTTGTTACGTTACAGCCTTATTCTAAAATGTATTAAATCGATTTTTTTCCTCATCAATCTACACACATTACTCCATAATGACAAAGCAAAAACTGTTTTTTGAAATGTTTGTAAATGTATTAAAAATAAACTGAAATATCACATTTACATAAGTATTCAGACCCTTTACTCAGTACTTTGTTGAAGCACCTTTGGCAGTGATTACAGCCTCGAGTCTTCTTGGGTATGACGCAACAAGCTTGGCACACCTGTATTTGGGGAGTTTCTCCCATTCTTCTCTGCAGATCCTCTCAAGCTCTGTCAGGTTGGATGGGGAGCGTCGCTGCACAGCTATGGTTTGTCGAGATCGGTTTGTCGACATCGGTGTGGAAGAACTTGACATGCCTGCATAGAGCCCTGACCTCAACCCCATCGAACACCTTTGGGATGAATTGGAACACCGACTGTGAGCCAGGCCTAATCGCCCAACATCAGTGCCCGACCTCACTAATGCTCTTGTGGCTGAATGGAAGCAAGTCCCCGCAGCAATGTTCCAACATCTAGTGGAAAGCCTTCCAAGAAGAGTGGAGGCCATTATAGCAGCAAAGGGGGGACCAACTCCATATTAATGGCCATGATTTTGGAATGAGATGTTCGACAAGCAGGAGTCCACATACTTTTGATCATGTAGTGTACCTGTTGGTATACGGGTCTCACCTGCACTGCAGCTGTGACAAAGCCTGGCTGGACAACTGGGTCACGGGACAGAGACATGTCCAGGTCATTTTATGGAATGACGGGGAACCGGAGATGACATGTAAACAATAAAATGGCTTCCCCAGGTACTTGGAGACCAACTGTTCCCTGGACGTGGGCTTTGTCCTGTTCCTCTGCTTCTCCCTGGGCCTGCTCCTCTTCATGCTGGCGGTGCTGTTCCGTCAGCTGGCCTTCTGCCACATCCTCCGTGGCTAGCTGGAGTGGCGACCCTAGGGGGTGCTACCGCTACGATGGCGTTGCGTTGGGAGAGACAAGCGCTGGGTGATGGAGCAGCTGCTGCCGGGCCTGGCGCAGAGGGGGCCTCCCTTCCTGCGTCTGTCTGCGGCACCCGCCACACCCTGTGTGTGGTGAGTCGTCACTACCTGCGCAGTAACTGGTGTTCCCTGGAGCTGCGACTGGCCACCCACAGCAGACAGTCTTCCTGGAGGACATCCCACTTTGCCAGCTGTATGCCTACCACCGGCTGACCAGACTGGTCAAGACCAGGACCTACCTGAACTGGCCCCAGGACCCAGGCCTGCAGCGATAGAACACACCCATATACCGATAGAACACACCCATATACCGATGCACTACCTGTAGGCTTATTGTATCATAACAGGGGTATTTAGAATTGACAGACATGTTGCTTTTTACGTTCTGTTCAGTATTACCTGTATCTAGTACCTGTATCTAGTACCTGTATCTAACCAACATTCGGTGTATACAGTATAATAATGTATTTTTTAAACATTTTGTGTTGTTTTTTTTCTCTCTCACTCAAGAGATAGTTGTTTTATTAGTCATTTGCAATGAGCTCAACTACTGTTGAAATGATCATAGATCCGTGATCAAATGTCCAGGTTAATAATAATAATAGTGATTGATTTCATTTATACAGTAGCGCCTGTTTTCAGCAGACAAGCGTTGATGTGGCTTTGATCATGTGACGGGGCTGACTAGTAAATAGGATTGAAACTGGTAGTGCCTTGTCCGTTTGATACCTAATGAACACGACCCTGGTCTACACAGCACCTGTCTGTGTCAGGGGGTATGTTAAACATGTTGTTCCACACTCACCGTCGTCCGCATCGGAGACATTGAGAGAGAGGAAGCAGGTTCCCACAAGGCTGTCCTCTGGTACAGAGACGGAGTAAGAGTCCAGTCTGAACACTGGAAGGTTATCGTTGACATCCAGCACGTTAAAATAGACCCTGACTCTGCTGGCCCCTATGTCCCCATGCTTCACTACCACTGTCAGGATGTAGAGTCTCTGGGTTTCGTAGTCCAGGGAGCGTGACAGCAGAAAGTCACCAGAGAGAGGGCTGAGCAGGAACAGACCCTCCCCATCGTCCTCCAACACAGAGAAGATGGTGTTCGTCAACCCTTTGCTGTGCTCTCCTGCTTCCACGTTCCCCACTATCGTTCCTGTCAATACATGGAATAAGACAGTACACTCAGGATGAAATTCTCTGATGGGTCTGATGGTTTGGTAACTTACTATTACCAATGCTGGTTCCAATGGCTCAGTGGGGTTAAAGTATGGTGCTGGCAACACCAGTGTTGTGCGTTCATTCCCCACATGGGCCACGCACTCATAATTGGCAATGTGTCATCATCACCATTCTCCAACATGAGGGAGGTGGAGCACACCAGGAGGTATTTAATCCTCTAACTGAAATAGGCGGGGGA
The DNA here is from genome assembly GCF_964263955.1 of Coregonus lavaretus. Classification (NCBI taxonomy): domain Eukaryota; kingdom Metazoa; phylum Chordata; class Actinopteri; order Salmoniformes; family Salmonidae; genus Coregonus; species Coregonus lavaretus. The sequence continues at coordinate 2,628,384 of NC_140017.1, read as the reverse complement.
GTTGGTGGAATTTCAATTAAAGCCTTGAGGTTTAAAACATTAAAAGAAATACTGAGCATTAACATTTGTCAATAACTTCCTAAGCCGAGCAGTCAGTAAGAGTCAGCCTGAAGACTTCGTAACTGAGGCATGTGACTCTGGATTAAAGAACAAACACAAACATGTATGAACAACCTTTAAATTATCTGCATTTAAATATCTGAGAGAAGGAAAGAGGTAAACACTGCTCTACCTGGTTGTGTGTCCTCTCTCACTTGAAAAGAATAGACAGGTCTGGAGAAGGACAGTGGTGTGAGGCGTCTGTGTGGAGAATGTGTAGCGCCTGGTTTGTTGTTGCCAAGCCAATGAGATCTCTGGTACCAGGAGGACAGAGGGTGCCGCTCCACCAAGGTCATATTGGACCACTTGTCTTGGTTGCTGGCAGCTTGGCTAGCATCGGCCATATTGGAAAATGGCATTCCATAGAAAAATATGTAGTTGACAACCTGTTAAAACAGACAAACCACACCCCGATGAAGGCATTAGAGCGGAAATGTTCGTGGCAATCCAATAAAGTTCATTGCAAACGGAGTGTGACTTTCCTTTATAAAAATGTAAAAAAAATCATACATATAATTAAATGAATGTCCAAATATGTGTGGTTCAGTATTTTATATAGAAGCAATAGAATAACTACTCCAGTGTGGATACCTGTATATAATTAATGTTGATATTGAGTAACATTTTGAAGGACAAAACATCTATGGTAAACTGAAACCTACATCAACCGGAACAGAAGCTTCTTAGTCCCTCAGTCCAACACAAAGAGGAGAAAACAACCTTTGTGGCAGACCTTTTCTGAAGGCAGTAACATTATACTTTGAATAGGAGGCGCTGGACTTTAGCCGCTCCACTTTTTTCTCTATTTCTTTTTCACAGTACCAGAGACCAGTCTTGAATATGTTTAATTCTTCTCCTCCCCTGGGATCCTGCCTTTGACAGTCCCTATAATGCCAACTTGTTCTGCTACTTCTGACCGAGTGAGAGGACTCTATAACCGTTTCTGTCTGCTGCTTTCTCCGTTTTTCAATTGGAAAACTTTTCTGTTTGAACAGGAGTTCATAGCCGTTTTTATCTCAATATCAAATCATTTCTGGGTAACAATTAAGTACCTTACTGTGATCGTTTTCAATTCAAATGGTCAAAAATAATGTGGAAATATATATATATATATATATAAAGCACAGGAAAATTGCATTTTTGACAGCTGTCATTGAATATGAATGACTCAAAATTGTAATTGTTTTTTTTCCTCATGAGAATTATGCATACATTGAAGAATAAAAAGACAAAACAATTGAAAAATGTTGGTAGCTATAATTTAATTTGCATTGAAAAGGCAGCACAGAACTAACCGTGGTGGACTATTGGGCACTGACTGGAATTTGGAAGTCACTCCAAAGGTACATTGGACTACAACTAGGCAATACAAGACTAGACATTTCGGGACTTCAGGTGAAGAATAGAGATATTATGAAAGCAGGTTGAATAAAAAAGAAGATTTGATCTCTAATCAAAAAAGGAGAATGCTAAACATGGTCTATGGATCTCCTAAAGTCTTGACTGATTGTCGTAATTCGAGGAAACTTACCATTAGATAAAAAAGAAACGTTTTGCATTTGATCCATGATCCAGCAGTGTCCATTTTCGTGATCAAAGACACAGTATGAACCACCCGAGCGCAAAGTTACCTCTCCATTGGTGTTTTCACTCAAGTGATGATGAAGTGAGAGAACCGCATGCATTTAGATCACGTAAATGTGTCCTGGGGGGGTACTGTCCGTGCTGGCTGCATTCATGTAGACTAGTCAAATAGTTTGTCGCAGCACAGGCAAGGGGAAACTTATTGTAGCCTATCGCGGGTGAAACTAGCTAATAATGAGCCGAACGAGCTACTGTCGCCTACGATTGAACGTCTGTCTGACTTAAGCAACACCTGATTAATGTCTGCGTGACACTTGTCTTAAAACATAGAATTGAGCTATATTGTTCATCTGCAGGCTATTATAATACCATAAGCCTCTCAACTGCGGGAGGTCTACTCTACTCATACCATTTTGATTAGATTCCGCTATGTAAACACCATGGCAATTATGCACACACTTACAAAAAAAGATTGCAGTTTTGAAACTGCAATAAAAGTGCAGTAACTGCAGTCGACTGTGGTATTTTGGACGCAGTAATTGCAGAATAACTGCAGCGGAGGACAAATCATATCAAATTGTATTCATCAGCAAAAGTACTGCAGTAAAAAAAAGGTGTTATTTTGGACGCAGTATTTGTAGTGTACTGCAGTTATACTGCAATCTTTTTTCGTAAGGGCTCCGATAGTAATTACACTGAGTGTACAAAACATTAGGAACACCTGCTCTTTCCATGACATAGTCATGACCAGGTGAATCCAGGTGAAAGATGTCACAGTTGCGACCATGATATATTGGCCTATGACCGACACAATAAGAAGACACAGTGTCAGAATAAATTCAACCACGCCTTTGTTTCATCACAAAACCGGAGAGCAACCTCTGTTCGGTGAAGTCCACAAAGTATATTGCATATAATGAAAACAGTTAATTGAAATCAGTTCATTAGGCCCTAATCTATGATTTTACATGACTGGACAGGGGCGCAGCCTTGAGTGGGCTTGGGAGGGCATAGGCCCACCCACTGGGGAGCCAGGCCCATCCAATCAGAATTCGTTTTTCCCCACACAAGGGCTTTATTACAGACAGCAGTAGTCCTCAGTTTCATCAGCTGTCTAGATGGCTGGTCTCAGACGATCCCGTAGGTGAAGAAGCCAGATGTGGAGGTCCTGGGCTGGCGTGGTTGCACAAGATATGCGGTTGTGAGGCCGGTTGGACGTACTGCCAAATTCTCTAAAACGACGTTGGAGGCGGCTTATTGTAGAGAAATGAACATTCAATTCTCTGGCAACAGCTCTGGTGGACATTCCTGCAGTCAGCATGCCAATTGCAAGCTCCCTCAACTTGAGACATCTGTGGCATTGTGTTGTGTGACAAAACTGCACATTTTAGAGTGGCCTTTTCTTGTCCCCAGCACAAGGTGCACCTGTGTAATAATCATACTGTTTAATCAGCTTCTTGATATGCCACACCTGTCAGGTGGATGGATTATCTTGGCAAAGGAGAAATGCTCTCTAACAGGGATGTAAACAAATGTGTGCACACAATTTGAGAGAAATATGCTTTTTGTGCGTATGGAACATTTCTGGGATCTTTTATTTCAGCTCATGAAACATGGGACCAACACTTTACGTGTTGCCTTAATATTTTTGTTCAGTATAGAAACACATGTTGACTCACCCTACTTGTAGAGAAACGCCAATGCCATCCTCCTCTCTTTCATGTTGACGAAACAGTCTATGACTCTGTCATACAGTACACACTTTTATTTTTTGTTGTCCTAGGCTACCTGGCTAGTTAACATTAGCCTTCTACATCTAGCTAGCTACATATTTAATTTCCATCCTCTCAGTCCAGGGGCACAATTTATGAATTTATGGTTGGATCAGAATCACCGTTATAATCACTGGCCAGTACGGAGAATTAAGTAAAACCACAAGTCCAAATCCCTATCTCCATCCAAGACTAATTTAGGAAAGGGCCAATTTTAGCTAGCTAGCTAGCCACCGGAGGACAAATCAAATCAAATTGTATATGTCACATGCGCCGAATACAACAGGTGTAGACCATACCGTGTGTTACGTCTACTCCCGCTCCCCCTCTCCGGCGCTCGACGTGAGACTCACCTGGACTCCATCACTTCACTGATTACTTCCCCTATATCTGTCACTCCCTTACGTTCATTAAACAGGCAGTATTGATTATGTGTTTCATGTCCAGACGCTACTCTTGGTTTGTATCGTTCCATGTTCATTGTTTTATTAAACTTACCACCTGCTTCGACTGCGATTGGATACCCAATTTGTTTATTTTATGGTTCGCACAAAATATAATTGAGCATGTCAAGTTATGGTCAAATACTGTATGGAAAATGATATTTACCATCTATAATCCTGTTATTCAGCACTTCAAAAATACAGTTTTTAAATGTGTATCTTGTATTTTTTGCTATTGGATTAAATATGAGTCAAAAGGACTAAACGCCTATTATTATCTGATGTATTGGTGACTAAACTAAATGTTCTCATGGTATAACTTTGATTTTGCATGAATGACTCAGGAGTGAAAGATGTGTTCAACTCCAATGAATACACAATCAAAGGTTCTGAACATAAGACAGGGAGGGAGTATTACAAGTGCTATCAGTTTAGAGTTTTGTACTTAGATTTGAAAATATACTGCTTACATCAGAAAAATGTGCCAAAGTGATTGAAAATTGTAAACATCTGTATCCTGAAACTGTTTTCCAATAAAAGCTATTTACTGTATGTACTGACAGAGGGGCTTTTTAAATGTTGTCTCTGTAATGTACCTTATAATATAGGAGACCTCCTTCGCTGGTGTAGATGGACGTCATAAGGATGGGCTCCTACATGTGCTCATCGATGTTGCCCTCCAGTGGAGTACACACCTGAAACTCCTAGGACACACACACAAACAAATGTATACCAATGTAGCTCTCCAGAAGCAGGGTAAGAGAATGTAGTTAGTAACAAGGGCCCAACGACTCTCAGAGTAGGAGGATCAGATCACCTCTGTCCTTATAATATGGTTAATTATGATCTTACCTTCTGCAAATTCTTAGTCTGAATTTTTCTCTTGGGTCAAAGTAAATTGTTATCTTGGGATCTAGGCTACTTGTATCAGCTGGTATATATGAGCTTCTACACATGCTCAGTGAAGTTGCAAGCCCTCCAGTGGCCACCAACACTCTCCTCCAGCCTGGTACTGTAAATCCTAGACTGACCGGCATACAGACAGACATACTGGCAGACTGGTCAACAGAATAAAATGCAAATGTTGTAGCTAATGGTGTAATTACCTTGACATGCTTTTCAGATAGTGGCTAGACAGAAGCCACAATGTTCTTTATTCCAAATGGAAAAGTAAAATAAATAGAAACTAATCAAGCTAATTTATACAGTAAAACGGTTTGCTAGCCAGTTAGCAGAACACACTGATGCCTCACCATAGCCAGCTATCTAACATAGCTAGCTAGCTACATATAAGGAATCAAATTGAGTACCACAGGTTGAGTCAAAATACCCATAAAACCTAGCGGTAAAACCCGGAAATGGTTCCAATCGTTTTTTCACCATTCATTTTTTCACCATTCAATAGACTTTAGTGAACAGCACACTCAAATTCACGAGTCAAACGCCCGGAGGCGAGAAAGTCCGCACACAGGCGAAAACCAAAAGGCGCACAAAACTGTGCGTAAATAACCTCCTAAACACAGAGGAGGAAAATATGAAATGCACAAGGCAAACAGTAGCGCACAAAACACGACAGCGAAACAATAACACACAAACACAGACACACACAACGAGAACTAAATAGAACACTAACGAGGACTAACTAGACACAGGTGTACAACATCAAGACCAAACCAAACGAACATGAAACATAGATCAGTGGCAGCTAGTACTCCGGAGACGACGACCGCCGAAGCCTGCCCGAACCAGGAGGAGGAGCAGCCTCGGCCGAAACCGTGACAGTACCCCCCCCTTGACGCGCGGCTCCAGCCGTGCGCCGACCCCGGCCTCGGGGACGACCAGGAGGACGCGGAGCAGGGCGCGCGGGATGGTCCCGGTGGAACTCCGACAGGAGAGATGGGTCTAGGATGTCCCTCCGCGGCACCCAGCACCGCTCCTCCGGGCCGTACCCCTCCCACTCCACGAGATACTGGAGACCCCCCATCCGGCGTCTGGAGTCCAAGATGGACCGAATGGTGTACGCCGGAGCCCCCTCGATGTCCAATGGGGGCGGAGGAGTCTCTCCTATCTCATTGTCCTGGAGTGGACCAGCTACCACTGGCCTGAGAAGAGACACATGGAACGAGGGGTTAATATTCTTATATTCAACAGGTAGATGTAACCTATAACACACCTCGTTCAATCTTCTCAGGACTTTAAAGGTCCCCACAAACCGCCGACCCAGCTTCCGGCAGGGCAGGCGGAGGGGCAGGTTTCTGGTAGAGAGCCAGACTCGATCTCCGGGTGCGTACACCGGCCCCTCACTGCGGTGGAGATCGGCGCTCGCCTTGTGACGAAGGACGGCCCGCTGCAGGTGGACGTGGGCAGCGTTCCACGTCTCTTCCGAGCGCCTCATCCAATCATCCACCGCAGGGGCCTCGATCTGGCTCTGCTGCCACGGTGCCAGAACCGGCTGGTAACCTAATACACATTGAAAAGGGGTTAGGTTAGTAGAGGAGTGGCGGAGAGAGTTCTGGGCCATCTCGGCCCAGGGAATGTAACGCGCCCACTCCTCAGGCCGGTCCTGGCAATACGACCTCAGAAACCTACCCACATCCTGGTTGACACGTTCCACCTGCCCGTTACTCTCCGGGTGGTACCCCGAGGTAAGGCTAACCGAGACCCCCAAACGCTCCATAAACGCTCTCCACACACGGGAGGTAAACTGGGGGCCTCGATCAGACACTATATCCTCGGGGACCCCGTAATGCCGGAAGACGTGGGTAAATAGGGCCTCAGCGGTCTGTAGGGCAGTAGGAAGACCCGACATAGGGAGAAGACGACAGGCCTTAGAGAACCGGTCCACAACGACCAGGATGGTGGTATTCCCCTGAGAGAGGGGAAGGTCTGTTACAAAATCCACCGAGAGGTGGGACCATGGTCGTTGTGGAACGGGTAGGGGCTGTAACTTACCCCTGGGCAGATGTCGGGGCGCCTTACACTGGGCGCACACCGAGCAGGAGGAGACGTAAACCCTCACATCCCTAGCCAAAGTAGGCCACCAGTATTTAGTGCTAAGGCAATGCACTGTCCGGCCAATACCCGGATGTCCTGAGGAGGGTGACGTGTGAGCCCAGTAGATGAGTCGATCCCGAATCTCGAGCGGAACGTACCTCCGACCCTCAGGACATTGTGGAGGGCTGGGGTCGGTACGCAACGCTCGCTCGATCTCGGCATCGACCTCCCACACCACCGGTGCCACAAGGCAAGAATCCGGTAGTATGGGAGTAGGCTCAACGGACCTCTCCTCTGTGTCATACCGCCGGGACAGTGCATCTGCCTTGCCATTCTGGGACCCAGGGATGTACGTGATTTTAAATACGAACCTGGTGAGAAACATACTCCATCGAGCCTGGCGAGGGTTCAGTCTCCTCGCTGCCCGGATGTACTCCAGGTTCCGATGGTCAGTCAAAATGAGGAAAGGGTGTTGAGCCCCCTCAAGCCAATGCCTCCACACCTTAAGGGCCTGAACTACAGCTAACAGCTCCCTGTCCCCAACGTCATAGTTACGCTCCGCCGGGCTGAGCTTTTTGGAGTAAAAAGCACAGGGGCGGAGTTTAGGTGGCGAGCCGGACCGTTGAGAGAGCACGGCCCCTATACCAGCCTCAGACGCGTCCACCTCAACCTGAAAGGGAATTGTGGGATCCGGATGCGCCAGCACCGGAGCCGACGTAAACAGGTCCTTCAGTCTCCCAAAGGCCCTGTCCGCATCAGCTGACCACTGCAGGCGCACCGGACCCCCTTTCAGAAGGGACGTGATGGGAGCTGCCACCTGTCCAAAACCCCGGATAAACCTCCGGTAGTAATTCGCAAAGCCCAAGAACTGCTGCACCTCTTTTACAGTGGTTGGAGTTTGCCAATTACGCACAGCGGACACACGATCCACCTCCATACTCACCCCTGACGCGGACAACCGATAACCCAAAAAGGAGACCGATTCCTGGAAAAACAGACATTTCTCTGCCTTGACATATAGGTCGTGCTCCAACAGCCTCCTCAATACACGTCGCACCAGGGTTACATGCTCGGCTCGGGTAGACGAGTACACCAGAATATCATCAATGTACACGACCACCCCTTGCCCCTGCATATCCCGGAAAATGTCATCTACGAAGGATTGAAAGACTGATGGAGCATTCATCAACCCATATGGCATGACAAGATATTCGAAATGACCTGACGTGGTACTAAACGCTGTTTTCCATTCATCGCCCTCCCTAATGCGCACCAAGTTATACGCGCTCCTGAGATCCAATTTTGTGAAAAACCGCGCCCCATGCAATGACTCCGTCATGGTCGCAATCAGAGGGAGTGGATAACTGTATTTCACAGTAATCTGATTGAGACCACGGTAATCAATGCACGGGCGCAACCCTCCATCTTTCTTTTTCACAAAAAAGAAACTCGAAGAGGCGGGGGAAGTGGAAGGCCGAATGTATCCCTGTCTCAAAGATTCGGCTATGTAGGTCTCCATAGCTTTTCTCTCCTCTTGAGACAAAGGATACACATGGCTCCGTGGGAGCGCTGCTCCTGCCTGAAGATCAATCGCACAATCCCCCTGTCTATGGGGAGGCAACTGCGTCGCCCTAGTTTTGCTAAACACAAGAGCTAAATCCCCATATTCAGGCGGAATGTGCAATGCGGGCACTTGGTTTGGACTTTCCACCGAAGTCGCCCCCACGGAAACACCCAGACATCGCCCCTCACACTGAGCAGACCACCCATCGAGAGCCCTCTGTTGCCACGAAATAGCAGGGTTATGGGTGCTTAACCAGGGAATCCCCAGCACCACTGGGTACGCAGGAGAGTCGATCAGATACAGCTGTATAGTCTCTTCATGACCCCCCTGCGCACACATCCTAAGTGGCGCTGTGACTTCCCTGATCAACCCCGACCCCAATGGACGGCTATCTAAGGCATGAACGGGAAAAGGTTTGTCAACGGGTAGGAGAGGGATCCCTAACTCTAAACAAAACTTTCGATCAACAAAATTCCCAGCTGCGCCTGAATCTACTAGCGCCTTATGCTGGGAATGAGGTGCAACCTGTGGAAAACCAACAGGTATACAAAAGTGCGCAACAGAAAGCTCTGGGTAGGTGGGGCGTCTACTCACCTGGGAGGCCCCCCCAGTGCGTGGCCTGTTGTCTTCTCCCCCGGAGAACCCTCCCCAGCACCTGGCCGCAGTGTGCCCTCCACGACCGCACTTGGTGCAGGAGACAGGCCCCCTCGGGCTCCTCCTACTCCGGTCTCTAGCGCCGGCACCCCCGAGCTCCATAGGACTCGGCTCGGAGGTGCCGGAGGGCGGAATGGACGGACCCCCCTCGGGACGTCCACGGGTGGCCAGCAGGGTGTCTAAACGGATGGACATATCAACCAACTGGTCGAAAGTCAGATGGGTATCCCTGCAGGCCAACTCTCGTTGAACGTCCTCCCGGAGGCTACACCGAAAATGGTCAATGAGAGCCCGTTCATTCCACCCTGCATCTGCCGCTAGAGTCCGGTACTCCAAAGCAAACGCCTGTGCGCTCCTCCTCCCCTGTCTCAAGTGGACTAGCCGCTCCCCCGCCGCTTTGCCCTCAGGTGGATGGTCAAACACGGCCTTGAAGCGGCGGGAGAACTCGGCGTAGGAGATGGTGTTGGCGTCCATCTTCCTCCACTCAGCGTTAGCCCACTCCAACGCCTTTCCCGAGAGACAGGCGATGAGGGCGGAAACGCTCTCGTGTCCCGAGGGCACCGGGTGTACAGTGGCCAGGTAGAGCTCCACCTGCAGGAGGAACCCCTGACACCCGGCAGCTGTTCCGTCATACGCCCTCGGGAGCGAGAGCCGAATCCTCCTGGGTTCCGGACCTGGGGCTGGTGTACCGGCCGATGGGGTGGACAGGGTAGGTGGAGGTGTGGGTACCCTGCTGGCTTCCCATCGGTGCAGGGTGTTGATCACGTCCTGTAGAGCGGTCTCCAGTTGTCTTATCTGGCCCTCCTGCCAATGGATATGCTCCTCGAGCGACACAGGTGTCACAGCCGATCCTGCTGATTCCATAATGGTGTGTTATTCTGTCAGTTGGTGCTGTAGGTGGGTGTGGTGCAGGAATCAGATGCAGGACGCAGAAAGATAAGTCCAATAGACTTTAGTGAACAGCACACTCAAATTCACGAGTCAAACGCCCGGAGGCGAGAAAGTCCGCACACAGGCGAAAACCAAAAGGCGCACAAAACTGTGCGTAAATAACCTCCTAAACACAGAGGAGGAAAATATGAAATGCACAAGGCAAACAGTAGCGCACAAAACACGACAGCGAAACAATAACACACAAACACAGACACACACAACGAGATCTAAATAGAACACTAACGAGGACTAACTAGACACAGGTGTACAACATCAAGACCAAACCAAACGAACATGAAACATAGATCGGTGGCAGCTAGTACTCCGGAGACGACGACCGCCGAAGCCTGCCCGAACCAGGAGGAGGAGCAGCCTCGGCCGAAACCGTGACATCATCGACAAGTAGATATTATAGCCTTTTTAGGTTGTCATGTAAATAATTGATATTGTGTATTTATTGTGTGTGTTCTTGTGTAGCATTTTTCAAATTACCTAGTTAGCTACCTTAGCATGTTTTTATTACTCTTTTTATTTTTATTACCCTATGGCCTTTGTAGCGAACTAGCTAACCAAGGTCTCTCCGGGTTTTTACCACTACTCCGATAAACACAGGTGCATTTTATCATTTTCCGACCTCTGTAAGTGAGAGGCGTTACTAGAGTCATGTGATAAGGTAAGCCCTGTTTGCTAGCTGCTAACAAGCTATTTTGGTTAGGTCAAAGATCTGTGGTTAGCTAGGTGATTATGAAAATTAGCTAGATACCCACCGATTGTAGTTACATGTACAACGCACGTTACCTTCCTTACAAGTAAAAAGAAAACCATCATAGGCTAGCATAATGACTGTTGTGACCATTTTATTGACAAGTCATTAGTGAGCTAGCTAGCTACTTTTTCATGTAGTGACATGCTTGCTAGCGTTCACCCACCAGGGAAGGGATATTTAGCTAGCTAGTTAATGTTAACTCATCGTTCGTGTAGTCAGACTTGCTAGCTAACGTTAGGCCGGCACCATGGCAAGGATAATTGGTTAGTTAGCATGTCACCACTTAGAAAAGTCTGACTACACGAACGGTGAGCTAATGTTAACTAGCTAGCTAACTAAATATCACCTGGTGGGCTAGCTAGTTAGGCACCTTGGTTGGCTAGTTAGCTACATTAGCTACAGTTGGCTAGCTAGCTCAAGAAGGATTTGTGGGCTCAATGTTTTCCCCGTATAAAACACAGAAACGGTTTTGTTCCACGAGTGCATCTGTTGTACATGACTAATCAAATTACCTGTGAAGTCAGTTAGAAATGTCAGCGGGGATGGAAATTAAGCTAGTACTTTTCAGACTGGGCTAGTAGACAATGTGCCAAACTAGCCTGACACAGCCAGTGGCGATTTAGCATGTCAATCTTGGTGGGGCAAACAATAAAAAAAGCCACTACACAACACTAAACAATACATTAATAGCACTAAAACGGTGCCCACAAACTGTTAGGGCCTACATAAAGCTGAGCTTTCTTTTCAGCACCATGGAGCAGTGTTGCCAACTCCTCAGTAAGGAAAGTAGCTATCCTAGAAGTCGCTAAATGATGTCATCGCCTAATTTGCATAATTGGCCATGTGCATGTAATTGTGATGGACGCTGTAGGAGAATAACGTTGTGGGAGAGACCAAAAAATTATAATGAGTACAAAGCTGCGCGAGGACGTGCTTTGGGACGGGGGTGGGGCCTGCAGCACCCGCTGCTCGTTGAGAAGAGTAAGAACGATAGGTGCTTTCATGTCAGAGTCTCCAATAACACCAGAAAAAGTCGCTAGATTTGTCACTAGTCGCTTTTTTGAAAATGTGTCACTAGAGGGGTTTGAATACTCGCTAAATATAGCGACAAAGCCGCTAAGTTGGCAACACTGCCATGGAGTGAATCCTTACCACCGCTACACCTGGCTATCAGCAGAGCCTTGTCTAGCGAAACAGTTAATTCAGCCTAATTTACTGCCTTTAAAAAAAAACTGCAGATATGGCTGACTTGCTTAAACAAATGTGGTTTCTAATGACAATTGAGATGTACAAACTATAGCATAAGGGAACGATGAGTGGATAACAGGCAATCCGTAATTTCGATTAAGACACCCTCAGCAAGGAGATCTGCTGGAAGTGATGTACTCTCTCACCCTGGGGGTAAGATATCATTTAAACATCACAGAAATAAATTCCCACTGTGCCCATGATAAAATGCAATGTGAATTGTGTTGTACTACTGAATGAAACTGAGACCAGCCTTTGTGGTTGAACTTACATTAAATACATTACTTTATTTGGCTGCTTTGAGCAAAACTTGTATGTAATATAACCTATTCTGGGAGCCTAGTGTGTGTATGAACTGTGTGGAATATTTTTGGACCATTGGCTTCCCTGAAAACAGGTACTGACAGGAGGAGCAATATGAGTCTGCCAGAGGTCGTCACGCTGGATGGGGATGGTGATGGAGGCTTTGGTGGGCCACACAACGAAGAAGCAGGTGTCCCTTCCAGTGATGTGGAGCTGACCTTGGACTAGGTGCCAGTAAGGATGGTCTTCACAGAGGTTGTAAGACCCTCCTGCTCCTGGATATATAAATCCTTCGACTTCACTGCCTCTTCAATGGTAAGGTCCCTTACACCATAGGGACACTTGACCTCCACCACTGCTGTGGTGCCAACCAGACCATCCAGTGAGTCACCCAGGATCCCAGACCCCGTGACCCAAAGCCCTGACTCCTGCACAGCCATCCCTGTAGCCATTTGAATGCTTTGATGCCCTCTTTGTTATTTGGGCCCCACTTTACAGACATCCCATCCAACGACTGTGATCTGAGGACCCTTTTTAGCAGCGACGGAGTAACGCGCTTGGCCCTAACCACAGCTCCATAATTGTTGGCCGTCAACCTCCCTCTCCTCATGGTGTGCCGGTTGGGGTTGGTGCGCTGTCCAACTGTTGCCTGCCGTATAGCCTCCTGCTGCGCCACTGACAGCGCCATGCCAGCCAGGATGCCCTTGTTTTTTTAACAATGTCCAGTACAGACAGGGATGATAGGGAGGGTAGCGGTTGTTATAGCTCAGGTTCAAGGAGACATGCTATCGCCCTGGAGACGGTTCCTTAGCCATTGAAGATCCTCCTCTGTGGGCTCTTGAGACAGAGGGTTGTAGTCTTCGGCCGGATACAGGTCCTCCACTGACTGCACCTGGTTGGGCACGGATGGTTTACTCCACTCGCATTCCACATCCGTATGGCCGATATTGTGAGGCATTCGCATATGGTAGAGAGAATCCCCTGGTCACCTGTAGAGACCTGCCAAGAGGAAGGATGTTAACTGCCACATTCCTTTCAATTAAACTTTGAACACCTTGAAATTAATTTGTTGTAAGAAATGTGCTATATAAATAAAGTTTGATTTGATTGACATTACAGCTGTAGAATATTTAATAAACTGTAATTTTCACATGAGGACAAGTGCAGTTTTTCCATAAACATTTAATTGATAACTTGGGATTTTATCACTTGACATATCAATCATATAATGGGAAGGATCCTATAAATCAAGACTGTGTGAATGCATGTACCACTCAGAATAAATAAGTACTGTGCCTTTGAAGATTTGTCTATGGTCATAAAACTGCAATACAGGCTGGATGTCTAAACAAAGTCAATTTTGAATGTCAAGATTCAGATTTATTTAATTAATTATCATCAATGACAACATTCTAGAACTGAGTTATCACTCATCGAAGTCTGGTATCCTGGGTATTCTGATTAATGATTATATAATTGATTAAGTGGCTCTTTCCTTGTAGAATGTTGACAGCTATAGAACATATTGTATTGCTAAGATGCTCGAACTTAACTTAATAGCTACACTCACCGACACAGGATAAACTGTATCCCTCATGCTGGTCCTGACCAAACCAGTAAGTTGTCCCTCACTATAGCTGCACTTCTCCACATGGCCAGACTTATAGTGGTCTTCTCCCCTTTTAATGCTCTGATGCTCATCTTTGAAAAATGCCATAAGGTCAGAAATAGGCACCAAAGTCGACATACTGTACAAACAATTATCTAGGCTAAGTAAAACAAAAATATATTTTGATCTGCTGCTCCGCTAACTAGCTAGCTAAAGTGTCGTCAGCTAAGACCGAGAAAGGGGAAGTAAATTCAAGGATTGGGCACAAAGGCGAGATAGCTGCCAAAAGGTTGAAGGTACGTATCATTAGGATCATAAGAAAATCCATACGTACATTTTTAGGATCGTAAGAGAAGCCAAGCGTGAAACATGAAACGTAAACGTTAAATTAGATAATTTACACGTTCAATTCTTACTTTACATCTCTCTTTACTCCGTTACAGATCTTTTTTTATATGTACAAACTTATGTCAGTAATGTGGCATCTGCAAAGGACATGAACCGACCGTAGCTAGTCGAAGTTAGCGAGTCAATCAAGCAACTCTAGCCCAGACGTTAGAGTTGCTTTGCAGCTTCCGGTTTCATTTCCAAAATAAAAGTCTAGAGCTTGTTTTTGAACTGCATTCAATAACGATGTTATACCAGTAGATGGCGTAGTATAGGCTTGGGCCATCAGCAAATGACTTGTGTGAGAATGATAGACACAGAAGAGCCTTGTCTAGAATAACGGCCTGAGCTGCAAAATAGAAAGTAAATATGATTTAGGCTTTTTCCACTATTTAAATGTGCCATGCTGTTGTGTGTTATTTAATGGCCATATAATTGCATAATTTATTTTTTGTAGCTGCGTTGGGCTCCTGTGGTGATCATGTGACTCTCAGATCCACCTCTACGCAGACGACACCATTTTGTATACATCTGGCCCTTCATTGGACACTGTGTCAACAAACCTCCAAACGAGCTTCAATGCCATACAACACTCCTTCAGTAGCCTCCAACTGCTCTTAAACACTAGTAAAACTAAATGCATGCTCTTCAATCGAACGCTGCTGGCACCCGCCCACCCGACTAGAATCACCACTCTCGACGGGTCTGACCTAGAGTATGTGGACAACTACAAATACCTAGGTGTCTGGTTAGACTGTAAACTCTCCTTCCAGACTCACATTAAGAATCTCCAATCCAAAGTTAAATCTAGAATCAGCTTCCTATTTCGCAACAAAGCCTCCTTCACTCATGCTGCCAAACATGCCCTCGTAAAACTGACTATCCTACCGATCCTTGACTTCGGCGATGTCATTTACAAAATAGCCTCCAACACTCTACTCAGCAAATTGGATGTAGTCTATCACAGTGCCATCCGTTTTGTCTCCAAAGCCCCATACACTACCCACCACTGTGACCTGTACGCTCTTGTTGGCTGGTCCTCACTACATGTTCGTCGTCAAACCCACTGGCTCCAGGCCATCTATAAATCACTGCTAGGCAAATCCCTGCCTTATCTTAGCTCATTGGTCACCATAGCAGCACCCACCCGTAGTCTGCGCTCCAGCAGGTATATCTCATTGGTCATTCCCAAAGCCAACACCTCCTTTGGCCGCCATTCCTTCCAGTTCTCTGCTGCCAATGACTGGAACGAATTGCAAAAATCTCTGAAGCTGGAGACTCTTATCCCCCTCACTAACTTTAAGCATCAGTTGTCAGAGCACCTTACCGATCACTGCACCTGTACACAGCCCATCTGAAATTAGCCCACCCAACTACCTCATCCCTATATTGTTATTTATTTTGCTCTTTTGCACCCCAGTATCTCTATTTGCACATAATCTCTTGCACATCTAGCATACCAGTGTTAATACTAATTGTAATTATTTTGCACTATAGCCTATTTATTGCCTTACCTCCATAACTTGCTACATTTGCACACACTGTATATATATTTTCTGTTGACTTTTTTTTACCCCATATGTAACTCTGTGTTGTTGTTTTTATCGCACTACTATGCTTTATCTTGGCCAGGTCGCAGTTGTAAATGAGAACTTGTTCTCAACTGGCTTACCTGGTTAAATAAAGGTGAAAAAAAAAAAAAAAAAAAAAATGTAACCTAATGAATCACACTTCTTCCAGTATTTGGGAGCATGGACTGTAGGCCTTATATTAGGCATTTTGACTGTTGTATTAGTGAACTCCACTCTGTATGTAGGCTTGTTATAACCATTTGCATTGCACAACCCCATCACACAGAGGCTATATCCATATCAATAAATGAGACAAAACAAAATATTGATTAAGTCTTGGCTATAACCTGTCCTGAGTGAAATAGCCAAGGGGTCCCAAATGGTCAATACTATCTATAGAGTATTCTTAGTGCCAGATCTGTTTTCCATATCATTCACTGCACGTGCTTCTTCAACTATGTAGTGTAACATTTATTTAGAGGCTATATTTAGAGGACTGTGAGCTAGGGTCTCTTTTTAAGGGGAACCCTATAACAAAAAGTTATTAAACACAAATAGAGTTCTAAAATTATTCCGCAAAACACCAGTACCCAAAATGATAGCCTAAATTGCAATGCCTACAAGTTGAAGGCCTATTTTTTATTTGGATAGCCTAAATTAAACATTGAATTATTAAAGTGATAGGCTAAAGAACTTTGGAGAATTTAGATAATTTTGAATACACACATGGATTTCAATAAACAAATGGATAAGACTTCTATTCTTGATTTAGTTCCTATTGCAACGCAGACAAATGACTGAATGGATGACATACTGACTGAACTGAATGAAGGATGAATTAAATGTTCAAATATGTTGGAATGACGAGTTGCATTCATCATGCATGCTCTGCACTTTATTTGTCTAGTACAAATAGGCCTACATGAGGGTATAATGACTCTATGGCTGCATGCCTCCAGAAGGGCATCTTCTGAGGCTGAGGGGTGCTTTTCCGAAGGCGCATGGTGCTGTGGTGCTGCATGGAGATCACAAGCTCTTCAACTGGGCAGCAGTGTCGCGATGGAGGGAATAGCCTATACGGAGACTACTTAAGACCACTGCAACAGAGTTATTGTAAAGTGTGGGAATAAGCCAGACTTAGCCTACGTTTAACCTCTCCCTTGTTCATTTCAAAGTCCATATGTTTATGACCCGATTCATATAAATCATGTCAAATTATTTTAAATGCATATTAACCACTCCTACAGAAATGCTTTGGCAAGATTTTGAGTGATGAAATAAATATCAAAATATTCTATAAAAAAATATTTTGAGTTGCAACGACTCCAGTGGTCATACATAATTAATAGATTAACCAAAAATCTATTATTATTATTATTATTATTATATATATTATATATATGTTTCATTAGTCCTGGTAGATACTACTTGCTCTGAATGAGTTGTACAAGGCCATTAATCAACAGGAAAACGCTCATCCAGATGCAGCGCTCCTAGTGGCCGGGGACTTTAATGCAGGGAAACTTAAATCCGTTCTACCTAATTTCTACCAGCATGTTAAATGTGCAACCAGAGGGAAAAAAACTCTAGACCACCTTTACTCCACACACAGAGACGCATACAAAGCTCTCCCTCGCCCTCCATTTGGCAAATCTGACCATAACTCTATCCTCCTGATTCCTGCTTATAAGCAAAAACTGAAGCAGGAAGCACCAGTGATTCGGTTAATAAAAAAGTGGTCAGATGACGCAGATGCTAAGCTACAGGACTGTTTTGCTAGCACAGACTGGAACATGTTCCGGGATTCTTCAGACAGCATTGAGGAGTACACCACATCAGTCACTGGCTTCATCAATAAGTGCATCGATGATGTCGTCCCCACAGTGACCGTACGTACATACCCCAACCAGAAGCCATGGATTACAGGAAACATCCGCACTGAGCTAAAGGGTAGAGCTGCCGCTTTCAAGGAACGGGACTCTAACCCGGACGCTTATAAGAAATCCCGCTATGACCTCCGACGAACCATCAAACAGGCAAAGAGTCAATACAGGTCTAAGATTGAATCATACTACACTGGCTCTGACGCTCGTCGGATGTGGCAGGGCTTGAAAACTATTACAGACTACAAAGGGAAGCACAGCCGCGAGCTGCCCAGTGACACAAGCCTACCAGACGAGCTAAACCACTTCTATGCTCGCTTCGAGGCAAGCAACACTGAAGCATGCATGAGAGCACCAGCTGTTCCGGATGACTATGTGATCACGCTCTCCGTAGCCGATGTGAGTAAGACTTTTAAGCAGGTCAACATTCACAAGGCCGCAGGGCCAGACGGATTACCAGGACGTGTACTCCGAGCATGTGCTGACCAACTGGCAAGTGTCTTCACTGACATTTTCAACATGTCCCTGACTGAGTCTGTAATACCAACATGTTTCAAGCAGACCACCATAGTCCCCGTGCCCAAGAACTCTAAGATAACCTGCCTAAATGACTACCGACCCGTAGCACTGACGTCTGTAGCCATGAAGTGCTTTGAAAGACTGGTCATGGCTCACATCAACAGCATAATCCCAGAAACCCTAGACCCACTCCAATTTGCATACCGCCCCAACAGATCCACAGATGATGCAATCTCTATCGCACTCCACACTGCCCTTTCCCACCTGGACAAGAGGAACACCTACGTGAGAATGCTATTCATTGACTACAGCTCAGCATTCAACACCATAGTGCCCTCTAAGCTCATCACTAAGCTAAGGATCCTGGGACTAAACACCTCCCTCTGCAACTGGATCCTGGACTTCCTGACGGGCCACCCCCAGGTGGTAAGGGTAGGTAACAACACATCTGCCACACTGATCCTCAACACGGGGGCCCCTCAGGGGTGCGTGCTCAGTCCCCTCCTGTACTCTCTGTTCACCCATGACTGCATGGCCAGGCACGACTCCAACACCATCATTAAGTTTGCCGACGACACAACAGTGGTAGGCCTGATCACCAACAACGATGAGACAGCCTATAGGGAGGAGGTCAGAGATCTGGCCGTGTGGTGCCAGGACAACAACCTCTCCCTCAACGTGACCAAGACAAAGGAGATGATTGTGGACTACAGGAAAAAAAAGAGGACTGAGCACGCCCCCATTCTCATCGACGGGGCTGTAGTGGAACAGGTTGAGAGCTTCAAGTTCCTTGGTGTCCACATCACCAACGAACTATCATGGTCCAAACACACCAAGACAGTCGTGAAGAGGGCACGACAAAGCCTATTCCCCCTCAGGAGACTAAAAAGATTTGGCATGGGTCCTCAGATCCTCAAAAAATTATACAGCTGCACCATCGAGAGCATCCTGACTGGTTGCATCACCGCCTGGTATGGCAACTGCTTGGCCTCTGACCGCAAGGCACTACAGAGGGTAGTGCGTACGGCCCAGTACCTCACTGGGGCAAAGCTCCCTGCCATTCAGGACCTCTATACCAGGCGGTGTCAGAGGAAGGCCCTCAAAATTGTCAAAGACTCCAGCCACCCTAGTCATAGACTGTTCTCTCTGCTACCGCACGGCAAGCGGTACCGGAGTGCCAAGTCTAGGTCCAAAAGACTTCTCAACAGCTTCTACCCCCAAGCCATAAGACTCCTGAACAGCTAATCATGGCTACCCGGACTATTTGCACTGCCCCCCCACCCCATCCTTTTTACGCTGCTGCTACTCTGTTAAGTATTTATGCATAGTCACTTTAACTCTACCCACATGTACATATTACCTCAACTACCTCAACTAGCCGGTGCCCCCGCACATTGACTCTGCAACGGTACCCCCCTGTATATATAGCCTCCCTACTGTCACTTTATTTTACTGTATATATAGCCTCCCTACTGTCACTTTATTTTACTTCTGCTCTTTTTTTCTCAACACTTTTTTTGTTGTTGTTTTATTCTTACTTTTTTTGTTTAAAATAAATGCACTGTTGGTTAAGGGCTGTAAGTAAGCATTTCACTGTAATGTCTGCACCTGTTGTATTCGGCGCATGTGACCAATAAAATTTGATTTGATTTGATTTGGTTATGATTTCAGAAATAGCCCAGAGAATGGGATGGTGCAATATTGAATTTGTCATATTTTGATAAGGTGCATGCATGGGGATGCCAATGCTGTAGAGGTACACCTAGCGGATTGAAACTTCACTGTTGTAGGCATAATACAGCTAGTGCTATCTAGACTTCTGCTGGCAAACTAATCCATTACATTAGCTACCTAAATGTGAAGTAAACTCAACTGAGTAATAGAGAATGGAGACTTTTAACTTAAACTTGCAGAATACCTCTTTCCGGTTTCCCTGACTTCCGGTTTTTATACTGTGTTATGCGTGTTCTCGTAGCCCTCCTCACAGGCTGTTTGATGTACGTTTTTTTTGTTGGTGAGATGAAACTGCCAAAACTCTGAAAGGTATTATTGTACGTCAGAATTGCAACACAAGATTTGATCAAGCCTAAAATGTTAGTCCGTAATCGTAACATGGTGTTTGTATGTTCACAGATGAAATTTCACGTTTATGTTTCATGCTTCACGCATGGCTTTTCTTACGATCCTAACAATTTACGTATGGATTTTCTTACAATCCTAATGATACGTACATTCAACCTTTTGGCAGGTATCTCGCTCCATACAAAGGTCTCTGACCACATGGTAGCTGACATTACTAGAGATTATGTGCAGGAGCTTCCTGCAGGAATTTGTAGTCTTGCTGAGGTCTTCTCTGTTGCTAATTAGTATTTTTTTTTTTATTGAGTAAATTGAGGCGACTATATTGAGGAAAAACACCTCGTCTGAGAGAGAATTACATGGCTATCAAAATGTCACGCCTGTGTAAGTCTACACGAAACACAGACCTTATATGAAGTAGTTCAAACATTTCAGACACAAAAATTAATGGGGAAAAAACGATTGGAACCATTAATGGGTTTTACCGCTAGGTTTTCTGGGTATTATGACACGTCCTATGACACGTCTGTCACCCCTTTTCCCGGGAACTGCTCGCAGGTGTCTGTTAGTTGTAACAACAGTAACTATGGGCGGAGTTGTCGGAGAGAAGCAGCGAATCAGCATCCAAAACGTTTGTGACACATATCGGCACGACTGGTCAGTCAGATTCGGTAGGCAGTCAGATCTGACACCGGCTAAGGTTATAACATTGACATGCCTATTCACTGGCCCATCAACCCAGCCAGGCAATTTATAAACTTGATCTCCACTGTAAAAAAGCATCTAGACATTATCTCTCATTTCTTTTAGACTAGCATTTGGTTTTCAACAGCAGACATTTGCAACATTGTTTAAATATTGAAATTAGATCTCCAGCTGTCCTATAGTAGGCCTAATGAACGTGTCGGGAGTCGGACGAGACAGGCAGCTTTTCTAAGCCAGTCGAAATCATGAATCAGCAAAATCTTCATGGATATATACAAAGAAATGTAAATAGAAATACAGTTCAAACGAAATGAGATGCAGCTAGTTTGCTGTCTTTCCAGCATCAATTTTAAGTTTTTGTGCTAGCTGTGTAGTTGGCTAGCTCCTCTGAAATCGTGCATCATTAGCTCATTGTTATCAGCTTAAACAAATGCAGCTAGGCCTACTTTGCTGTTATTCTGGTTGTTTGACGTGAGCTGAAGTTGTTTATCTAGCAAGCAAGGGATAATAATACAAATCCCACAAATAATTTAAAAAATCCTACAAAATGTGTGAACTAGGCCTTTATTACTCCAGTAATCCCCCCTCATGGAAGGATGAAATAGTATGATAAATTCATCAAAATAACGTTTTTGATGAAAATACAGTGCATTCGGAAAGTATTCAGACCCCTTCACTTTTTCCACATTTTGTTACAGCCTTATTCTAAAAAAAAAAAAATATTCCTCAATCTACACACAATACCTCATAATGACAAAGCAAAAACAGTTTTGTAGAAATGTAAAAAAAATAATAACAATAATTTAAAAAACACGGAAATATCAGACCCTTTACTCAGTACTTTTATTGAAGGACCTTTGGCAGTGATTACAGCCTTGAGGCTTCTTGGGTGTGCAGCTTGGCACACCTGCATTTGGGGAGTTTCTCCCATTCTTCTCTGCAGATCCTCTCAAGCTCTGTCAGGTTGGATGGGGAGCGTCGCTGCACAGCTATTTTCAGGTCTCTCCGGAGATTTTCAATCAGGTTCAAGTCCGGGCTCTGGCTGGGCCACTCAAGGGCATTCAGAGACTTGTTCCGAAGCCACTCCTGCGTTGTCTTGGCTCTGTGCTTAGGGTCATTGTCCTGTTGGAAGGTGAACCTTCGCCCCAGTCTGAGGTCCTGAGCACTCTGGAGCAGGTTTTCATCAAGGATCTCTCTGTACTTTGCTCTGTTCATCTTTGCCTCGATCCTGACTAGTCTCCCAGTCCCTGCTGCTGAAAAACATCCCCACAGCATGATGCTGCCACCACCATGCTTCACCATAGGGATGGTATTGGCCAGGTGATGAGTGGTGCCTGGTTTCCTCCAGACGTGACGCTTGGCATTCAGGCCAAATAGTTCAATCTTGGTTTCATCAGACCAGAGAATCTGGTTTCTCATGGTTTGAGAGTCCTTTAGGTGCCTTTTGGCAAACTCCAAGCGGTCTGTCATGTGCCTTTTACTGAGGAATGGCTTCCGTCTGGCCACTCTACCATAAAGGCCTGATTGATGGAATGCTGCAGAGATGGTTGTCCTTCTGGAAGGTTCTTCCATCTTCACAGAGGAACTCTGGAGCTCTGTCAGAGTGACCATCGTGTTCTTGGTCACCTCCCTGACCAAGGATCTCTCCCCCGGTTGCTCAGTTTGGCAGGGCGGCCAGCTCTAGGAAGAGTCTTGGTGGTTCAAAACTGGAGGCCACTGTGTGCTTGGGGACCTTCAATGCTGCAGAAATGTTTTGGTACCCTTCCCCAGATATGTGCCTTGATACAATCCTGTCTCGGAGCTCTACGGACAATACCTTCGACCTCATGGCTTGGTTTTTGCTCTGACATGCACTGTCAACAGTGGGACCTTATATAGACATGCCTTTCCAAATCATGTCCAATCAATTTAATTTACCACAAGTGGACTACAATCAAGTTGTAGAAACATCTCAAGGATGATCAATGGAAACAGGATGCACCTGAGCTCAATTTCGAGTCTCATAGCAAAGGGTCTGAATACTTACAGTGGGGGAAAAAAGTATTTAGTCAGCCACCAATTGTGCAAGTTCTCCCACTTAAAAAGATGAGAGAGGCCTGTAATTTTCATCATAGGTACACGTCAACTATGACAGACAAAATGAGGAAAAAAAATCCAGAAAATCACATTGTAGGATTTTTTATGAATTTATTTGCAAATTATGGTGGAAAATAAGTATTTGGTCACCTACAAACAAGCAAGATTTCTGTCTCTCACAGACCTGTAACTTCTTCTTTAAGAGGCTCCTCTGTCCTCCACTCGTTACCTGTATTAATGGCACCTGTTTGAACTTGTTATCAGTATAAAAGACACCTGTCCACAACCTCAAACAGTCACACTCCAAACTCCACTATGGCCAAGACCAAAGAGCTGTCAAAGAACACCAGAAACAAAATTGTAGACCTGCACCAGGCTGGGAAGACTGAATCTGCAATAGTAAGCAGCTTGGTTTGAAGAAATCAACTGTGGGAGCAATTATTAGGAAATGGAAGACATACAAGACCACTGATAATCTCCCTCGATCTGGGGCTCCACGCAAGATCTCACCCCGTGGGGTCAAAATGATCACAAGAACGGTGAGCAAAAATCCCAGAACCACACGGGGGAACCTAGTGAATGACCTGCAGAGAGCTGGGACCAAAGTAACAAAGCCTACCATCAGTAACACACTACGCCGCCAGGGACTCAAATCCTGCAGTGCCAGACGTGTCCCCCTGCTTAAGCCAGTACATGTCCAGGCCCGTCTGAAGTTTGCTAGAGTGCATTTGGATGATCCAGAAGAGGATTGGGAGAATGTCATATGGTCAGATGAAACCAAAATAGAACTTTTTGGTAAAAACTCAACTCGTCGTGTTTGGAGGACAAAGAATGCTGAGTTGCATCCAAAAAACACCATACCTACTGTGAAGCATGGGGGTGGAAACATCATGCTTTGGGGCTGTTTTTCTGCAAAGGGACCAGTACGACTGATCCATGTAAAGGAAAGAATGAATGGGGCCATGTATCGTGAGATTTTGAGTGAAAACCTCCTTCCATCAGCAAGGGCATTGGAGATGAAACGTGGCTGCGTCTTTCAGCATGACAATGATCCCAAACACACCGCCCGGGCAATGAAGGAGTGGCTTCGTAAGAAGCATTTCAAGGTCCTGGAGTGGCCTAGCCAGTCTCCAGATCTCAACCCCATAGAAAATCTTTGGAGGGAGTTGAAAGTCCGTGTTGCCCAGCGACAGCCCCAAAACATCACTGCTCTAGAGGAGATCTGCATGGAGGAATGGGCCAAAATACCAGCAACAGTGTGTGAAAACCTTGTGAAGACTTACAGAAACGTTTGACCTGTGTCATTGCCAACAAAGGGTATATAACAAAGTATTGAGAAACTTTTGTTATTGACCAAATACTTATTTTCCACCATAATTTGCAAATAAATTCATAAAAAATCCTACAATGTGATTTTCTGGAATTTCTTTCCTCATTTTGACTGTCATAGTTGACTTGTACCTATGATGAAAATTACAGGCCTCTCTCATCTTTTTAAGTGGGAGAACCTGCACAATTGGTGGCTGACTAAATACTTTTTTCCCCCACTGTATATGAAGCAAGCAATAGAACCCTTTTTGGTTCTATCCAGAACCTTATTTTCTAAGTCTAAGATGTTAGGTGACTTGGTGAGAGGTATCAGTAGCTTCATTGGGCAGGCCCGGCACCTGAGGGGCCATTTTAAATCAGTGGGGGCTACAACTGGTATCGCTTTAGAGCCCTAAAAGATAAGGTAGATTGGTCCTACTACTGTTCAAATGTACAAAAATGTATCTGAAATGTAGCCATACACATCAACAACTGTCGTTTTATATATAACACAAGAAAGATATTGGCCTCGGCCCCCATTGCGACATCCAAGTGTAACGAAATGCAGCTGTATCTGCCTACCAACACCCACAGATCAGCTTGACAGGATGAGCATCACTAGGCTATCAAAGATTCTTACAGGCTACATAACTTAACATTCATTAATTTGAAGAAAATACAACTATAGGCTACATTTCTGTCAAATTTGTGACACTATGCAATGAGTAAGCTGTGATAGGAGAACTGAGGATGGATCAACAGCATTGTAATAGTAACCGAATTGACCGAGTGAAAAGAAGGAAGCCTGTACAGAATACAAAATATTCCAAAACATGCATCCTGTTTGCAAAAAAGGCACTAAAGTAATACTGCAACAAATGTGACAAAGGAATTAACATTTGTCCGGAATGCAAAGTGTTATGTTTGGGGCAACTCCCATTAAACACATCATTGAGTACCACTCTCCATATTTTCAAGCACAGTGGCTGCATCATCTTATGGGTATGCTTATAATTGTTAAGGACTGGGGAGTTTTTCAGGATAAAAAAGAAACGTACTGGAGCTATGCACAAGCAAAATCCTAGGGGAAACCCTGGTTCAGTCTGCTTTCCACCAGACACTGGGAGATG
Source organism: Coregonus lavaretus (assembly GCF_964263955.1). Taxonomy (NCBI): domain Eukaryota; kingdom Metazoa; phylum Chordata; class Actinopteri; order Salmoniformes; family Salmonidae; genus Coregonus; species Coregonus lavaretus. Next base: position 2,602,757 of record NC_140017.1, on the reverse strand, counting down.
AATTCACCTTTCAGCAGGACAAAAACCTAAAACACAAGGCCAAATCTACACTGGAGTTGCTTACAAAGAAGACATTGAATGTTCCTGAGTGGCTGAGTTACAGTTTTGACTTAAATCTACTTGAAAGTCTATGGCAAGACCTGAAAATGGTTGTCTAGCAATGATCAACAACCAATTTTACAGAGCTTGAAGAAATTTGAAAATAATAATGGGCAAATGTTGCACAATCCAGGTTTGGAAAGTTCTTAGAGAAATACCCAGAAAGACTCACAGCTGTAATCACTGCCAAAGGTGCTTCTATAAAGTACTAACTCAGGGGTGTGAATACTTATGTAAATTAGATACTTTGGTATTACATTTTCAATGAATTTGCTAAAATTCTAACAACATATTTTCACTTTGTCATTATGGGGTATTGTGTGTAGATAGATATTTTGAATTCAGACTGTAACACAACTAAATAGGGAATAAGCCAAAGAGTATGAATACTTTCTGAATGCCCATTTATGCACATTACATTAAAAAAATCAGCAAAACAACCAGTAGCATAAAGATTGTAAGCCAAAAACCATTTAGAAGAGTTGCCATCAAGTCAATTGCATCCAAACTTCCTCACAAAGGAAGCTCATTCACTGCAAGAAACTCCACAATTGCTGACACATAGCCGACTTCTTCCTAGCTGCTCTGTATTCACAAGAGTGGATATTTCTTGAGCTTGGTGTTTGTATTGTATAAATAATTTCAAATGCTCTTTATAAGAGGCATGCTTCGCTAGTCCTTTAGTGTTGCCATTGTCATGTTTCCAACTTGAGTAGCCAGTTTTAGTGAAAGCTCTGTCCGAATAAACATTGAAGCCACTCTCTAGTCTAGCATTCAAGCCACTCTCTGTGATTGAACCAGGCGCTACAAAAAGCCTGCTTTTTCCCACTGAACATGCGGCTTGGGTAAGTGTCAAGACAAACAGGTGCTTGATGTGGTGGAACCCTTATTCAGCGCTACCTAAACTTAACGAAGCTAGGTACTAGCTAGCCTAGCAGCTGTAGCTAGCTCTCTTCAAAAGTGACCAAGTTTTTTCCCTCTCTGTGAGAAAAAAACGGTAAATTTGACCGCGCCCTGGTATCCAATGAGCTTCCTAAACCCCCCCCCCCCCCCCCCACCCCTCCTCAGTGGACACCCGGGATATAGCCTTGGTCCCGGTCTGCACTACTGGCAGGCCTGGCATGGTAATTAATAATAATAATAATCATCATCATCATTTGGCAGGAGTTTATATTTGTCCTGTTACACACCAGAGTGTATTGGAAATGTGTTTTTTGCATATCCCAACTCCCCCGAGACACCCACAGGCAGTCAGGTCACGGCCAGGGCCATTGTACAGCATCCCTGGAGAAATTAGGGTTAAGTGCCTTCCTCAAGACACAAATTCTATCTGAGGGGGCCATGCCCTGTCATTGGGTTTAATTTAGGCCTGAATCACTCATGATAGTAGCTTATCCATAGCGATTCAGTGAGTCAGCGCTGTGGTCCAGTGGCACACACCCACTGCCCTCAGCCCACGAGCATCCCGCATAACCCAGACGTCACTTTCATTAGATGAACGAGATGCATTTAATTTACTAATGCTTGTTTCATGTTTTATACTCAGATGTAATGTTTTTTCGCCCATGATTAGTTACTTCTTCATGAAAAAATAAATGCATTGTTACTTTTTCATAAAATAAAATAAATAAATATATTATTCCTACTTGAAATTATTCTCATGTATTAGGTTGCTTTTTCGATTAGGGAAAGAGGCTGTTGAATGCAAAGAACAGGGTAGCTGAAACCCCAGAATCACTGTGTCGTGTCTAGTTGTTGTGTTGTGTCTAGTTGTTTTTCTCCCTCACCTGGACCCATGCCATATCCTTAATGTAGACCAACAATGGTCTATTTAAATGTTCCTCTACTATTATGCCAGCCAGTATCAGATGGAGAATTCATTCAGCTGCGTGTTACTCAGACAGAAGGTGAATGGGGGAGAAAAAAAATACCCACCAGACAGTCTTTGAAGGCTATAGCTTCCAAGGGGGCCAGAGGGAGAAAACATGCACAGAATATACATTTGCACTGAGCTGACATTAAGAGACTGTTTATCTGATCCTGACATTATTGAAATCTCTTTAGAAATCCACATACAGTGGCTTGCGAAAGTATTCACCCCCTTGGCAATTTTCCTATTTTGTTGCCTTACAACCTGGAATTAAAATAGATTTTTATTTGGATTTCATGTAATGGACATACACAAAATAGTCCAAATTGGTGAAGTGAAATGAAAAAAAATACTTCAAAACAATAAATAACGGAAAAGTGGTGCGTGCATATGTATTCACCCCCTTTGCTACGAAGCCCCTAAATAAGATATGGTGCAACTAATTACCTTCAGAAGTCACATAATTAGTTAGATTGCACACAGGTGGACTATATTTAAGTGTCACATGATCTCAGTATATATACACCTGTTCTGAAAGGCCCCAGTGTCTGCAACACCACTAAGCAAGGGGCACCACCAAGCAAGCGGCACCATGAAGACCAAGGAGCTCTCCAAACAGGTTAGGGACAAAGTTGTGGAGAAGTACAGATCAGGGTTGGGTTATAAAAAATATAAGAAACTTTGAACATCCCATGGAGCACCATTAAATCCATTATTCAAAAATTTAAAGAATATGGCACCACAACAAACCTGCCAAGAGAGGGCCGCCCACCAAAACTCATGGACCAGGCAAGGAGGGCATTAATCAGAGAGGCAACAAAGACACCAAAGATAACCCTGAAGGAGCTGCAAAGCTCCACAGCTGAGATTGGAGTATCTGTCCATAGGACGACTTTAAGCCGTACACTCCACAGAGCTGGGCTTTACGGAAGAGTGGCCAGAAAAAAGCCATTGCTTAAAGAAAATAATAAGTTCGCCAAAAGGCATGTGGGAGACTCCCCAAACATATGGAAGAAGGTACTCTGGTCAGATGAGACTAAAATTGAGCTTTTTGTCCATCAAGGAAAACGCTATGTCTGGCGCAAACCCAACACCTCTCATCACCCCGAGAACACCATCCCTACAGTGAAGCATGGTGGTGGCAGCATCATGCTGTGGGGATGTTTTTCATCGGCAGGGACTGGGAAACTGGTCAGAATTGAAGGAATGATGGATGGCGCTAAATACAGGGAAATTCTTGAGGGAAACCTGTTTCAGTCTTCCAGAGATTTGAGACTGGGACGGAGGTTCACCTTCCAGCAGGACAATGACCCTAAGCATACTGCTAAAGCAACACTTGAGCGGTTTAATGGGAAACATTTAAATGCCTTGGAACGGCCTAGTCAAAGCCCAGACCTCAATCCAATTGAGAATCTGTGGTATGACTTAAAGATTGCTGTACACCAGCGGAACCCATCCAACTTAAAGGAGCTGGAGCAGTTTTGCCTTGAAGAATGGGCAAGAATCCCAGTGGCTAGATGTGCCAAGCTTATAGAGACATACCCCAAGAGACTTGCAGCTGTAATTGCTGCAAAAGATGGCTCTACAAAGTATTGACTTTGGGGGGGGTTGAATAGTTATTCCGGTTTTGTGTCTTATTTCTTGTTTGTTTCACAACAAAAAATATTTTGCATCTTCAAAGTGGTAGGTATGTTGTGTAAATCAAATGATACAAACCCCCCAAAAATCAATTTTAATTCCAGGTTGTAAGGCAACAAAAAAGGAAAAATGCCATGGGGGGTGAATACTTTCGCAAGCCACTGTAACTACAATGTTGTTGATCCATCCTCCGGTATATCCTATAACAGCAATTCAACTCAGTAACTGTTTTAAAATCACCAGCAACTGAGTTAGGAAGGACACCTGTATTTTTGTAGTGACTGGGTGTATTGAAACCATCCAAAGTGTAATTAATAACTGCACCATGCTCAAAGGGATATTCAAAGTCTGATTTTGTTTTACCCATCTACCAATAGGTGCCCTTCTTTGCGGACCATTGGAAAACCTCCCTTGTTTTTGTGGTTGAATCTGTGCTTGAAATTCACTGCTCGACTGAGGGACCTTAATTGAACATAATTGTATGTGTGGGGTACAGAGATGGGGCAGTCATTTAAAAATCATGTTAAACACTATTATTGCACACAGAGTGAGTCCATGCAACTTATTATGTGACTTGCAGATTTGTACTCCTGAACTTATTTAGGCTTTCCATAACAAAAGGGTTGAATACTTATTGACTCAAGACATTTCAGCTTTTCATTATGGGGTATTGTGTGTAGATCAGTGACACATAATCCCAATTTAATACATTTTAAATTCAGGCTGTAATACAACAAAATGTGGGAAAAGTCAAGGGGTGTGAATGTTTTCTTAAGACACTTTAAATGCATCAACCTAATTCCCATATCTCTCACCATTGGCAACCTTTTCCACTTTCTGCACTCACACTGCCACCGTTTGTTAATTACAGGTAGAGAGACACATGTTAACGATAAAGATAGAGATAATTCAGACCATAATATAATTCCTTTTCCCAGCATTTCCTGTTTTGCGCACCCTTACTACTGCAGTGTACAATATGTCCTCTTTTTTATGTTTGGGAAATTACAGAAAGGGTGGATACTTCACAGATATATTAATTGCAACCTTTAAGTTTGAGAGAATTGTCTTTGTGTGGGAAAGGGCACACCCACTGGGAATAAAGAGCCGAATGGAGATACATGATCCTCCTGAGAGATAGAGAGAGAGAGAGAGAGAGAGAGAGAGAGAGAGAGAGAGAGAGAGAGAGAGAGAGAGAGAGAGAGAGAAGAATTACACTAGTCTTTATAACTCTAACAGTGGGAATTTTGCACAAATTGACATAATTAAGTCAGGCATTCGTAACAAAACACATTACAAAGAAAGCAGCAAATTATTTTTTTTATTCCTTCCAGCTCATAGTGGAGAAATGGGCCTCAACAGTGCATCTCCAGCAAACGCTGTGAATTCTTGGTGGTCCTGCCATGTTCATCTCCTTCTCATGTGTCCTTCTCCATATCTTCTTTGGGTGGCAAACCTACCTTTCCATAAAGGGCACCACCAACTGGACTTGCATAGTACTGACATTCACTTGTATTCTACTGCCATTATTGTGCAACTCGATCACAAAAATATAACCTGGTAGATGGTTAATACTGTATATTTATTAGATCATTTTTTAAAATTAGATTCAATAATTTCAGATGATAACCTTGATTTTAAATGGTCATATGAAATCTATACTACCTTCAGAGAGCATTCACACCCCTTGACTTTTTCCGCATTTTGTTGTGTTACATCCTACATTTTAATGGATTAAATTGAGATGTTGTGTCACTGGCCTATACACAATACCCCATACTGTCAAAGTGGAATTATGCTTTTCGAAATGTTTACAAATTAATAAAAAGCTGAAATATCTTGAGTCAGTAAGTATTCAACCCCTTTGTTATGGCAAGTCTAAATAGGTTCAGGAGTACAAATTTGCTAAACACGTCACATAATAAGTTGCATGGACTCACTCTGTGTGCAATAATAGCGTTTAACATAATTTTTGAATGACTACCTCATCTCTGTACCCCACACATACAATTATCTGTAAGGTCCCTCAGTCGAGCAGTGAATTTCAAACACAGATTCAACCACAAAGACCAGGGAGGTTTTCCAATGCCTTGCAAATGCTTCTTTATGTACAGGCTTCCTTCTTTTCACTCTGTCATTTAGGTTAGTATTGTGGAGTAACTAAACTGTTGTTGATCCATCCTCAGTTTTCTCCTATCACAGCCATTAATCTGCAACTGTTTTATTGGTAGATGGGTGAAGAAAAAAAAAGCAGACATTGAATATCCCTTTGAGCATGGTGAAGTTATTAATTACACTTTGGCTGGTATATCAATACACCCAGTCACTACAAAGATACAGGCGTCCTTCCTAACTCAGTTGCCGGAGAGGTAGGAAACCGCACAGTGATTTCACCTTGAGGCCAATGGTGACTATAAAACAGTTACAGAGTTGAATGGCTGTGATAGGAGAAAACTGAGGATGGATCAACAACATTGTAGTTACTCCACAATACTAACCTAAATGACAGAGTGAAAAGAAGAAAGCCTGTATATAATACAAATATTCCAAAACATGCATCCTGTTTGCAATAAGGCACTTAAGTAAAACTGCAAAATAATGTGGCAAAGAAATTAACTTTATGTCCTGAATACAAAGCGTTATGTTTGGTGCAAATCCAACACAACACATCACTGAGTACCACTCTTCATATTAAGCATGGTGGTGGCTGCATCATGTTATGGGTATGCTTGTAATCGGCAAGGATTAGGGAGTGTTTTTAGGATAAAAATAAACGGAGTAGGCAAAATCCTAGAGGAAAACCTGGTTCTGTCTGCTTTCCAACAGACACTAGGAGAAAAATTAACCTTTCAGCAGGACAATACCCTAAAACACAAGGCCAAATATACACTGGAGTTGCTTATCAAGACGACATTGAATGTTCCTGAGTGTCTTAGTTAATTTAAACTTAAATCGACTTGAAAATGTCTGTCTAGCAATGGTCAGCAACCAACTTGACAGAGCTTGAAGAATTGTTTTAAGAATAATGGGCAAATATTGTACAATCCAGCAAAGCTGTAATCACTGCCAATGGTGATTCTAACATGTACTGACTCAGGTGTGTGAATACCCATGTAAATGAGATATTTCCATATTTCACTTTCAATAAATGTGCTAAAATGTATACAATCATGTTTTCACTTTGTCATTATGGGGTATTGTGTGCAGATAGGTAAAACATTTTTAAAAATCATTTTGAATTCAGGCTTTAACACAACAAAATGTGGAATAATTCAAGAGGTATGAATACTTTCTGAAGGCACTGCATGTACTGTGTAAATATTTATCGAAGTCAACCTAATGCCTTATGTAGCTTATGGTAAATCTTCAAATAAACAACAAAAACAATTATTTTAAAAAAGACCTTTATTTAAGACATTCCTGAATGTCAGCTGCATTTGTTATCAGAGTGGTATTCAAAGAACAATAAAAAGACCTTGTGACAAACATATGAAAAAATATCCTTTAAAACAAATACAGAAACAAAAAATGACACTAGCTCCCAGAAATCTGATTTGAGAGATGCACACCTAAAGATAATGTATTACTTTGAGAGATGCACACCTAAAGATAATGTATTACTTCCATACTGATGTATAATCCTCCAAAGCAGTTACAGGCAAGGGCAACAACAACAAAATAACAAAAAACAAGACATGTAGTGTTAACTTTAACCAGTTAGGGAGCGTAACACCACCCATCATTAAAACATTAAATATACACACTGCCTAATTCATGTGTTCTCGTTGCATCTGGGTCTGTTTGGAGATGTAAGGTGTGTACATTAGGGTTACATAGCATTAAACAAGAATGTAAGCTCCAACAGCAGGGAGGCTACTCGTCATCATCCTCATCGTCGTCGTCTTCTTCCTCCTCCTCCTCTTCGTCATCAGCAGCTGCGGAGGAGGCCGTATCCACTCTACCATTGGTGCGGTATGATGCGATATCCTGTGGGACATAACATAATTATTTATAGAGCCCGACTGATATGTTTGGATCCAATACCGATATATCTGCCGACATACTATTTTAAAGCGGGAAAATTAAGTGTACTTTTCCCACACTGAATTCTCAAATTGCGATCCAAAAGAGCAATTGTCCAAGAAATATGCTTCAAATGTTGGTTAATTACATTGTGACAATGACTATTGAATAGAGGATAATCCAGAAAAGCAGGAATTCCAGTCCGTGAAAAGCCCATCTCTGTAAGTTGTAATAGAGCCCTGCTAACCTTGTCGTATTTCTCCTTCAGCGTGGCAGCCTTCTTCTCGTATGGCTTCTTCTCCTCAGCTGCAGAGCTGTTCCACATCACTCCCAGCTTCTTAGCAGTGTCTCCGATGGACAGGCCTGGGTGCTCACTCTTTATCTTGGCACGGAAGTCAGCACAGAAGATGAAGAACGCAGACCTGAGAAACAAAAACAAAAGAAAACAATGTAAATTCACAGGGAAGTTTAATTCGCCTCTAGAATTGCTATCCAGTCTGCCATGCAAACCCAGTAAATGATGGTACGTACGGCGGTCTCTTGGGGGCATTGGGATCCTTAAACCTCTTCTTTTTCTGGCCATTGGGTGGGATGTAGTTCTTCATTTCGCTCTCATAGCGGACCTTGTCTTGCTTTGCCATGTCTTCAAACTTGCCTTTTTCTTTAGGAGACAAGGGCTGGATGTAGAGGTATAAATTCAGATTACACATCTACATGGCCACAAGGTCACTCAAGTGTAACAAAACATACCAAGGTGGAAATAAATCCATAACCATTCTGAATATGTACCAGAAACATGTCACTTCACAATCATTCACTGGTGTGTAATGCTACCTTCCATCGCTCTGAGCATTTCTTGGAGAACTCAGCGAAGTTGACACTGCCTTCGGGGTGTTTCTTCTTGTGCTCAGCCCTGCAGGTCTGCACGAAGTAAGCATATGAGGACATCTTGCCTCTCGGCTTCCTAGGATCTTTCCCCATGGTGACTTGTGTAGGTCTAGTAGGAGAGGATATACATACAGTTTCAAAAACATAACAAGGACAAATTCACCCTGAGCTTTGGCCATATTCAATGAGTGTCCCCTAGCTTCCCATAACAAAGAATGGGGGCGTGCACATTTGTCTCGCCCTTTCTTGAAAATAAACATTTGTAATCGCTAATAATGGTAACTAGCTGCATGACTGCAAAACCTTTTTTGCTACTGTTTGCAACTAATTAAATGTGCGATTATGCAGAGGGCTGGTGTAACTAGCAAGCTACAATGGCAGTTGCTAGCTTCGAATCCAGCCCCCTCTGAACACCAAAACACAGCATAGAATTACTAGCTAGCTATCATGGATCCATCCCATTGTTGTGTCGTAGGTAACGTTAATAGCTAGCTAACTAGCCATGCAGTGCGCTAGTGAGCCGTTATAGCTAACTAACGTGTTAGTGTTGCAAAAGAAAAATGAAGACCTCAAATCTGAATCGTATAAAATGGGACAAAACAAAAACAACCAGCTACGTTACAGCAAAGAAAATCAAGATGCTCTGTTAACGTTAGCTAATGTCAACGCAACGGGCTTGCTTGTTTGTTAGCCACAGCTAGCAGCTAGCTAGAGCAAAAATAACTAACGTTAGCTAGATAGCAAGCTAGATGTAATACAGTATAGCTAGTTAGATATGTCTGGCTTCCATTAGTTTTTAAAACCAACTAACGTTATTGAAGTCATGAAGATGTTTTAGGTGGTGCCTGATAAATGTGCTGGCTAGCGGTCTTTTGTTAGCCCATATTTACATAGCTAGTTAGCAAGCGAATGTTTTAAGAATGCTCAGCACAATACACAAATTATTTGAACAAAAATAAATAATTGCCATGTTCTTATTTCCCATAATTCGCTATATATTCTTGCAAATATTTTGGGTGTAAATACATACCGTCAGTTAGCTAGCCAGCTAACGTTACGCTTCAACAAACAACAATGGGACAATGATTAATATTCTGCTAGTAGCACAAACAATGACGTCACTTTCATATGGTAATATAGAATCCTTCAAAATAAAAGCACGCATTTCTAAACATTGAAATGTGGATCTTCTTCTTCGGTGGGGTTTTTGTCAAGTGGCCAGGGTTCCGGTCTAGAAGAACGGTTTCGACTGCTCCTACAGTTTTGCTTCCGTACTGCAGATGCCCGGCACAGAAATACAATTTCCATTCAGGGCCACATAGAGATGTTAGATTTGAAAATTCCTAATAAAACACTTTAGTGCACAAAACATCCATTGAATTATTAAAATACGTTTATATTCATCCAACGTCTGCCATGTTTTTCGCTGCTCGCGCTGCTCTCTGTGATGTTGGTCGTATAAACTGGATGCAAATGCTGGTCCATATAAACCGGATGCAACCCGGATATAGACGGTCAATGAATCAGCGTATGCAAATGTCAGTAGATTACCTTGAAAACAACGGGCAGACATCTTGGACGCAGTCTCCAATTCTTATTTACCTCAGTGGTTTTAGTAGCCTTGTACGAACCATCCTAATTTAGCGAAACAGAATGTAAGCTCGCCAGATCAGGATGGTTCATATGAGGCTAGGGTTTTAGGGCAGACAACATCCAAAACGTTGTATTGCCGCCCACTACTGTATTCAAAGTTTAAAAAACAAACATATTTGATGGGGGAAACTAACTTTACTCCTCACAACTAAAATAGTAGACAAAACAAAGCAAAACAGACTCCCGCTTCTTCCATTCTTCAAAGTTCCATGTCTTCCCAGTCCGGCTCTGGGGCCTGAGGGTAGTACAGCACCTGACAGCCTTTCATGTAACTCCTTCGCTGAGAAGTCCTCCAATCTCAAAAACCGCTCTGCCGCATCCACAATGATGTCCATCTTTCTAGACTTTTCTCCACTTTGGCAGTGCCGTTGATCACCATAGACATAAAGAGTACTAAGTTCACCTTCTTAACCTGTATAATATTTGGGTCCTGCTGATGAGAGTCAAACCCTGTAGCCTGCAGTGAAGGCCTATCCACCACCGTGGACTCTTCAGGACCATTCGCTCCCTCAACCCTTTTGACAGCCGCTGCATATGAAATGTTCTGGTTGGCCCTGACTTTAGCCATTTTCCTTCACCCTCATCGGGCATTCCAATGATGAGGCAACATGGTTCCCTCCACAATTGCAACATTTCACATGATCAAAACTCGAACCACACTCAATATGATCTTCTCCACAACTTTCACACCGTGGCTTATTTCTTCTACAAACACTTTCCACATGTTCAAAGGCACTACAACGATCACAATCTTGGGACAAACGCTCTTACACAATAATTAATATACCCCAACTTCACCTCGATATGGAGGGACTCCGCTTCAAAAAACAAAAGAACAGATACTCTTCACGTTCTCTCCATCAACTACTCAATTCATCCGACGTGCATCAATCACTCCAGGGATATTTTTCATTTCTTCCAATTCGACTTCCCACGAAACGGCAGATATTACCCCCTTGAGGGGTGCCCTGCTCCGAAGAGCTACGCACGACACGACAACATTCTCGACTCGAGTACAACGCAACACAAGCTCTTTCTGCTTATCAGAAGTTCACTAAATCAAAACAAGTCCACTTCTCGTAATCCTTACTGCATTTACTTTACCCATCACTCTTTTTTTGGATATTTCGAATGGATCCGCCCCTCCTCAACAAACCACACTACTACAAGATAAGAAGGGGCATTCGCAGAGAATTCCAATTTGTTTTCCTGCACTACTTTGGTCCTTTTTCCATTCTTTTGGACCATTGTCCTTCTTGCTTTTACCGCCATTAGTTTCAAGTTCACCACCTGCTCCAGCTTCCACCATCTTTCACTAGTTCCTAGGAGTCTCCCCCTGACAGCAATGTGGAGAACTAATTCAAGAGATAATACATGTAAATTCGATTTTTATTGTGCTTATAAGCAAATGCAAGAAGGACTTTATGGAAACAATTACAAAAAACATGTAAGACCACTATCGAAAAATACAATGTCCAGATTGGTATGTTCTCAACATTGTGATTTAGAGAAGAAACAATTATACGTGCTGAGGTAAAAGTGGGTTTGGGAATACTCAGTAGGGTCTGTAGAATCTATATATAGTCAGTGGTGGAAAAAGTACCCAATTGTCACACTTGAGTAAAAGTAAAGATATCTTATTAGAAAATGACTCAAGTAAAAGTGAAAGTCACCCAGTAAAATCCTACTTGAGTAAAAGTCTAAAAGTAATTGGTTTTAAATGTACTTAAGTATCAAAAGTAAAAGTAAAAGTATCAATCATTTCAAATTCCTTATATTAAGCAAACCAGACGGCACCATTTTCTTGTTTTTTAAATTTACGGATAGCCAGGGTTGTCAGGGAAAATGTATGGAGTAAAAAGTACATAATTTTCTTTAGGAATGTAGTGAAGTAAAAGTAAAAGTTGTCAAAAATATAAATAGTAAAGTAAAGTACAGATACCCCAAAACACGACTTAAGTAGTACTTTCAAGTATTTTTACTTAAGTACTTTACACCACTGTATATAGTGTTATTTTTTGGCCGACTGAGGTCTAAATATCTAGCAGCACTTTGTACTCCACCCACTCCATTGGTCCCAATACAATACACTATAGGCCTATAAATTACATATTGGCTTATAGAGAAAAAAAGATTCTATGTGCCAAAGTAAAAGTGTGATTAGGATCACTCAGTAGGGTCTGTATAATCTATACCCTGAGTGTACAAAACATTAGTATTGAGTTGCACCCCCACTTTTGCCCTCAGAACAGCTTCAATTTGTCAGGGCATGGACTCTACAAGGTGTCGAAAGCATTCCACAGTGATGCTGGCCCATGTTGACTCCAATGCTTCCCACAGTTGTGTCAAGTTGGCTGAATGTCCTTTGGGTGGTGGACCTTTCTTGATACACATGGAAAACTATTGAGCGTGAAAAACCCAGCAGCGTTGCAGTTCTTGACACAAACTGGTGTGCCTGGGCCCGCCTGGCACCTACTACCATACCCCGTTCAAAGGCACTTACATTTTGTGTCTTGCCCATTCACCTTCTGAATGGCACACATACACAATCCATGTCTCAATTGTCTCAAGGCTTAAAAATCATTCTTTAACCTGTCTCCTCCCCTTCATCTACACTGATTGAAGTGGATTTACCAAATGACATCAATAAGGGATCATATCTTTCACCTGGATTCACCTGGTCAGTCTATGTCATGGAAAGAGCAGGTGTTCTTATTGTTTTGTATACTCAGTGTATAGGTTGTTATTTCTTGGTGGACTGAGGTATAAATCCCTAGCAGCACTTTCTACTCCACCCTCTCCATTGGCCACAGCGCAATACACTGTTTTTGAAACACCAAATACCTTTTGGACTGTAGATCAAAAGTAGAGTAAGTCAATGACACTATATATAGATTCTACAGACCCTACTGAGTAATCCCAGCCACACGTTTACTTCGGCATATAGAATCGTTTTTTCTCTATAAACCAATATGTCATTTATAAGCCTACAGTGTATTGCTTTGGGACCAATGGAATGGGTGGATTAGAAAGTGATGCTGCATATATAAACCACAGTCATCCAAGAAATAACACTATATATAGATTCTACAGACCCTACTGAGTAATCCCAACCCCACTTTTACCTTGGCACATGTAATATTTGTTTTCTTTATGAGCCAATATGTAATTAATATACAGTGAATGGAGTGGGTGGAGTAAGGAGTCACCAGCACTCTGTATCAAACACGTTGGTCAGCACAAGAGACCAATTTATGTTTTGCAGACTCTATTGAATAATTCTAATTACATATATTTCTTTAAATATAGCTTTCAACATACCAGTATTGGTGTAAACGTTCTAAAGAAATGCTGGTATAAATATTACAATATTATAAATAAAAGAATGTCAAATTATCCATGAATTGTTTTCAAAGGTGGTTGCAATACTGTGAAAACAGTTGTACTGCACTAGCGTGCCAACAAAATAATCGATTTCTCAAAGTTTAGCTTGTCTTTGCAAGGGGACTCTTATTTTTTGTTTACATCCCACGATCGTGGTGCCAGCATAATATCCTGCTGCTAGGAGAACGGTAATGGGACGATGCTAGCCAGCTTCGATGAGCGGTATTTTCGCTGTGCGATGTCTGCATACATTGTGGCTCCTATTGGCTGCCGCCAACTCATTGGAGCATCTGATTGGGCGCTTGCTTTCCACATCTCTTACTGGAGATGTCGAATGATTGGTCGTCTTTCTAGACACTTCAGAGTTTGAGGGGATTCGATTATTTGGCGCAGGTTGCCCCGGTAGAAGGAGTTTGCACCAGGTGAAAGGTCATTGCTTTCGTTTTGGAAACGGGCTGCCTCCGGGGCGTGAGCCAGGTGCCCGGACCTAGCTCTGGCCAATGGCGAAGTCGGCTCAAAACAAAAGTGATGTAGTAGTATTGAGCACGTGGAGTAATGAGCATTATATCATGGCATTGTTGAATACATGTTTCTGATTGGCTTGAAGAGCATTCTAGAGGTGCATTATTTCCCTTTATAAACTGGGTGGTTCTAGCCCTGAATGCTGATTGGCTGAAAGCGGTGGTATATCAGACCGTATACCATGGGTATGACACAATATTTATTTTTACTGCTCTAATTACGTTGGTAACCAGTTTATAATAGCAATAAGTCACCTCTGGGGTTTGTGATATATGGCCAATGTGCCACGTCTAAGGGCTGTGTCCTGGCACTCCACGTTGCGTCGTGCTTAAGAACAGCCCTTAGCCGTGGTATATTGGCCATATACCACACCTCCTCAGGCTTTATTGCTTAAATAAGGCACAGTATATTTGCATGGTAGAATTCAATGGCTGTAGTTCATTCTTACATGTTCTATGTTTGAGCTGCTTTTGAAAGCAAAAGTCGAATTGAAAACATTATTGGTATTGTTGAATTTGATTTTCATAATAGCAAGCTAGGACTGAAGGTTTGGTTAGCTAAACTACCAAGTCTGTTTTTTGGTTACCAAGACAACTACTGTCACTATATAGTAAACTTGCTAGTGTAGCTACTTCAGTGGATGTTGAACACATTTGTCCCTGCAAATGAGCGCGTCGTGGAACACAACTTCCACCTCGTTCATTATTTTCCAGAGAACGCATAGCCCCTTGTTGATTATCCCTTACGTATTCTGTGTTTTCACATGCAAAAGTGATTGCATTTTATAAAAACGCTTTATCTACCTTCCCAATGAAAACTAATTTGAAAATTCAAACATATATGTTATGGTTGACAACACAGTCACGACCTCTGCAGCCAGAATAACAGCAAAATGTATTGCGTTGCGTTTGTTTAAGCTGTTTATCCCGCTTATACCACAGTTACCAAAAAAAAAAAACAATATCAGCACACATCTACCGGTAGATTTGTTTTTACATCTTTGATATTTTCATTTATATAAGCAAATTCATACTTTCTCAGCTTTTGGTTGCTAGAGATGCGACCCCAGACGTTCGTTTGATAAGTTCGATATTTATGGATGTGAACCAGTCGTTCGTTCTTTATGTTCTGTTGCCATGGTGTCTGGCAACGTTCTTATCCCCTAGCTAAGGCTAACACATTCATGACCTCTGCTGCCAGAATAACAGCAAAGTAGTTGTTTTCTATTGACATTCATTTGGATAAATCCATAACAATGTGCTGATAATGCCCGATTTTGCCTGGTATAGCTAGAAAATGTTGCCTTCTCATCAGGACACTCAACACTGTTCATTACAAGGAGATCGAATTGCATATCAAACACTAGCTAGGTAGACGCTAGCTAAATAGTTTGTTGCTAGCAAACCTGCCAAAATGACAATCAAATTCAAAAATATCAGTTGCTGAAAACAGCTGGTCAAACTACACTGAACAAAAATATAAACGCAACATGTAAAGTGTTGGTCCCATATTTCATGAGCTGAAATAAAAGATCCCAGAAATGTTCTATATGAACAAGCATTTCTCCTTCGCCAAGATAATCCATCCACCTGACAGAAGCTGATTAAACAGCATAATCATTACACAGGTTTTTGCTGGGGACAATAAAAGGGCACTCTAAAATGTGCAGTTCTGTCACACACCACAATGCCACAGATGTCTCAAGTTTTGAAGGAGCGCGCAGTTGGCAAACTGACTGCAGGATGTTTGCCTGTGCTACAGAAGGCTATATCAGTCCGCTAATACAGGACTAGTAAAGGCCCAGTGCACTACTAAAAATAAAAGACAAAAAATGCACGCATATCAACCAATCAGCATCCAGGATCCAAACAACCCGTTTTATAATTAAGCAATAAGGCATGAGAGAGTGTGGTATATGGTCAATATACCATGGCTAAGGGCTGTTCTTATGTACGACGCAAAGCGGAGTGCCTGGATACAGCCCTTAGCCGTGGTATATTGGCCATATACCACAAACCCCTGAGGTGCCTTATTGATTTTATAAATTGGTTACCAACGTAATTGGAGCAGTAAAAATAAATGTTTTGTCATACCTGTGGTATACGGTCTGATATACTACGGCTGTCAGCCAATCAGCATTCAGAGCTCGAACAACCCAGTTTATAATGATTGATTGGCCCGTTCATGTCACGGGCCATAGACTGGTGCACCGCAGTTCAGCATAATCGAACTCCCTCAATGTTTCAGTTCGGCCGAAATGAATACATCGTTAAAACCTCTGAAACCTCTGCAAAATCAAAGAAAAAGGGCAAGTAAAATATAATTTCTATTAATCAATCAAACATACACTTATTGGAGAGGTTGTGATGGGCTTTGGGATATGGTCATCTCGTCTTTCTAGACGAGTTTTTGTCAGCAGTTGCGTGCATAAAATTTAGATTTCTGAAGATTAAGACATCTTTGCAAGAGCAAAAGCAAAGAAAAGAGGTTGTAAAATACTGTAGTGACACATAGGAACCTCATTAGGAGGTTCGGACGTCTTGGAGGTAACAGTTAAGGAGTTGGCTTTGGTTTGCTGATAGCTGCTTTGACTATAGCAGGCACATTTGTTTGTGTCAAATTTGGAAATATTTGTAAATAATATTTTAAAAAGCAACTCCAAAAAGTGTTAGTTTGTTCCCTGGTCTGCCCCACACATTGGCTGTATTATATGGCCCCACAACAGATCATCATAACCGCTGGCCATTGATGGAGAGTTGCTGTGATTGCATTCACATGTATGGCCTCTTACAGAACATAAAACGGACACTTGCAAACACAACAACATAGCCTATTCCGCAGGCTGTAATAAAACAGAGATAGCCTTTAATAAAACAGTGTAACCACCAGTAACCCAGTCTACCGCCCTTGGTGCACCTAGCCAAGCGTGATGCTGAATCTTTCATGTGGGTCCAAGCCCCCCAGACAGCACAGCATCAATCATCACATTGCCCTCGCGGCTATTGTGTAATTCACAGGTATTGTTGTGGATCTCCTATAACAACCAAGGCCTCCAGCACA
This sequence comes from Coregonus lavaretus, assembly GCF_964263955.1. Lineage (NCBI taxonomy): Eukaryota > Metazoa > Chordata > Actinopteri > Salmoniformes > Salmonidae > Coregonus > Coregonus lavaretus. Next base: position 2,585,620 of record NC_140017.1, on the reverse strand, counting down.
CACTCGCACCCAGTGGCACACTACGGAGCCCTGAAATCAAGTTTTCTAGACAGGCCAAATTTAACAATGCAAACTCAAGATGACGAATCCTGCGGACCGGGTAGGCCTACAACTGAGGTGTCATAATTTCTGACGTCATAATTGTTATTAGGTAAAATTACATTGGTTGCGTATTTTTCATGACTTTCTTTCACTTGTCATTTAAGCACCACGGAACTGTCCCAGAGCATCATCAAACGGATGCTCGACAAATTTGCCTGACACATCCATCCCAGGCAGAGTTGGAGAAGAGATGTGTGCATTTGTCTCCAGACATCACGCCCAATAACCAAAATATTCAGATTTCTGGAAACGTTTTATCACGAGCGAAAACAGCCATGGCAGCCGTGGGTGAGTTGCCTCAGATTACCAGGCATTAGACTTTTTGGGGCGGTTTCTCGGACTCTGAGCGTAGTCCTGCACTTTTTAGGACTATGCCCGGGAAACCGCCCCTTTATACTGATTTAAATTCGATATTGTCTATTAACTTGATATTTGATATTTCAGATGACAGACAAATGTGGGAGTGGGACCCATATGAAACATCTCAGAAAAGAGATTTTATTTATCGACCCAGTTCATCAACACCAGTTTTACCGTAGGCCTGAAAAGATTATTGACTATTCATGAATTAATTTCCATTTCATTATGTTGTTTATATTATTCACATTTAGGCTATGGCTTACTATACATTTTCCCCATTTGTGAAATCCTTTTCAGTCCTACAACGACAAGAGCCTATAGAAACTCCTATGCTCTAGCAGGTCCTGTGGGCGCCACTGTGTACAATGAGGACTTCTGTTGGAAGCCAGCCGCTAAACCTGACAGCATTCGCTCAGGATCAGCCTCTGGGAACAGGAGGAACAACCCACATCCCAGTCAGGTACAGAGCCACATCCACACTCAATCCTCTGGACATGAAGTATTTAGTAAAGTCTAAACTTCCATTACCTTTTTGCAGAAAGAAAAGCTTCTTAACAAACATTAATCTAACATTTAGCTAACTAACCTGTCTGTATCCTCTGGTGCCCCTATCCAGGGTAGCATTTGAAATGGCACCCTATTCCCTACATAGTGCACTACTTTTGAACAGGGCCCATTGGGCTCTGGTCAAAAGTAGTGCACTGTACACTCTTAGAAAAAGGGTTTCAAAAGGGTTCTTCGGCTGTCCCCATAGGGGAAACATTTTTGGTTTCAGGTAGAGCCATTTTTGGTTCCAGGTAGCCCTTTTGGGTTCCATGTAGAATCCTCTGTAGAAAGGGTTCTACATGGAACTCAAAAAGATTCTACATGGAACAAAAAGTGTTCTTCAAAAGGGGTTCTCATATGGGGACAGACGAAAAACCCTTATAGTCACAGCCGTATATATTCCCCCTCAAGCCGATACCACGACGGCCCTAAAGGAACTACACTGGCTTTTATGCAAACTGGAAACCACATATCCTGAGGCCGCATTTATTGTAGCTGGGGATTTTAACAAAGCAAATTTAAATAAAACGCTACCAAAGTTCTATAAACACATTGAATGTAGTACTCGCTAAGGTAAAACACTAGATCACTGCTACTCGCCTTTTCGAGATGCCTACAAGGCCCTCCCCCGCCCTCCCTTAAGCAAATCAGATCACGACTCCATTTTGCTCCTCCCTTCCTATAGGCAGAAACTCAAACAGGAAGTACCCGTGCTAAGGTCTATTCAATGCTGGTCTGACCAATCGGAAATCCATGCTTCAAGATTGTTTTGATCACACAGACTGGGATATGTTCCGGGTAGCCTCTGAGAATAACAGGTTGACGTTTACATGGACACGGTGACTGAGTTCATCAGGAAGTGTATAGGGGATGTTGTTCCCACGGTGACTATTAAAACCTACCCAAACCAGAAACCGTGGATAGATGGCAGCATTCACGCAAAATTGAAAGCGCGAACCACCGCATTTAACCATGGCAAGGTGACTGGGAATATGGTTGAATACAAACAGTGTAGTTATTCCCTCTGTAAGGCAATCAAACAGGCAAAACATCAGTACAGAGGCAAAGTGGAGTCGCAATTCAACGGCTCAGACACGAGACATATGTGGCAGGGTCTACAGATAATCACCGATTACAAAGGGAAAACCAGCCATGTCGCGGACACCAACGTCTTGCTCCCAGACAAGCTAAATACCTTCTTCGCCCGTTTTGAGGATAACACAGTGCCACCGACGCGGCCCGCTCCCAAGGACTGTGGGCTCTCATTCTCCGTGGCCGACGTGAGTAAGACATTTAAGCGTGTTAACCCTCGCAAGGCTGCCGGCCCAGACGGCATCCCTAGCCACGTCCTCAGAGTATACACAGACCAGCTGGCTGGAGTGTTTACAGACATATTCAATCTCTCCCTATCCCCGTCTGCTGTCCCCACTTGCTTCAAGATGTCCACCATTTTCCTGTACCCAAGAAAGCAAAGGTAACTGTACTGTACTGACTATCGCTCCGTAGCACTCACTTCTGTCATCATGAAGTGCTTTGAGATTCTAGTTAAGGATCTTATCACCTCTACCTTACCTGACACCCTAGACACACTTCAATTTGCTCACCGCCCCAATAGATCCACAGATGATGCAATCGCCATCGCACTGCACACTGCCCTATCCCATCTGGACAAGAGGAATACCTATGTAAGAGTGCTGTTCATTGACTATAACTCAGCCTTCAACACCATAGTACCCTTCAAGCTCATCATTAAGCTCGGGGCCCTGGGTCTGAACCCCGCCCTGTGCAACTGGGTGCTGGACTTCCTGACGGGCTGCCCCCAGGTGGTGAAGGTAGGAAACAACATCTCCACTTCGCTGATCCTCAACACTGGGGCCCCACAAGGGTGCATGCTCAGCCCCCTCCTGTACTCCCTGTTCACCCATGACTGCGTGGCCAAGCACGCCTCCAACTCAATCATCAAGTTTGCAGACGACACAACAGTAGTAGGCCTGATTACCAACAATGATGAGACAGCCTACAGGAAGGAGGTGAGGGCCCTGGCGGAGTGGTGCCAGGCAAATAACCTCTCCCTCAACGTCAACAAAACGAAGGAGCTGATCGTGGACTTCAGGAAACAGCAGAGCGAGCACGTCCCTATCCACATTGACGGGACCGCAGTGGAGAAGGTGGAAAGCTTCAAGTTCCTCGGGCTGACAATCTGAAATGGTCCACCCACATAGACAGTGTGGTGAAGAAGGAGCAACAGAAATGTGGCTTGGCCCCTAAGACCCTCAGAAACTTTTACAGATGCACAATTGAGAGCATCCTGTCGTGCTGTATCACCGCCTGGTACGGCAACTGCACCGCACGCAACCGCAGGGCTCTCCAGAGGGTGGTGCGGTCTGCCGAACGCATCACCGGGGGCAAACTACCTGCCCTCCAGGACACCTACAGCACCCGATGTCACAGGAAGGCTAAAAAGATCATCAAGGACATCAACCACCCGAGCCAAGGCCTGTTCACCCCGCTATCATCCAGAAGGCGAGGTCAGTACAGGTGCATCAAAGCTGGGACTGAGAGACTGAAAAACAGCTTCTATCTCAAGGCCATCAGACTGTTAAATAGCCATCACTAGCCGGCTACCACCCGGCTAGTCAACCCTGCACCTTAGAGGCTGCTGCCCTATATACATAGACATGGAATCACTGGCCACTTTAATAATGGAACACTAGTCACTTTAATAATGTCACTTTAATAATGTTTACAAACTGCTTTTCTCATCTCATATGCATATACTGTATTCTATTCTACTGTATTTTAGTAAATTCCACTCAGACATTGCTCGTCCTAATATTTATATATTTCTTAATTCCATTATTTTATTTTTAGATTTGTGTATTGTTTTAGAATTGTTAGATACTACTGCACTGTTAGAGCTAGGAACACAAGCATTTCGCTGTATGTGACCAATACAATTTGATTTGATTTGATATAAAAAATGTTCCTAAGAGTGCAGGGTGCATCCCTGTTATTACTGCGTTCTTATTATTGTACCTGCCACGACTTCCTCCGAAGCTGCCTCCTTGCCTTGTTCAGGCAGGCTTCGGCGTTCGTCGTCACCGGTCTTCTAGCCACTGCCGCTCCTCATCTCATCATTCCATTTGTTTTGTCTTGTTTATTACACACACCTGGTTTCAATTCCCGTCATCAGTACCTGTATAAGTGTTCCCTCTGCCCCCTTGTCTTTGTGTGTGATTGTTTATTTTGGAGGTTGGTTTAGCTCGGTGGAGCGCTTGTATTTTGTATCGCCGGGATATTCACCCGTGTGCCTTGTTGTTTCCAGTGCGCTGTATATTTCCGCACTTGAGTGTTTGACGCATTGCTGCGTATCGCTGTGTCAACGGAATAATCCTGTTATTCTGTGATTTACCCTCCTGTGCCTGACTCCTTCAAATCACATCACCACAGTCCCTCTATCCTTTATTACTTATAATTCTAAGCTCTTTAGGCAGCGATGTATTGTATGAAAGGTGCTAAACATTATACATGTTTTCCAGTCATTCATGGTGTGGCGACTTCCCAAGGGCCTGAAGCAGAGCTCTGCATGTGGTTGGTCCCCCTGGAAAAGTCCTCCTTTTGAGGAAGAGATCCGAAACGCTCTGACTGCCCAGTACCGGTCCACCTACCAAACTGACTACCTGGGCATGCCTCAAGGTAGAGAGACTAGGGGGCATATCTGTCAATCATCTTAGAGTAGGATTGCTGATCTATGATCAGGTTCCCCCCCTCTCCGTGTAATCTTATTCATTAAGTTGTAAAAGGCTAAACTGATCCTAGATCAGCACTCCTACCCCGAGAGGCTTTATGAATATAGGCTCTGATCTGTGTCTGAAATTATACCCACACAACTTTTGTCCAGAGCCACACCCTGTTTCGAAGTACTGGTGTTTCAAAGTTCTCCCCACCATGAGTATCTCTATGACAGAGTATGATACTGTAATAATATACATTACATTACATTACATATCTAATATATGTAGGCTTACAGAAACTGTAAGGGGGAAAAAACAACTATAGGTGGCTCAAACTGAAGACGGAACCCCCCCCCCCAAACAAATATTTACCAGGATTCAATCAATCAATCAATCAGATAGGGCTATTCCTGATAGCAGAAGTGTTTTTTAATTGTACAGCACATAATATAATTATCAGTGAAGTTGCATGCACTAGATGACTTCTCAGCCAGGTTTGTGTCCGAACTTAACAGGTCTTGCCATGTAACGGTTCAGTTTCAAAATAACTCTTCTGTGGAACTAAAGCGCAATTCTGAAAGCGCTATCTCGAAACCATTACCTGCAATTGATTGAATCCCGGTAATTATGAGTTTTGGGGGGTTTTGTCTTTGAGCATTAGACAGCAGAACAACTTCACTCTAGTTGTTTGTTTCCCCTTACAGCGTTCCCCTTACATGTTTTCTCTTGTACACTTTCGTCTTTTTACAGGACTTCAGTTGAACCACCCGATTCTCGCTCCGCTGAACCACAAACGCCAAGTCCCTCACTGCACGCACACAGAGATGAGGCACAACTACCGCCAGCCCAGGCAACAGTCTGAACTGCAGGGCAACATGTCTCGCTACGGCAGTAACGCACTGCACGGCGTGGCCCCCAAGGGTATCGGTAAGTTATGGGCTGCCTGGCTGCATCCTATGAGTAGAGTGAAGTTGCCCCTAGACAGTGATCTTGAGTCAGTTTTGTATTTTCCCCACTAAACGTTAAGGTTAGGATTGGGGGAGGGGAAGCTGATCCTAGATCTGTACCTAGCGGCAGTGGCGGCTCCTGAAAAAATTCTCAGGGGGGGCAATTTTTCTGATGATTTAGGTGACCTACACACATTTAAAAAAAGATATGTCCAGCAACAACATGAAAACAGGGGCAGCATATAAGTCAATACCAGAAGCATTTATTGACTGATCTCAAAAGTGTTGGCTTACCAGGGTTGGTGGAGCCCTCAGTTTCATCTTTGCCTCGCAAAGCTAACTCAAACACTCCGCAAAACTTCACACACTGGATTAGCCGGCTGAGGATGTGGCGGTTCTTGCTAATGTCGTAGTAAATATATTTGTTATAGTGAATATGGAATATGATATGTTGAGTAAAATGTTGTGCTAAGATCTATTTAGGTCAGGAGCTGGTTATAAGTTCTGTTCCTATCCAATAACAATGGACAAAAGGGTCCTATCTTGTCAGCCTTGTCAGTTTCAGTTCTCCAGTAAACTTGTGATTATCAACACTAACCTCATCGTTGTGGCGGCGGACAGCTAGCCTGTATCCCTCATCCAGTTGAGTGGGAATGTTCACTCTCCCCAAAGCAGACAATCTCAAACAGCTATCCATGTGGGTCTTTGACAGCTCATGTTTCTTAATCTTTCCTGAAAGATGGTGCATGTCCGTTACACACCAGTCGCTGTCCAAGCGGTGCTGTCTGCCGTGCCGCCTTCAGGGTGAAAGAGTAAGCAGGGGGTAGCAGAAGACTGCATTAGCTACATCGCAGCCTGCTAGCCAGGTTTTTCGTTCGTACCAATTTTTGGAAAATCCTCGGGTGTAGGACTTCCCCCCCTTTAGTAGAAACCTGTTGAATTATTAAATTTGGTCTGGGAGGTCCTAATTGTTTCGTTGCCAATTTATCTTCATTTGTTCGCCGACAAAAAGGAACTTCTTTCAAAGACACAATCGAGTTGCACTGAAGCCTAGCCATTTTGATAGAAGTAGTGAATTGATTGACGCTGCTACCCGCTCTTTTCTTAGTTACGTTCATGGTTATATGTTACGTATGACGAAAGCGCGTAAGTGCAAGCCCTCAGAAACCCATAGAGATTGTATTGAAAGCTCTGATATTTGAAAAAAATAGATTTTACATGGGAGTCTATGACAGACTTCTGGGCGATTTTCAACCTGACTGAAATCGCCCCAAAAGGGGGGGGGGGGGGGCATTTGAAGCACGACTTTAGCCTGATTGGACATTTAGTGGCACTGTGGCAGATCAGACGTCTAGATTACAACACTGATAACTACTGTTGCCGTGATATAATTGATTAGAAAAAAAATCCCTTCCTTTTCCCGTTTGGCAGTGCGTCGCCCATATCGCCCTATTGAACACACCGCCCCTGCCTAGCGGAAACACTGGAGCCATCCTATAAGGCAGTGGCGGCCACTGATTGGCTGAATACCCGGGGCGCGAGGTGCTTGGAGTTGTCAACAAAGCAGCATGACAGAAATATGATGCCAAGTTTTTGAACTACCAGTAGTTTCTTTGAGAAGATATATAAAGCGATCTGTGCATTTGAACAACAGCATAAATACACCTATTTCACTTTTGCATGTCAAAAACTGAATGACCACTGCTGCACATGCTGCCACTGTTTTCAACAGATTAGATTCTACTATTTAGAACGAGCAGTCAGCTCACTTCACTTCATGAACCAGTGCACTAGGGAGAACGCAACAAGCATACAGATGCAATAAGTGAAAACACATTATCTAACTGGAGATAGCTAGCTAACATAATGTCACAAAGCATGATGCGCTAGCCAGTTAATTTTCATTCTGAAATAACTTCATATTTCCGATTTAGTCAGATATTCGTTTAGAAAGTATTGAAATCGGCATAGGAGCTAACTAACTAGAAAGCTATAGCTAGCTAGCTGCTTATCAAAGGTAGATAACTGGTTAATTTGACCAAAAAATCTAATTGTTTCTCAAAATTACTGTAGCTGGCTAATTAATTTGATAATGCTTTGTGAATCATCCGGTTTTCAGCTGTTTTAGTCCACACAACATGTCGCCCTGTCACCTACAGTAGAACCTGATGAACAACATGGGTGGAAACAATCAAATTGGCCATGCTTTTTTGTCCTACCAGATCCGCGATGAGAAGGTTCTAGCTAGTGTATCCCTCTGTCCTTCGACTCTTGTTGGATGTAGTTGTCCGGTTTATCAGGTCCCAGGCTCCCATGACTATTATGATGATTTATTTACAAGTTAATTATTGCTTTTTGCTTTAGCGCCGTCTGTACCTGATAGACCAGATCTAGTCTCACGTGCAGAAGTAAGCCGTCTGGCACGAGAGACTCATTTGAATTGCAGCAAATGTGATTTAAAACTGCTAAATGATCTATATGACCCATGACAAAATGTGTAGGAAATTAACTCTAAAATGCACAAGGTGGGGCCCCCCCCAACAAAATGTAGCCTAGGACCTCCAACAGGCGAGGGCTGGCTCTGACTGCATGTGTGGGTATGAATGTTGGTATGCAGACTGCGGTCCCTCATGATGAGTTTGGATTTTTTGTGGCCCCCACCCCCATCAAAGTTGCCCATCCCTGATATACGGAATAGGGTGCAATTTAATATTTTCCCACGCTGCACAATGTTGCTCATGGCTTAACTCAGGGGTAAAATAAGGCTAAAAGACCTACCTGGCTAATCACTTAGAGCTCTCAGTGTATCTCTCACCCCTTTCTGTTCCAGTTCCTACTGTTGTTCATGGTCACATCCACAACCAGGAGAACAGGTCCCAGTTGACCACCTACGACAGACACTTTGGAGGGAAAACGACTGATGTCTCGGCCGTGCTCCGCTCTCTACAACCCCAAGTGCTCCAGCAGTTCTGCAGACATCTACCTGACAAAGGTGAGCTATGGACTCTTATTATCAACTCTGACCCTATACTCCTAGTTACAAATCACTTCCCTGTTTGGTTGCTTGAAGTTGCCAATAAACGCTGATACTGGGTCAGTTTTGCATTTTCCCCACTAATGGTTAAGGTTAGGATTGGGGCAGGGGAATCTGATCCTAGATCTGTACCTAAGGGAAACTTCACCCTGTATTTATGTTGACTGATGTGTTGTTGTGTTTACAGATAAGGAGATTGTGCAGACATTTTTGCACCGAGCGCCCCCTGTCGGCCAGGTGAAGAGAGGGCCAAAGCCACATGTCCTCCCTCCTGCGTTGTCCAGGTCAGAGTGGATGTCTGACTGGCCTGGGCCCCTGTGATACTTAACTTTCTGTAGCATCCCCCCACAATCATGTGACAACCAGAGGCACAGTCTAGTTAACAAGTGCCTTTGTGGAATTGTGTGTACGAGTGTTTATGCTGTGTTTGTGAGTTTTATTTGCAGTGTTGTAACATTTCTGAAAATAAAGCCAATTAATCTAATGCAACGATACTTCCGTTTTACGTCTTCAATCTTACTATAACAGTACTGAATAACACCATTGTGTTACTTTTTTAGCATGCTGTACTGTAGATATCATAGAAGTGCAGTTTTACTTGCTTTGTTTTATCTAGTTGAATCAAATGCTTCTTTGGGACGGTGTTACCATAATTCCAAAACCAAACCTCAGATTTATCAATAGTAGGCCTACTTTTTTAGAAGGCGTCAGAATGAGGTTTCAGAGACAGTCAGTAGTGTAATACCATCATTATAACATGGTAGTACGAAAATGTATGCACCCATTACCGTAAGTCGCTCTAGTTAAGAGCGCCTGTTAAAATGTATGCACCCACTACTGTAAGTCGCTCTAGTTAAGAGCGTCTGTTAAATTACTAAATTGTAAAAAGTAAACGTAGTAACATGACAATAACACAAGTTTACACCAATAGGCCGGTGCCCTTTAGATCTAATCCAAGGAACTGACAGTATTAGCAGAAATGCATCCAGTAGTTATCTTAGTATCTTAGTTACCAGAGAGTATCTTAGTTACCAGAGAGCCACCAACGTGAGTCCAGGTGAAATGCTAGTGTCAGGTAATGTGAGACCTGGAGAAGCAGAGGCTGTGGGCTGGACTGGCTCTGAAGGGCTGAGCTCCTCCATTTGCCTCCACTCTAACAGACAACCGAACAATGGACCAGGCTGACTGACTGACTGACAGACAGACAGACAGACAGACAGACAGACAGACAGACAGACAGACAGACAGACAGACAGACAGACAGACAGACAGACAGACAGACAGACAGACAGACAGACAGACAGACAGACAGACAGACAGACAGACAGAGAGAGAGACAGACATACAAACAAAGACTACTGGGATGCCACTGAGCAAGAAAGTTTGCCCTTCTTCAGCTGCTGGGAAACTAGAGATTCAGAATGTGTCCAGGTAGTCTCCTGTCCGTTTGAGAGTCAGTCATGAGCCACTGCGTTGTTGTTGTTTTTAACAGCAGATCAGCCGTGATTCCATGCTGATTTTCTAATTAATTATCAACGATTTTGTTCTGCTGTTTTCTACTGTGGGCTTTCATCTCAGCATGGGGCTGGGTTGAGTTGGTTGACGGGGTGATTTGGATTGAGTCTTCTGCGTTGTTGCACTGCCATGTTGTTGCTCTCCACAGGAGCAGAACGGCTGTTTTTCAGAGCCTGTTGACTGTTGTCAAGGAGGCGCCCTCGTTGGCACAGCTCTACATTTACCACGTAGCACTGGAAGCCTAATTAATTTGAGCTCCGATAAATACATTTCCCCAGATGTTATTAGATTTTAATGCTGTTATTCCTAGCCCCCCTCCTACCTTCTGTTTTGGTAAACACAATTTAATTGCCAGAGCATGCAGAGTTTGTCGTAAAAACAGTCTTGGCTGTGTCAAGCAAAGTTTATAACCTCACAGAGAAATTCTGCTATACACACAGACTCCCGCTGATGTACAGTAGTTATCTAGCGCATATAACGCAAGGAACAACTTGCAACCCCCGTCTTCTCTGAGTCTGGTTGGTTTGTCTGTAAGGCTTTTGAGACTGACTCTTTTTATCTGGTGGATGTAGCTGCAAACAGGGCTTTCCTCCCTCTCACAGCATTGACTCTAAGCTCTAAGTCTCTAAGGCTGCGTTTATACAGCCAGCCCATTTCTGATTTTTTTTCCCACTAATTGGTCTTTTGACGAATCACATCAGATCTTTTCACATCAGATCTATTTCAGAATTGATCTGATTGGTCAAAAGACCAATTAGTGAAAAAAATATCAGAATTGGGCTGCCTGTGTACATTTTTTCTTCCTATAAATTGTCTTTTGACCAATCAGATCAGCTCTGAAAAAGATCTGTTGTGAAAAGAGCTGATGTGATTCGTCAAAAGACCAATTAGTGGGAAAAATATCAGAATTTGGCTGCTTGTGTAATGAGCGAGGTAAGGTTGGATCCCCTCTAAGTCACAGCACCAATTACACAACACCATGAAGTCAGAGACCTGGGATTTATACTGTAATTATTACAGATTTGCATATTTAAAGTTTGGAAGTTAAACCAGAACTTGCATAAAGCACTTCCTTCTGCGTAGACATGCCACCCACAGACAAAATTATTACAATGATTAACCTTTATTTATTTTAATGTTTACCAGTCCAGAAACAACCATATCCCCTTCCTCCTTGGCAATTGTGAACATCTGAAAGGATTTGATTGGTACAGTGAAAGTCCTACCAAGCCTATCAGAGGGCAAGGTGGAGCTACTACCATTTTTTGTTTGTGTCTATCATTTCATGCCTAGGGGCTGTAGGGTTTGGCCCTGTTTGAATATTTGAACAATGCACCCTTCTATCTTCCTTGAATAGACGTAGGCTTTTTAATAATTCACTTGAATATTTATCCTCGTTGTAGGTCTTCTAAACTCATTTTGGGAGATGAATGTGGTTTGATGTTGTGTGATTATTATATGGTCTGTAACTTCCTGTCTACCAACCCATTACCCTCCTCATACCCTGGGTGGTGTTACCAGGCATTGGTTACCAGCCAGCAGCAGAGGAAGGTTTGTTGGGCACCTGTTACTTAGAGACAGGTATAGACAGACGTCAGGGTTGCTAACGGATCAGTGGCCTGCCTGTTCACTATCCATGAACGTGTCTCCATGAGGATCTAACAAGCTCTGGAATAGTGGAAGTGCAAATGTCATTTTCTTTTAATTGCTTCTCTCCAGCAAAACTCAGACAGCCTTGCTGAATAAAAAACGATTTGAGTACTGGTGCCTAAAAAGTTAATGTTACACAAACATTAAAATATTTTTTTTACTCGTTTGACCCATCTATGAATTTGAGAGGGGTTCAATTTCTCCAGCCCCATCCCTTAGCTTTATACCAAACTGATTGGTAGTCATTGGGCTGAAACGCTGACTGACTGACTCATAGAATCTCTGTGATGATGCGTTTAACCTGAAGGTGTCAGTAGAGTGTCAGCTAAGGTCCTGCCTCGTACCACAAAATTGAAGCAGATACCCACAAGAGGAATCAATTTGAGGTTATGACAGAAATGACATTTTGAATCAAGTTGAGAATCAATTTTGTCATTACCTGACAGGGCTTCGGGCAGACAGCGAATTAGTGGCAATTTATCAGGACCAGTGAAAGCTGTGTTTTAGATCCGAACTAAAACAAACACAATTACTGGGTCTTGCTAAAAGGACTGATACAAATATCAGCATTCAACCTGACTGGAGAGAAGGGAGCAGCCCTGATGTTGGTCCCAAACTGTCACTACAGCGTTAGGAGTCAATTAAGTCCCTTCCAGAAATCCAGGAATGGAATTGAAAATAATAATTCATGAATTGACTGTATTGAAAACGGAATTCACCCAATCCCTGGCCACTACAGTTGTCTGTCTATCACTGTCTCTTCTTAATAGACTGTCACTGGAATTAACACTGAACATTGCTCTATTCAGTAAAGTCAGACAATAGTGAAACAGAGCAATATTAGGTGTGGATTCCAGGCTAGCCTCTTCTGGCTTTGGTCATCTAATGAGAATAAACAACAACAATAAACAATAAAGTCCAGCAACCTTACATTTTGGGTTCTGATGGTATCAGGCAGAGGTTAGGTTATATTCTTCAAGAATCAATGGCCATATATCATTCAATTAAAAGTAAAACAATTGATGTAGCAATCCCAGATTGCCCCTTTAAGTACTTCCATGTGATAGCAGGTACATTCTGCCTCAGGTAGAAATATTAATGGAGTCCAATCAGTCAGTAGAATGATTTGGAGAGCAATGGGGTCTTATATAAATAATGATTGTCCTGCACTGCTAAACAATATGAATGCTTTGTGGTCCTTTATAGAACATTTTGAGGGCTATATGAAACAAACCATTTAACCCTTTTTGGTTCTATTTAGCACCATTTATTCTAGCAGTGTGATGCCTCCTGTTAGAACCATGGTTTGATGCCGAGTAGTGTGGTTAAACATGTTTCAAATGCACCCAAAATGTAATGATTGATTAACTTCTCTATCTCCACTAGTAAGTTAACTGTTGATATACAGTACATACCTATATTTCCCATCAGTAAACTATGAAATTAATGTTGTGCCATGTTAGCCAGAGTCCTCTCTCAACCTCGTCCCCTCCGCTGCCTTGTATCTCTAGCGCTCCGAGTTCATTCATTGGCTGGTAAGTGAAGTCTATCATGGGCTGTGAGTTCATTAATTGGCTGGTAAGTGGAGTCTATCATGGGCTGTGAGTTCATTCATTGGCTGGTAAGTGGAGTCTATCATGGGCTGTGAGTTCATTCATTGGCTGGTAAGTGGAGTCTATCATGGGCTGTGAGTTCATTCATTGGCTGGTAAGTGGAGTCTATCATGGGCTGTGAGTTCATTCATTGGCTGGTAAGTGGAGTCTATCATGGGCTGTGAGTTCATTCATTGGCTGGTAAGTGGAGTCTATCATGGGCTGTGAGTTCATTCATTGGCTGGTAAGTGGAGTCTATCATGGGCTGTGAGTTCATTCATTGGCTGGTAAGTGGAGTCTATCATGGGCTGTGAGTTCATTCATTGGCTGGTAAGTGGAGTCTATCATGGGCTGTGAGTTCATTCATTGGCTGGTAAGTGGAGTCTATCATGGGCTGTGAGTTCATTCATTGGCTGGTAAGTGGAGTCTATCATGGGCTGTGAGTTCATTCATTGGCTGGTAAGTGGAGTCTATCATGGGCTGTGAGTTCATTCATTGGCTGGTAAGTGAAGTCTATCATGGGCTGTGAGTTCATTCATTGGCTGGTAAGTGGAGTCTATCATGGGCTGTGAGTTCATTCATTGGCTGGTAAGTGGAGTCTATCATGGGCTGTGAGTTCATTCATTGGCTGGTAAGTGGAGTCTATCATGGGCTGTGAGTTCATTCATTGGCTGGTAAGTGGAGTCTATCATGGGCTGTGAGTTCATTCATTGGCTGGTAAGTGGAGTCTATCATGGGCTGTGAGTTCATTCATTGGCTGGTAAGTGGAGTCTATCATGGGCTGTGAGTTCATTCATTGGCTGGTAAGTGGAGTCTATCATGGGCTGTGAGTTCATTCATTGGCTGGTAAGTGAAGTCTATCATGGGCTGTGAGTTCATTCATTGGCTGGTAAGTGGAGTCTATCATGGGCTGTGAGTTCATTCATTGGCTGGTAAGTGGAGTCTATCATGGGCTGTGAGTTCATTCATTGGCTGGTAAGTGGAGTCTATCATGGGCTGTGAGTTCATTCATTGGCTGGTAAGTGGAGTCTATCATGGGCTGTGAGTTCATTCATTGGCTGGTAAGTGGAGTCTATCATGGGCTGTGAGTTCATTCATTGGCTGGTAAGTGGAGTCTATCATGGGCTGTGAGTTCATTCATTGGCTGGTAAGTGGAGTCTATCATGGGCTGTGAGTTCATTCATTGGCTGGTAAGTGGAGTCTATCATGGGCTGTGAGTTCATTCATTGGCTGGTAAGTGGAGTCTATCATGGGCTGTGAGTTCATTCATTGGCTGGTAAGTGGAGTCTATCATGGGCTGTGAGTTCATTCATTGGCTGGTAAGTGGAGTCTATCATGGGCTGTGAGTTCATTCATTGGCTGGTAAGTGGAGTCTATCATGGGCTGTGAGTTCATTCATTGGCTGGTAAGTGAAGTCTATCATGGGCTGTGAGTTCATTCATTGGCTGGTAAGTGGAGTCTATCATGGGCTGTGAGTTCATTCATTGGCTGGTAAGTGGAGTCTATCATGGGCTGTGAGTTCATTCATTGGCTGGTAAGTGGAGTCTATCATGGGCTGTGAGTTCATTCATTGGCTGGTAAGTGGAGTCTATCATGGGCTGTGAGAATTGATCTGTCAACTTTCCACCTCTCCTTGTTGTTTTACTCTTCTGCATTATCCAGAGGAAATGGAACAACTATGAGAAAGAAAATCCACTTCCATTTTTAGCTTATCGTATTCAGTATTAAAACACTGCTTTGATCTGAAGTTTCTGTTCATTCCTTTGTGGAAGTACTTTCAAAAAATATAATTTGTGACACTATGATGACAATAATTGATATTTTATTTTTCAAATAGATTGAGCAGAGAGTATCCCTTGAAAGCCTGACAAAGCTCAACCTGGCCTTTGAGGTACATTTCTGCTATGGTTTGAGAATGTGTTGTTGGATGACCTAGAATTGTCATTCCTTATGGATATATGCGTTGAATTCCAATCGAACCCTAGCCAATCCTGTAGATCTGAGAGGATTGGTAGGCGGAAGCAATTTGGCGACATTTCTATCCAGCCAATCAGAATGCAAGATGAAGCTATTACTATAATGCCTATCCCATCCTCAAATCAGAAGTAAAGTAAATAGGATGTAGGGGCTTGGGGTCGATTTGGCTTGGGGTCGATTTGGAATTCAGTGATCCAATGCATTTAATGACACCTTCTCCTCTGCAGGAATGTGAAATGGGTGGCTTAAGATCCCTGGACGTGTTGAACTTTGGGCTGGTAGTGTTAAGTGTTAAGGCTTACACAACAGAGTAAGTGTCAATGGAACTGGAAAAGCACCAAGAAGACCCAACTTTTAATTATCGGACAGATAGATGAATAAATTATTGGATCTCTGTCTCTGTCTCTGTCTCTGTCTCTCTGTCTCTCTGTCTCTCTGTCTCTCTGTCTCTCTGTCTCTCTGTCTCTCTGTCTCTGTCTCTCTGTCTCTGTCTCTCTGTCTCTGTCTCTCTGTCTCTGTCTCTGTTTCTGTCTCTGTCTCTGTCTCTGTCTCTGTCTATGTCTCTCTGTCTCTCTGTCTCTCTGTCTCTCTGTCTCTCTGTCTCTGTCTCTCTGTCTCTCTGTCTCCCTGTCTCTGTCTCTGTCTCTGTCTCTCTGTCTCTCGGTGTCTCTGTCTCTCTGTCTCTGTCTCTGTCTCTCTGTCTCTCTGTCGCTGTCTCTCTGTCGCTGTCTCTCTGTCTCTCTGTCTCTCTGTCTCTCTGTCTCTCTGTCTCTATCTCTGTCTCTCTGTCTCTCTGTCTCTCTGTCTCTCTGTCTCTGTCTCTCTGTTTCTCTGTCTCTCTGTCTCTCTGTCTCTGTCTCTATCTCTGTCTCTGTCTCTGTCTCTGTCTCTGTCTCTGTCTCTGTCTCTGTCTCTGTCTCTCTGTCTCTGTCTCTGTCTCTGTCTCTGTCTCTGTCTCTGTCTCTGTCTCTGTCTCTCTGTCTCTGTCTCTGTCTCTGTCTCTGTCTCTGTCTCTGTCTCTCTGTCTCTGTCTCTGTCTCTGTCTCTCTGTCTCTCTGTCTCTGTCTCTCTGTCTCTGTCGCTGTCTGTCTCTGTCTCTGTCTCTGTCTCTGTCTCTCTGTCTCTGTCTCTGTCTCTGTCTCTGTCTCTGTGTCTCTCTCTCTGTCTCTGTCTCTGTCACGGTTTCGGCCGAGACTGCTCCTCCTCCTGGTTCGGGCAGGCAAAGGCGTTCGCCTTCCCCGGAGTACTAGCTGCCACCGTTGGATGTTTCGTGTGCGATTGCTTTTGTCTGTCCGTTTCACCTGTGTCTGGTTTGCGTTGATTACATGTCCTATAAGTTCCCTGTGTTTGTATGGATTAGTTGTGTGTTGTTTTCGCCAGTCGTTTTGTGTTTCGTGTCGTATTTTGTATTTTGGTATTTACGCTTGTGTGTGCGTAATTGCGCTTAGTCGCCACCTTGTTTGTTTTGTGGCCGTGCATAGTGTTTGTACTTTGTTCATATTTTGGACTTTAGTAAACGTTTTGGACTAGCCTCGGTGTCCTGCGCCTGACTTCAACCCCACCTACACCTCACATTATGACAGAACAACACACCATCATGGAGTCAGCAGGAGCAGTGGCGGCACCCAGGTTGCTGGAGGAACAATTACGATATCAAGACATTTTGTTCCAGCAACTTGAGGTCGCCCTTGACGAGGCGTCCAACAAGCTGAGTCGTTTGGTGACTAGGGAAGTGCCCACGCCATCGCCCACTATACCATCACCAACGACCAGTCCTCCTCTCTCAGCACCGGGACCCAGTGGCATTCGGCTCTCGCTCCCGAGGGCATATGACGGTTCTGCAGCCGGGTGTCAGGGGTTCCTCCTGCAGATAGAACTATACCTGGCTACTATACACCCAGCGCCCTCGGGATACGAGAGCGTCTCCGCCCTCATCTCCTGTCTATCCGGCAAGGCGTTGGAATGGGCCAACGCCGAATGGAGGAGAATAGACGCAGCTACCATCACCTACGCTGAGTTCTCCCGCCGCTTCCGGGCAGTCTTCGATCACCCACCTGAAGGGAAGGCGGCGGGGGAGCGTCTGTTCTACCTCCGACAGGAGAAGAGGAGCGCACAGGAGTTCGCACTGGAGTTCCGGACGTTAGCTGCGGATTCGGGATGGAATGAGAGGGCCCTCATCGACCAGTACCGATGTAG
Source organism: Coregonus lavaretus (assembly GCF_964263955.1). Lineage (NCBI taxonomy): Eukaryota > Metazoa > Chordata > Actinopteri > Salmoniformes > Salmonidae > Coregonus > Coregonus lavaretus. The sequence goes on along the minus strand of NC_140017.1, from coordinate 2,567,967 downwards.
CCTGCGAGAGGACGTCCGTCGTGAGCTGGCCTGCAGGGACACCAATCTATGCTTCGACCAGCTGGTGGACATCTCCATCAGGCTTGATACCCTGCTGGCCGCCCGCGGACGTCCCGAGTGGGGGTCGTCCATTCCATCCTCCAGCACCTCTGAGCCAATTCCTATGGAGCTCGGGGGTGCTGGCGCTAGAGAGAGGAGGAGGGAGAACCCGAGGAGGGCCAACCCCTGCACCAACTGTGGCCGTGGAGGACACACCGCGGCCAGGTGCTGGGGAAGGTTTTCTGAGAGAGGGGACAACAGGTCACGCACTGGGGAGTCATTTCAGGTGAGTAGGCGCCCCACTTACCCAGAGCTCTCTGTTGGTCACATGAGCATTCCTGTGCGTTTCCCACAGGTGGCACCTCATTCCCAGCATAAGGCGCTAGTAGATTCAGGCGCAGCTGGGAACTTTATTGATAGGGCATTTTGTGCTAGGTTAGGAATTCCCCTTCGGCCGGTAGAAGTTCCATTCCCTGTCCATGCATTAGACAGCCGGCCGTTGGGGTCAGGTCTGATCAGGGATGTCACAGCACCGCTGACGATGACTACGCAGGGGGGTCATGAGGAAGTCATTCAGTTCTATCTGATTGACTCTCCTGCGTATCCAGTGGTGTTGGGGCTTCCCTGGTTAAGCACCCACGATCCTACCATAGCGTGGCAACAGAGGGCTCTTATGGAGTGGTCTGCCCAGTGTGTAGGGAGATGTCTAAGTGTTTCCATAGGGGCGACCTCGGTAGAGAGTCCGAACCAAGTGCCCGCACTGCGCATTCCCCCCGAGTATGAGGATTTAGCACTAGCGTTTAGCAAAGCGAGGGCAGCACGGCTACCTCCTCATAGACAGGGGGACTGTGCGATAAATCTCCAGACCGGAGCAGCTCTTCCCAGGAGTCATGTGTATCCCCTGTCTCAAGAGGAAACTGCGGCTATGGAGACTTACATAGCCGAGTCCTTGGCACAGGGATACATACGGCCCTCTACTTCTCCGGTCTCCTCGAGTTTCTTCTTTGTGAAGAAGAAGGACGGGGGATTGCGCCCGTGTATTGATTACCGTAGTCTCAATCAGATCACAGTAAAATACAGTTACCCACTTCCACTGATTGCGACGATGACGGAGTCATTACGCGGAGCGCGTTTCTTCACAAAGTTGGATCTCAGGAGCGCGTACAATTTGGTGCGCATTAGGGAGGGGGATGAATGGAAAACAGCATTTAGCACCACCTCGGGTCATTACGAGTATCTCGTCATGCCGTACGGGTTAATGAATGCTCCTTCAGTCTTCCAATCCTTTGTTGATGAGATTTTCCGGGACATGCATGGGCAGGGTGTAGTGGTGTACATTGACGACATTCTAGTGTATTCTTCTACACGAGCCGAGCATGTAGCCCAGGTGCGCCGAGTATTGAGACGACTGTTGGAGCATGACTTGTATGTCAAGGCAGAGAAATGCTTGTTCTTCCAGGAGTCCGTCTCTTTTTTGGGTTATCGGTTGTCCGCGTCTGGCGTGGAGATAGAGGTAGATCGGGTATCGGCTGTGCGTAATTGGCAAACTCCAACCACCGTAAAAGAGGTGCAGCGGTTCTTGGGTTTTGCTAATTACTATCGGAGGTTTATCCGGGGCTTTGGACAGGTTGCAGCTCCCATTACGTCTCTGCTAAAGGGGGGTCCGGTGCGCTTGCAGTGGTCAGCTGAGGCGGACAGGGCATTTGTCAAGCTGAAGAACCTGTTCGCCTCGGCCCCGGTGCTGGCGCATCCGGATCCCTCTTTGCCTTTCCAAGTAGAGGTGGACGCGTCCGAGACCGGTATTGGGGCAGTCCTGTCACAACGGTCCGGCACGCCACCTAAGCTCCGCCCCTGTGCGTTCTACTCCAAGAAGCTCAGCTCGGCGGAGCGCAATTATGACGTTGGGGACAGGGAGCTGTTAGCTGTAGTCCAGGCCCTAAAGGTGTGGAGGCATTGGCTTGAGGGGGCTCAACACCCTTTTCTCATTCTGACTGATCACCGTAACCTGGAGTACATCCGGGCAGCTAGGAGATTGAACCCTCGTCAGGCTAGGTGGAACATGTTCCTGACCCGGTTTGTTTTTAAGATCACATACATCCCTGGGTCCCAGAACGGTAAGGCAGACGCACTGTCCCGGCAGTATGACACAGAGGAGAGGTCCATTGAGCCCACTTCCATACTTCCGGAGTCTTGTCTGGTGGCTCCGGTAGTGTGGGAGGTCGATGCGGAAATCGAGCGGGCGCTGCGTACCGACCCTACTCCCCCCGAGTGTCCTGTGGGGCGGACGTACGTTCCGCTCGAGGTTCGTGATCGGCTTATTTCTTGGGCTCATACATCACCCTCCTCTGGACATCCTGGTATTGGTCGGACGGTGCACTGCCTTAGCGTGAAATACTGGTGGCCAACGTTAGCCAGGGATGTGAGGGTTTATGTCTCCTCCTGCTCGGTGTGTGCCCAGTGTAAGGCACCTAGACATTTGCCCAGGGGTAAGTTACATCCTCTGCCCGTTCCACAACGACCATGGTCCCACCTAGCGGTAGATTTTGTGACCGATCTACCCCCTTCCCAGGGTAATACCACCATTTTGGTCGTTGTGGATCGGTTTTCTAAGGCCTGTCGTCTCCTCCCACTGCCGGGTCTCCCTACTGCCCTACAGACCGCCGAGGCCCTCTTTACCCACGTGTTCCGGCACTATGGGGTCCCCGAGGATATTGTGTCCGACCGAGGTCCCCAGTTCACCTCCAGAGTCTGGGGGGCTTTTATGGAACGCCTGGGGGTCTCGGTTAGCCTTACCTCGGGGTACCACCCAGAGAGCAATGGGCAGGTTGAACGTGTTAACCAGGATGTGGGTAGGTTTTTGAGGTCCTATTGCCGGGACCGGCCGGAGGAGTGGTCGAGGTATATCCCCTGGGCAGAGATGGCCCAGAACTCTCTCCGCCACTCCTCCACCGGATTAACACCTTTCCAGTGTATTTTAGGGTATCAGCCGGTCCTGGCACCGTGGCACGAGAGCCAGACCGAGGCCCCTGCGGTGGACGAGTGGATTCGGCGCTCGGAGGAGACGTGGGAAGCTGCCCATGTCCATCTGCAGCGTGCCATCCGTCAACACAAGGCGAGCGCCGATCGCCACCGCAGTGAGGGGCCGGTGTACGCACCGGGAGATCGAGTCTGGCTCTCGACTCGAAACCTGCCCCTCCGCCTGCCCTGCCGGAGGCTGGGTCGGCGGTTTGTGGGGCCCTTCAAAGTCCTGAGAAGATTGAACGAGGTGTGTTACAGATTACAACTGCCTATTGAGTACAAAAATATTAACCCCTCGTTCCATGTGTCTCTTCTCAGGCCGGTGGTAGCTGGCCCACTCCAAGAAGAGGAGATAGGAGAGACCCCTCCGCCCCCTTTGGACATCGAGGGGGCCCCGGCGTACAGGGTCCGGACCATCTTGGACTCCAGGCGCCGGAGGAGTGGTCTCCAATATCTCGTGGAGTGGGAGGGGTACGGTCCGGAGGAACGGTGCTGGGTGCCCAGGAGGGACATCCTCGATCCATCCCTCCTGACAGAGTTCCACCATGGGCATCCCACGCGCCCGGGTCCGCGTCCTCCTGGCCATCCCCGAGGCCGGGGTCGGCACACGGCTGGAGCCGCGCGTCAGGGGGGGGGGTACTGTCACGGTTTCGGCCGAGACTGCTCCTCCTCCTGGTTCGGGCAGGCAAAGGCGTTCGCCGTCCCCGGAGTACTAGCTGCCACCGTTGGATGTTTCGTGTGCGATTGCTTTTGTCTGTCCGTTTCACCTGTGTCTGGTTTGCGTTGATTACATGTCCTATAAGTTCCCTGTGTTTGTATGGATTAGTTGTGTGTTGTTTTCGCCAGTCGTTTTGTGTTTCGTGTCGTATTTTGTATTTTGGTATTTACGCTTGTGTGTGCGTAATTGCGCTTAGTCGCCACCTTGTTTGTTTTGTGGCCGTGCATAGTGTTTGTACTTTGTTCATATTTTGGACTTTAGTAAACGTTTTGGACTAGCCTCGGTGTCCTGCGCCTGACTTCAACCCCACCTACACCTCACATTATGACAGTCTCTTTCCCCTTACAGTGGAATGGTGACTGCCTGAGGAAAGCAATTGACAAGAACAAATTCATTTCAAAATAATAAGTACACTTTACATGAAACTGGCATTCAAAATGTTTGGGTTTGATTCCATGGCAAACAAAGATTTTGTTTTAGCCTGGTCCCAGGAATTTAATTTGATACCCCATTTATAGAGTATACTATACAGTGCCTTGCAAAAGTATTAATCCCCCTTGGTGTTTTTCCTATTTTGTTGCATTACAACCTGTAATTGAAATAGATTCTTATTTGGATTCATGTAATGGATATACACAAAATAGTCAAAATTGGTGAAGTGAAATGAAAAAAATATGCACGCTCAATTTTCTTTTTTTTGGGTCTTATTTCTTGTTTGTTTCACCCCAAAAATTATTTTGCATCTTCAAAGTGGTAGGCATGTTGTGTAAATCAAATGATACAAACCCCCCAAAAATCCATTTTAATTCTAGGTTGTAAGGCAACAAAATAGGAAAATTGCCAAGGGGGTGAATACTTTCGCAAGCCACTGTACATACATGTATGTCACAACTGCTGATGATCACTCTTGAGTTGCACTTCTATCATTGCGCCACACATGCTTTTAATAACTATTATCTCAATATCTCAAATATTGTCTCATGTTATTTGTCATATGTATTCGCACTGCTTGCCTGCATTATTGCCTATTGCAGCTTGTGGGACAAATAAAATGCTATATTGATTTGACATTGCCCTATCTCCTGCAGGATGAGTTACACAGAGAAGGAGGAGTGAGTGTGGTGTGAGAAACAGGTGGCGTTTTCCTGCCCGTCACGGTCAGGGCACTGTGACATGGAGAGCCCGTTCTGCGTGTCCACTACACCCCCGATGGCACCATCGCCACCGTCCGTCTACTGCTGGAGCTCAACCTGAAGAGGGTGTGTGTGTGTGTGTGTGTGTGTGTGTGTGTGTGTGTGTGTGTGTGTGTGTGTGTGTGTGTGTGTGTGTGTGTGTGTGTGTGTGTGTGTGTGTGTGTGTGTGTGTGTGTGTGTGTGTGTGTGTGTGTGTGTGTGTGTGTGTGTGTGTGTGTGTGTGTGTGTGTGTGTGTGTGTGTGTGTGTGTGTGTGTGTGTGTGTGTGTGTGTGTGTGTGTGTGTGTGTGTGTGTGTGTGTGTGTGTGTGTGTGTGTGTGTGTGTGTGTGTGTGTGTGTGTGTGTGTGTGTGTGTGTGTGTGTGTGTGTGTGTGTGTGTGTGTGTGTGTGTGTGTGTGTGTGTGTGTGTGTGTGTGTGTGTGTGTGTGTGTGTGTGTGTGTGTGTGTGTGTGTGTGTGTGTGTGTGTGTGTGTGTGTGTGTGTGTGTGTGTGTGTGTGTGTGTGTGTGTGTGTGTGTGTGTGTGTGTGTGTGTGTGTGTGTGTGTGTGTGTGTGTGTGTGTGTGTGTGTGTGTGTGTGTGTGTGTGTGTGTGTGTGTGTGTGTGTGTGTGTGTGTGTGTGTGTGTGTGTGTGTGTGTGTGTGTGTGTGTGTGTGTGTGTGTGTGTGTGTGTGTGTGTGTGTGTGTGTGTGTGTGTGTGTGTGTGTGTGTGTGTGTGTGTGTGTGTGTGTGTGTGTGTGTGTGTGTGTGTGTGTGTGTGTGTGTGTGTGTGTGTGTGTGTGTGTGTGTGTGTGTGTGTGTGTGTGTGTGTGTGTGTGTGTGTGTGTGTGTGTGTGTGTGTGTGTGTGTGTGTGTGTGTGTGTGTGTGTGTGTGTGTGTGTGTGTGTGTGTGTGTGTGTGTGTGTGTGTGTGTGTGTGTGTGTGTGTGTGTGTGTGTGTGTGTGTGTGTGTGTGTGTGTGTGTGTGTGTGTGTGTGTGTGTGTGTGTGTGTGTGTGTGTGTGTGTGTGTGTGTGTGTGTGTGTGTGTGTGTGTGTGTGTGTGTGTGTGTGTGTGTGTGTGTGTGTGTGTGTGTGTGTGTGTGTGTGTGTGTGTGTGTGTGTGTGTGTGTGTGTGTGTGTGTGTGTGTGTGTGTGTGTGTGTGTGTGTGTGTGTGTGTGTGTGTGTGTGTGTGTGTGTGTGTGTGTGTGTGTGTGTGTGTGTGTGTGTGTGTGTGTGTGTGTGTGTGTGTGTGTGTGTGTGTGTGTGTGTGTGTGTGTGTGTGTGTGTGTGTGTGTGTGTGTGTGTGTGTGTGTGTGTGTGTGTGTGTGTGTGTGTGTGTGTGTGTGTGTGTGTGTGTGTGTGTGTGTGTGTGTGTGTGTGTGTGTGTGTGTGTGTGTGTGTGTGTGTGTGTGTGTGTGTGTGTGTGTGTGTGTGTGTGTGTGTGTGTGTGTGTGTGTGTGTGTGTGTGTGTGTGTGTGTGTGTGTGTGTGTGTGTGTGTGTGTGTGTGTGTGTGTGTGTGTGTGTGTGTGTGTGTGTGTGTGTGTGTGTGTGTGTGTGTGTGTGTGTGTGTGTGTGTGTGTGTGTGTGTGTGTGTGTGTGTGTGTGTGTGTGTGTGTGTGTGTGTGTGTGTGTGTGTGTGTGTGTGTGTGTGTGTGTGTGTGTGTGTGTGTGTGTGTGTGTGTGTGTGTGTGTGTGTGTGTGTGTGTGTGTGTGTGTGTGTGTGTGTGTGTGTGTGTGTGTGTGTGTGTGTGTGTGTGTGTGTGTGTGTGTGTGTGTGTGTGTGTGTGTGTGTGTGTGTGTGTGTGTGTGTGTGTGTGTGTGTGTGTGTGTGTGTGTGTGTGTGTGTGTGTGTGTGTGTGTGTGTGTGTGTGTGTGTGTGTGTGTGTGTGTGTGTGTGTGTGTGTGTGTGTGTGTGTGTGTGTGTGTGTGTGTGTGTGTGTGTGTGTGTGTGTGTGTGTGTGTGTGTGTGTGTGTGTGTGTGTGTGTGTGTGTGTGTGTGTGTGTGTGTGTGTGTGTGTGTGTGTGTGTGTGTGTGTGTGTGTGTGTGTGTGTGTGTGTGTGTGTGTGTGTGTGTGTGTGTGTGTGTGTGTGTGTGTGTGTGTGTGTGTGTGTGTGTGTGTGTGTGTGTGTGTGTGTGTGTGTGTGTGTGTGTGTGTGTGTGTGTGTGTGTGTGTGTGTGTGTGTGTGTGTGTGTGTGTGTGTGTGTGTGTGTGTGTGTGTGTGTGTGTGTGTGTGTGTGTGTGTGTGTGTGTGTGTGTGTGTGTGTGTGTGTGTGTCGCAGTGGTCTAAGGCACTGCATCGCAGTGCATCATAGTGCTAACTGTGCCACTAGAGATCTTGGTTCGAATCCAGGCTCTGTCGCAGCCGGCCGCGACCGGGAGACTCATGGGCGGCGCACAATTGGCCCAGCGTTGTCCAGGGTAGGGGAGGGAATGGCCGGCAGGGATGTAGCTCAGTTGATAGAGCATGGCGTTTGCAACGCCAGGGTTGTGGGTTCTATTCCCACGGGGGGCCAGTATAAAAAAAATATGTATTCACTAACTGTAAGTCGCTCTGGATAAGAGCGTCTGCTAAATGACTAAAATGTAAGTGTGTGTGTGTGTGTGTGTGTGGCAGTGACTCAGTGACTCAGTGAGTAGTTTTGAAGTGTGAGGATGTAGACTTGTCCTTTTTGATATAGGATCACACACTTCTCAGAGGAGCATGTAGCTGTTATAGTTGGGAAATGTGTTTAGAATTTTGCATGAATTAAATTAAATGACTTGCTTTGATTGCAGTATGAAAGACCTGTGAGCAGAAAAACAAAATGGGCAACTGATTTTATCGCCATGCCACAGTACAACAAACTTATCATCGGAACAGGGTAAGAACTGTATTGTATGTTTCAGAATGTAGGCTTAGCTGAAAAGTAACTAGAGAATTACTTTTGTACAAATTACTTGCTTTTAGTGTCTTGTGTTAGTGCATCCTGTTGCTATGCACTCTCTTGACAACATCTGTGTTCGACCGCTGCTCGTGGTCACGTCCCATATCGCTGAGTCTCAGTTGAACAGAGGCGTGACCTGTTATTCCCATGGTACCAGTTAGAGTGTGCGTCCCAAATGGCACCCTATTCCCTATATAGTGTAGTACTTTTGACCATGGGCCCTGTTCAAAAGAAGTGCACTAGGCCCAGGGAATAGCGTGCCATTTGGAATGCACACAGGGACAACGTTCCTGCCGGTGTGCCCTGTGTTACAGAGACAGAGAGACCCAGTTGTATGAGCTGTCCTCTCTAGAGCCTTACTGTCAGAAAACACACAGGCAGCCTGCACCATGTCTCACTAATACCAGATCACACACTGGTAGCCTAAACCATGTCTCACTAATACCAGATCACACACTGGCAGCCTGCACCATGTCTCACTAATACCAGATGACACACTGGCAGCCTGCACCATGTCTCACTAATACCAGATGACACACTGGCAGCCTGCACCATGTCTCACTAATACCAGATGACACACTGGCAGCCTGCACCATGTCTCACTAATACCAGATCACACACTGGCAGCCTAAACCATGTCTCACTAATACCAGATGACACACTGGCAGCCTAAACCATTTCTCACTAATACCAGATCACACACTGGCAGCCTGCACCATGTCTCACTAATACCAGATGACACACTGGCAGCCTAAACCATTTCTCACTAATACCAGATCACACACTGGCAGCCTGCATCATGTCTCACTAATACCAGATGACACACTGGCAACCTAAACCATTTCTCACTAATACCAGATCACACACTGGCAGCCTCCACCATGTCTCACTAATACCAGATCACACACTGGCAGACTGCACCATGTCTCACTAATACCAGATGACACACTGGCAGCCTGCACCATGTCTCACTAATACCAGATCACACACTGGCAGCCTGCACCATGTCTCACTAATACCAGATCACACACTGGTAGCCTGCACCATGTCTCACTAATACCAGATGACACACTGACAACCTAAACCATTTCTCACTAATACCAGATCACACACTGGCAGCCTCCACCATGTCTCACTAATACCAGATCACACACTGGCAGACTGCACCATGTCTCACTAATACCAGATGACACACTGACAACCTAAACCATTTCTCACTAATACCAGATCACACACTGGCAGTCTGCACCATGTCTCACTAATACCAGATCACACACTGGCAGCCTGCACCATGTCTCACTAATACCAGATAACACTGGCAGCCTGCATCATGTCTCACTAATACCAGATCACACACTGGCAGCCTGCACCATGTCTCACTAATACCAGATCAGACACTGGCAGCCTAAACTATGTCTCACTAATACCAGATCACACACTGGCAGCCTGCACCATGTCTCACTAATACCAGATCACACACTGGCAGCCTGCATCATGTCTCACTAATACCAGATCACATACTGGCAGCCTGCACCATGTCTCACTAATACCAGATCACACACTGGCAGCCTAAACCATGCCTCACTAATACCAGATCACACACTGGCTGCCTGCACCATGTCTCACTAATACCAGATCACACACTGGCAGCCTGCACCATGACTCACTAATACCAGATCACACACTGGCAGCCTGCACCATGTCTCACTGTCACGCCCTGGCTCTGGGGACTATGTTATGTTGAGCCAGGGTGTGTAAGTCTATGTTTTGTATATCTATGTTGGCCTGAGTGACTCCCAATCAGAGGCAACGAGTGTCAGCTGGTTGTCTCTGATTGGGAGCCATATTTAACTATCGGTCTTTTCACTTTGTGTTGTGGTTTCTTGTTCCTTTTGGTTTGTGTATCGAAGGACTTCACGTTTCGTTCATTGTTTTGATCGTGTGATCTAGTTAATAAATATAAATATGTTCACCCGCAACGCTGCGCCTTGGTCCTCTCTGTTCGACGAGCGTGACAGAAGAAACCACCAAGACCAGACCAAGCAGCGTGTCCAGGAGCCATCGCTAATAGATCTCCGTGGCAGCTTCGACTGGGTCAAGCCCATTGAGGAGCTGAGTGACGAGGGTTGGAGACAGAGGAGCGAGAGGTGGGCGAGAATGATGGAGGCCTGGCCCACGGGGAGGAGAGACCCCCAGAAATTTTTTAGGGGGGGGCTCACGACGTCGGGGCAGCAGGAGGCCGCTATGGAGCGGTCCAGCGGGGTTGCAGAGGAGGCCGCCAGGTTACGGGGGCCACTGGTAGAAGAGGGGATGGAAGGTGTAGAGGCACGGCGAGAGGTACTGGCGTGTGTTGCCAGTCCGGTCCGGCCCGTTCCAGATCCCGGTGTAGAGCCAGTGGTGTGTGTCCCCAGTACGGTCCGGTCTATTCCTGCTCCCCGCACCAAACCTACGGTGTGCGTCGACAGCCCAGCCCGGCCCGTTCCTGCGCTCCGCACCGAGTCTGTGGTGCGCGTCGCCAGCCCAGTCCGGCCCATCCAAGTTTCCCGCACCAGGCCAGTGGTGTGCGTCGTCAGTCCGGCACGGCCCGTTCCTGCTCTCCGCACCAAGTCTGTGGTGCGCGTCGCCAGCCCAGTCCGGCCCATCCAAGCTTCCCGCACCAAGCCAGTGGTGTGCGTCGTCAGTCCGGCACGGCCCGTTCCTGCTCTCCGCACCAAGTCTGTGGTGCGCGTCGCCAGCCCAGTCCGGCCCATCCAAGCTTCCCGCACCAAGCCAGTGGTGTGCGTCGTCAGTCCGGCACGGCCCGTGCCTGCTCTCCGCACCAAGTCTATGGTGCGTTTCGTCAGCCCTGTCCGGCCCGTTCCTGCTCTCCGCACCAAGTCTGTGGTGCGCGTCGCCAGCCCGGTCCGACCCGTCCAAGCTCCCCGCACCGGGTCAGTGGTGCGCGTCGTCAGCCCGGTCCGGCTCATTCCTGCTCCCCGCACCAAGACAGGGGTGCGCTTCGTCAGCCCGGTCCGGCCCGTTCCTCCTCCACGCATCAAGCCAGGGGTGTGCGTCGTCAGTCCAGCACAACCCGTGCCTGGGTCATGTCCGGAGCCGGATCCGCCGCCGAGGCGGAGTGCCCACCCGGTCCCTCCCCTGTTGTGGTTGTTTGGCGCGGCCGGAGTCCGCGCCTTTGGGGGGGGGTACTGTCACGCCCTGGCTCTGGGGACTATGTTATGTTGAGCCAGGGTGTGTAAGTCTATGTTTTGTATATCTATGTTGGCCTGAGTGACTCCCAATCAGAGGCAACGAGTGTCAGCTGGTTGTCTCTGATTGGGAGCCATATTTAACTATCGGTCTTTTCACTTTGTGTTGTGGTTTCTTGTTCCTTTTGGTTTGTGTATCGAAGGACTTCACGTTTCGTTCATTGTTTTGATCGTGTGATCTAGTTAATAAATATAAATATGTTCACCCGCAACGCTGCGCCTTGGTCCTCTCTGTTCGACGAGCGTGACACTCACTAATACCAGATCACACACTGGCAGCCTAAACCATGTCTCACTAATACCAGATCACACACTGGTGTTCTGCACCATGTCTCACTAATACCAGATCACACACTGGCAGCCTAAACCATGTCTCACTAATACCAGATCACACACTGGCAGCCTGCACCATGTCTCGCTAATACCAGATCACACACTGGCAGCCTGCACCATGTCTCACTAATACCAGATCTTACTGGCAGCCTGCATCATGTCTCACTAATACCAGATCACACACTGGCAGCCTGCACCATGTCTCACTAATACCAGATCACACACTGGCAGCCTGCACCATGTCTCACTAATACCAGATCACACTGGCAGCCTGCATCATGTCTCACTAATACCAGATCACACACTGGCAGCCTGCACCATGTCTCACTAATACCAGATGACACACTGACAACCTAAACCATTTCTCACTAATACCAGATCACACACTGGCAGCCTGCACCATGTCTCACTAATACCAGATCACACACTGGCAGCCTGCACCATGTCTTGCTAATACCAGATCACATACTGGCAGCCTAAACCATGTCTCACTAATACCAGATCACACACTGGTGTTCTGCACCATGTCTCACTAATACCAGATCACACACTGGCAGCCTAAACCATGTCTCACTAATACCAGATCACACACTGGCAGCCTTCACCATGTCTCGCTAACACACTGTTTCCCACACTGGCAGACTAAACCATATCTCACTAATACCAGATCACACACTGGCAGCCTGCACCATGTCTCACTAATACCAGATCACACACTGGCAGCTTAAACCATGTCTCACTAATACCAGATCACACACTGGCAGCTTGCAACATGTCTCACTTATACCAGATCAGACACTGGCAGCCTGCACCATGTCTCACTAATACCAGATCACACACTGGCAGCCTAAACCATGTCTAACTAATACCAGATCACACACTGGCAGCCTTCACCATGTCTCACTAATACCAGATCACACACTAGGAGCTTGCACCATGTCTCACTTATACCAGATCCGACACTGGCAGCCTGCACCATGTCTCACTAATACCAGATCACACACTGGCAGCCTAAACCATGTCTCACTAATACCAGATCACACACTGGCAGCCTAAACCATGTCTCACTAATACCAGATCACACACTGGCAACCTTAACCATGTCTCGCTAACACACTGGTTCCCACACTGGCAACCTAAACCATGTCTCGCTAATATAAGGTGACACACTGGCAGCCTGCACCATGTCTCACTAATACCAGATCACACACTGGCAGCTTAAACCATGTCTCACTAATACCAGATCACACACTGGCAGCCTAAACCATGTCTCACTAATACCAGATCATACACTGGCAGCCTGCACCATGTCTCACTAATACCAGATCACACACTGGCAGCTTGCACCATGTCTCACTTATACCAGATCAGACACTGGCAGCCTGCACCATGTCTCACTAATACCAGATCACACACTGGCAGCCTAAACCATGTCTAACTAATACCAGATCATACACTGGCAGCCTTCACCATGTCTCACTAATACAAGATCACACACTGGCAGCCTAAACCATGTCTCACTAATTCCAGATCAAACACTAGTGTTCTGCACCATGTCTCACTAATACCAGATCTCACACTGGCAGCCTAAACCATGTCTCACTAATACCAGATCACACACTGGCAGCCTGCACCATGTCTCACTAATACCAGATCACACACTGGCAGCCTAAACCATATCTCACTAATACCAGATCACACACTGGCAGCCTAAACCATATCTCACTAATACCAGATCACACACTGGCAGCCTAAACCATGTCTCACTAATACCAGATCACACACTGGCAGCCTGCACCATGTCTCGCTAATACCAGATCACACACTGGCAGCCTAAACTATGTCTCGCTAATATGAGGTGACACACTGGCAGCCTGCACCATGTCTCGCTAATACCAGATCACACACTGGCATCCTGCACCATGTCTCGCTAATACCAAATCACACACTGGAAGCATGCATCATGTCTCACTAATACCAGATCACACACTGGAAGCTTGCACCATGTCTCACTTATACCAGATGACACACTGGCAATCTGCACCATGTCTCACTAATACCAGATCACACACTGGCAGCCTAAACCATGTCTAACTAATACCAGATCACACACTGGCAGCCTTCACCATGTCTCACTTATACCAGATCAGACACTGGCAGCCTGCACCATTGTCTAACTAATACCAGATCACACACTGGCAGCCTAAACCATGTCTAACTAATACCAGATCACACACTGGCAGCCTAAACCATGTCTCACTAATACCAGATAACAAACTGGCAGCCTGCACCATGTCTCACTAATACCAGATTACACACTAGAAGCATGCATCATGTCTCACTAATACCAGATCACACACTGGCAACCTTAACCATGTCTCGCTAACACACTGGTTCCAACACTGGCAACCTAAACCATGTCTCGCTAATATGAGGTGACACACTGGCAGCCTGCACCATGTCTCACTAATACCAGATCAGACACTGGCAGCTTAAACCATGTCTCACTAATAACAGATCACACACTGGCAGCCTAAACCATGTCTCACTAATACCAGATCACACACTGGCAGCCTGCACCATGTCTCACTAATACCAGATCACACACTGGCAGCCTGCACCATGTCTCACTAATACCAGATCACACACTGGCAGCCTAAACCATGTCTAACTAATACCAGATCACACACTGGCAGCCTGCACCATGTCTCACTAATACCAGATCACACACTGGCAGCCTTGTCACACCCTGGCTCTGGGACTCTATATGTTGAGCCAGGGTGTGGATAGTCTATATGTTGTATTTCTATGTTGGCCTGAGTGACTCCCAATCAGAGGCAACGAGTGTGCTGGTTGTCTCTGATTGGGAGCCATATTTAACTGTCTGTCTTTCACTTTGTGTTGGTGGTTTCTTGTTCGTATTTTGGTTTGTGTATGACCATTGACTATCACGTCGTCCTTTTGTTGTTTTGATCGTGTGATCATCAAATTAAATAAATATGTTCACATTCAACGCTGCGCCTTGGTCCTCCTCCTTAGACGATCGTGACAAGCCTAAACCATGTCTAACTAATACCAGATCATACACTGGCAGCCTTCACCATGTCTCACTAATACAAGATCACACACTGGCAGCCTAAACCATGTCTCACTAATTCCAGATCAAACACGAGTGTTCTGCACCATGTCTCACTAATACCAGATCTCACACTGGCAGCCTAAACCATGTCTCACTAATACCAGATCACACACTGGCAGCCTGCACCATGTCTCACTAATACCAGATCATACACTGGCAGCCTAAACCATATCTCACTAATACCAGATCACACACTGGCAGCGTAAACCATATCTCACTAATACCAGATCACACACTGGCAGCCTAAACCATGTCTCACTAATACAAGATCACACACTGGCAGCCTAAACCATGTCTCACTAATTCCAGATCAAACACGAGTGTTCTGCACCATGTCTCACTAATACCAGATCTCACACTGGCAGCCTAAACCATGTCTCACTAATACCAGATCACACACTGGCAGCCTGCACCATGTCTCACTAATACCAGATCATACACTGGCAGCCTAAACCATATCTCACTAATACCAGATCACACACTGGCAGCGTAAACCATATCTCACTAATACCAGATCACACACTGGCAGCCTAAACCATGTCTCACTAATACCAGATCACACACTGGCAGCCTGCACCATGTCTCGCTAATACCAGATCAGACACTGGCAGCCTAAACTATGTCTCGCTAATATGAGGTGACACACTGGCAGCCTGCACCATGTCTCACTAATACCAGATCACACACTGGCAGCCTAAACCATGTCTGACTAATACCAGATCACATACTGGCAGCCTGCACCATGTCTCACTAATACCATATCACACACTGGCAGCCTAAACCATGCCTCACTAATACCAGATCACACACTGGCAGCCTAAACCATGCCTCACTAATACCAGATCATACACTGGCAGCCTGCACCATGTCTCACTAATACCAGATCACACACTGGCAGCCTGAACCATGTCTCGCTAATACCAGATCACATACTGGCAGCCTGCACCATGTCTCACTAATACCAGATAACACACTGGTAGCATAAACCATATCTCACTAATACCAGATCACACACTGGCATTCTGCACCATGTCTCACTAATACCAGATCACACACTGGCAGCTTAAACCATGTCTCGCTAATACCAGATCACACACTGGTAGACTCAACCATGTCTCACTAATACCAGATAACACACTGGCAGCCTGCACCATGTCTCGCTAATACCAGATCACACACTGGCATCCTGCACCATGTCTCACTAATACCAGATGACACACTGACAACCTAAACCATTTCTCACTAATACCAGATCACACACTGTCAGCCTGCACCATGTCTCACTAAAACCAGATGACACACTGACAACCTAAACCATTTCTCACTAATACCAGATCACACACTGGCAGCCTCCACCATGTCTCACTAATACCAGATCACACACTGGCAGCCTGCACCATGTCTCACTAATACCAGATGAAACACTGACAACCTAAACCATTTCTCACTAATACCAGATCACACACTGGCAGTCTGCACCATGTCTCACTAATACCAGATCACACACTGGCAGCCTGCACCATGTCTCACTAATACCAGATAACACTGGCAGCCTGCATCATGTCTCACTAATACCAGATCAGACACTGGCAGCCTGCACCATGTGTCACTAATACCAGATCAGACACTGGCAGCCTAAACTATGTCTCACTAATACCAGATCACACACTGGCAGCCTGCACCATGTCTCACTAATACCAGATCACACACTGGCAGCCTGCATCATGTCTCACTAATATCAGATCACATACTGGCAGCCTGCACCATGTCTCACTAATACCAGATCACACACTGGCAGCCTAAACCATGCCTCACTAATACCAGATCACACACTGATAGCCTGCACCATGTCTCACTAATACCAGATCACACACTGGCAGCCTTAACCATGACTCACTAATACCAGATCACACACTGGCAGCCTGCACCATGTCTCACTAATACCAGATCACACACTGGCAGCCTAAACCATGTCTCACTAATACCAGATCACACACTGGTGTTCTGCACCATGTCTCGCTAATATCAGATCACACACTGGCAGCCTAAACCATGTCTCACTAATACCAGATCACACACTGGCAGCCTTCACCATGTCTCGCTAACACACTGGTTCCCACACTGGCAGCCTAAACCATGTCTCGCTAATATGAGGTGACACACTGGCAGCCTGCACCATGTCTCACTAATACCAGATCACACACTGGCAGCCTGCACCATGTCTCACTAATACCAGATCAGACACTGGCAGCCTAAACTATGTCTCACTAATACCAGATCACACACTGGCAGCCTGCACCATGTCTCACTAATACAAGATCATACACTGGCAGCCTGCACCATGTCTCACTAATACCAGATCACATACTGGCAGCCTAAACCATGTCTCACTAATACCAGATCACACACTGGTGTTCTGCACCATGTCTCACTAATACCAGATCACAGACTGGCAGCCTAAACCATGTCTCACTAATACCAGATCACACACTGGCAGCCTTCACCATGTCTCGCTAACACACTGGTTCCCACACTGGCAGACTAAACCATATCTCACTAATACCAGATCACACACTGGCAGCCTGCACCATGTCTCACTAATACCAGATCACACACTGGCAGCTTAAACCATGTCTCACTAATACCAGATCACACACTGGCAGCTTGCAACATGTCTCACTTATACCAGATCAGACACTGGCAGCCTGCACCATGTCTCACTAATACCAGATCACACACTGGCAGCCTAAACCATGTCTAACTAATACCAGATCACACACTGGCAGCCTTCACCATGTCTCACTAATACCAGATCACACACTAGGAGCTTGCACCATGTCTCACTTATACCAGATCAGACACTGGCAGCCTGCACCATGTCTCACTAATACCAGATCACACACTGGCAGCCTAAACCATGTCTCACTAATACCAGATCACACACTGGCAGCCTAAACCATGTCTCACTAATACCATATCACACACTGGCAGCCTCCACCACTGAAAACACCGCTACTCCTACTGCTCTCTCCTCGTCTGACCATGTGTTCTCGCATACCCCGAGAGCATCTGGTCAGAGGGGTGGTGGTACAGGAATCCTCATCTCTCCCAAGTGGACATTCTCAATTTTTCCCCTAACCCATCTGTCTATCTCCTCATTTGAATTCCATGCTGTCACAGTCACTAGCCCATTTAAGCTTAATATCCTTGTCATCTATCGCCCTCCAGGTTCCCTTGGAGAGTTCATCAATGAGCTTGACGCCTTGATAAGTTCCTTCCCTGAGGATGGCTCACCCCTCACAGTTTTGGGGGATTTCAACCTCCCTATGTCCACATTTGACTCATTTCTCTCTGCCTCCTTCTTTCCACTCCTCTCCTCTTTTGACCTCACCCTCTCACCGTCCCCCCCTACTCACAAGGCAGGCAATACGCTTGACCTCATCTTCACTAGATGCTGCTCCTCTACTAATCTCACTGCAACTCCCCTCCAAGTCTCCGACCACTACTTTGTTTCCTTTTCTCTCTCACTCTCCTCCCACACTACTCACTCTGCCCCTACACAGATGGTAATGCGCCGCCGCAACCTTCGCTCTCTCTCTCCCACTACTCTCTCCTCCTCCATCCTATCATCTCTTCCCTCTGCTCAATCCTTCTCCCTCCAATCTCCTGATTCTGCCTCCTCAACCCTCCTCTCCTCCCTTTCTGCATCCTTTGACTCTCTGTGTCCCCTATCCTCCCGGCCGGCTCGGTCCTCCCCTCCAGCTCCGTGGCTTGATGACTCATTGCGAGCTCACAGAACAGAGCTCCGGGCAGCGGAGCGGAAATGGAAGAAAACTAAACTCCCTGCCGACCTGGCATCTTTTCACTCCCTCCTCTCTACATTTTCTTCATCTGTTTCTGCTGCTAAGGCCACCTTCTACCACTCTAAATTCCAAGCATCTGCCTCTAACCCTAGGAAGCTCTTTGCCACATTTCATCAATGAGCTTGACGCCTTGATAAGTTCCTTCCCTGAGGATGGCTCACCCCTCACAGTTTTGGGGGATTTCAACCTCCCTATGTCCACATTTGACTCATTTCTCTCTGCCTCCTTCTTTCCACTCCTCTCCTCTTTTGACCTCACCCTCTCACCGTCCCCCCCTACTCACAAGGCAGGCAATACGCTTGACCTCATCTTCACTAGATGCTGCTCCTCTACTAATCTCACTGCAACTCCCCTCCAAGTCTCCGACCACTACTTTGTTTCCTTTTCTCTCTCACTCTCCTCCCACACTACTCACTCTGCCCCTACACAGATGGTAATGCGCCGCCGCAACCTTCGCTCTCTCTCTCCCACTACTCTCTCCTCCTCCATCCTATCATCTCTTCCCTCTGCTCAATCCTTCTCCCTCCAATCTCCTGATTCTGCCTCCTCAACCCTCCTCTCCTCCCTTTCTGCATCCTTTGACTCTCTGTGTCCCCTATCCTCCCGGCCGGCTCGGTCCTCCCCTCCAGCTCCGTGGCTTGATGACTCATTGCGAGCTCACAGAACAGAGCTCCGGGCAGCGGAGCGGAAATGGAAGAAAACTAAACTCCCTGCCGACCTGGCATCTTTTCACTCCCTCCTCTCTACATTTTCTTCATCTGTTTCTGCTGCTAAGGCCACCTTCTACCACTCTAAATTCCAAGCATCTGCCTCTAACCCTAGGAAGCTCTTTGCCACATTTTCCTCCCTCCTGAACCCCCCCCCCCCCTCTCTCTCTGTGGATGACTTCGTCAACCACTTTGAAAAGAAGGTTGACGACATCCGATCCTCGTTTGTTAAGTCTAATGACACTGCTGGTCCTGCTCACACTGCCCTACCCTATGCTTTGACTTCTTTCTCCCCTCTCTCTCCAGATAAAATCCTGCGACTTGTGACTGCAGGCCGCCCAACAACCTGCCCGCTTGACCCCATCCCCTCCTCCCTTCTCCAGACCATCTCCGGTGACCTTCTCCCCTACCTCACCTCGCTGATCAACTCATCCTTGACCGCTGGCCATGTCCCTTCCGTCTTCAAGAGAGCGAGAGTTACTCCCCTTCTCAAAAAACCAACACTCGACCCCACTGATGTCAACAACTACAGACCAGTATCCCTTCTTTCTTTTCTTTCCAAAACTATTGAGCGTGCCGTCTTTAGCCAACTCTCCTGCTATCTCTCTCAGAATGACCTTCTTGATCCAAACCAATCAGGTTTCAGGACTGGTCATTCAACTGAGACTGCTCTTCTCTGTGTCACGGAGACTCTCCGCACTGCTAAAGCTAACTCTCTCTCCTCTGCTCTTGTCCTTCTAGACCTGTCTGCTGCCTTTGATACTGTGAACCATCAGATCCTCCTCTCCACCCTCTCCGAGATGGGCATCTCCGGCGCGGCTCACTCCTGGATTGCGTCCTACCTGACCGGTCGCTCCTACCAAGTGGCGTGGCGGGAAGCTGTCTCCGCACCACGTGCTCTCACCACTGGTGTCCCCCAGGGATCGGTTCTGGGCCCTCTCCTTTTCTCCCTATACACCAAGTCACTTGGCTCTGTCATATCCTCACATGGCCTTTCCTATCATTGCTACGCTGATGATACACAACTAATCTTCTCCTTTCCCCCTTCTGATAACCAGGTGGCGAATCGCATCTCTGCATGTCTGGCAGACATATCAGTATGGATGACGGATCACCACCTCAAGCTGAACCCTGGCAAGACGGAGCTGCTCTTCCTCCCGGGGAAGGACTGCCCGTTCCATGATCTCGCCATCACGGTTGACAACTCCGCTGTGTCCTCCTCCCAGAGTGCGAAGAGCCTAGGCGTGACCCTGGACAACACCCTGTCGTTCTCCGCCAACATCAAGGCGGTGACCCGCTCCTGCAGGTTCATGCTCTACAACATTCGGAGAGTGCGACCCTGCCTTACACAGGAAGCGGCGCAGGTCCTGGTCCAGGCACTTGTCATCTCCCGTCTGGACTACTGCAACTCGCTGTTGGCTGGGCTCCCTGCCTGTGCCATTAAACCCCTACAACTCATCCAGAATGCCGCAGCCCGTCTGGTGTTCAACCTTCCCAAGTTCTCTCACGTCACCCCCCTCCTCCGCACACTCCACTGGCTTCCAGTTGAAGCTCGCATCCGCTACAAGACCATGGTGCTTGCCTATGGAGCAGTGAGGGGAACGGCACCTCTGTACCTTCAGGCTCTGATCAGTCCCTACACCCAAACGAGGACATTGCGTTCATCCACCTCTGGCCTGCTGGCTCCCCTTCCTCTGCGGAAGCATAGCTCCCGCTCAGCCCAGTCAAAACTGTTCGCTGCTCTGGCACCCCAATGGTGGAACAAGCTCCCTCACGACGCCAGGACAGCGGAGTCACTCACCACCTTCCGGAGACATTTGAAACCCCACCTCTTTAAGGAATACCTGGGATAGGATAAAGTATTCCTTCTAACCCCCCCCCCCCCCCCCCCCCCCCCCAAATTGTAAAGTGGTTATCCCACTGGCTATAGGGTGAACGCACCAATTTGTGAGTCGCTCTGGCTAAGAGCGTCTGCTAAATGACGTTAATGTGCCCTTGAGCAAGGCACTTAACCCTAATTGCTCCTGTAAGTCGCTCTGGTTAAGAGCGTCTGCTAAATGACTAAAATGTAAATGTAAATGTAACTAATACGAGATCACACACTGGCAGCCTAAACCATGTCTCACTAATACCAGATCACACACTGGCAGCCTGCACCATGTCTAACTAATACGAGATCACACACTGGCAGCCTGCACCATGTCTCACTAATACCAGATCACACACTGGCAGCCTAAACCATGTCTGACTAATACCAGATCACACACTGGCAGCCTAAACCATGTCTCACTAATACCAGATCACACACTGAAAACCTGCACCATGTCTCACTAATACCAGATCACATACTGGCAGCCTGCACCATGTCTCACTAATACCAGTTCACACACTGGCAACCTGCACCATGTCTCGCTAATACCAGATCACACACTGGAAGCATGCTTCATATCTCACTAATACCAGATCACACACTGGCAGACTAAACCATGTCTCACTAATACCAGATCAGACACTGGCAGCCTAAACCATGTCTCACTAATACCAGATAACACACTGGCAGCCTGCACCATGTCTCGCTAATACCAGATCACACACTGGCATCCTGCACCATGTCTCGCTAATACCAAATCACACACTGGAAGCATGCATCATGTCTCACTAATACCAGATCATACACTGGCAGCCTAAACCATGTCTCGCTAATATGAGGTGACACACTGGCAGCCTGCACCATGTCTCACTAATACCAGATCACACACTGGCAGCCTGCACCATGTCTCACTAACACCAGATGAAACACTGACAACCTAAACCATTTCTCACTAATACCAGATCACACACTGGCAGTCTGCACCATGTCTCACTAATACCAGATCACACACTGGCAGCCTGCACCATGTCTCACTAATACCAGATAACACTGGCAGCCTGCATCATGTCTCACTAATACCAGATCACACACTGGCAGCCTGCACCATGTCTCACTAATACCAGATCACACACTGGCAGCCTTAACCATGACTCACTAATACCAGATCACACACTGGCAGCCTGCACCATGTCTCACTAATACCAGATCACACACTGGCAGCCTAAACAATGTCTCACTAATACCAGATCACACACTGGTGTTCTGCACCATGTCTCACTAATACCAGATCACACACTGGCAGCCTAAACCATGTCTCACTAATACCAGATCACCTACTGGCAGCCTTCACCATGTCTCGCTAACACACTGGTTCCCACACTGGCAGCCTAAACCATGTCTCGCTAATATGAGGTGACACACTGGCAGCCTGCACCATGTCTCACTAATACCAGATCACACACTGGCAGCCTGCACCATGTCTCACTAATACCAGATCACACTGGCAGCCTGCATCATGTCTCACTAATACCAGATCACACACTGGCAGCCTGCACCATGTCTCACTAATACCAGATCAGACACTGGCAGCCTAAACTATGTCTCACTAATACCAGATCACACACTGGCAGCCTGCACCATGTCTCACTAATACCAGATCACACACTGGCAGCCTGCACCATGTCTCACTAATACAAGATCACACACTGGCAGCCTGCACCATGTCTCACTAATACCAGATCACATACTGGCAATCTAAACCATGTCTCACTAATACCAGATCACACACTGGTGTTCTGCACCATGTCTCACTAATACCAGATCACAGACTGGCAGCCTAAACCATGTCTCACTAATACCAGATCACACACTGGCAGCCTTCACCATGTCTCGCTAACACACTGGTTCCCACACTGGCAGACTAAACCATATCTCACTAATACCAGATCACACACTGGCAGCCTGCACCATGTCTCACTAATACCAGATCACACACTGGCAGCTTAAACCATGTCTCACTAATACCAGATCACACACTGGCAGCTTGCAACATGTCTCACTTATACCAGATCAGACACTGGCAGCCTGCACCATGTCTTACTAATACCAGATCACACACTGGCAGCCTAAACCATGTCTAACTAATACCAGATCACACACTGGCAGCCTTCACCATGTCTCACTAATACCAGATCACACACTAGGAGCTTGCACCATGTCTCACTTATACCAGATCAGACACTGGCAGCCTGCACCATGTCTCACTAATACCAGATCACACACTGGCAGCCTAAACCATGTCTCACTAATACCAGATCACACACTGGCAGCCTAAACCATGTCTCACTAATACCATATCACACACTGGCAGCCTGCACCATGTCTAACTAATACGAGATCACACACTGGCAGCCTGCACCATGTCTCACTAATACCAGATCACACACTGGCAGCCTAAACCATGTCTCACTATTACCAGATCACACACTGGCAGCCTGCACCATGTCTAACTAATACGAGATCACACTCGAAGCCTGCACCATGTCTCACTAATAACAGATCACACACTGGCAGCCTAAACCATGTCTCACTAATACCAGATCACACACTGGCAGCCTAAACCATGTCTCACTAATACCAGATCACACACTGAAAACCTGCACCATGTCTCACTAATACCAGATCACACACTGGCAGCCTGCACCATGTCTCACTAATACCAGTTCACACACTGGCAACCTGCACCATGTCTCGCTAATACCAGATCACACACTGGAAGCATGCTTCATATCTCACTAATACCAGATCACACACTGGCAGACTAAACCATGTCTCACTAATACCAGATCAGACACTGGCAGCCTAAACCATGTCTCACTAATACCAGATAACTCACTGGCAGCCTGCAAAATGTCTCGCTAATACCAGATCACACACTGGCATCCTGCACCATGTCTCGCTAATACCAAATCACACACTGGAAGCATGCATCATGTCTCACTAATACCAGATCATACACTGGCAGCCTAAACCATGTCTCGCTAATATGAGGTGACACACTGGCAGCCTGCACCATGTCTCACTAATACCAGATCACACACTGGCAGCCTGCACCTTGTCTCACTAATACCAGATCACACACTGGCAGCCTGCACCATGTCTAACTAATACGAGATCACACACTGGCAGCCTGCACCATGTCTCACTAATACCAGATCACACACTGGCAGCCTAAACCATGTCTCACTATTACCAGATCACACACTGGCAGCCTGCACCATGTCTAACTAATACGAGATCACACTCGAAGCCTGCACCATGTCTCACTAATAACAGATCACACACTGGCAGCCTAAACCATGTCTCACTAATACCAGATCACACACTGGCAGCCTAAACCATGTCTCACTAATACCAGATCACACACTGAAAACCTGCACCATGTCTCACTAATACCAGATCACACACTGGCAGCCTGCACCATGTCTCACTAATACCAGTTCACACACTGGCAACCTGCACCATGTCTCGCTAATACCAGATCACACACTGGAAGCATGCTTCATATCTCACTAATACCAGATCACACACTGGCAGACTAAACCATGTCTCACTAATACCAGATCAGACACTGGCAGCCTAAACCATGTCTCACTAATACCAGATAACTCACTGGCAGCCTGCAAAATGTCTCGCTAATACCAGATCACACACTGGCATCCTGCACCATGTCTCGCTAATACCAAATCACACACTGGAAGCATGCATCATGTCTCACTAATACCAGATCATACACTGGCAGCCTAAACCATGTCTCGCTAATATGAGGTGACACACTGGCAGCCTGCACCATGTCTCACTAATACCAGATCACACACTGGCAGCCTGCACCTTGTCTCACTAATACCAGATCACACACTGGCAGCTTAAACCATGTCTCACTAATACCAGATCACACACTGGCAGCTTGCACCATGTCTCACTTATACCAGATCAGACACTGGCAATCTGCACCATGTCTCACTAATACCAGATCACACACTGGCAGCCTAAACCATGTCTAACTAATACCAGATCACACACTGGCAGCCTACACCATGTCTCACTAATACCAGATCACACACTGGCAGCTTGCACCATGTCTCACTTATACCAGATCAGACATTGGCAGCCTGCACCATGTCTAACTAATACCAGATTGTGACACTCTGGCTCCATGGACTTTGAATATTGAGCCAGGGTTGTTCATTTTCATTTGTTTGGGTGTATTTCATTTGGTGGTGTTGGGGATGGGTGAGTTTCATTTTGTTTGTGTCTAGTGGTGATTGGTCTATGACTCCCAATCGGAGGTAACGAGTGTCAGCTGTCGGCTCGTTATCTCTGATTGGGAGCCATATATATTCTGTGTGTTTTCTCCTTTGTTTTGTGGGTTATTGTTCCTGTTCCAGTGTTCTTAGTTCTGTCGGTGTCACAGAGGACTTCACGTATCGTCTGTTGTTTTGTTTTCTCGTGTGAGTACTTTATTTAATAAAAGTCATGTTCACTCGCAACGCTGCGCATTGGTCCGCTCCTTTAGACGATCGTGACACAGATCACACACTGGCAGCCTAAACCATGTCTAACTAATACCAGATCACACACTGGCAGCCTAAACCATGTCTCACTAATACCAGATAATACACTGGCAGCCTGCACCATGTCTCGCTAATACCAGATCACACACTGGCATCCTGCACCATGTCTCGCTAAGACCAGATTACACACTAGAAGCATGCATCATGTCTCACTAATACCAGATCACACACTGGCAGCCTAAACCATGTCTCGCTAATACCAGATCACACACTGGCAACCTTAACCATGTCTCGCTAACACACTGGTTCCCACACTGGCAACCTAAACCATGTCTCGCTAATATAAGGTGACACACTGGCAGCCTGCTTCATGTCTCACTAACACCAGATCACACACTGGCAGCTTAAACCATGTCTCACTAATACCAGATCACACACTGGCAGCCTAAACCATGTCTCACTAATACCAGATCATACACTGGCAGCCTGCTCCATGTCTCACTAATACCAGATCACACACTGGCAGCTTGCACCATGTCTCACTTATACCAGATCAGACACTGGCAGCCTGCACCATGTCTCACTAATACCAGATCACACACTGGCAGCCTAAACCATGTCTAACTAATACCAGATCATACACTGGCAGCCTTCACCATGTCTCACTAATACAAGATCACACACTGGCAGCCTAAACCATGTCTCACTAATTCCAGATCAAACACTAGTGTTCTGCACCATGTCTCACTAATACCAGATCTCACACTGGCAGCCTAAACCATGTCTCACAAATACCAGATCACACACTGGCAGCCTGCACCATGTCTCACTAATACCAGATCACACACTGGCAGCCTAAACCATATCTCACTAATACCAGATCACACACTGGCAGCCTAAACCATATCTCACTAATACCAGGTCACACACTGGCAGCCTAAACCATGTCTCACTAATATCAGATCACACACTGGCAGCCTGCACCATGTCTTGCTAATACCAGATCACACACTGGCAGCCTAAACTATGTCTCGCTAATATGAGGTGACACACTGGCAGCCTGCACCATGTCTCGCTAATACCAGATCACACACTGGCATCCTGCACCATGTCTCGCTAATACCAAATCACACACTGGAAGCATGCATCATGTCTCACTAATACCAGATCACACACTTGCAGCTTGCACCATGTCTCACTTATACCAGATCAGACACTGGCAATCTGCACCATGTCTCACTAATACCAGATCACACACTGGCAGCCTAAACCATGTCTAACTAATACCAGATCACACACTGGCAGCCTAAACCATGTCTCACTAATACCAGATCACACACTGGCAGCTTGCACCATGTCTCACTTATACCAGATCAGACACTGGCAGCCTGCACCATGTCTAACTAATACCAGATCACACACTGCCAGCCTAAACCATGTCTAACTAATACCAGATCACACAATGGCAGCCTAAACCATGTCTCACTAATACCAGATAACACACTGGCAGCCTGCACCATGTCTCGCTAATACCAGATCACACACTGGCATCCTGCACCATGTCTCGCTAATACCAGATTACACACTGGCAGCCTAAACCATGTCTCACTAATACCAGATGAAACACTGACAACCTAAACCATTTCTCACTAATACCAGATCACACACTGGCAGTCTGCACCATGTCTCACTAATACCAGATCACACACTGGCAGCCTGCACCATGTCTCACTAATACCAGATAACACTGGCAGCCTGCATCATGTCTCACTAATACCAGATCACACACTGGCAGCCTGCACCATGTCTCACTAATACCAGATCACACACTGGCAGCCTAAACCATGTCTAACTAATACCAGATCACACACTGGCAGCCTAAACCATGTCTCACTAATACCAGATAATACACTGGCAGCCTGCACCATGTCTCGCAAATAACAGATCACACACTGGCATCCTGCACCATGTCTCGCTAAGACCAGATTACACACTAGAAGCATGCATCATGTCTCACTAATACCAGATCACACACTGGCAGCCTAAACCATGTCTCACTAATACCAGATCACACACTGGCAACCTTAACCATGTCTCGCTAACACACTGGTTCCCACACTGGCAACCTAAACCATGTCTCGCTAATATAAGGTGACACACTGGCAGCCTGCTTCATGTCTCACTAACACCAGATCACACACTGGCAGCTTAAACCATGTCTCACTAATACCAGATCACACACTGGCAGCCTAAACCATGTCTCACTAATACCAGATCATACACTGGCAGCCTGCTCCATGTCTCACTAATACCAGATCACACACTGGCAGCTTGCACCATGTCTCACTTATACCAGATCAGACACTGGCAGCCTGCACCATGTCTCACTAATACCAGATCACACACTGGCAGCCTAAACCATGTCTAACTAATACCAGATCATACACTGGCAGCCTTCACCATGTCTCACTAATACAAGATCACACACTGGCAGCCTAAACCATGTCTCACTAACTCCAGATCAAACACTAGTGTTCTGCACCATGTCTCACTAATACCAGATCTCACACTGGCAGCCTAAACCATGTCTCACAAATACCAGATCACACACTGGCAGCCTGCACCATGTCTCACTAATACCAGATCACACACTGGCAGCCTAAACCATATCTCACTAATACCAGATCACACACTGGCAGCCTAAACCATATCTCACTAATACCAGGTCACACACTGGCAGCCTAAACCATGTCTCACTAATATCAGATCACACACTGGCAGCCTGCACCATGTCTTGCTAATACCAGATCACACACTGGCAGCCTAAACTATGTCTCGCTAATATGAGGTGACACACTGGCAGCCTGCACCATGTCTCGCTAATACCAGATCACACACTGGCATCCTGCACCATGTCTCGCTAATACCAAATCACACACTGGAAGCATGCATCATGTCTCACTAATACCAGATCACACACTTGCAGCTTGCACCATGTCTCACTTATACCAGATCAGACACTGGCAATCTGCACCATGTCTCACTAATACCAGATCACACACTGGCAGCCTAAACCATGTCTAACTAATACCAGATCACACACTGGCAGCCTAAACCATGTCTCACTAATACCAGATCACACACTGGCAGCTTGCACCATGTCTCACTTATACCAGATCAGACACTGGCAGCCTGCACCATGTCTAACTAATACCAGATCACACACTGCCAGCCTAAACCATGTCTAACTAATACCAGATCACACAATGGCAGCCTAAACCATGTCTCACTAATACCAGATAACACACTGGTAGCCTGCACCATGTCTCGCTAATACCAGATCACACACTGGCATCCTGCACCATGTCTCGCTAATACCAGATTACACACTGGCAGCCTAAACCATGTCTCACTAATACCAGATGAAACACTGACAACCTAAACCATTTCTCACTAATACCAGATCACACACTGGCAGTCTGCACCATGTCTCACTAATACCAGATCACACACTGGCAGCCTGCACCATGTCTCACTAATACCAGATAACACTGGCAGCCTGCATCATGTCTCACTAATACCAGATCACACACTGGCAGCCTGCACCATGTCTCACTAATACCAGATCAGACACTGGCAGCCTAAACTATGTCTCACTAATACCAGATCACACACTGGCAGCCTGCACCATGTCTCACTAATACCAGATCACACACTGGCAGCCTGCATCATGTCTCACTAATACCAGATCACATACTGGCAGCCTGCACCATGTCTCACTAATACCAGATCACACACTGGCAGCCTAAACCATGCCTCACTAATACCAGATCACACACTGGCAGCCTGCACCATGTCTCACTAATACCAGATCACACACTGGCAGCCTAAACCATGACTCACTAATACCAGATCACACACTGGCAGCCTGCACCATGTCTCACTAATACCAGATCACACACTGGCAGCCTAAACCATGTCTCACTAATACCAGATCACACACTGGTGTTCTGCACCATGTCTCACTAATACCAGATCACACACTGGCAGCCTAAACCATGTCTCACTAATACCAGATCACACACTGGCAGCCTTCACCATGTCTCGCTAACACACTGGTTCCCACACTGGCAGCCTAAACCATGTCTCGCTAATATGAGGTGACACACTGGCAGCCTGCACCATGTCTCACTAATACCAGATCACACACTGGCAGCCTGCACCATGTCTCACTAATACCAGATCACACTGGCAGCCTGCATCATGTCTCACTAATACCAGATCACACACTGGCAGCCTGCACCATGTCTCACTAATACCAGATCAGACACTGGCAGCCTAAACTATGTCTCACTAATACCAGATCACACACTGGCAGCCTGCACCATGTCTCACTAATACAAGATCACACACTGGCAGCCTGCACCATGTCTCACTAATACCAGATCACATACTGGCAGCCTAAACCATGTCTCACTAATACCAGATCACACACAGGTGTTCTGCACCATATCTCACTAATACCAGATCAGAGACTGGCAGCCTAAACCATGTCTCACTAATACCAGATCACACACTGGCAGCCTGCACCATGTCTCGCTAACACACTGGTTCCCACACTGGCAGACTAAACCATGTCTCACTAATACCAGATCACACACTGGCAGCCTGCACCATGTCTCACTAATACCAGATCAGACACTGGCAGCCTAAACTATGTCTCACTAATACCAGATCACACACTGGCAGCCTGCACCATGTCTCACTAATACAAGATCACACACTGGCAGCCTGCACCATGTCTCACTAATACCAGATCACATACTGGCAGCCTAAACCATGTCTCACTAATACCAGATCACACACTGGCAGCCTGCACCATGTCTCACTAATACCAGATCACACACTGGCAGCCTAAACCATGTCTAACTAATACCAGATCACACACTGGCAGCCTTCACCATGTCTCACTAATACCAGATCACACACTAGGAGCTTGCACCATGTCTCACTTATACCAGATCAGACACTGGCAGCCTGCACCATGTCTCACTAATACCAGATCACACACTGGCAGCCTAAACCATGTCTCACTAATACCAGATCACACACTGGCAGCCTAAACCATGTCTCACTAATACCATATCACACACTGGCAGCCTGCACCATGTCTAACTAATACGAGATCACACACTGGCAGCCTGCACCATGTCTCACTAATACCAGATCACACACTGGCAGCCTGCACCATGTGTCACTAATACCAGATCACACACTGGCAGCCTAAACCATGTCTCACTAATACCAGATCACACACTGGCAGCCTGCACCATGTCTCACTAATACCAGATCACACACTGGCAGCCCTCACCATGTCTCGCTAATACCAGATCACATACTGGCAGCCTAAACCATGCCTCACTAATACCAGATCACACACTGGCAGCCTAAACCATGCCTCACTAATACCAGATCACACACTGGCAGCCTGCACCATGTCTCACTAACACCAGATCACACACTGGCAGCTTGCACCATGTCTAACTTATACCAGATCAGACGCTGGCAGCCTGCACCATGTCTCACTAATACCAGATCACACACTGGCAGCCTAAACCATGTCTAACTAATACCAGATCACACACTGGCAGCCTTCACCATGTCTCACTAATAAAAGATCACACACTGGCAGCCTAAACCATGTCTCACTAATACCAGATCACACACTGGCAGCCTGCACCATGTCTCACTAATACCAGATCACACACTGGCAGCTTAAACCATGTCTCGCTAATACCCGATCACACACTGGTAGACTAAACCATGTCTCACTAATACCAGATCACACACTGGCAGCCTGCACCATGTCTCACTAATACCAGATAACACTGGCAGCCTGCATCATGTCTCACTAATACCAGATCACACACTGGCAGCCTGCACCATGTCTCACTAATACCAGATCAGACACTGGCAGCCTAAACTATGTCTCACTAATACCAGATCACACACTGGCAGCCTGCACCATGTCTCACTAATACCAGATCACACACTGGCAGCCTGCATCATGTCTCACTAATACCAGATCACATACTGGCAGCCTGCACCATGTCTCACTAATACCAGATCACACACTGGCAGCCTAAACCATGCCTCACTAATACCAGATCACACACTGGCAGCCTGCACCATGTCTCACTAATACCAGATCACACACTGGCAGCCTAAACCATGACTCACTAATACCAGATCACACACTGGCAGCCTGCACCATGTCTCACTAATACCAGATCACACACTGGCAGCCTAAACCATGTCTCACTAATACCAGATCACACACTGGTGTTCTGCACCATGTCTCACTAATACCAGATCACACACTGGCAGCCTAAACCATGTCTCACTAATACCAGATCACACACTGGCAGCCTTCACCATGTCTCGCTAACACACTGGTTCCCACACTGGCAGCCTAAACCATGTCTCGCTAATATGAGGTGACACACTGGCAGCCTGCACCATGTCTCACTAATACCAGATCACACACTGGCAGCCTGCACCATGTCTCACTAATACCAGATCACACTGGCAGCCTGCATCATGTCTCACTAATACCAGATCACACACTGGCAGCCTGCACCATGTCTCACTAATACCAGATCAGACACTGGCAGCCTAAACTATGTCTCACTAATACCAGATCACACACTGGCAGCCTGCACCATGTCTCACTAATACAAGATCACACACTGGCAGCCTGCACCATGTCTCACTAATACCAGATCACATACTGGCAGCCTAAACCATGTCTCACTAATACCAGATCACACACAGGTGTTCTGCACCATGTCTCACTAATACCAGATCAGAGACTGGCAGCCTAAACCATGTCTCACTAATACCAGATCACACACTGGCAGCCTGCACCATGTCTCGCTAACACACTGGTTCCCACACTGGCAGACTAAACCATGTATCACTAATACCAGATCACACACTGGCAGCCTGCACCATGTCTCACTAATACCAGATCAGACACTGGCAGCCTAAACTATGTCTCACTAATACCAGATCACACACTGGCAGCCTGCACCATGTCTCACTAATACAAGATCACACACTGGCAGCCTGCACCATGTCTCACTAATACCAGATCACATACTGGCAGCCTAAACCATGTCTCACTAATACCAGATCACACACTGGCAGCCTGCACCATGTCTCACTAATACCAGATCACACACTGGCAGCCTAAACCATGTCTAACTAATACCAGATCACACACTGGCAGCCTTCACCATGTCTCACTAATACCAGATCACACACTAGGAGCTTGCACCATGTCTCACTTATACCAGATCAGACACTGGCAGCCTGCACCATGTCTCACTAATACCAGATCACACACTGGCAGCCTAAACCATGTCTCACTAATACCAGATCACACACTGGCAGCCTAAACCATGTCTCACTAATACCATATCACACACTGGCAGCCTGCACCATGTCTAACTAATACGAGATCACACACTGGCAGCCTGCACCATGTCTCACTAATACCAGATCACACACTGGCAGCCTGCACCATGTGTCACTAATACCAGATCACACACTGGCAGCCTAAACCATGTCTCACTAATACCAGATCACACACTGGCAGCCTGCACCATGTCTCACTAATACCAGATCACACACTGGCAGCCTGCACCATGTCTCGCTAATACCAGATCACATACTGGCAGCCTAAACCATGCCTCACTAATACCAGATCACACACTGGCAGCCTAAACCATGCCTCACTAATACCAGATCACACACTGGCAGCCTGCACCATGTCTCACTAACACCAGATCACACACTGGCAGCTTGCACCATGTCTAACTTATACCAGATCAGACGCTGGCAGCCTGCACCATGTCTCACTAATACCAGATCACACACTGGCAGCCTGCACCATGTCTCACTAATACCAGATCACACACTGGCAGCTTAAACCATGTCTCGCTAATACCCGATCACACACTGGTAGACTAAACCATGTCTCACTAATACCAGATCACACACTGGCAGCCTGCACCATGTCTCACTCATTCCAGATCACACACTGGCAGCCTGCACCATGTCTCACTAATACCAGATCACACACTGGCAGCCTGCACCATGTCTCACTAATACCAGATCACACACTGGCAGCCTGCACCATGTCTCGCTAACACCAGATCACACAGTGGCAGCCGTTCTCCATGTCTCACTAATACCAGATCTTACACTAGCAACCTAAACCATGTCTCACTAATACCAGATCACACATTGGCAGCCTAAACCATGCCTCACTAATATCAGATCACACATTGGCAGCTTGCACCATGTCTCACTAATACCAGATCAAACACAAGTGTTCTGCACCATGTCTCACTAATACCAGATCACACACTGGCAGCCTAAACCATATCTCACTAATACCAGATCACACACTGGCAGCCTAAACCATATCTCACTAATACCAGATCACACACTGGCAGCCTAAACCATATCTCACTAATACCAGATCACACACTGGCAGCCTGCACAATGTCTCACTAATACCATATCACACACTGGCAGCCTAAACCATGCCTCACTAATACCAGATCACACACTGGCAGCCTAAACCATGCCTCACTAATACCAGATCATACACTGGCAGCCTGCACCATGTCTCACTAATACCAGATCACACACTGGCAGCCTGCACCATGTCTCGCTAATACCAGATCACATACTGGCAGCCTGCACCATGTCTCACTAATACCAGATAACACACTGGTAGCCTAAACAATATCTCACTAATACCAGATCACACACTGGCAGCCTGCACCATGTCTCACTAATACCAGATCACACACTGGCAGCTTGTACCATGTCTCACTTATACCAGATCAGACACTGGCAGCCTGCACCATGTCTCACTAATACCAGATCACACACTGGCAGCCTAAACCATATCTAACTAATACCAGATCACACACTGGCAGCCTTCACCATGTCTTACTAATACAAGATCACACACTGGCAGCCTATACCATGTCTCACTAATACCAGATCAAACACTAGTGTTCTGCACCATGTCTCACTAATACCAGATCATACACTGGCAGCCTTCACCATGTCTTACTAATACAAGATCACACACTGGCAGCCTAAACCATTTCTCGCTAATATGAGGTGACACACTGGCAGCCTGCACCATGTCTCACTAATACCAGATCACACACTGGCAGCCTGCACCATGTGTCACTAATACCAGATCACACACTGGCAGCCTAAACCATGTCTCACTAATACCAGATCACACACTGGCAGCCTGCACCATGTCTCACTAATACCAGATCACACACTGGCAGCCTGCACCATGTCTCGCTAATACCAGATCACATACTGGCAGCCTAAACCATGCCTCACTAATTCCAGATCACACACTGGCAGCCTAAACCATGCCTCACTAATACCAGATCACACACTGGCAGCCTGCACCATGTCTCACTAACACCAGATCACACACTGGCAGCTTGCACCATGTCTAACTTATACCAGATCAGACGCTGGCAGCCTGCACCATGTCTCACTAATACCAGATCACACACTGGCAGCCTAAACCATGTCTAACTAATACCAGATCACACACTGGCAGCCTTCACCATGTCTCACTAATAAAAGATCACACACTGGCAGCCTAAACCATGTCTCACTAATACCAGATCACACACTGGCAGCCTGCACCATGTCTCACTAATACCAGATCACACACTGGCAGCTTAAACCATGTCTCGCTAATACCCGATCACACACTGGTAGACTAAACAATGTCTCACTAATACCAGATCACACACTGGCAGCCTGCACCATGTCTCACTCATTCCAGATCACACACTGGCAGCCTGCACCATGTCTCACTAATACCAGATCACACACTGGCAGCCTGCACCATGTCTCACTAATACCAGATCACACACTGGCAGCCTGCACCATGTCTCGCTAACACCAGATCACACAGTGGCAGCCGTTCTCCATGTCTCACTAATACCAGATCTTACACTAGCAACCTAAACCATGTCTCACTAATACCAGATCACACATTGGCAGCCTAAACCATGCCTCACTAATATCAGATCACACACTGGCAGCCTGCACCATGTCTCACTAATACCAGATCAAACACAAGTGTTCTGCACCATGTCTCACTAATACCAGATCACACACTGGCAGCCTGCACCATGTCTCACTAATACCAGATAACACACTGGCAGCCTGCACCATGTCTCACTAATACCATATCACACACTGGCAGCCTAAACCATGTCTTACTAATACCAGATCTTACACTGGCAACCTAAACCATGTCTCACTAATACCAGATCACACACTGGCAGCCTAAACCATGCCTCACTAATACCAGATCACACACTGGCAGCCTGCACCATGTCTCACTAATACCAGATCACACACTGGCAGCCTGCACCATGTCTTACTAATACCAGATGACACACTGGCAGCCTGCACCATGTCTCACTAATACCAGATCACACACTGGCAGCCTGCACCATGTCTCACTAATACCAGATCACACACTGGCAGCTTAAACCATGTCTCGCTAATACCCGATCACACACTGGTAGACTAAACCATGTCTCACTAATACCAGATCACACACTGGCAGCCTGCACCATGTCTCACTCATTCCAGATCACACACTGGCAGCCTGCACCATGTCTCACTAATACCAGATCACACACTGGCAGCCTGCACCATGTCTCACTAATACCAGATCACACACTGGCAGCCTGCACCATGTCTCGCTAACACCAGATCACACAGTGGCAGCCGTTCTCCATGTCTCACTAATACCAGATCTTACACTAGCAACCTAAACCATGTCTCACTAATACCAGATCACACATTGGCAGCCTAAACCATGCCTCACTAATATCAGATCACACACTGGCAGCCTAAACCATGTCTCACTAATACCAGATCACACACTGGCAGCCTGCACCATGTCTCACTAATACCAGATAACACACTGGCAGCCTGCACCATGTCTCACTAATACCATATCACACACTGGCAGCCTAAACCATGTCTTACTAATACCAGATCTTATACTGGCAACCTAAACCATGTCTCACTAATACCAGATCACACACTGGCAGCCTAAACCATGCCTCACTAATACCAGATCACACACTGGCAGCCTGCACCATGTCTTACTAATACCAGATGACACACTGGCAGCCTGCACCATGTCTCACTAATACCAGATCACACACAGGCAGCCAACACCATGTCTCACTAATACCAGATCACACACTGGCAGCCTAAACCATGTCTCACTAATACCAGATCACACACTGGCTGCCTAAATCATGTCTCACTAATACCAGATCACACACTGGCAGCCTGCACCATGTCTCACTAATACCAGAACTTACTGGCAGCCTGCACCATGTCTCGCTAATACCAGATCACACACTGCCAACCTGCACCATGTCTCGCTAATACCAGATCACACACTGGAAGCATGCATCATGTCTCACTAATACCAGATCACACACAGGCAGCCAACACCATGTCTCACTAATACCAGATCACACACTGGCAACCTAAACCATGTCTCACTAATACCAGATCATACACTGGCAGCCTAAACCATATTTCACTAATACCAGATGACACACTGGCAGCCTAAACCATGTCTCACTAATACCAGATCACACACTGGCAGCCTGCACCATGTCTCACTAATACAAGATCACACACTGGCAGCCTAAATTATGCCTCACTAATACCAGATCACACACTGGCAGCCTAAATTATGCCTCACTAATACCAGATCACACACTGGCAGCCTAAATTATGCCTCACTAATACCAGATCACACACTGGCAGCCTGACCATGTCTCACTAATACCAGATCACATACTGGCAGCCTAAACCATGTCTCGCTAATACCAGATCAGACACTGGCAGCCTAAACCATGTCTCACTAATACCAGATCACACACTGGCAGCCTGCACCATGTCTCACTAATACCAGATCACACACTGGCAGCCTGACCATGTCTCACTAATACCAGATCACACACTGGCAGCCTGCACCATGTCTCACTAATACCAGATCACACACTGGCAGCCTAAACCATGGCTCACTAATACCAGATCACAAACTGGCAGCCTGCCCCATGTCTCACTAATACAAGATCACACACTGGAAGCCTGCACCATGTCTCACTAATACCAGATCACACATTGGCAGCCTGCACCATGTCTCACTAATACCAGATCACACACTGGCAGCCTGCACCATGTCTCACTAATACCAGAACTTACTGGCAGCCTGCACCATGTCTCGCTAATACCAGATCACACACTGCCAACCTGCACCATGTCTCGCTAATACCAGATCACACACTGGAAGCATGCATCATGTCTCACTAATACCAGATCACACACAGGCAGCCAACACCATGTCTCACTAATACCAGATCACACACTGGCAGCCTAAACCATGTCTCACTAATACCAGATCATACACTGGCAGCCTAAACCATATTTCACTAATACCAGATGACACACTGGCAGCCTAAACCATGTCTCACTAATACCAGATCACACACTGGCAGCCTGCACCATGTCTCACTAATACAAGATCACACACTGGCAGCCTAAATTATGCCTCACTAATACCAGATCACACACTGGCAGCCTAAATTATGCCTCACTAATACCAGATCACACACTGGCAGCCTAAATTATGCCTCACTAATACCAGATCACACACTGGCAGCCTGACCATGTCTCACTAATACCAGATCACATA
Organism: Coregonus lavaretus; assembly: GCF_964263955.1. Lineage (NCBI taxonomy): Eukaryota > Metazoa > Chordata > Actinopteri > Salmoniformes > Salmonidae > Coregonus > Coregonus lavaretus. Next base: position 2,529,508 of record NC_140017.1, on the reverse strand, counting down.
CTGGCAGCCTAAACCATGTCTCGCTAATACCAGATCAGACACTGGCAGCCTAAACCATGTCTCACTAATACCAGATCACACACTGGCAGCCTGCACCATGTCTCACTAATACCAGATCACACACTGGCAGCCTGACCATGTCTCACTAATACCAGATCACACACTGGCAGCCTGCACCATGTCTCACTAATACCAGATCACACACTGGCAGCCTAAACCATGGCTCACTAATACCAGATCACAAACTGGCAGCCTGCCCCATGTCTCACTAATACAAGATCACACACTGGAAGCCTGCACCATGTCTCACTAATACCAGAACTTACTGGCAGCCTAAACCATGTTTCGCTTCTACCAGATCACACACTGGCAGCCTAAACTATGTCTTGCTAATACCAGATCACACACTGGCAGCCTAAACCATGTCTCACTAATACCAGATCACACACTGGCAGCCTGCACCATGTCTTGCTAATACCAGATCACACACTGGCAGCCTAAACCATGTCTCACTAATACCAGATCACACACTGGCAGCCTGCACCATGTCTTACTAATGTCCAATCTTATCTGAGACCTGCTTTAGTGATATTCCTATTCTGTGTATCTCTCCCTGTAGCTACACTGGACCTGTTGAGTGTTCTATTCTGTATGGAAACTCCCAGGTAATGTAACTCCTCTCTCTGCTTGGCAACAGATTCAATTACCAGACGGGAAAAGTTAAATGCCACTCGGCCGATTAATTATGCTTTTAGGGCTGTTTGAATATCATATTAATTACCTCCGTAGGGAGACGCTGAGGTAAACATGTTTTTTTACGTCAACTTTATGTATTTATTAAACTACCACAGGAATGCAACAGTTATTCGTCATCTTAAAGGCAAATTGTCAAGGCAAAAAAAAAGCATCAGGAAAAAAGGCTAATGTCTGTATGCTGTTTCCATGACGATTTATGGCTTGGTAGCCTAATTTTAGGCTATGAGTGATACACAAATCTACTATTTCTGTTTTTTGATTATGTCATGAGAACAGGTTGGTTTGCACACAAAAATAGACAAACATCAAAGTATTCCTTTTTAAATTTGTAATATCTTTACTGGTAACTAATTATGGGAATGTGATGTCATTGAACAGATTGGTCGTACTCGCACAGAATATGTGACAGCCAAAGATCTTTGTGCCAACAATGTAACTGTAACCATAACTATGGGGTAATGTGTGTAGATGGTTGAGAAAAAAATATATTTAATACATTTTGAATTCAGGCTTTAACACAACAACATGTGTAATACGTCAAGGCACTGCATGTATATTTTCATGATTTTTTCACACAACAATACTTTGAGATTTCTTTACGATTTTAGGTGAAATCTTTTCCAAACATCCGTGCGATTGTTTGCCAAGAGTGTGCAAAGCTGTCATCAAGGCAATGGGTGGCTATTTGAAGAATCTGAAATATAAAATATATTTTGATTTGTTTAACACTTTTTTGGTTGCTACATGATTCATATGTGTTATTTCATAGTTTTGATGTCTTCACTATTATTCTACAATGTAAAAAATAGTAAAAATAAAGAAAAACCATTGAATGAGTAGGTGTGTTCAAACTTCTGACTGGTAGTGTATATGTGTGTGTGTGCATGCCTGTGTGTGTGTCTGTAAGAGTGTAGGTATGCTCATATATTTAACAGCATATTAGTGCTTTTTATGCTTAATTGATATAATTGAATGACTTATGACTTTGAAACAACACGCTCTAATCTCACGCCCAGGCTGCATTCTCCCGTCCACCAACATCGAGCAGCAGATGAGGGAGATCAGGGAGGTTTGTCGGGATGGGAAGGCCAGGAGGGCCCTTTCTAATAACAATGAGCCTCCTCAGCCCCGGTCACCATGTGAGCAGACAGTCATCCCCGTCTACAAAGGCGTCATGACCTTTGACCTCAGCAAACAGCACAACCTGTTGGTGACCGGAGGAATGGACAGAGTGCTGCGTCTGTGGAACCCCTACGTCCCTGGGTGAGGAAACGCACAAGACACTCTTATGTTTAGGAGAGCTACTGGGTGTGCAGGCTTTTGATCCAGCCCTGCAGTAAGGCACCAGCATTGATAAAGGGACACTCTGCTCCCATCTTCTACCTCTTCATCTCCTCAGAGGAACCGTATCTTCTCTGTCTCTATGGACAACACTGCCAAGGAGTGACACTGTTTAATGCACCTCCAAACTATAACTTATTGTCTGACTTTGCTCAAAATTATGTTGAGGTACAGTTGAAGTCGGAAGTTTACATACACCTTAGCCAAATACATTTAAACTCAGTTTTTCACAATTTCTGACATTTAATCCTAGTAAAGATTCCCTGTCTAAGGTCAGTTAGGATCACCACTTTATTTTAAGAATGTGAAATGTCAGAATAATAGTAGAGAGAATTATTTATTTCAGCTTTTCTTTCTTTCATCACATTCCCAGTGGGTCAGAAGTTTACATACACTCAATTAGTATTTGGTAGCATTGCCTTTAAATTGTTCAACTTGGCTTCCCACAATAAGTTGGGTGAATTTTGGCCCATTCCTCCTGATAGAGCTGGTGTAACTGAGTCAGGTTTGTAGGCCTCCTTGCTCGCACACGCTTTTTCAGTTCTGCCCACACATTTTCTATAGGATTGAGGTCAGGGCTTTGTGATGGCCACTCCAATATCTTGACTTTGTTGTCCTTAAGCCATTTTGCCACAACTTTGGAAGTATGCTTGGGGTCATTGTCCATTTGGAAGACCCATTTGCGACCAAGCTTTAACATCCTGACTGATGTCTTGAGATGTTGCTTCAATATATCCACATAATATTCCTTCCTCATGATGCCATCTATTTTGTGAAGTGCACCAGTCCCTCCTGCAGCAAAGCACCCCAACAGCATGATGCTGCCACCCCCGTGCTTCACGGTTGGGATGGTATTCTTCGGCTTGCAAGCTACACCCTTTTTCCTCCAAACATAACGATGGTCATTATGGCCAAACAGTTATATTTTTGTTTCATCAGACCAGAGGACATTTCTCCAAAAAGTACGATCTTTGTCCCCATGTGCAGTAGCAAACCGTAGTCTGGCTTTTTTATGGCGGTTTTGGAGCCGTGGCTTCTTCCTTGATGAGCGGCCTTTCAGGTTATGTCGATATAGGACTCGTTTTACTGTGGATATAGATACTTTTGTACCGGTTTCCTCCAACATCTTCACAAGGTCCTTTGCTGTTGTTCTGGGATTGATTTGCACTTTTCACACCAAAGTACGTTCATCTCTATGAGACAGAACGCGTCTCCTTCCTGAGCGGTATGACGGCTGCATGGTCCCATGGTGTTTATACTTGCGTACTGTTGTTTGTACAGATGAACGTGGTACCTTCAGGTGTTTGGAAATTGCTCCCAAGGATGAACCAGACTTGTGGAGGTCTACAATTTTTTTTCTGAGGTCTTGACTGATTTCTTTTGATTTTCCCATGATGTCAAGCAAAGAGGCACTGAGTTTGAAGGTAGGCCTTGAAATACATCCTCAGGTACACCTCCAATTGACTCAAATGATGTCAATTAGCCTACCAGAAGCTTCTAAAGCCATGACATCATTTTCTGGAATTTTCCAAGCTGTTAAAAGGCACAGTCAACTTAGTGTGTGTAAACTTCTGACCCACTGGAATTGTGATACTGTGAATTATAAGTGAAATAATCTGTCTGTAAACAATTGGAAAAATTACTTGTGTCATGCACAAAGTAGATGTCCTAACCGACTTGCCAAAACTATAGTTTGTTAACAAGACATTTGTGGAGTGGTTGAAAAATGAGTTTTAATGACTCCAACCTAAGTGTATGTAAACTTCCGACTTCAACTGTAAGTCCACAACCTAGGCCATCATTTTGGTAGATCCAGCTATAGGCCAGAATCCAAAATGAATGGAAAAGATGAGCACCACATAATGTAATCCAGATCTGTGATGCTCATCTCTTCCATTCATTTGGGGTTGAAAACTTGAGGCATATAGCTGGATCTACACACCGATAGCAAGGGATATGAACTCATCTTGACCTTAGACTACTTTTGAGGTTTGAAAACATATGACAAACTTTGACTTTGGAGTGTAATGTCCTTTAAAAAATTGATGACTGTCTGTCTTTCAGATCTGGGATATCCAAGACCAAAGCTGCCTCATTACAGCCCACCCCAAAGCACTGTACATTGCAGCAGACTCACTAGAGTTGCTGTCTCTCAGGACCAGGTTGGAGACATGTCTGCATGCCTGTATTCTCCCTTCAGCACTCAGACTCACTAGAGTTGCTGTCTCTCAGGACCAGGTTGGTTACTTTACTATTGGGCTGTGTCTTAAATGCCACCCTATTCCGTGTATGATGCACTACATCTCTCTGGTCAAAAGTAGTGCACTTTATAGGGAATAGGGTGCCATTTGTTACCATTAGGGTGCCCTAAAAAGGTCCGATCTGCCCCTGGGAGTTAATAAGGCGTATTCGTACCAACTTTGATGGGGGCCACAAAAAAACAGAACCCCACCTTGTGAGCAAAACATTTTAGCAGCCCCCCTTGTGACAGCGAAGATACATTATTTTTTTTGCCATGGGGTGTAGAGAAGATTTAGCCATTTTTTTTACACATTTCATGCAATTCTACTCATTTTGCCATAGGGTGGAGGGAAATGCTTGCAGTTTTGAATATGATAACTGATGATCAATTGGCCTCACACCGGTCTGTAAGTCGACCATGCTTAATACAAGATTAGATAGCTGGCCGCTAGACTAACTTACCAATCTAAAAATGTTTTGCTGACTTGGGCTGATGACTGCTGATGCCCAACCACATTTCGAAATGGCACCTTGTGTATTCTATTATTCTAACTCTCTAACAGTAAGTTGAGACCCCAACTGAGTTCCAAAAACATTTATATATACAGTGAGGGAAAAAAGTATTTGATCCCCTGCTGACTTTGTACGTTTGCCCACTGACAAAGAAATGATCAGTCTATAATTTTAATGGTAGGTTTATTTGAACAGTGAGAGACAGAATAACAACAACAAAATCCAGAAAAACGCATGTCAAAAATGTTATAAATTGATTTGCATTTTAATGAGGGAAATAAGTATTTGATCCCCTCTCAATCAGAAAGATTTCTGGCTCCCAGGTGTCTTTTATACAGGTAACGAGATGAGATTAGGAGCACACTCTTAAAAGGAGTGCTCCTACTCTCAGCTTGTTACCTGTATAAAAGACACCTGTCCACAGAAGCAATCAATCAATCAGATTCCAAACTCTCCACCATGGCCAAGACCAAAGAGCTCTCCAAGGATGTCAGGGACAAGATTGTAGACCTACACAAGGCTGGAATGGGCTACAAGATCATCGCCAAGCAGCTTGGTGAGAAGGTGACAACTGTTGGTGCGATTATTCGCAAATGGAAGAAACACAAAATAACTGTCTATCTCCCTCGGCCTGGGGCTCCATGCAAGATCTCACCTCGTGGAGTTGCAATGATGATGAGACCGATGAGGAATCAGCCCAGAACTACATGGGAGGATCTTGTCAATGATCTCAAGGCAGCTGGGACCATAGTCACCAAGAAAACAATTGGTAACACACTACGCCGTGAAGGACTGAAATCCTGCAGCGCCCGCAAGGTCCCCATGCTCAAGAAAGCACATATACAGGGCCGTCTGAAGTTTGCCAATGAACATCTGAATGATTCAGAGGAGAACTGGGTGAAAGTGTGGTGGTCAGATGAGACCAAAATGGAGCTCTTTGGCATCAACTCAACTCGCCGTGTTTGGAGGAGGAGGAATGCTGCCTATGACCCAAGAACACCATCCCCACCGTCAAACATGGAGGTGGAAATATTATGCTTTGGGAGTGTTTTTCTGCTATGGGGACAGGACAACTTCACCGCATCAAAGGGATGATGGACGGGGCCATGTACCGTCCAATCTTGGGTGAGAACCTCCTTCCCTCAGCCAGGGCATTGAAAATGGGTCGTGGATGGGTATTCCAGCATGACAATGACCCAAAACACACGGCCAAGGCAACAAAGGAGTGGCTCAAGAAGAAGCACATTAAGGTCCTGGAGTGGCCTTGCCAGTCTCCAGATCTTAATCCCATAGAAAATCTGTGGAGGGAGCTGAAGGTTCGAGTTGCCAAACGTGAGCCTCGAAACCTTAATGACTTGGAGAAGATCTGCAAAGAGGAGTGGGACAAAATCCCTCCTGAGATGTGTGCAAACCTGGTGGCCAACTACAAGAAACGTCTGACCTCTGTGATTGCCAACAAGGGTTTTGCCACCAAGTACTAAGTCATGTTTTGCAGAGGGGTCAAATATTATTTCCCTCATTAAAATGCAAATCAATTTATAACATTTTTGACATGTGTTTTTCTGGATTTTTTTGTTGTTATTCTGTCTCTCACTGTTCAAATAAACCTACCATTAAAATTAAAGACTGATCATTTCTTTGTCAGTGGGCAAATGTACAAAATCAGCAGGGGATCAAATACTTTTTTCCCTCACTGTATATATATATATATACACTGAACAAAAATATAAATGCAACATGCAACAATTTCAAAGATTTTACTGAGTTACAGTTCATATAAGGAAATCAGTCAATTGAAATAAATTCATTAGGCCCTAATCTATGGATTTCACATGACTGGGAATACAGATATGCATCTGTTGGTCACAGATACTGTCACGGTTTCGGCCGAGGCTGCCTCTCTCCCTTGTTCGGGCAGGTTTCGGCGTTCGTCGTCTCCGGAATTCTAGCTGCCACCGTTGTATGTTCTATGTTTCCTGTTTGATTAGTTTTGTCTGTTAGCCACACCTGTCTTGTGTTATGTCTCATTAAGCACCCTATTTAGTTTCCTTGTTGTTAGTGTAGTGTTGTGTGTAATTGTTTCGTGTCAGGTGTTTGTGCGTTACCCGTGTTTCGGTACGCCAGTTACGATTAGCTTCCTCCTCGGTTGAGGAGAGTTTTTGCGCCCTGTGTTTGTGCGCTCGTATTTGACGCCTGTGTGCGTCTGTTTGGCCTCAGGCCGTTTTTGGATTATTTTGCTCTCACTAGTAAAGTCTTGTTGGACTGTACATCTGCTTCTGCGCCTGATTCCACACCACACCATTACTACACCGTGACAGAATTACACACCCGACATGGAATCAGCAGGAGCCGAAGCAGCCCCGACGAGACTGGAGGTCCAGGTTCGGGAACAACAGGACCAGATACAGCAGATGGGTACCGCCCTGCAGGAGGTGATCACCACGCTCCGAGGCTGGGGAGCGCCTCCACCACCTCCCTCCCTGCCAGCACCATCGGCCAGTCCGCCCATTCCAGCGCCAGAACCCCGAGGAATCCGACTCTCTCTCCCGAGGGCCTACGACGGAACCGCGGCTGGGTGTCAGGGATTCCTCCTCCAGGTGGAGCTGTACCTGGCCACCGTACACCCGGCACCCTCGGGGCATGAGAGCGTGTCCGCCCTGATCTCCTGCCTGTCCGGGAAGGCGTTGGAATGGGCCAACGCGGAGTGGAGGAAGATCGACGCCGAGACGATCACCTACAACGAGTTCTCCCGCCGCTTCAGGGCGGTGTTTGACCATCCCCCGGAGGGGAAAGCGGCGGGGGAGCGTCTGGTCTTCCTCCGGCAGGGGATGAGGAGTGCCCAAGAATTCGCTCTCGAATTCCGTACTCTAGCGGCAGATGCAGGGTGGAATGAGCGGACCCTCGTCGATCTATACAGATGTAGCCTACGAGAGGACGTCCGTCGGGAGCTGGCTTGTAGGGACACCAGTCTCTCTTTCGACCAGCTGGTCGACATGTCCATCAGGCTGGATAACCTATTGGCCACCCGCGGACGTCCTGAGGGGGGTCCGTCCATTTCACCCTCCAGCGCCTCCGAGCCGTGTCCTATGGAGCTCGGGGGCGCTGGCGCTAGAGAGAGGAGGAGTCGGTTGGGTAGGGGGTCCATCCACGGCACCAACTGTGGTCGGGGAGGACACACCGCGGCTAGGTGCTGGGGATGGCCTCCTAGGGAGGATGACGACAGGTCCCGCACTGGGGATTCCCTCCAGGTGAGTAGGCGCCCCACTCACCCAGAGCTCACTGTTGCCCATTTTTGGATGCCTGTGCGTTTTCCACAGGTAGCACCTCATTCCCAGCATAAGGCGCTGGTAGATTCAGGCGCGGCTGGGAATTTTATTGATAAAAAGTTTTGTTTAGCGTTAGGGATTCCCCTTATTCCTGTTGATGTTCCTTTCCCCGTTCATGCCCTAGATAGTCGTCCGTTGGGTACGGGCTTAATCAGGGAGGTCACGGCGCCACTTAGGATGTGTGCGCAGGGGGATCATCAGGAGATGATTCAGCTGTTCCTGATTGACTCTCCTGCGTATCCGGTGGTGCTGGGCATGCCCTGGTTGAGTACCCATAACCCAGCTATTTCGTGGCAGGAGAGGGCTCTGATGGAGTGGTCTGCTCAGTGTGTGGGTAGATGTTTGGGCGTTTCCGTAGGGGCTACCTCGGTGGAGAGTCCAAACCAGGTGCCCGCATTGCACGTTCCCCCTGAGTATGGGGATTTGGCTATTGCGTTTAGTAAGGCGAGGGCGACGCGGTTGCCACCCCATAGGCAGGGAGATTGTGCGATAGACCTCCAGGCAGGAGCTGCGCTCCCACGGAGCCATGTGTATCCTCTGTCTCAGGAGGAGAAGAAAGCTATGGAGATTTACATAGACGAATCTCTGAGACAAGGATACATACGGCCTTCCACTTCCCCTGCGTCCTCGAGTTTCTTTTTTGTGAAGAAAAAGGATGGTGGTTTGCGCCCGTGCATCGATTACCGTGGTCTCAATCAGATTACGGTGAAGTACAGTTATCCACTCCCGCTGATTGCGACCATGACTGAGTCGTTGCATGGGGCGCGTTTTTTCACGAAATTAGATCTCAGGAGCGCGTACAACTTGGTGCGCATCAGGGAGGGTGATGAATGGAAGACAGCCTTTAGTACCACCTCGGGCCATTACGAGTATCTGGTCATGCCATACGGGTTGATGAACGCTCCGTCAGTTTTCCAATCATTCGTGGATGAGATCTTCAGGGACATGCAGGGGCAGGGGGTGGTTGTGTACATTGATGACATTCTCGTGTACTCGCCTACCCGTGTCGAGCATGTGGCCCTGGTGCGTAGAGTGTTGCGGAGGCTGGTGGAGCACGACCTGTATGTGAAGGCAGAGAAGTGTCTGTTTTTCCAGGAGTCGGTCTCCTTTTTGGGTTATCAGTTGTCTGCGTCAGGGGTGAAGATGGAGGTAGACCGGGTGTCGGCCGTGCGTAATTGGCAAACACCAACCACTGTGAAGGAGGTGCAGCAGTTTTTGGGGTTTGCAAATTACTACAGGAGGTTTATCCGGGGTTTTGGACAGGTGGCAGCTCCCATCACGTCTCTGTTGAAGGGGGGTCCGGTGCGTCTGCAGTGGTCGGCCGAGGCGGACAGGGCGTTTGGGAGGCTGAAGGACCTGTTTACCTCGGCCCCGGTGCTGGCGCATCCGGATCCCTCTTTGCCGTTCCAGGTAGAGGTGGACGCGTCAGAGGCCGGTTTAGGAGCCGTGCTTTCACAACGGTCTGGCGCGCCACCTAAACTCCGCCCCTGTGCTTTTTATTCTAAGAAGCTCAGTCCGGCGGAGCGGAACTATGACGTAGGGGACAGGGAGCTGTTAGCCGTGGTACAGGCTCTAAAGGTGTGGAGGCACTGGCTTGAGGGGGCTCAACACCCTTTCCTCATTTTGACGGACCACCGTAACCTGGAGTACATCCGGGCGGCGAGGAGGCTGAACCCTCGCCAGGCAAGATGGAGTATGTTCTTGACCAGGTTTACTTTTAAGATCACGTACATCCCTGGGTCACAGAATGGCAAGGCAGATGCGCTGTCTCGGCGGTATGACACGGAGGAGAGGTCCGTGGAGCCCACTCCCATACTGCCTGAGTCGTGTCTGGTGGCACCGGTAGTGTGGGAGGTCGATACTGAACTCGAGCGGGCGTTACGCACCGACCCTAGTCCACCACAGTGCCCGGAGGGTCGGAAGTACGTTCCGCTCGAGGTTCGGGATCGATTGATCTATTGGGCTCACACGTCACCCTCCTCTGGACATCCGGGTATCGGCCGGACAGTGCACTGTCTTAGTGCCAAGTACTGGTGGCCCACGTTGGCAAGGGATGTGAGGGTTTATGTTTCCTCCTGCTCGGTGTGCGCCCAGTGTAAGGCGCCTAGACATCTGCCTAGGGGTAAGTTGCTACCCCTGCCCGTTCCACAACGACCATGGTCCCACCTCTCTGTGGACTTTATAACAGACCTTCCCCTCTCCCAAGGGAATACTACCATCCTGGTCGTTGTGGACCGGTTCTCTAAGGCCTGTCGTTTGCTCCCCATGCCGGGTCTTCCTACTGCCCTACAAACTGCCGAGGCACTGTTCACCCATGTGTTCCGGCACTACGAGGTACCCGAGGACATTGTGGCGGATCGGGGTCCCCAATTCACCTCCAGAGTCTGGAGAGCGTTTATGGAGCGGTTGGGGGTCTCGGTGAGCCTCACCTCGGGGTACCACCCGGAGAGTAATGGGCAGGTGGAACGCGTAAACCAGGATGTGGGTAGGTTTCTCAGAACATACTGCCAGGACCGGCCGGAGGAGTGGTCAAGGTACGTTCCCTGGGCCGAGATGGCCCAGAATTCCCTACGCCATTCCTCCACTAACCTAACTCCATTTCAATGTGTGTTAGGTTACCAGCCGGTTCTGGCACCCTGGCAGCAGAGCCAGATCGAGGCTCCTGCGGTGGATGAGTGGGCGCGGCGCTCGGAGGAGACTTGGAACGCTGCACACGTCCACCTGCAGCGGGCCCTCCGACGTCAGAAGGCGAGCGCTGATCTCCACCGCAGTGAGGCACCGGTGTACGCACCTGGTGATCGAGTCTGGCTCTCTACCAGAAACCTGCCCCTCCGCCTGCCCTGTCGGAAACTGGGTCGGCGGTTTGTAGGGCCATTTAAAGTCCTGAGAAGGTTGAACGAGGTATGTTATAGATTACAGCTACCTGTGGAGTATAAGTGTATTAACCCCTCGTTCCATGTGTCCCTTCTCAGGCCGGTGGTAGCGGGCCCGCTCCAAGAAAATGAGATAGGGGAGACTCCCCCGCCCCCATTGGACATCGAGGGGGCACCGGCGTACTCCGTGAGGTCCATCTTGGATTCGAGACGTCGGATGGGGGGTCTCCAGTATCTAGTGGAGTGGGAGGGGTACGGTCCGGAGGAGCGGTGCTGGGTGCCGAGGAGAGACATTTTGGACCCGTCGCTCCTGACGGAATTCCATCGGGGGTATCCGACGCGCCCTGCTCCACGTCCTCCGGGTCGTCCCCAAGGCCGGAGTCGGCGCACGTCTGGAGCCGCGCGTCAAGGGGGGGGGTACTGTCACGGTTTCGGCCGAGGCTGCCTCTCTCCCTTGTTCGGGCAGGTTTCGGCGTTCGTCGTCTCCGGAATTCTAGCTGCCACCGTTGTATGTTCTATGTTTCCTGTTTGATTAGTTTTGTCTGTTAGCCACACCTGTCTTGTGTTATGTCTCATTAAGCACCCTATTTAGTTTCCTTGTTGTTAGTGTAGTGTTGTGTGTAATTGTTTCGTGTCAGGTGTTTGTGCGTTACCCGTGTTTCGGTACGCCAGTTACGATTAGCTTCCTCCTCGGTTGAGGAGAGTTTTTGCGCCCTGTGTTTGTGCGCTCGTATTTGACGCCTGTGTGCGTCTGTTTGGCCTCAGGCCGTTTTTGGATTATTTTGCTCTCACTAGTAAAGTCTTGTTGGACTGTACATCTGCTTCTGCGCCTGATTCCACACCACACCATTACTACACCGTGACAGATACCTTAAAGAAAAGGTAGGAATGTGGATCAGAAAACCAGTCAGTATCTGGTATCGCCACCATTTGCCTCATGCAGCGTGACACAACTCCTTCACATACAGTTGATCAGGCTGTTGATTGTGGCCTGTGGAATGTTGTCCTACTCCTCTTCAATGGCTGTGCGAAGTTGCTGTATATTGGCGGGAACTGGAACACGCTGTCATACACGTCGATCCAGAGCATCCCAAACATGCTCAATGGGTGACATGTCTGGTGAGTATCCAGGCCATTGACTCCCGAGTGGCGCAGTGGTCTAAGGCACTGCATCGCACTTGAGATCCTGGTTCGAGTCCAGGCTCTGTCGAAGCCGGCCGCGACCGGGAGATCCATGGGCGGCGCACAATTGGTCCAGCGTCGTCCAAGGTAGGGGAGGGTTTGGCCGGCAGGGATGTGGGTTTGTTTCCCACGGGGGGCCAGTATGAAAAAAAACAAAAAACAAAACAAACAAAAAACATGTATGCATTCACTAACTGTAAGTCGCTCTGGATAAGAGTGTCTGCTAAATGACTAAAATGTAAAATGATTGAAGAACTGGGACATTTTCAGCTTCCAGGAATTCTGTACATATCCTTGCGACATGGGGCTGTGCATTATCATGCTGAAACATGAGGTGATGGTGGCGGATGAATGGCATGACAATGGGCCTCAGGATCTCGTCATGGTATCTCTGTGCATTCAAATTGCCATCGATAAAATGCAATTGTGTTTGTTGTCTGTAGTTTATGCCTGCCCATACCATAACCCCACCGCCACCACTCTGTTCACAACGTTGACATCAGCAATCCGCTCGCCCACACAACGCCATACACGCTGTCTGCCATCTGCCCGGTACAGTTGAAACCGGGATTCATCCATGAAGAGCACAATTCTCCAGCGTGTCAGTGGCCATCGAAGGTGAGAATTTGCCCACTAAAGCTGAACTGCAGTCAGGTCAAGACCCTGGTGAGGACGACAAACACACAGATGAGCTTCCCTGAGATGGTTTCTGACAGTTTGTGCAGAAATTCTTCGGTTGTGCAATCCCACAGTTTCATCAGCTGTCTGGATGGCTGGTCAGACGATTCCGCAGGTGCTCTCCTCACCTCACCATTTCTCTCTTCTCACCATTTCTCTCTCCTCACCTCACCATTTCTCTCTTCTCCCCCCACCATCTCGCTCTCCTCACCTCACCATTTCTCTCTCCTCACCTCACCATTTCTCTCTTCTCCCCCACCCTCTCACTCTCTCACCTCACCATTTCTCTCTTCTCCCCTCACCATCTCGCTCTCCTCAACTCATCATGTCTCTCTTGTCCCCTCACCATCTCGCTCTCCTCACCTCACCATTTCTCTCTTCTCCCCACCATCTCACTCTCCTCTCCTCACCTCACCATTTCTCCCTTCTCCCTTCTCCCCTCACCATCTCACTCTCCTCTCCTCACCTCACCATTTCTCCCTTCTCCCTTCTCCCCTCACCATCTCGCTCTCCTCACCTCACCATTTCTCTCTTCTCCCCTCACCATCTCGCTCTCCTCACCTCACCATTTCTCTCTTCTCCCCTCACCATTTATCTTTCCTCACCTCACCATTTCTCTCTTCTCCCCTCACCATTTCTCTCTCCTCACCTCATCATTTCTCTCACCTCACCATTTCTCTCTCCTCACCTCACCATTTCTCTCTCCTCACCTCACCATTTCTCTCACCTCACCATTTATCTCTCTTCACCTCACCATTTCTCTCTCCTCACCTCACCATTTCTCTCTTCTCCCCTCACCATTTCTCTCTACTCACCTCACCATTTCTCTCTCCTCACCTCACCATTTCTCTCTTCTCCCCTCACCATTTCTCTCTCCTCACCTCACCATTTCTCTCACCTCACCATTTCTCTCTCCTCACCTCACCATTTCTCTCACCTCACCATTTCTGTCTTCTCCCCTCACCATTTCTCTCTCCTCACCTCACCATTTCTCTCTTCTCCCCTCACCATTTCTTTCTCCTCACCTCACCATTTCTCTCTCCTCACCTCACCATTTCTCTCTTCTCCCCTCACCATTTCTGTCACGTCTCCTCCCGTTGCTCCCCTCCGGCACTCTGATTCGCCTGTCTACTGAGCCACCGGTCTGAGCGCACCACCTCGGCAACACCGGAATGGAAACCCAACGCACCCTAATCACCTCCAGCGCACCTGCACCTCATAATCTCATCACCACCCCTATATAGCCCTGGACTGTTCAGTGTTGTGTTGTGTGTGATTGTTAGTGTCATGTCATGTACTCGCTCTTTGTTGTTCTCTTGCTCAGTGTTCAGTAAACTATTACATTGTTGATTCCTGCGTCTGCCTTTTCGTATCCTCAGTACTCGTCACAGAATCACACACTAAAACGAAAATGGGTGCAGCAGGAGTTTCCCAGTGCCTCGACCAGCACCAGCAGCAGCTTGCCCAGTTGAACCTCACCATGCAGGAAGTGCTCCAAATGCTGCATAAACTGACCATCGCTCCGGTTCCACCTCAGGGAGCGGTGAGTGCACCCAGTCCACCTCCTCCCGTGCTATCACCAACGTCTGAGGGACCCCTCGCCCTGCCGGAGCACTATGACGGGAAAATGACGAAATGTAGAGGCTTTTTGCTACAGGTTTCACTGTATCTGGCGCGTCAGCGTGGGGCATCTCCATCAGACCAAGCCAGGATAGTGCTGGTGATTTCGCTACTGAAGGGAAAGGCGCTGGATTGGGCCACGGCAGTCTGGGAAGGAGGTGAGGCCCCAGCGCTTCCCTACTCCACCTTCCTCGCTCGGTTCAGGGCGGTGTTCGATCATCCCACGGAGGGAAAGGACGGGGGTGAGCGTCTCCTCCGGCTACAACAGGGAGAGGGGTCCGCGTTCGAGTATGCCCTCATCGCCACGTCCATTTGTCTTGAGAGACCGACAGCATTTCCAACACCTCCCGGAGCCTCAACGCTCACCCCATCTGAGCTATAGAAGCCGCCCTGCCTCCGAGTCCTCACCCATGGAGGTGGGCAGCACCCCCTACACCACCACGGACCACAGATCTCCTGGCGGCTCCCTATCTAGGCGATATGACTCCCGTCGCCGCTCCATTGTTTTTAGTTCCCCTAATGGTGAATGGTTCTTCCTTCTCTTCGCTTTCCACGGCAATGATAGATTCCGGATCAGCGGGGAACCTTATCGATAGGGAGCTGGTCTCTGAATGGGGTTTGCCCACCGTGCCACTGCCTTCTCCACTACATGTCACCTCGCTGGACAATAAACCACTTGGATCAGGCTCCATTACGCACGTCACTCTCCCCATCACCATCACCATTTCCACACCACCGGAGCACCACGAGGAGCTGTCCTTCCACATCGTCACGTCACCCCATCACCGGATCGTCTTCGGATTGCCCTGACTCAGACTACACAAACCCACCATCAATTGGATCACCAAGAGGATCACAGCCTGGTCCCACTCATGCCAGAGGACCTGCCTGCTGGTGGTTTGTTATTCCACGTCAATGCAGAGGCCGGAGTCCGCCCTCCAGCCCAACATTCCACGTGAGTACGCAGATCTCTCCGATGTCTTCTCTGCCTCCAAGGCTAAGTTTCTCCCACCTCACAGGCCTTGGGACTGCGCCATTGACCTGCTGGAGGGACAACACCCCCGGAAGAGTTGCATTTACTCCCTCTCCATAGCGGAGACTGAGGCCATGGAGAAGTATGTGGCGGAGACCCAGGGGTTCATCAGATCCTCTACCTCTCCTGCCTCCGCCAGCTTCTTCTTCGTGGCCAAAAAAAACTGAGGACTGAAGCCGTGCATTGACTACCGGGGGCTGAACACGGTCACCACCAAGTACCGGTACCCCTCCCTCTGGTTCCATTGGCCATCGTGCAGCTGCGAGGGACCCGATACCTCCCTCGATCGATAAAATACTATTTCTCTCTTCTCCCCTCACCGTTTCTCTCTTCTCCCCTCACCGTTTCTCTATTCTCACCTCACCGTTTCTCTCTTCTCACCTCACCATTTCTCTCTTCTCACCTCACCATTTCTCTCTTCTCCCCTCACCATGTCTTTATCCTCCCCTCACCATTTCTCTTCTCCTTTCTTCTCCATTGCTCTCCTCTCTTCTCCTCAACATCACTTCTCCTCAACATCACTTCTCCTCAACATCACATCTCTGTCCAGTTGTGTGGTCCAGTGCTGCAAGGAAAGACCTGGTTAAGCTTCAGCTGGCCCAAAACAGAGCGACACGTCTTGCTCTTCATTGTAATCATAGGGCTGATATAACTACTATGCATGCCAGTCTCTCTTGGCTAAGAGTTGAGGAGAGACTGACTGCATCACTTCTTCTTTTTATAAGAAACATGAATGTGTTGAAAATCCCAAATTGTTTGCACAGTTAACTTACACACAGCTCTGACACACACACTTACCCCACCAGACATGCCACCAGGGGTCTTTTCACAGTCCCCAAATCCAGAACAAATTCAAGAAAGTGTACAGTATTATAAAGAGCCATTATTGCATGGAACTCCGTTCCATCTCATATTGCTCAAATAAACAGCAAACCTGGTTTCAGAAAACAGATAAATCAACACCTCACGGCACAACGCCTCTCCCCTATTTGATCTAGATAGTTTGTGTGTATGTATTGATATGTAGGCTACGTGTGCCTTAAAAAAAATATATGTAGTTCTGTCCTTGAGCTGTTCTTGTCTATTAATGTTCTGTATTATGTCATATTTCATGTTTTGTGTAGACCCCAGGAAGAGTTTTTGCAACAGCTAATGGGGATCCTAATAAAATACCAAATACCAAATCTCTCTCCTCTTCACCTTCTCTCTCTTTTCTCCTGACCACCTCTCTCATCTTTTTTCCTAACCATCTTTCCTAACATCTGATCGTGTCTCACAAGGAGCCTGTGTCGTGCTGCGGCTATAGCCATGAGTTCAGACAGGTTGTCAGCTGCACCAAAGGATCTGTGAGTTTCAAGTCATTCTCACCTCGGAACCCTTTCTTTTTTCCCCCTCTTTAGTTTCTTAGACTTTATTTCAACAGTTGGGAAGGTAAGTGGGAGACAGGTAGAAGGAGAAGGACAGAATGGAAGGAAGCCAAGAGGGGATTCAAATCCCTGTCACAGGGGCCATATGCAGTCCGGAGTCGGCTGTATAGACCAGCACTCCAAACTACGGCACTGAGACCCCTTCACCCACAGACAGAATTACGTGCATTTTTTATAAGCAAATTCATACTTTCTCATCTTTTGGTTGCTAGAGACGCGACCCAGTCGTTCGATTAGTTTGATATTTACAGACGCAACTCAGTCGTTCGCCATGCTCAGTGGCAACATTATTATCCTTTGCTTGCTGCTAGCTAGCCAACTTGCTATGGTTACACATTCACTACCTCTGCAGTCAGAATAACAGCAACGTTTATTCCGTTGCGTTTGTTTAAGCTGTTTATCAGGCTTTTATACCACAGCGTTGTTGAATACTGGACATTAAAACCAGATAACGGGACAGTTGAAAATATATTGGGACAGTTGGAAAAGATATCAGGACACCTTGCAATCATGATGCAATAATATTTTCCTACACATGCAGACACAATAATATTTGCCTACACATGCAGACCGTACTTGCTACAAAGTTACAGAAAGCTAAACCAACAACAACACACAAACTGAAATTGGATACATTGTAAACGCAGGTCCAATGCGGAAAAAACATAGCTAGCTAGATTGATTTGTTTTTGCATTGTTCAGCATCTGATGACCTAACGTGGTGAGAGATTAACATTAACTTCTCCTGTCCCCTCCGTCGCTAAATCTGTCAAATCCTCCCAAATGTTTCTGGTTTGACCAGCTGTTTTCAGAAATGTATATATATATTTTTGGTTGTCATATTGGCAGTTTTGCTAGCAACAAACTATTTAGCTAGATTCTAGCCTATTGTTTGACATGCAATGAAATCTTCTCGTAACTAACAGTCAGTGTTGACGATTGTCCTGACAATAAACTTTTCTAGCTATGCCAGGAAAAATCGGGCATTATCAGCTCATTGTTATGGATGTATCCAAATGAATGTCATTAGAAAACAGCTACTTTGCTGATTTTCTGGCTGCAGAGGTGACTGTGTTAGCCGTAGCTAGCTGGCCAGCTAGCAAGCAGGGGATAGGAACGTTGCCAGCGAGCAATGGAACATAAAGAACGAACGACTGGGTCTCGTCCATAATATCGAACTAATCGAATGAACGACTGGGTCGCGTCTCTAGCAACCAAAAGATGTGAAAGTATGAATTTGCTTACATAAATGAAAAAAAATAATAATAATAATAATTTATACCGGTAAATGTGTGCTTAGTATTGTTTTCTTTGGCAACTGTGGTATAAGAGGGAATATCAGTTGCTTAAAATAGCTGATCAAACTAGAGACGTGGGAGGATTTGACAGCTTTAGCAGCGGAGGGGACAGGATAAATTAATTCACGTTAGGTCATCAGATGCTCCCAAAAAATATGTCTCTGCAAAAACAAATTAATCTAGCTAGCTAAGTTTTTTCCTCGTTGGTCCTGCGTTTACAATGTATCCAATTTCAGTTTGTGTAGTTGGTTTAGCTTTCTGTAACTTTGTAGCATGTACGGTGTGCATGTGTAGGCACATATTATTGCATGGTGTCCCGATATCTTTTCCAACTGTCCCGATATCTTTTCCAACTGTCCCGATATCTGGTTTTAATGTCCATTCTAGAATGCCCTTCCAGCCAATAAGAAATGAGTATTCAACAATGCTGTGGTATAAAAATATGTATTGAACACTACAGATATATTGTATATGATATGATGTCATTGGTCACACCACATGTTGTCTAACTGATCCTAGGTGGTGAAGGTGTGGGATTTTTGACACAGGGAGCCAGGTATATGAGTTTGGTGGTGCCCAGGGACAGTCTGCCATTACCTGTATGACCTTTGACCCCAAAGGAAGGAGGTATGTGAAGCTATTTTTTATGAATGATTATTGCAATGTGATATTTTCCCATAAGTGCAGTGTGACCATACTACTGCCTACCTAATGGACACTCAGAGTAATTACGAAAATGAATAGTGATGAAGAGTGTACACCGTTGATGGTGTTTTGTTTGTATTTGTGTGTTTGTATTGTGGCGTTTGCCTTATTTTGTTCAAAATAAAACTAAAAAAATAAATGTATTTCAATAAATGTTGGAAAGAAAGAAATACGATTAAACTTCCTCATTATAGACTGGTCACTGGGGGGAGAGATGGCTTTCTAAAGATCTGGAACTTTAACAATGGTCAGTGTCTGAAGATACTTAAAAGGGGGTGAGTACATTCTAATTCATATCCCACAGTATAAAGGTGGTATTAGGAGAATTGCAGTGTTCAGTTTTTTTTTTCTTCTCTCTGTTATATGCTGCATGAGGTGATTCGGTAACACTTTACTGTAGCCCCCCTTATGTATGCATTCATAAAGCCGTTATTACAGCTACATAAGACATAACATCCGTCATAGACAGTCATTAACATTATGAACATCGGCATAAGACATTATAAAGGTAACTATAATTGGCATTACAGATGACAGGCTAATTTGTTGTTATCCCTTATGTCAACTGCCTCCATAACATAGGCTACATAACCACTAATGTGCTATAGTAATTTCACATTAACATGTTACACAGATGGGGAGTGCAACGTGGTGTGTGATTGCAGCTACCTGACAGTCCACAGAAACACGTGAGTAGAACTAATGATGGATGTGGCAACTGTTGATTTGAGAGGAATAATGATTCATCTTAACCTCGTGCAATTCATTTTTCCAGGTGTGTGATGTCTGTTGGATGGGACCGCAGGATTGACATCTGCTCTGTGAGTATAGAGGTGAAGAAGGACTATCTCTATGAGCCAGAAAGGACACATTTTCTCTATGAGAATGATTTCACTATTGGATTCTATACATTTACTGACTCCAATGACCCGTCTTCCCCTTAGAACCTATTCAACTTTATTGCCTTGAGATCCCATTTCCATTTTCATTACCTTCTGCATTCGCCTCGCCAGAGCAGAGACTGCCTGAGGGTCTGCACCGGTAGCCATGCCAAATTCAAAGCGTTTTAAGATTATGACTTCACAAAACACATGAGACAATCTTTGAAAACCCTTCAAGAGTATATTCAGAGAGTATATTATCAGCGAGGAATATAAACGTCCTAATAAGCTTGCCTTCCTCTTCAAAATGTATTACGTATGTATGGCAGTCTTTGAGTGTTTCCTTGATTACCAATTTACCATGTAGCCTATCTAACCTCGCCATCACATCTGTTTGAAAAATACCTCTTCTTCTACACTATTCTTCAGCATAAGCGACTCGTAAGCATTAAAGGAAGATAACCAACTCAGAGGTCTAGGCGATAGGTTCTAAAGAATGTACTTTCTATAGAATTCCATATTCCATAGCACATCAGTGACACTCCCATCCTTCCAGACCTGTAGTAACAAAGGTATACATGGGCCTCAGTGGCGGTCAGTGCCGTTTAAGATTAGAGAGGACCATTTTTTTTACCATTACAGCATATTGGATGACTTTCATTCATATTCCATTCACCCAGTTCAATGTAACACTGATAGGTTTAGGCTACTACATGATGCTTGAATTTTCCCTATACCCATCATGAGGATGCTACAACCTAGCCTATGAATGAAAGTTTACAACACAGGTGCACACATTTCGAGAGAAAAATTTGAGGTATAGGGTGTAATCATTAGTCCAACAGTTGCAAACAAGAGTTTCTATTGGACAAATTCAGGTATGTTCTGTTTGCTTCCATTTAAGAAACGTTTTTCAACAGAATTGGCAGAATACATACACCCCTGATCACGCGTAAACACAGTTCACTTTCATAGCAGCCACTTTGTATTCCTTCTTGCATCTATGTGCTCACCTTTTCTCTTCTCTTGTGGACTTCAATACACAACACATCAGCTGTATGTGACCAGGCGAAAAAACCTTTCCAAGCCAAACCATATCATAACCGCTACACACAGCCTACATCGTTGTCACCATATTAGCTAAAGTAACGTCATAGTCTACATAGCTAATATAATGTAATGTTACAGTGTGCAGTCAGTAAGCAGTTTAGCACTTACACCGGCGGGCCCTGGTGGCAATAAATTAGTAAAACTACAAGCTTACCTTGACTTGGAAGAGTTCCAGTGTTGTGTTGGATAGTCATAGCCAGCATCCCTCTGTTTGAACAGGGTGTTTGAGTAGGCTAAACTAGCTAGCTGCATTTGCTAGCTAAGTAAGTGAAACTGAAAGTAAAAAAAAAGAAATCTCTCTCTCTCTCTTGCTTCTCCTTCATTTTTGAAGAAATTAATTTGTTAAAAAAAGTTCAATTATTGTCTTTCTCTCTCGTTGACTCACCTATGTTATGCACTGCAGCGCTAGCTAGCTGTAGCGTATGCTTTCAGTACTAGATTAATTCTCTAATCCTGTGATTGGGTGGACAACATGTTCATGCTGCAAGAGCGCTGATAAGTTGGAGGACGTCCTCCGGAAGTTGTCATAATTACTATGTAAATCTATGGAAGGGGGTGAGAACCATGAGCCTCCTAGGTTTTGTATTGAAGTCAATGTACCCAGAGGAGGACGGAAGCTAGCTGTCCTCCGGCTACACCATGGTGCTACCTTACAGAGTGCTGTGGAGGCTACTGTAGACCTTCATGGCATAATAGTGTGTTTTAATAAATTATTTGTTGACGCGATTATATTTAGTATAGTTTTATCTAAAAAATTATAAATGTTTAAATGTTTTAAATGTTTTATGAAATTCACTGAGGAGGATGGTCCTCCCCTTCCTCCTCTGAGGAGCCTCCACTGATGGACCTGTCCACAGTGCTGTAATTTCTCCCACAGAGCCCTCCAATCCAACTTTGATTCTGAGAGCATCGAGAACATCATACCTTTTCAAAGACTGTTCTGTCCTTCTCCATAAGTACCCTCTGTACCCACTGTTTGATAAAATAACAAATACCACGGGACTATGAGGCATAGTAATCTCGTTCCCAGCCACTTCCATCCACATTGCCTGGGGACGAGGTCAGAGGCACAGAGAACAGAGCCACTTTACGAAGTCACAAAAAGGGCATTAGAGGGATCCAGTTAGAAATACACACATGCTTCTCTCATTTGTAGACTTCAACAATAGACTGCTGGTTAAAGATCCTTGTTTCAAAATGTTGACTGCATGCCCTGTATGTTTCCATGCTAGGATTCACCAGAAGAGCCTCACTACGTCCAGAAGCCTCAGACCTCATGGCAAGACGATCTGGTGAATAAGAAATGAATGAGGAACATGAATAGGGAACTAGACATGCAATGCCAATCAGAATATATAGGGCTAATCTGAGTGCCTATGTCAGGGGCCGTATTAAGTAGCTGAGAGTAGGAGTGCTGATCTAGAATCAGGCCCTCCCTGTCCATATAATCGTATTAATTGTTATCTAAAAGGCTAAACTGATCCTAAATCAGCACTCCTACTTTACGACCCCAGTTGTCGGCCCCAGTTGTCTTTGATATACTACTGCAGGTCATGCATGGGGAGCTCCGGTCCATGAGGGTTTTCTCCTTTGCTTGGTACCTAATTCATCCATCATGCCACTGACTCATCCGTCATGCTACTGATTCATCCATCATGTCACTGAGTAGTACACACTTCGGTTCTAAGGTCTAATGATTTAAATTAGACACTGATTTGAAAGAAAGCACCAAAAACCTGCAGACACTCAGGCTCAGAGGACTGCCCATTCCTGCTGTCGATCATTCAAGCTCTTGTTGGCCAGTGATGTAGAGCTGGCGGGGACGAATAAATATAAATGGAATATAATATAATAAAATAAAATGCAATACAACAGAATTATAGAATAGATAGAATAGAATTATAGAATGGACTACAATTTAATAGAATTATAGAATTGAATAGTCTTCCTGTACTGTCCCGAGAGGAGGGGCAACATAGTGGACATCCTGTGTGTTGCACAGTGTCCCCCCATCCCTCCTTGCCACCAGAAGCTATGATGGGAGGTCATTGTGTGGAACCTGGTCTCTGGACACATCCAGTGTCACTTTGCCAGCCACCTGACTGCTGCCATTCCCAAGGTCAGATCACACTATCAAACCTGAGTGGTTCGCCTGCACGCCATAGAGTGTAGCTAAAGCCTACACTCTCAGAAGAAAACGTACTGAATTGTACTTAAAGGGGTACAAACGCTGTAGGGTACATCCATTGTACCATTAGTTATAGGTAGCTAATTGTACCCTTGCAGTTCGTACCTTAGATGAACCAATAGTGTACCTTAGGGGACAAGGTACAAAAGTGTACCTTTAGAAAAGGTGCAAATTAGCCTTTTTAGAGTACCACCACAGTGACGAAGCCATTTGTTATTTTTAAGTGGCAAAAATGTACCTCTTCTCTATACCAAGTCCCTCACGTGTACACGATGCTCCGATTGCCACAAAGTAGCAAATTCAGCAGGTATCCTCGACTGGGATTCAAACCCAGGTCCAACGACTGTCAAGCCATCAACTCAACCATTACGCCACCAGGCCCGAACCACTTGATGATGTAGCAAGGTGTTGGTTTAAGGTCATAACATCTCTTATTGTCACATACTCTTATGTTAGCCATTATAAAGACTTTAGAATTTTTTAAAAACATAACCACAGACCACATAATCTGGTACAACACTTCCACTCATGGGTGGCCAAAAAGAGCTAACTGAAAGCCAGCCCCCACTAAGCCACGCCTCAAAAGAGATGGCACATGAGGATTCATCATTGTTCCTTATGTGTGTACAAATAAGTACCTTTCTTCAATACATTGTCAATTTGTAACTTTTCTACTAAGCAAAGGTACAGATCAGCACCAATCATTAGTGTACCCTTGAGGGTACACCAAATATATTTGTACCCTGGGAAAAATGCACCTTGACCATACCCTTTTTTTTTTTAGTGTAGAACAATCCTCAGGGTAAATCATTTTTTCAAAACGTAATGAGGAATGTGCAGTATAAAGGGACTAAGTATAAAGGGAATAGGAAATAAAATACGAAGTGTGGGATGTTTGTGCCCTAAAAGGGATGGATACCAGTGCTCCCAGCATCATCTTCTTGAGGAGCCAAGCATTACATGCTGAGTTCTCCTCCGCTTCATGCCTCCTGTCCTCAGGACCCTCAGGTCAGTGTCAGGAATCATGGGTTCGATTCCTACAGGTACCACCCATATGAAAATGTATGCACACATTACTGTAAGTCACTTTGGATAAAAGCATCTTCTAAATGTTATATATTATATATTATAGGAAATAAAATGTATAATAATATATTGTGCAGTGCAATTCACAGAGGAATATGTTCTAATTATGTAAAATTTTATGTCTTCAAACAAAGGTTACATTCATTTCTCGAACGTGCTCAACGGCGGGAAATTCATGGCCAACTTCAAGGCAGTATGTGTTACCATGGCAACTGTCCATGTGCTCGTTTTTATGTTTATACTTTGGGCTTTTTCTAGAAATCATGAAGCATGAAGCAATAACTACATTTTATTATAATAACTTTCCTTAATAAGCCATTATAAATTCTTCCTCAATAAATGTGTATATATGCTTAGAAATGTGTTAGAAACTATAGTAAATGCTTAAAATGCATATTGTAATGATAACATATTATACATTATTGTGCTTATTTATTAATAGTAGCCTATGTACAATATTTATAAAATGTTTATTAAGGCTTCTTTGTGAACATTATGAACCAAGTGTGACCAAAGTAATATGTTCCTCAGTCTAGGTTCCAGCAGCAGATCCCTAAACTGGCAGTGACAAAGGAAGACACCGCACTGTATGTGGCTGACCAACTTGGCTATGCTCTTGGCTCAGAGAACCCCCCCCCCCGAGAGGTAAGATTGTTTTCTCAACTCGTTAGAACAGGTCTGATAAAAAGAGATCAAAAGAGAGCAGGATTTATTTTGTCTCAGAGCATTATATTGATCTATGAATTCAAAAAGTAAAAAGCATCTTTATTTATTCAGCTGAAAACTACTGGCATACGATACCGGCAGCATCACCGGGTACGTGCAGCACCTGCTAATCGGCAACACCCTCTCAAACATAAACAACAAAATTGTGCTTCACATTTTGCTCACGCCCTCCCTGCCTTTTACCATCTTGTCCAGGTTGCAGATTGTTGACAATGACCAAGTACTGCTCACCTCGTCTATAGACTGCACTGTGCGCCTGTGGAGTACCTGCAGAGTGTTCATAGGTAGGGGTCAATTCACACAGGTCATTTGTCCTGTTGTCTCCTCCTCTGAATACAAGTTTTATGATTTATGCTTTATGCCTTAAGGTGAATGTTCAGTAGATAGTGGTGTGTTTTGGGGATAGATGCTTCCCTTGTGTAGACTATAATAGCCACTGTTATAGTTATGGTATTTAGTTCAGTTAAACACTACCTTCCCAATAACAGCTCCTCCTGTGTACTAACATCATCATTTCTCTTTGGTTCTTACTCTCAACACTGACCAATTTAAAGTAACTGATCGTTCTCTCTCTCTCTCTCTCTCTCTCTCTCTCTCTCTCTCTCTCTCTCTCTCTCTCTCTCTCTCTCTCTCTCTCTCTCTCTCTCTCTCTCTCTCTCTCTCTCAATTCAATTTCAATTTAAGGGCTTTATTGGCATGGGAAACGTATATTAACATTGCCAAAGCAAGTGAAGTAGATAGTAAACAAAAGTGAAATAAACAAAACATATTAACAGTAAACATTACACTCAGAAGTTCCAAAAGAATAAAGACATTTCAAATGTCATATTATGTATATATATGTATATATATAGTGTTGTAACAATGTGCAAATAGTTAAAGTACAAATGGGAAGAGGGTAGGGCTTAAACTGCATCCCTGTCTCACCCCACGGCCCTGTGGAAAGAAATGTGTGTGTTTTTTGCCAATTTTAACCGCACACTTGTTGTTTGTGTACATGGATTTTATAATGTCGTATGTTTTTCCCCCAACCCCACTCTCCATCAATTTGTATAGCAGACCCTCATGCCAAATTGAGTCAAAAGCTTTTTTGAAATCAACAAAGCATGAGAAGACTTTGCCTTTGTTTTGGTTTGTTTGTTTGTCAATTAGGGTGTGCAGGGTGAATACGTGGTCTGTCGTACAGTAATTTGGTAAAAAGCCAATTTGACATTTGCTCAGTACATTGTTTTCACTGAGGAAATTAACTAGTCTGCTGTTAATGATAATGCAGAGGATTTTCCCAAGGTTGCTGTTGACGCATATCCCACGGTAGTTATCTCTCTCTCTCTCTCTCTCTCTCTCTCTCTCTCTCTCTGTGGGACCCTCTGAGCATGCCAGCTCACCCCATCCTGGAGGGAGAGACCACAGTGTCAGATGTCATTAATACTGACGACTTTGAGGCCACTAGCACCGAGACAATAAAAAAAAAAAGTAATTTCCGAGCCTCTTCATCGACGCCGACAAGAGTGTAATGTTCAGGGCAAATGTGCATGTACAGGGCTGATTTTGCATCTCTCTCTCACGTTCTTTCTCTCTGTCCCACTCCCTCTCTCTCTGTCTCTGTCCCTCTGTCGCTCTCTCCCTCTCTATCTCTCTCCCTCCATCAATCTTTCCCTCTCTCTCTTCCTTTCCCTCTCATCCTCTCTCACCCTCTTTCTCCTTCTCTGTCTCTCTCTCTTCTCTTCTCTCTCGAGATGTAATTGCAGTTCGACTTGCCCAGCAAGCTTAGACACCCTCCACTGTCCATCAGCGACATAGACATCAAGGAAGAGATTAAAACCTCTTGTTACACAGAAGAACATGGGAAACGGTGAGTTAGCCACATTACACGCATCATGCAGTAAATTGTAGGCAAGCAGGCACAGGTCTAGGCTCTGAACACGGCATGGGAATAAATTATTTTCTGCCGGCAGTAAATTGAGTTTGCTATCTCTCACATTTCAGACCGCGACATTAAATATTCAAGCATACTAACAAGCCACCCAATCATGGCGGACCCAAGACCTACCACACTCTCAAGTACTTTGATATCATCGACGCGCCAACCACCTGCGAGAGGCCCAATCTTTCCCTGGCTGGCATCGATCCTTTCATATCAAGCTTTGTGGAACAGGAGTCGGCTAAATGCCAATAAGATTGCATAATTGCGACAGGAACGCAAACTGTGACCATAGGTCCTCTGCACCATGAACTCCACATGCTTCAAGGACAGAGGAGTTAGAACACCATCGCAAGTAATCAGAAGAGCTGAAATGTGAGCTGTTGCACAACTTTAGAGATTTGCATAGTCCTGGATTGGATTGTTTAGGGGAGACTGGGGTTGGTTGTCACACTTTTTACTAATTTGTGTATTTCTCAGCACCAGTATATCTTACAATACTATTTTTAATATTAAGAGAAAGACCAATATCTTGGGTTGAAATGGGGACCCGTTTTATCATATTCCAACATGGAGTTATAAGCCATCAAACACACTCTGTCCACTTGTGACAAGCAGCCCCATCCCGGTTGTCACACAGTATGGGGTTGGTTGTCACAGTGTTTGCCATTTGTTTTTCAGCAACAACTTAACCAATTTACAAAGTTTTAGAAAAAGTAAAGCCTTTAATTATTGAACAGTATTTCTGTCTAACATAATACAAATAAATACGTACAAATAAATTAAACATAGTTGAACATTTGCTTTGACATTGTAATTCTTACTCCTCTCAAATCGTCATATCAATGCTTAATAAAACAAACAACAGTAATCATCTGATATTTGGATGAAAATGAAATATTTTTATAAAATGAAAAAAGTAACGCTGTAAACATTTGTGTTAATTCAATTTTGTGTTGAAAACAAGGAATTTGTGTATGTGTGTGTGTGTGTGTGTGCGTGTGTGTGTGTGCGTGTGTGTGTGTATGTGTGTGTGAATGTTGCTGACTCTCAGTCGGAGTCACATGAGACATGACTCACAGTTTTGACAAGCAGGTTCGGACCAGACCAAATCTGAACCAATCATAGACATCCATGTTTCATAAGTTTGGACAGCACAGTATACAGTAGAGCACAGAAGAGTACAGTACAGTAAAGTAAAGAAAAGTAGAGTGTATTCAGTACATTACAGTAAAGTAAAGAAAAGTACAGTGTATTCAGTACAGTACAGTAGAGTAGAGTACAGTAGCGTACAGTAAAGTAAAGTATGGTATAGTTCAGTTCAGTACAGTACATTACAGTACAGTAGAGCACAGTAGGATACAGTACAGTATAGTACAGCACAGTAGGGTAGAGTACAGTAAAATGTACTGTATTGTATCCTACTGTACTGAATTAAATGTAACTCTACTGTACTGTAATCTAATGTACTGTACTCTACTGAATTATACTGTACTGTACACTACTTTGCTATACTGTACTGTACTATATTGAATTCAACTGTACTGTACTGTATTGAACTGTACTGTACTGCACTGTACTGTACTTTAATATACTGTACTCTACTGAATTAAACTGTACTGTAATATACTGTACTCTACTCTACTGAATTAAACTCAACTGGACTGTACTGTGCTGTACTCTGCTGAATTAAACTGTACTGTACTGTAATATACTGTGCTCTGTACTGTACTGTGCTGTCCAAACTTGTCAAACATAGACGTCTTTTCAACATTCGGAAAATAAGTATTCTAGGTGTCTTTTCAACGTCATTTAGCTTACTGGGTACATTGTTACAATGGAGATGGTTGTCACAATGTGACAACCATCCCCAACCACCCCCCACAAGTGCTAATTAAGATGACAGTTACCACATGGCTTGACCTATGAACTGACAAATAGGCTTGAAATAAAGCTCTCCCTTTCCTCTTTTCAATAAAATTAATTGTTTATGGATACTCCCATCATACAACTATTTATTAACGAAATAACAAGCATATGAATATGCTTGCGAAAAATGCTAATATTCCTCTCACCTCAATGTTTTGTGATCCTGATCTGAAATGACCACATGAATGACCTCTCCTATAGAGGACACACATTTTTATCTTGAAAGACATTAAGCACTGTGACAACCAACCCGTGAGACAACCAACCGGTGAGACAACCAACCGGTGAGACAACCAACCCGTGAGACAACCAACCCCAGTCTCCCCTACTACCTACACTGTTTTGGAGTGAATGTTTACATGCTTGTGTTATATTCAAAGATGTGAAACCAAATACCCCTTTGTAGCTGGTTATCATAATACTGTATTGGGGAAATCACAGAATTGATATTAATATATCAATTCTGAACGGACCCGAGGACAAACATTTTCAGCTCTGCACTGTCTTTATGCTCAGGAACCAACCCCCTGAGACATGGTATCTGAGCTTGGACACGAACTGGCAACCCTCCGGATGCAGGCTCGCTTCTTAAACCACTTGGCGACCTGCCACCCCCCAGAAAAAAGCTGAACTGCTGGATACATAGGCCTACATAAGTAAGGAAATAAATAAATATACAACTAATAAAAATCAAAAATTGAAGTAACTGATATTTCAGATACAGTATACAATTACTACAATAAAGCAGCATTAAGCAGTCTCACAAAGTAGGGCATAGGGCTGTTGTAATATCTGACATTAATTTTGAACAGTATGTCATCTTGTTTACAGAAAAAGCTACTTAACTGATTCATATTTGAAGTATAAATGTATTTTATAACATATCCAACATATATCATCTATGACCTTATCAAACTCCATTTATAGATTGAATTTCCCACTGTTTTATCAGCCGTGGGTTTCCTCCATAGTAACGTCAGTGACTCTGCAGTTGTCCAGTCCCTCTGTTTGCATGCTCTCCAAAGTGGGAGACTCCACTCTGGGTCTGTGCTTGTCACCACCATCTCACACACACTCTCCAACTCCTGGTCAATAAGGATAAATCATCAGGCAGAGTGGAATTTTCCTTATTCCATCTTATTCTGATGGCAGTTTGTTTACCCCATATGATGTTAATCGCCTTAAGCATAATTTCAATTGATTATGATCATTATTCTAAATGATTATTATGATAATCAGTGACATAGGGAATAGGGTGCCATTTGGGATGCTGTACAAAATGTTTTGGCTGTGTCACTGATTATCATAATAATCACTTTTTGTATAATTTAGAAGGATCAGAATGATATTGCCCTAAAACCAAGGTAATCTCCTCTCACCTGTAGTCTCCTGAGTGGCGCAGTGGTCTAAGGCACTGCATCGCAGTGCAAACTGTGCCACTAGAGATCCTGGTTCGAATCCAGGCTCTTTCGCAGCCGGCCGCGACCGGGAGACTCATGGGCGGCGCACAATTGGCCCAGTGTCGTCCAGGGTAAGGGAGGGAATGGCCGGCAGGGATGTAGCTCAGTTGATAGAGCATGGCATTTGCAACGCCAGGGTTGTGGGTTCGTTTCCCACGGGGGGCCAGTATAATAAAAAAAAAAAAAAAAATGTATTCACTAACTGTAAGTCGCTCTGGATAAGAGCGTCTGCTAAATGACTAAAATGCAAATGTAGTCTGGATCTAATGTCATCACTGTGGACAGCAGGGTCCTGAAGAGGGCGGAGTCTCTTCTGGGCTGCCTTCCTATTGGCTGTCCACTCCTGTGTGTCCTTCATACACCTACTCAACCTCTCCATGTCCTGCTCTTCTATAGGACTGTAGCTCTCAACCTACAACATAGAAAAAATATATAGCCGCAAACTCTATGACTCAGATGCCAATATATATTTCAAATATAAATATTCAAAGATATCTGAATATACTGTATATGTCAAATATACAGTAAATTATATCAGGGTTGTCATCCTACAACAACCATAGGTGCCTTTTAACTGGGGCTGAATAAGAGGGGTAGTGTAACCCAACCATGCAATATAACAGACAATATCAGGACAGGTCACGTTTAATATATTTATATAACGTGTGGGGGAGAGGATATTTTTACCCCGTTCCTGTACTGTTATAGCATCATACTATAGGACTGTGTTCTGGCTGAGAGCTCCTCCAACATCCTAGGTCTCCTCTTGGCTTCCTGGTCTGTGCCTTCCACAGGCACACCCACTTTCTGCACCGAGAGAGAGAGAGAATTTTATTTTATTTTACACACTTTTGAGTCATTAAGTGGTCCATCGTATGGCTCGGTACAGAAGCAGCCAATTAGTGATTACTCTCTGCATTAAGTGCATCAGGGGATTTGGAGAGAAGGTTTCTAACAGCAATGGCTTATCATCCACTGATACCCTGTGACGGCCGTGCCTAATGCAAGATGCCAGCTTAATGCAGGTCAATTAAAACACACTGTATGTACAGTTGAAGTCGGAAGTTTACATACACTTAGGTTGGAGTCATTAAAACTCGTTTTTCAACCCCTCCACAAATTTCTTGTTAACAAACTATAGTTTTGGCAAGTCGGTTAGGACATCTACTTTGTGCATGACACAAGTCATTTTTTTCCAACAATTGTTTACAGACAGATTATTTCACTTATAATTTACTGTATCACAATTCCAGTGGGTCAGAAGTTTACATACACTAAGTTGACTGTGCCCTTAAACAGCTTGGAAAATTCCAGAAAATGTTGTCATGGCTTTAGAAGCTTCTGATAGGCTAATTGACATTTGAGTCAATTGGAGGTGTACCTGTGGATGTACTTCAAGGCCTACCTTCAAACTCAGTGCCTCTTTGCTTGACATCATGGGAAAATCAAAAGAAATCAGCCAAGACCTCAGAAACAAAATTGTAGACCTCCACTAGTCTGGTTCATTCTTGGGAGCAATTTCCAAACGCCTGAAGGTACCACGTTCATCTGTACAAACAATAGTACGTAAGTATAAACACCATGGGACCACGCAGCCGTCATACCGCTCAGGAAGGAGACGCGTTCTGTCTCCTAGAGATTAACGTACTTTGGTGCAAATCAATCCCAGAACAACAGCAAAGGACCTTGTGAAGATGCTGGAGGAAACAGGTACAAAAGTATCTATATCCAAAGTAAAACAAGTCCTATATCGACATAACCTGAAAGGCCGCTCAGCAAGGAAGAAGCCACTGCTCCAAAACCGCCATAAAAAAGCCAGACTACGGTTTGCAACTGCACATGGGGACAAAGATCATACTTTTTGGAGAAATGTCCTCTGGTCTGATGAAACAAAAATATAACTGTTTGGCCATAATGACCATCGTTGTTTGGAGGAAAAAGGAGGTTGCTTGCAAGCCGAAGAACACCATCCCAACCGTGAAGCATGGGGGTGGCAGCATCATGCTGTGGGGGTGCTTTGCTGCAGAAGGGAATGGTGCACTTCACAAAATAGATGGCATCATGAGGAAGGAAAATTATGTGGATATATTGAAGCAACATCTCAAGACATCAGTCAGGAAGTTAAAGCTTGGTCGCAAATGTTTCTTCCAAATGGACAATGACCCCAAGTATACTTCCAAAGTTGTGGCAAAATGGCTTAAGGACAACAAAGTCAAGGTATTGGAGTGGCCATCACAAAGCCCTGACCTCAATCCTATAGAACCTTTGTGGGCAGAACTGAAAAAGCGCATGTGAGCAAGGAGGCCTACAAACCTGACTCAGTTACACCAGCTCTGTCAGGAGGAATGGGCCAAAATTCACCCAACTTACTGTGGGAAGTTTGTGGAAGGCTACCCAAAATGTTTGACCCAAGTTAAACAATTTAAAGGCAATGCTACCAAATACTAATTGATTGTATGTACACTTCTGACCCACTGGGAATGTGATGAAAGAAATAAAAGCTGAAATAAATCATTCTCTTTACTATTATTCTGACATTTCACATTCTTAAAATAAAGTGGTGATGCTAACTGACCTAAGACAGGGAATCTTTACTAGGATTAAATGTCAGGAATTGTGAAAAACTGAGTTTAAATGTATTTGGCTAAGGTGTATGTAAACTTCCGACTTCAACTGTACATTGACTGCTAATGAGCTAGACAATAATGTTAGCATAATTTTGTTTTGTTTTGGGTAAATTTGATCAAATTAACTGACAATCAAAACAGGCAATTAGTAGATGGAATCTGGGGCACATCGTTAATTGGTTCCAAACAGATGTGCTCATGTGTTGGTAAATGTTGACTAATGATGTCCTACTTGTAGTTGAGCCAGCTTGTCCAGATTGGTCTGTCTGTCTGTCCTCGTCCTCTCCTCTGTCACAGTCAGCAGCTCTAAGAGTCCCTTGAGCTCCTGAAAAATGGCAACAAATGTGCATAGTGATCGCTCCTCTTGGCAAAGGATCTACTACAACCTCTACTAATGTCTATGTTTCAGCAAGTTCAATTAGGTTTTGTACAGATAGATTCAGTCTTGTGGATATTGAATGTTTGTAAGGCCAACAGGCTGTATCATTCTGGTGCATTTCCTTCTTTTTTTAAAGGAGTGGATTGGGAATTCCTACTAGTGTTAATACTGATAATGTCTATACTGATAGTGTTATAATACTTCAGTGCTCAAGAACATCAGATAGGGCCCCTCCAGTTTATGTCTGAAGTAGTACACATATTCCTCCACAGCTTTGCTCCTTTCTCTCTCCAGCTTGTCTTGTATGATAATTCTCCGCTACAGCAGTCGAAACCATGCGTTACTCATGCCAGCAATGTCCAAAATCAATGTTTGTTGTACATGTGAAACACTAACAGACAAAACAAAATGATTAAGTAGATGTGATCGGTTAAATGTAACCCTTCAGAACCCTTCTGTATATCAGTGGACAGTTATTATTGTTTCCCACCATTTCCTTTTTTCTGTCCATTTTATTTGTTATGATGATAGGCAGAGGGCGAGAGATCGATAGAAATACACATAGGAATAGGGGGATTTGTACCCACACCCCACACTGACACAATGTGTATATACCGCAGGCGACGGTGTTACCAGCTAGACCAGCCCCAGGCACATGAGCAGACAGTTTAACCTCCAGCTGTATGTAACTGTCACGATGGTTTCTCCCCAACACAACGTGCTCCACCGTGGAACATTTCACACAAGATACATTCTGTTTATAATTCTAACATGTTCCATGGCTTGTCAAATGACTTGATAACCTGTTTCCAATACATTTGAAATATATTTAGGAACAAAAAATGCACTCCAAACTGGGCGTTTGTATAAGCAAAGACGAAATAGAATGCATTTTAATGTGTTTGAATTCAATTTGTGTTACTATTAAATTGGTTATTGTGTAAGTATTGTATCCAACACATTTTTAACATGTACTTTTCCAGTAGTATAAGAAAACTAAAATAAACTAAACTCTCTCCTTGGAAGGCACACTGTCGGGATCTCTTTGTCTACCACATGCTGGATATGACCGTTGTTAGTTGTTTGTATTTAGTCCTAGAAGCACAGTCCCCTGGGAACTAGCTATTACATTTGAGCATATTACCAGCTGGCAAAACTGGTTGAAATGACATGAATAGGCTAAAATGACATAAATTGTTAGAAATTGCATAATTATGACATAATTTTAACCAGTTTTGCCCAATTCCACCCGGTGGGTTGCATATTTTGTCCACAATAAAAAGCCATGGTTCACTAAAGATCGGAAAACCGAACAATCCAGTCATCCTACAAATCAAGGTGAGTAAAAGCCAGACAGATCAACATGCATTATGAGACAGCAGGTTTCATAAGTATAGCATTTTGCCTACAGGACCCGAATGGCCTTCATTAAACTATAGCTTATTCCTGCTGTTATTGCCAAAACTTTAGCTCAACTGGCTAACACAGTCGTGACACTCAGGGGACCTGGATTCAAAGCCAGTCAGTCACACTGATGGTGCATTTCCACTGGCAAGCTTTGCACCAGTGTCACCAATGTTTTGTGTTTCCACCTCCGAGTCCTGGCCCCCCAAAAGTCAAAAGGTCTAGGGCCATGGACCTACACTGACATGGGGCCAGAGAGGACAACTTTAGAGAGGATGTAGTAGCAGTCATCCAGGTCTTCTGATAGGGCTGCTCCACTACTCTAGGATGTTCTCCTTAGGCCCAGACTCCAGGATCTTGCCTGCAGGGTTGGGGGTCAATTTGCTTTTCAATTCAGTAAATTCATGAATTTAATTAAAATTCAATGACTGAACTGGGGGAAAACATTATTTTCTATGTAGATTTTGAAAAGTGAATTGACCACCACAACCGTCATCACCTGATATCTCCTGATACGGCTGCTGAGGACACACCCACTATTCAATTTGTTGTCACCTGGACTCTCACCTTCACTTTGGAGCTCTCCCCATTCTCACATTCTGCACTCTGAACTCACCTGGGAGAAGAGACAGAAACAAAGTCTTATCTTTATCCATGAAGCACATACAGTATCTGGGAATTAACCACATCACTGGGGTTCAAATAGGAATAAGGCTCTAAAATCAAATCATACTTCATTTAAAGTAGATTTAAAAATTGAAACGCACTTTCAAGTAAAAATCAACACTACTGTACAATCAAATCACATGATCATGTGATGTTTACCAATCTTTGCCTCTGGTTAAGGCAGAGAGAAAAGCATATATTACGAAAGGATTCTTCCTGTATAACATGATCAATTTGTATATATGGGGTATGTATGGGTGTCCGAACAGGTAGTTCAAACAGACAGCTCGGTGCATTCAACATGTCAATACCTCTCATAAATATAAGTAGTGATGAAGTCAATCTCTCCTCCACTTTGAGCCAGGAGAGATTGACATGCATATTATTAATGCTAGCTCTATGTGTACACCCAAGGGCCAGCCGTGCTGCACTGTGTGGCACCCTCTTTGTGGCACCTGACCACATGACTGAACAGTAGTCCAGGTGCGACAAAACTAGGGCCCGTAGGACCTGCCTTGTTGATAGTTCTGTTAAGAATGCAGAGCAGCGCTTTATTATGGACAGACTTCTCCCCATCTTAGCTACCACTGGTGTCCCCCAGGGCTCAGTTCTAGGCCCTCTCGTATTCTCGCTATACACCAAGTCACTTGGCTCTGTCATATCCTCACATGGCCTCTCCTATCATTGCTACGCTGACGACACACAACTAATCTTCTCCTTTCCCCCTTCTGATAACCAGGTGGCGAATCGCATCTCTGCATGTCTGGCAGACATATCAGTATGGATGACGGATCACCACCTCAAGCTGAACCTTGGCAAGACGGAGCTGCTCTTCCTCCCGGGGAAGGACTGCCCGTTCCATGATCTCGCCATCACGGTTGACAACTCCGTTGTGTCCTCCTCCCAGAGTGCAAAGAGCCTTGGCGTGACCTTGGACAACACCCTGTCGTTCTCCGCTAACATCAAGGCGGTGACCCGATCCTGTAGGTTCATGCTCTACAACATTCGCAGAGTACGACCCTGCCTTACACAGGAAGCGGCACAGGTCCTAATCCAGGCACTTGTCATCTCCCGTCTGGATTACTGCAACTCGCTGTTGGCTGGGCTCCCCGCCTGTGCCATTAAACCCCTACAACTCATCCAGAATGCCGCAGCCCGTCTGGTGTTCAACCTTCCCAAGTTCTCTCACGTCACCCCGCTCCTCCGCACACTCCACTGGCTTCCAGTTGAAGCTCGCATCTGCTACAAGACCATGGTGCTTGCCTACGGAGCTGTGAGGGGAACGGCACCTCCGTACCTTCAGGCTCTGATCAGTCCCTACACCCAAACGAGGGCATTGTGTTCATCCACCTCTGGCCTACTGGCTCCCCTACCTCTGCGGAAGCATAGTTCCCGCTCAGCCCAGTCAAAACTGTTCGCTGCTCTGGCACCCCAATGGTGGAACAAGCTCCCTCACGACGCCAGGACAGCGGAGTCACTCACCACCTTCCGGAGACATTTGAAACCCCACCTCTTTAAGGAATACCTGGGATAGGATAAAGTAATCCTTCTACCCCCCCCCTTACCCCAACCCACCCCCCCCCCCAAAAAAAATAAAAAAAAATAAAAATAAAATAAACATTGTAAAGTGGTTATCCCACTGGCTATAAGGTGAATGCACCTATTTGTAAGTCGCTCTGGATAAGAGCGTCTGCTAAATGACGTAAATGTAAATGTAAATGTTGTATCAATATGTTTTGACCATGACAGTTTACAATCCAGGGTTACTCCAAGCAGTTTAGTCACCTCAAGTTTCCACATTATTCATTACAAGATTTAGTTGAGGTTTAGGGTTTAGTGAATGATTTGTCCCAAATACAATGCTTTTCGTTTTTGAAATATTTAGGACTAATTTATTCCCTGCCACCCATTCTGAAACTAACTGCAGCTCTTTGTTAAGTGATGCAGTCATTTCAGTCGCTGTAGTAGCTGATGTGTATAGTGTTAAGTCATCTGCATACATAGACACACTGGCTTTACTCAAAGCCAGTGGCATGTCGTTAGTAAAGATTGAAAAAAGTAAGGGGCCTAGACAGCTGCCCTGGGGAAATCCTAATTCTACCTAGATTATGTTGGAAAGGCTTCCATTAAAGAACACC
This sequence comes from Coregonus lavaretus, assembly GCF_964263955.1. Taxonomy (NCBI): domain Eukaryota; kingdom Metazoa; phylum Chordata; class Actinopteri; order Salmoniformes; family Salmonidae; genus Coregonus; species Coregonus lavaretus. The sequence goes on along the minus strand of NC_140017.1, from coordinate 2,492,000 downwards.
CTCTGTGTTCTGTTAGACAGGTAACTCTTTATCCACAATATAGCAGGGGATGTAAAGCCATAACACACAAGTTTTTCCAGCAGCAGACTATGATCGATAATGTCAAAAGCAGCACTGAAGTCTATCAAAACAGCTCCCACAATCTTTTTATCATCAATTTCTCTCAGCCAATCATCAGTAATTTGTGTAAGTGCTTGTTGAATGTCCTTCCCTATAAGCGTGCTGAAAGTCTGTTGTCAATTTGTTTACTGTAAAATAGCATTTTATCTGGTCAAACACCATTTTTTCCAAAAGTTAACTAAGGGTTGATAACAGGCTGATTGGTCGGCTATTTGAGCCAGTAAAAGGGGCTTTACTATTCTTAGCTAGCGGAATGACTTTTGCTTCCCTCCAGGCCTGAGGGCACACACTTTCTAGTAGGCTTAAATTGAAGATATGGCAAATAGGAGTGGGAATTTCGTCAATTCATTATCCTCAGTAATTTCCCATCCAAGTTGTCAGAAACCCAGTGGCTTGTCATTGTTAATAGACAAATAAAAATGTCACCTATTCCACACTAATTTTACGGAATTCAAAATTACAATGCTTGTCTTTCATAATTTGGTCAGATATACAGTCGCTTGCGAAAGTTTTCACCCCCTTGGTATTTGTCCTATTTTGTTGCCTTACAACTGGAATTAAAATGGATTTTTTGTGGGTTTGTATCATTTGATTTACACAACATACCTACCACTTTGAAGATGCAAAATATGCTTTATTGTGAAACAAACAAGAAATAAGACAAAAAAACTGAAAAATTGAGCGTGCATAACTATTCACCGCCCCAAAGTCAATACTTTGTAGAGCCAACTTTTGCAGCAATTACAGCTGCAAGTCTCTTGGGGTATGTCTCTATAAGCTTGGCACATCTAGCCACTGGGATTTTTGCTCATTCTTCAAGGCAAAACCGCTCCAGCTCCTTCAAGTTGGATGGGTTCCGCTGGTGTACAGCAATCTTTAAGTCATACATATTATTTAAGTCATACCACATATTCTGAATTGGATTGAGGTCTGGGCTTTGACTAGGCCATTCCAAGACATTTAAATGTTTCCCCTCAAACCACTCGAGTGTTGCTTTAGCAGTATGCTTAGGGTCATTGTCCTGCTGGAAGGTGAACCTCCGTCCCAGTCTCAAATCTCTGGAAGACTGAAACAGGTTTCCCTCAAGAATTTCCCTGTATTTAGCACCATCCATCGTTCCTTCAATTCTGACCAGTTTCCCAGTCCCTGCCGATGAAAAACATCCCCACAGCCTGATGCTGCTACCACCATGCTTCACTGTGGGGATAGTGTTCTCAGGGTGATGAGAGGTGTTGGGTTTGCGCCAGACAGCGTTTTCATTGATGGCCAAAAAGCTCAATTTTTGTCTCATCTTCCATATGTTTGGGGAGTCTGCCACATGCTTTTTGGCGAACACCAAATGTGTTTGCTCATTATTTTCTTTAAGCAATGGCTTTTTTTCTGGCCACTCTTCCATAAAGCCCAGCTCTGTGGCGTGTACGGCTTAAAGTGGTCCTATGGACAGATACTCCAATCTCCGCTGTGGAGCTTTGCAGCTCCTTCAGGGTTATCTTTGGTCTCTTTGTTGCCTCTCTGATTAATGCCCTCCTTGCCTGGTCTGTGAGTTTTGGTGGGCGGCCCTCTCTTGGCAGGTTTGTTGTGGTGCCATATTCTTTCCATTTGTTAATAATGGATTTAATGATGCTCTGTGGGATGTTCAAAGTTTCTGATATTTTTCTATAACCCAACCCTGATCTGTACTTCTCCACAACTTTGTCCCTGACCTGTTTGGAGAACTCCTTGGTCTTCATGGTGCCGCTTGCTTTGTGGTGTTGCAGACTCTGTGGCCTTTCAGAACAGGTGTTTAAATACTGAGATGATGTGACAGATCATGTGGTGATGCAACCAGTCAGGATGCTCTCGATGGTGCAGCTGTAGAACATTTTGAGGATCTGAGGACCCATGCCAAATCTTTTCAGTCTCCTGAGGGGGAATAGGCTTTGTCGTGCCCTCTTCACAACTGTCTTGGTGTGTTTGGACCATGATAGTTCGTTGGTGATGTGGACACCTTGGAACTTGAAGCTCTCAACCTGTTCCACTACAGCCCCGTCGATGAGAATGGGGGCTTGCTCAGTCCTCTTTTTTCCCCCTGTAGTCCACAATCATCTCCTTTGTCTTGGTCACGTTGAGGGAGAGGTTGTTATCCTGGCACCACACGGCCAGGTCTCTGACCTCCTCCCTATAGGCTGTCTCATCGTTGTCGGTGATCAGGCCTACCACTGTTGTGTCGTCTGCAAACTTAATGATGGTGTTGGAGTCGTGCCTGGCCATGCAGTCATGGGTGAACAGGGAGTACAGGAGGGGACTGAGCACGCACCCGAGGGGCCCCCGTGTTGAGGATCAGTGTGGCAGATGTGTTGTTACCTACCCTTACCACCTGGGGGTGGCCCGGTTGCAGAGGGAGGTGTTTAGTCCCAGGATCCTTAGCTTAGTGATGAGCTTGAGGGCACTATGGTGTTGAACGCTGAGCTGTAGTCAATGAATAGCATTCTCACGTAGGTGTTCCTCATGTCCAGGTGGGAAAGGGCAGTGTGGAGTGCAATAGAGATTGCATCATCTGTGGATCTGTTGGGGTGGTTTGCAAATTGGAGTGGGTCTAGGGTTTCTGGGATAATGGTGTTGATGTGAGCCATGACCAGCCTTTCAAAACACTTCATGGCTACAGACGTCAGTGTTACGAATCGGTAGTCATTTAGGCAGGTTATCTTAGTGTCCTTGGGCACGGGGACTATGGTGGTCTGCTTGAAACATGTTGGTATTACAGACTTGCCAGTTGGTCAGCGCATGCTCTGAGTACACGTCCTGGTAATCCGTCTGGCCCTGCGGCCTTGTGAATGTTGACCTGCTTAAAAGTCTTACTCACATCGGCTATGGAGAGCGTGATCACATAGTCATCCGGAACAGCTGGTGCTCTCATGCATGCTTCAGTGTTGCTTGCCTCGAAGCGAGCATAGAAGTGGTTTAGCTCACCTGGTAGGCTTGTGTCACTGGGCAGCTCGCGGCTGTGCTTCCCTTTGTAGTCTGTAATAGTTTTCAAGCCCTGCCACATCCGACGAGCGTCAGAGCCTGTGTAGTACGATTCAATCTTAGTCCTGTATTGACTCTTTGCCTGTTTGATGGTTCGTCGGAGGGCATAGCAGGATTTCTTATAAGCGTCCAGGTTAGAGTCCCACTCCTTGAAAGCGGCAGCTCTACCCTTTAGCTCAGTGTGGATGTTGCATGTAATCCATGGCTTCTGGTTGGGGTCACTGTGGGGACGACATCATCAATGCACTTATTGATGAAGCCAGTGACTGATGTGGTGTACTCCTCAATGCTATCTGAAGAATCCCGGAACATGTTCCAGTCTGTGTTAGCAAAACAGTCCTGTAGCTTAGCATCTGCGTCATCTGACCACTTTTTTATTAACCGAGTCACTGGTGCTTCCTGCTTTAGTTTTTGCTTATAAGCAGGAATCAGGAGGATAGAGTTATGGTCAGATTTGCCAAATGGAAGGCGAGGGAGAGCTTTGTACGCGTCTCTGTGTGTGGAGTAAAGGTGGTCTAGAGTTTTTTTCCCTCTGGTTGCACATTTAACGTGCTGGTAGAAATTAGGTAGAACGGATGTAAGTTTCCCTGCATTAAAGTCCCCGGCCACTAGGAGCGCCGCCTCTGGATGAGTGTTTTCCTGTTTAGTTATGGCCTTATACAGCTCATTGAGGGCAATCTTAATGTCAGCATTGGTTTGTGGTGGTAAAAAGACAGCTATGAAAAATATAGATGAAAACTCTCTTGGTAAATAGTGTGGTCTACAGCTTATCATAAGATACTCTACCTCAGGCGAGCAAAACCTTGAGACTTCCTTAGTATTTGATTTTGTGCACCAGCTGTTGTTTACAAATATACACAGACCACCACCCCTTGTCTTACCAGAGTCAGCCGTTCTATCCTGCCGATGTAGCGTATATCCCTTCAGCTGTATGTTGTCCATGTCGTCGTTCAGCCACGACTCGGTGAAACATAAGACATTACAGTTTTAATGTCCCGTTGGTAGGATAACCGTAATATTAGGTCATCTAATTTATTTTCAAATGATTGAACATTGGCTAATAGGATTGATGGAAGAGGCAGTTTACTCGCTTTCCGTCGGATCCTTACAAGGCACCCCGACCTACGTCCACGATATCTCAGTTTCTTTCTCACGCGAATGACGGGGATTTGGGCCTTGTCGGGTGTCTGTAGGATATCCTTCGCGTCCGACTCGTTGAAGAAAAAATCTTTGTCCAATACGAGGTGAGTAATCGCTGTCCTGATATCCAGAAGCTCTTTTGGTTATAAGAGACGATGGCAGAAACATTATGTACAGAATAAATTACATGCGAAAAAACACACATAATAGTACAATTGGTTAGAGGGCTGTAAAATGGCAGCCATCTTCTCCGGCGCCATCAGGTGTCATTGGTAGTTAGTTAGCTATCTAAACTTGTAGTAATCATGGCCGAATAACGACCGGGCCCAGGGGCCTTGACCATTCTTCTAAGTATCATATTAAAATGACATAAGTCATTACAAAATGTGTAGAATTAAAGGAAATGAGCTTTAAAACTGCAAAAATGTCTCTCCACACCATGACACAATGAGAAGAATTGCAGGAAATGAACTTTAAAACTGAAATGTTTCTCTACACCAGTGCTTCTCAATTATTTTCTGTTACGCCCCCCCTAGGAAGAAGTAAACATTTCGCGCCCCCCAACTCTCCGCTGCGACTGTAAATAGTATCATTTGTCTATAAAATTGTTATAAGTACACCTCTGCATAACATTGTATCCTTATTAACATTAAATATAGATCAACTTACAACAAAGAATAACTTTATTAACATTGTTTTTTAGTCTGTAACAGAAAATACTTAAAGTGCATCAATTTGCCTGAAATTAAGAAAATAATTCAAGCCTTATTTAAACTGTAAACATTTTTTGACCATTTGATACTGAAAAATTAAATTAAATATAATCAATAAATAATAATAAATTCAAATTGATCAGCAACATTAACTCAGTGTCACGCTCTGGCTCCGGGACTGTGTAGTTTGAGCCAGGGTGTATTCATTTGGTTGTGTTGGGTATAGGGTGTGTTCATTTGGTTGTGTTTTGGTTTTGGTTGTAGTGTCTTGTCTGTTCATGTGACTCCCAATCGGAGGTAACGAGTGTCAGCTGTCGGCTCGTTATCTCTGATTGGGAGCCATATTTAAACTGTCTGTGTTCACCTTGTGTTTGTGGGTTTTTGTTCCGTATCAGTCTTTGTCACTGTGGACTTCACGTATCGTCATTGTTTGTTGTTTTGGTGTTCTATACTTTAATATAATAAAGTCATGTTCGCTCAACGCGCTGCGCTTTGGTCTCCCTCATTGGACGATCGTGACAGAAAAACCCACCAAAGAAGGACCAAGCAGCGTGTCCAGGAGCAAGGAGACTGGACATGGGAGGAAGCGCCGGGTAAGGAGATCGAGAGGCTGGCGATGGCCCAGGTGGGCAAATCGTGGTCCTGGGAGGACATGCTCGGGGGCAAGGGACCTTGGGGGAGGATCAAGGCCCTGGCGAGAGAGGAGCAACGGCGTCAGCAGGGCCATCGTCGGAGGGACGAGAGGCAACCCCAAAAAGTTTTTGGGGGGGGGCACATGGCTTGGGCGGCTGGGCAGCAGGAGGCTGCCACAGGGAGACGTGGAGAGAAGGCTACCGGATTACGGGAGCCATTGGCGAGTAGAGGGAGGGAAGTAGTGGAGGCACGGCGTGAGAGACTGAGGTGTGTTACCAGTCCGGACCGGCCCGTTCCTGATCCCCGGTTAAGGCCAGTGGTGTGTGTTCCTAGTATGGACCGGCCTGTTCCTACTCCACGCACCAAGTCCACGGTGTGCGTCGCCAGCCCAGCCCGGCCTGTTCCTGCTCCACGCACTAAACCTACGGTGTGCGTCGCCAGCCCAGCCCGGCCTGTTCCTGCCACCCGCACCAAGTCTACGGTGCGCGTCGCCAGCCCGACCCGGCCTGTTCCTGCTCCACGTACCAGACCTACGGTGTGCGTCGCCAGCCCAGCCCGGCCTGTTCCTGCTCCACGCACTAAACCTACGGTGTGCGTCGCCAGCCCAGCCCGGCCTGTTCCTGCTCCACGCACTAAACCTACGGTGTGCGTCGCCAGCCCAGCCCGGCCTGTTCCTGCTTCTCGCATCAAGCCTACGGTGTGCGTCGCCAGCCCAGCCCGGCCTGTTCCTGCTCCACGCACAGAGCCTACGGTGTGCGTCGCCAGCCCAGCCCGGCCTGTTCCTGCTCCACGCACAAGACCTACGGTGTGCGTCGCCAGCCCAGCCCGGCCTGTTCCTGCCACCCGCACCAAGCCTACGGTGTGCGTCGCCAGCCCGACCCGGCCTGTTCCTGCCACTCGCACCAAACCTACGGTGCGCGTCGCCAGCCCGGTCCGGCCTGTTCCTGCCACCCGCACCAAGTCTACGGTGCGCGTCGCCAGCCCGACCCGGCCTGTTCCTGCCACTCGCACCAAACCTACGGTGCGCGTCGCCAGCCCGGTCCGGCCTGTTCCTGTTCCACGCACAGAACCTACGGTGTGCGTCGCCAGCCCGAACCGGCCTGTTCCTGCCACTCGCACCAAGCCAAGGGTGCGAGTCGTCAGCCTGGTTCAGCTCGTCCCTGCTACTCGCACCAAGCCAAGGGTGCGAGCCGTCAGCCTGATCCAGCCCACTCCTGCTACTCGCACCAAGCCAGGGATGCGAGTCGTCAGCCTGGGGAGGCCCGTTCCGGTTCCACGCATCAAGCCTAGGGTGCGTTTCGTCGGCCCTGTCCGGCCCGGTCCCGCTCTCCGCACCAAGTCAAGGGTGCGCTTCGTCAGCCCGGTCCGGCCCATTCCTGCTCCCCGCGCCAAGGCAGTGGTGCGCGTCGTCAGCCTGGTAAGGCCCGTTCGTCCTCCACGCACCAAGCCAGGGGCGCGTGTCGTCAGTCCGGCTCCGGCCAGCGGGGCTAGACAGGACCAGGGGTACTTTGGGGGGTTGGAGAGGAGGTGGGGATCAAGGCCGGAGCCAGAGCCACCGCCGAGGAGGTATGCCCGCCCAGCCCTCCCTTGTTTAGCCCGTATTGAGGCGCGGTCGCAGTCCGCGCCTTTAGGGGGGGGTACTGTCACGCTCTGGCTCCGGGACTGTGTAGTTTGAGCCAGGGTGTATTCATTTGGTTGTGTTGGGTATAGGGTGTGTTCATTTGGTTGTGTTTTGGTTTTGGTTGTAGTGTCTTGTCTGTTCATGTGACTCCCAATCGGAGGTAACGAGTGTCAGCTGTCGGCTCGTTATCTCTGATTGGGAGCCATATTTAAACTGCCTGTGTTCACCTTGTGTTTGTGGGTTTTTGTTCCGTATCAGTCTTTGTCACTGTGGACTTCACGTATCGTCATTGTTTGTTGTTTTGGTGTTCTATACTTTAATATAATAAAGTCATGTTCGCTCAACGCGCTGCGCTTTGGTCTCCCTCATTGGACGATCGTGACACTCAGGAGCACAATATATGAAACACTTTGACCTATAAAACAAAAATGAATAAAACAATTTGTGCTGATTTTTTAAAAATCAAAATGAGGAAGTCAGGATTAATGGCTACAATGAGCACGTTTTGCAGTGCACAGCTTTTCGAAGCGGGGTTTGAAGCATGATACTGCAACTCTCAGCTCCTGCTCAATGTTTAGCTGGGACCTGTACTTGGTCTTCAGTGCAGCAACAGCAGAGAAGCCAGTCTCACAAAGATAAGATGTTGCAAAAGGAAGAAGAATGCCCATGGCCCTCTGCCCTAAGAGTGGATACTGCCTCTCTACACTCAGCCAGAATTCACTCAGTGTCTGTGATGTGAACCTCAGTCTCAATGTGGAGTCAGACGTCATATCAATGAACTGGTCCTCCTCTGCAGAGCTGAAACCAGTTGGAGCTGGTGCATTGAAAGGGTCTCTCACCCAGTCATATTGGGAACTGTTTTCAGGGAAGTACTTTTTAAAGAATCCCATCAGTGATGAAATATGCTCCTTAATATATGGAATCACTGAGGTGGCATCATAGTCAGTAGTGTCAACAAATTCATGCAGGTTCTCGAATGAATCAGTATGTCCTTCACCAAGTCGCCTGCCCCACATTGCAAGCTTTCGAGTGAAAGAGCTGATCTTGTCTGTGACCTGAGGGAGGTGTTTATCTTTCCCTTGAAGCTGTAGATTTAGTTCATTTAGCTTTCCAAATATGTCACTCAGGTAGGCCAGTTTTGCCAGGAAGTTCTCATCACTAAATTTTTCTGCGAGGTCATACTTGTGCTCCTGCTCCGAAAACATTCTTATCTGCTCTCTGAGCTCAAAAACTCGGGACAAGACTTTTCCTCGTGACAGCCACCTTGCTTCACTGTGAAACAGCACAGCTTGATGTTCAGCTCCCATCTCCTCACAGATAGCAGAGAAGACTCTTGTTTTTAGTGGTCTGGTCTTTATAAAATTGACTACACCTACAATGTCAGTCATAACCTCACTTAATTCAGAGGAAAGGTGCCTTGAAGCCAGTGCTTCTCTGTGTATAACACAGTGTGTCCACTCAGCATTAGGTGAGGCCTTCTTGATGAGTGCCCGAAGTCCTTTTCTCATCCCTGCCATGGTCTGTGCACCATCACTGCAAACACCAATGCAGTTCTCCCACTTTAGCCCATTCTCAGTCAGGAAGCAGTCCAGCATTTTGAATAGCTCTTCAGCTGTGGCTCTGTCTCTGACATATTTACAAAAAAGTAGATCCTCACACAGGGAGTTTGTCATGTCAAAACGTACATAAGCGATAAACAAACAGTCTTTGTTGCTGTCAGTTGCTTCATCGAACTGTAAGGCAAAACGTTTGTCTTTGAGTTTATCTACCAGCTGTTCTTTAAGATCGTTAGCAATGTCATTTATACGTCTGGCGACAGTGTCATTGGACAGAGGGATAGTTTTTATTTTTGCAGCACTTGCGTCATCCAGCATGACAGAGACCATGTCTAATGCTGCAGGCAGTATCAGCTCCTCTGCTATGGAGTGTTTTTTTTTGCACTGAGCAATTTGGTACGCCACCTTATATGACGCTAACAGTGCTCGCTGGTTTACTGAAGTAGCATTCACAAAGCGGGACGATTGTTGGCAATATTCGGCACGTTTTCGCTGAAAAAACTCAAGCGGCTTATCAGCGTGATTGGGGTGTAATGTCTTTAAGTGACGCCTTAATTTATTTGGCTTCATGCTGTCCGCTGCCAACATTTTTAGACACAGTAAACATACCGGTCTTTCCTCGTCTCCCACCATAGTCACAGTGAAGCCAAGCGCTACATACGCTTCGTCATATTTCCTCGTCTTAGCTTTCGGGAGACTTACGTTTGTCTCATTATCTCCGTCTCTCTCCGCCTTTCTTTTCATCCCTGTTAAATATTTTTCCATGGTGTCTCTTAAGGGTTTGTTATCTGCACTTCATATATCCTGCTCTGTGCTGTGTGCTCTTGTTCGGTGCAAAAAAAAACATACTCCCTGGGGGGAAAAAAGCACGTTCCACGGGGTCACACGCGCCCCCCCTGGCATTGCTCCGAGCCCCACCAGGGGGGCGCGCCCCACTATTTGAGAAGGACTGCTCTACACCATCAAGAGGGGGGCCACTAAAATGTTTTGCGCAACATGTAAAGTGTTAATCCATCCACTTGACAGGTTTAATCAAGAAGCTGATTAAACAGCATTATCATTACACAGGTGCACCTTGTGCTGGAGACAGTAAAAGGCCATTCTAAAATGTGCAGTTTTGTCACACAACACAATGCCACAGATGTCTCAAGTTTTGAGGGAGCGTGCAATTGGCATGCTGATTGAGGAATGTCCACCAGAGCTGTTGCCAGATAATTGAATGTTTATTTCTCTACCATAAGCTGCCTCCAACGTTGTTTTAGAGAATTTAGCAGTACGTCCAACCGGCCTCACAACCGCAGACCACGTGTAACCATGCCATCCCACGACCTCCACATTCGGCTTCTTCACCTGCGGGATCATCTTAGGCCAGCCACCTGGACAGCTGATGAAACTGAGGAGTATTTCTGTCTGTAATAAATCCCTTTTGTGGGGAACAACTCATTCTGATTGGCTGGGCCTGGCTTCCCAGTGGGTGGGCCTGGCTCCCAAATGTGTGGGCCAGTCATGTGAAATCCATAGATGAGGGCCTAATTAATTCATTTCAATTGACTGATTTCCATATCTGAACTGTATCTCAGTAAAATCATTGAAATTGTTGCATGTTGCGTTTATATTTTTGTTCAGTATAGATACACTACATGACATGTGGACACCTGCTCGTCGAACATCTCATTCCAAAATCATGGGCATTAATATGGAGTTGGTCCCCCCTTTGCTGCTATAACAGCCCCACTCTTCTGGGAAGGCTTTCCACTAGATGCTGGAACATTGCTGTGGAGACTTGCTTCCATTCAGCCACAAGAGCATTAGTGAGGTTGGGCACTGATGTTGGGCAATTAGGCCTGGCTCGCAGTCGGCGTTCCAATTCATCCCAAGGTGTTCGATGGGATTGAGGTCAGGGCTCTGTGCAGGCCAGTCAAGTTCTTCCACACCGATCTCGACAAACCATTTCTGTATGGACCTCGCTTTGTGCACAGGGGCAATTTCATGCTGAAACAGGAAAGGGCCTTCCCCAAACTGTTGCCACAAAGTTGGAATCACAGAATCGTCTACAATGTCATTGTATGGTGTAGTGTTAAGATTTCCCGTCACTGGAACTAAGGGGCCTAACCCGGACCATGAAAAACAGCTCCAGACCATTATTCTTCTTCCACCAAACTTTACAGTTGGCACTATGCATTCGGGCAGGATAGCGTTATCCTGGCATCCACCAAACCCAGATTCGTCCGTCGAACTGCCAGATGGTGAAGCGTGATTCATCACTACAGCGAACACGTTTCCACTGCTCCAGAGTCCGATGGCGACGAGCTTTACACCACTCCAGCCGACGCTTGGGATTGCTCATGGTGAGCCATGGAAACCCATTACATGAAGCTCCCAACAAACAGTTCTTGAGCTGACGTTGCATCCAGAGGCAGTTTGGAACTTGGTAGTGAGTGTTGCAACCGAGGATGTTCTGTGGGCTTGTGTGGCTTACCACTTTGCGGCTTAGCTGTTGTTGCTCTTAGACGTTTCCACTTCACAATAACAGTCCTTACAGTTGACCGGGGCAGCTCTAGCAGGGCAGAAATTTGGCCAACTGACTTGTTGGAAAGGTGGCATCCTATGATGGTGCCACATTGAAAGTCACTGAGCTCTTCATTAAGGCCATTCTATTGCCAATGTTTGTCTATGGAGATTGCATGGCGGTGTGCTCGATTTTATACACCTGTCAGCAACGGGTGTGGCTGAAAAAGCCGAATCCACTAATTTGAAGGGGTGTCCACATACTTTTGTATTTATAGTGTATATCTGACCTGTAGGGCACAACCATTGGCGTCAGCCTCATCTGCTTTGAATGTAGCGCTTCCTTCCCTTTTTAAGAACTTGCTGATCTGTGTTTTCACAGCGGAGATGTGGGTGGTTCCTCCCATGATCTCCACGGCTGTGATGTCTCCAAACTGCAATTGGGCCTGCTCCATCACTGCCACCAGAGGAACACACACACTCTCAGCAGATCAGCACTGTTCGTCAGCCAATAGCTCAGAGTCATTCCAGAAAGGGTCAGGACCCTGGATCGTGTTCATTAGGGCACGCTGTAACAAAACATTTTAAAACAGAAAAAACAAGTGTTTCTTATCGGACTATGTTCAAATAGTACCTTTCTGTCACTCCATTTCGGTCCCTTTTCTTCCATTTCGTGCCTACTGAACAAGACCTCCTGGTGAGTTTAAGAGACTGTGTTGCCATGGCCACAACTGTTCATCAAGAGTTGACTGTGGAGATACACGGTCTGGGCATGTTCAGTTGGCACAAAACAGGAGAAAATGTTTTGCAACAGAGTGAAATTACCTTAAATAATACTTTATTAACTTAAATAAAAAGGTATCCTTTCTGCTTCAAAACATTTTATCTAGAGATTGTGTTTTCCACACCTGTTCATCTTCCCATAGACATCCACATCATCCACAAAGCACTCCATGTTGAGAAGGATGTCTGTTGAAATGCTGCTCATCAACAGTGTACTACATACATATTTCAACTGGTAATTTAACTACATTTTGCAGTACCTTGGTGGTAATTGAACTTGATTCAAATCTTGGTAGTGTGAACTCTGCACAGAAATGTTCTGCCAGCCGCCAGTCAAAGTCCCAGCCTCCCGGGTAAGGATCAAAAGTTGTGGCCAACACCTGAAAGAGACGGTTAATATTATAATGCTTAACAGACATGAACAGACATTTTTTCCTTGAAAGGGGAAGTTTAGTATTTTACAACTTAATGTTAGATGGTCATCTTGAAAGTAGTCTATAGGCCAGGATAAACTGTAATCCATGGTTCAGTTTCCTTTAAACAGCCAATACAAACTTCAGCTAATATTGGCCAGCAGCATACCACCCTGCATCCCACTGCTGCCTTGCCACTGAAGCTAAGCAGGATCGGTCCTGGTCGGTCCCTGTATGGGACAACAGAAGCTGCTGGAAGTGGTGTTGGAGGGTCAGTAGGTGGCACTCTTTCCTCTGGTCTAAAAAAAAAGATCCCAATGCCCCAGGGCAGTGATTGGGGACATTGCCCTGTGTAGGGTGCTGTCTTTCGGATGGGATGTTAAACGGGTGTCCTGACTCTCTGTGGTCACTAAAAGATCCCATGGCACTTATCATAAGAGCAGGGGTGTCAACCCCGGTGTCCTGGCTAAATTCCCAATCATGGCCACCTAATCATACCCAGCTTCCAGTTGGCTCATTCATCCCTGTAACTATTCCCCTGGTCATTGCTGTAAATGAGACTGTGTTCTCAGTCAACTTACCTGGTAAAATAAGGGTAAAATTAAAAATTTGCCAGCACTATTTCAAAATATATGTAAGTGGGGACCTGTAAAATTTTAAAAAAAAGGCCAAATCAACACAATTACTTGGTTTTACGTTACTTTCTTTTACTGGTACCGCATGCCACCATCACTTCCATTGATTTTACATCTGATTTTATGTTATATAGGCACAGTTAGGAGTTTAAATTAGACACGTTAGCTAAAGCCATGTTTCACTTGTTCATCCCTTTAACTTGCCCTTGAATGCACAGGCAGACACTTGGCGGGCTGAACGTCCCATGTCAATGAAGACCACTATCTTGGGTTTTTCATTGGCTGATGGGAGATCCTCTTTGTATATGCCATAATTCAAAACAACTAGAGGGAGACAGAAGACAGAGGCATACTAATGGTTCCTCGTACAGTATAATTAATAGAGCACGTTTCCAGAGGAGAAGGATCAATCTCCCATGATACCTGCTGTGGTGTTGTTGATCAGTCGGAGGCAGTTGAGACCAGCGTTAAACATGCAGAAATACATTCATTTCACTGTGTTAATCATTTCAATATGTTTTGTGCCATTACAAACAACACTAAAACAGGTGATTGGTTAAAGCATTCTATAGTACAATCACTTTCAAGGCCTCTAAAGTATATAACCTTCATTATCATGGGGACCTGAGGAATTGATCTAGATCAGGGTTATTCAATACGGTCCTAGAGGGCTGAAACACGTCTGGTTTTCATTCTTGCCTTATAATCATCCAGGCTCTGTCACAGCCGGCCGCGACCGGGAGACTCATGGGCGGCGCACAATTGGCCCAGCGTTGTCCAGGGTAGGGGAGGGAATGGCCGGCAGGGATGTAGCTCAGTTGATAGAGCATGGCGTTTGCAACGCCAGGGTTGTGGGTTCGATTCCCACGGGGGGCCAGTATAAAAAAATATGTATTCACTAACTGTAAGTCGCTCTGGATAAGAGCGTCTGCTAAATGACTAAAATGTAAATGTAAATGTAATAATCAGGGAATGATTTAGACCTGGAGCAGTAGGTGAGTGAACTCCCTGGCCAATCATATCAATTCATCAACTACCTACTTGTAGAAAAGAAAACCAGCAGTACTTCGAACCTTGAGGGCTGGTGATTCTATTCTATTCTGGAGCCTGGGAAGATTTAAGAGGACACAATCAGTCAATTTATGCAGCAGACTGGTTTTGACTGTAGCCTTCATTTTGGTCAGGGGCATGGCTGTTAGCTGTTCCATGCTAAACTGTTGCTTTTCACCCAAGTATGTCACCTGTGTACAAACAACACTGTTATTACAGTGTTACCACAACTGTGTTCATTCCACCAACCGCAAAGTGTGAAAAAAGCTGGAATATTGGCTTGAATTGGTATTGTGCCACAAATGCCAAAAAGTTAGCATATGGTAACAGTAGCCAGGTAAACAAAACCAAAGCATGAATTGCAGTCTTACCTTGTCCATATACTGCTGACAGGGTAAGGAAACCAATATATACTGTAATTTTGTAATTTGGCAAAATTTGTTTTTTATGTTTGACTTCAGGTTTGGGCCTGTAGCACAATTTTGGTGAATGATTATGGATGATGAAATGAAACATGTAAAGTGTTTGTGTGTCCAACAAAGAACCACATTGTAAATGTGGCTATAGACAAAACGATTACCTGATTTCTGGCTGCTACCCACCCACAAGTGTGTTTTTGGATCCAAAAGATACAACAGCACTGTAGGGAGAAATGTAATGCAGATCGTAAGAATGCACTGCAACTCAAAAGCATGTAGACTGCAGCAGGAATCTCCTCAAGTTGTTTATACATTCTGTTAATTTGAGCAGGGGTGGGAACTAGGCCTAAACACAACTTCCAATAAACAATTAACTAGTTACAAAAGGCCAGACACGAGTCTCATTCCGACAGTATTAAGAAATCTCATTACAGCTAACATGTCATGCATAGAAAGAAAGGAGAAAGAACACATTATGATAGGGACCATATTTCAGAGTTGGGTTGTGTAAGGCTACACTTTAAATGAAATTACATGAAGACTAAGTTTCTCATATGACACATACACTTACGTAAGTATTTTTAAAGACTTCATCATTGGCAGTGTAAAATATTTTTTAAATGTGGGTATCACACAAAAGACTCAGTAATGGTTGCACAAAAATAACTGTGTGTGGGCTTTGTGTGGGCTAGCCTGTGTTGGGCTTGTGTCGTAGGCTAGCCCGTGTTGGGCTTAGTGTGGACTGGCCCGTGTTGGGCTTAGTGTGGACCATGTTAGACTGGTATAGACTGGCCCGTGTTGGACTGATGTGGGATTGGTATGGGCTAGCCATGTTGGGCGGATTTGGGATTGGTGTGGTGTGCAAAGCTGTCATCAAGGCAAAGGGTGGCTATTTGAAGAATCTGAAATATAAAATATATTTTGATTTAACACTTTTTTGGTTACTACATGATTCCATATGTGTTATTTCATAGTGTTGATGTCTTCACTATTATTCTACAATGTAGAAAATAGTAAATATAAAGAAAAACCCTTGAATGACGGGGATTTGGGCATTGTTGGGTGTCTGAAGTAAATCCTTCGGGTCTCATTAGAGAAAAAATATTTGTCCAGTACGAGGTGAGTAATCGCTGTCCCGATATCCAGAAGCTCTTTTCGGTCATAAGAGACGGTGCCAGAAACATTATGTACAAAATAAGTTACACACAATTGGTTAGGCAGCCATCTCCTCCGGCGCCATTCTTCTTGGCAGGGATATTAAATATTAATATAAATAAAGACAATATTTTACATTTCGCAGTTATCCTTTGTGGGGTTTTGCTTTGATAGATACAATTGTGTTCTCCCAAAAAGAGGAATGGCTTGTGTTATTGTAGCCTAGTCCTCACGACTATGAACAGTGCAGAATTTGCCCACAAGAGTGCGAGCCTGAGCCACACCAGAGGCGGCGAAGAGGCCAACAATCTCGTCACCTTCTCTTGTCCGAAAAATTGTGGGTAAAGTAAAGCATTTCATTCCAAACACTGTCAAAGCCACACCGAAGGCTGTCAGCAGCTTACTTCAATATCTCTCTGTCTAGCATGATGATCCCTGACACCCCAGATGTCGGACACACAGTTGCTTTTTATTTCATTTTTCTGTTGTTCGGTAAGTATTGTTTGACTTACCGTTCTATTTGGCGCTATGCACATTTTACTCTTGCTTTCTTTATGTGGCAAGTGGCTGCTTTAAGCAGGGAGTAGAGCAATCACGGTGTCCCCATGCCTTGTTGTGGGGACACCGTGTTGCACATCTTGGAAGAGCTAACGCTAGCTAGCCATGTAGCTAGTCAGCAGATGACTGGACATTGAACGATTTGCGTCAGGTTAGGAACTTAGAAACTCCTAATTGGAGAAGCTACACATTCGTTAACGACTGTTGCTGTTAAATTGTGTCTTTAGTTCATTGTGAATTGCCCAAACGCATGTTTTTACTACGACAGCTAAGAACATAGAAGCTAGCTACTGTATATTGAGTACGTTCTAAACTTCCAGACCAGGGTCGTATTCATTACCCCGATTCTGTTGCAAAACGTTTCTTAAACGGGAGTAAGCGGAACGAAACGGGGAGAGACCAAAATTAAGTTGTCCAATAGAAACTCTGGTTTTGGCTCTGTTTGCTTCTGTTTGATTCTTAAACGGTAAACGGTTTCTGTAATGAATACGCCCAAGTGTTTTGCTGGCTGCTGTGTGCGCAGTTTGTGGGTGTGCAAGTTAGCCTACATTTTCTGAAAATTACTTTTACAATTGTATCCCGTTAGTGTGCGGTTATGTTTGAATAGCTACGTTGTATTCATTGATAACTCTGCCCAATGGCTCAAAACGTGATGCATGCATGTGCGACGAATTGCTGCCAGGATATTACAGCAGCTCAGCTGCTAACTGTAAATTAGGTCTCCTATTGCATTATTATTCTGCCAATAAATGTGCAGGTAACAGATTAGCAATACCCAAAGACTGCAGCCAGGCATAATGCATTATGATGTGGTTATGCATTGTAAGACTTGTCATAAGCATGTATGACCCCTAGGTATCAATATGATCAAGATCCATGAACCTGACTAAATAATATCTGTTAAATAAGAATGTATGAAGTATGGAAACTCATTTTTTTCTCTCTCTTGTTATTCAGCAAACCTGGGTTCAAATACTATTAGAAATCTTTAAAATACTTTGAGGGGGAGGTTTCCTGGACACAGATTTAGCGTAGTCTTTGACGGTATCCAATGGATTATAATGAGTTGTTGGTAAAAAAGTGGAGGTGATTAAACATGTTTTAATTTGCTCCATGGCTCAGGCAGCCAAGTGTAGGCTACAGCGAAAAGCTGTTTGGCTCAGCCAAAGATGATCTATTATATTTCTCAGCTCAGTCACTAGTTGTGACGAGGAAGAACTTTGCAGGTGTTTCTGATTAATTAACAATGACATGCTGGTGGGTGGTAACATTAAAATAAAACCCAGCCCTGAAAAGAAAAGTAGACTGAAAAGTATTAGCACGTCATATCATAGGGGAAACACATGGCACTGGCATGGAAAATATCAGAAGTTAATACTACGGAGTTCCCACTTCAACCTCAAATATATCATACTTTGACTAAAAACAATGATTTATTGACTTAAATCCTTGGTCAACATCATGGGTAGGCTAAGCTATGGGCATTTTATTTGTCACATGTGCCGAATACAACCTTACAGTGAAATGCTGACTTACAAGCCCTTAACCAACAATGGCGTTAAAAAAATTGATTTAAGAAAATATTTACGAAATAAACTAAAGTAAAAAATAAAATAAAAAGTAACACAATAAAATAACAATAACGAGGCTACATACAATGTGCAGGGTACAGGTTAGTCGAGGTAATTTGTACATTTAGGTAGGGGTAAACTGACTATGCATACAGTGAGGGGGAAAAAGTATTTGATCCCCTGCTGTTTTTTTACGTTTGCCCAATGACAAAGACATGATCAGTCTATAATTTTAATGGTAGGTTTATTTGAACAGTGAGAGACAGAATAACAACAACAAAATCCAGAAAAACGCATGTCAAAAATGTTATAAATTGATTTGCATTTTAATGAGGGAAATAAGTATTTGACCCCCTCTCAATCAGAAAGATTTCTGGCTCCCAGGTGTCTTTTATACAGGTAACGAGCTGAGATTAGGAGCACACTCTTAAAGGGAGTGCTCCTAATCTCAGCTTGTTACATGTATAAAAGACACCTGTCCACAGAAGCAATCAATCAATCAGATTCCAAACTCTCCACCATGGCCAAGACCAAAGAGCTCTCCAAGGATGTCAGGGACAAGATTGTAGACCTACACAAGGCTGGAATGGGCTACAAGACCATCGCCAAGCAGCTTGGTGAGAAGGTGACAACAGTTGGTGCGATTATTCGCAAATGGAAGAAACACAAAAGAACTGTCAATCTCCCTCGGCCTGGGGCTCCATGCAAGATCTCACCTCGTGGAGTTGCAATGATCATGAGAAGGGTGAGGAATCAGCCCAGAACTACACGGGAGGATCTTGTCAATGATCTCAAGGCAACTGGGACCATAGTCACCAAGAAAACAATTGGTAACACACTACGCCGTGAAGTACTGAAATCCTGCAGCGCCCGCAAGGTTCCCCTGCTCAAGAAAGCACATATACATGCCCGTCTGAAGTTTGCCAATGAACATCTGAATGATTCAGAGGAGAACAGGGTGAAGGTGTTGTGGTCAGATGAGACCAAAATGGAGCTCTTTGGCATCAACTCAACTCGCCGTGTTTGTAGGAGGAGGAATGCTGCCTATGACCCCAAGAACACCATCCCCACTGTCAAACATGGAGGTGGAAACATTATGCTTTGGGGGGGGGGGGGGGTTCTGCTAAGGGGACAGGACAACTTCACCGCATCAAAGGGACAAAGGACCGGCCATGTACCGTCAAATCTTGGGTGAGAACCTCCTTCCCTCAGCCAGGGCATTGAAAATGGGTCGTGGATGGGTATTCCAGCATGACAATGACCCAAAACACACGGCCAAGGCAACAAAGGAGTGGCTCAAGAAGAAGCACATTAAGGTCCTGGAGTGGCCTAGCCAGTCTCCAGACCTTAATCCCATAGAAAATCTGTGGAGGGAGCTGAAGGTTCGATTTGCCAAACGTCAGCCTCGAAACCTTAATGACTTGGAGAAGATCTGCAAAGAGGAGTGGGACAAAATCCCTCCTGAGATGTGTGCAAACCTAGAAACTACAAGAAACGTCTGACCTCTGTAATTGCCAACAAGGGTTTTGCCACCAAGTACTAAGTCATGTTTTGCAGAGGGGTCAAATACTTATTTCCCTCATTAAAATGCAAATCAATTTATACCATTTCTGACATGCATTTTTCTGTATTTTTTTGTTATTCTGTCTCTCACTGTTCAAATAAACCTACCATTAAAATTATAAACTGATCATGTCTTTGTCAGTGGGCAAACGTACAAAATCAGCAGGGGATCAAATACTTTTTTCCCTCACTGTAGATAATAAACAGCGAGTAGCAGCAGTGTCCAGGTGGCCATTTTATTAATTGTTCAGCAGTCTTATGGCTTGAAGCTGTTAAGGAGCCTTTTGGACCTAGATTTGGCGCTCCGGTACCACTTGCCGTGCGGTAGCAGAGAGAACAGTCTATGACTCGGGTGACTGGAGTCTTAGAACATTTTTTGGGCCTTCCTCTGACACCGCCTAGTATACTGGGCCGTATGCACTACCCTCTGTAGCGCCTTACGGTCGGATGCTGAGCAGTTGCCATACCAGGCATTGATGCAACCGGTCAGGATGCTCTCGATGGTGCAGCTCTATAACTTTTTTAGGATCTGGGGACCCATGCCAAATCTTTTAAGTCTCCTGAGGGGGAAAGGTGTTGTCATGCCCTCTTCACGACTGTCTTGGTGTGTTTGGACCATGATAGTTCGTTGGTGATGTGGACACCAAGGAACTTGAAACTCTCGACCCGCTCCACTACAGCCTCGTCGATGTGAATGGGGGCGTGTTCGGCCCTCCTTTTCCTGTAGTCCACGATCAGCTCCTTTGTGTTGCTCACATTGAGGGAGAGGTTGTTATCCTGGCACCACACGGCCAGGTCTCTGACCTCCTCCCTATAGCCTGTCTCATCGTTGTCGGTGATCAGGCCTACCACTGTTGTGTCGTCAGCAAACTTAATGATGGTGTTGGAGTCGTGCTTGGCCACGCAGTCGTGGGTGAACAGGGAGTACAGGAGGGGACTAAGCATGCACCCCTGAGGTGCACCAGTATTGAGGGTCAGCGTGGCACAGCCGTCAGGAAGTCCAGGATCCAGTTACAGAGGGAGGTGTTTAGTCCCAGGGTCCTTAGCTTAGTGATGAGCTTTGTGGGCACTATGGTGTTGAACGCTGAGCTGTAGTCAATGAACAGCATTCTCACATAGGTGTTCCTTTTGTCCAGGTGGGAAAGGGCAGTGTGGAGTGCGATTGAGATTGCGTCATCTGTGGATCTGTTGGGGCGGTATGCGAATTGGAGTGGGTCTAGGGTTTCCGGGATGATGTTGTTGATTTGAGCCATGACCAGCATTTCAAAGCACTTCATGGCTACTGACGTGAGTGCTACGGGGATGTGGTCATTTAGGCAGGTTACCTTCGCTTTCTTGGGCACAGGGACTATGGTGGTCTGCTTGAAACATGTTGGTATTACAGACTCAGTCAGGGACATGTTGAAAATGTCAGTGAAGACACTTGCCAGTTGGTCAGCGCATGCTCTGAGTACATGTGCTGGTAATCCGTCTGGCCCCGCGGCCTTGTGAATGTTGACCTGTTTAAAGATCTTACTCACATCGGCTATGGATAGCGTGATCACACAGTCGTCCGGAACAGCTGGTGCTCTCGTATGCTTTAGTGTTGCTTGCCTCGAAGCGAGCATAAAAGGCATTTAGCTCATCTGGTAAAGCGGCAGCTCTAGCCTTTAGCTCGGTGCGGATGTTGCCTATAATCCATGACTTCTGGTTGGGGTATGTATGTACAGTCACTGTGGGGATGACTTCGTTGATGCACTTCTTGATGAAGCCAGTGACTGATGTGGTGTACTCCTCAATGCCATTGGATTAATCCCGGAACATATTCCAGTCTGTGATAGCAAAACCGTCCTGTAGCGTAGCGTCCGCGTCATCTGACCACTTTAGTTTTTGTTTGTAAGCAGTTTTTGGTCAAATTATGGTCAGATTTGACAAATGGAGAGTAAGGGAGTGCTTTGTATGCGTCTCTGTGTGTGGAGTAAAGGTGGTCTAGTGTTTTTTTTATTCTGGTTGCACATGTGACATGCTGGTAGAAATAAGGTAAAATTGATTTAAGTTTGCCTGCATTAAAGTCCCCGGCCACTAGGAGCGCCGCTTCTGGATGAGCATTTTCTTGTTTGCTTATGGCCTTATACAGATCGTTGAGTGCGGTCTTAGTGCCAGCATCGGTTTGTGGTGGTAAATGGACGGCTACGAATAATATAGATGAGATCTCTCTTGGTAGATAGTATGGTCTTTTAATGTCCTGTTGGTAGGATAGTCTTGATCGTAGATCATCCAGTTTATTTTCCAGTGATTGCACATTGGCCAATAGGACGGATGGTAGTGGCGGTTTACCCACTCGCTGACGAATTCTCACAAGGCACCCCGACCTCCGCCCCCTGTATTTCTGTATTTTCTTCATGCTAATGACAGGGATTTGGGCCTGGTCTCGGGAAAGCAGTAAATCGTTCGCGTCGGACTCATTAAATAAAAAATCTTTGTCCAGTTCGAGGTGAGTAATAGCTGTTCTTATGTCCAGAAGCTCTTTTCGGTCATAAGAGACGGAAGCAGCAACATTATGTACAAAATAAATGACAAACAATGCGAAAAAACAAACAACATAGCACAGTTGTTTAGGAGCCCGTAAAACGGCAGCCATCCCCTCCGGCGCCACTATTATTATCCGCTCTTGTGGGCATTTAATCAAATAGGATTTGAACCCAGGTCTGCTATTCATTATTCACCATAGTGGTTACAGATTATGCCACTAATTGTCCACGCTGTACTGTTGTTACTAAGAGCCCCATGAGCATTCATGTAATTGTTGAATGCCATAAGTGAATGGAGTAGATTTTACAAGAATGTATCTGTAATACCACAGTTTTGTAGATTAGCCTATTGAATGGGCAACCACCTCACTGGCCTTGTGGTAAGTGTCCGCCCTGAGATTGGGAGTTCGATCCCTGGCCGAGTCATACCAAAGACTGTAAAAAATGGGACCAAATGCGTCTCTGCTTGGCACTCGGCAGATAGATTGGCCGGGGTAAGGCCCTGCGATAGACTAGCATCCCGTCCAGGTGGTGTACTTGTACATCAAGCTGCCTCACGCTACAGAAACAGGATATGGGCTCCTGCTCCTATGAGCTGTTCCGGCTCCTACTTACTTAATATTGTATGGGCAGATCATTGCCTTGCTGTGGTTCAAGCAGATCTGTGTCAAAAGCCCAATCGGTAATTTCAACAGCCACTTAGTTAAGTAAAAAACAGGGATGGGGATGAGGAAATGTAACCATGGATGCATAGCATGGCTGACGGGACTCATGTGGTACACAGCGAAGAGTCAGTAAACTAATCAGTAAAAAAGCACAGCCCCAGCAGCTTTGTTATTGTTTTTGTTTTGTGAATTAAATGGAGGTGAGGTGCGTTGAGCTGTGTGGTTAAAAAATTGCAGTACATATTCTGCTGTTCTATTGCGTGTGTAATGATGTCCGAGGGGAAAAACTGTGTTCGTTGTTTGCAGTAACTTCTTTGTTGTTTATATCCAAAACGGACGTGGCAGTTTCACCATTACGGATTTCAGGTTTAAATATATTTTGGTACTATTGTTTGTTTACAAAGACTCAGAGAGGACTCAACAAAAGACTCAATAAAAACATAAACATCTGATATTTTGGAAAATGATAGGATGACAGTTGTGCTATGATCAGAAGGCATTAACATTAGGGTTGGGCAGTATAGATTTTCATACCGTCATACCGTTTCTGCACCATTCCGGGGTATACGGTATTACCGGAAGTGCACACGGGTGCTATAAAAAATAAAGAAACACTTTTTTTTACGCACAAAACAATTAAGGTAACAGGGATCTTGGGGATTGAATGTCTCTGCTGTAACCAATAAGCTTGAGCTTGACATCTAGCAAGTTAGCAAACCAAATGCATAGCTGCAGCCCTGAGCTGGATATCATTTATTTGACACATTTTAGATTTCTTATAGTTATACTTAACTTATAGATATAAGCAGTGGCGTAGCACGCAACCCCCCCCCCCCCACACTTCCCCCTCCCCCCAAAACAATTAATAATATATATTTGTTAAACGGTATTGAAAATTATACCATCTGTATTTCGAAATACCCCGGTTTACGGAACAAACCGTATATCGCCCAAGCCTATAGCCGCGGGAAGTAGGGGTGTTGTGGCAAAACGCTACACATAGAGAACACAAGGTTAAAACACATGCAAAACATAGATACTAATGTACTAATATGACATATTAGTACATATATAAAACAAAGATAATACAATTGTAACAATGAAGAAATCCAAATAAAAATGTATAACAATGACAGCCTGATTTAAAATATGAATTAAGAATATTTCCATTTATGACCAAGGTGATGGCATGTGCTATCCAAATCGGCCTCAAGATGCCCACAGACAAGGCACCCCCCAGAGTGAGCAGAACCCCAGCCCGCTATCGCCACACAATGGAGACTGAAGTGGTGGAGAACTCAGATGGAGACGTGAGTTCTTTGAAGTGGTGGATCTGGTGCAATCAGAAGTGGAGAGAAGATTGGACCAGGAAGGGATATCAGCAAGATGAGAGAACCATCATTGACGCAGCAACAGGAAGCACAACTCAACTGGATGCACAGTCCCTTGACTCCCTTCAACTCCCCATTAGAGTTCTCAGTACAATTAATAACTGTGGCTATAAATGCTACAAAATCCACGTTCTTCACAATAAGTGTATCCAGATCACTTGATTGACATAAAACATTTGCAACTGGTTCTGGTGCATCCGCCACCATATCTTCTTCAGAACAGTGGCCTCTTGCTCCTTCAACTCTCTTCACCGGCTCCACATAGGAGATTTGCTGTACAGCCCTGATCCTTGACACCTCAACCTCTTTCACCCTAACAGGGCACTCAGGGAATTTGGAAATATGATCCCCACCACTTTACCATTTTACATTCACAGACTCTTCAATAACATATTCCTTCCGTCTGCAAACACTTGACACATGGCCAAACTTTTTACACTTCTTGAATTGCATCGAGTTTTGCACGAACGCTCTTACAGCGTATCTTATATATCCCAACTTGACATAGGGTGGTAAATACTCATCAAACATCAATAATACAGATAAACTTTGCTCCTTTTTCCCATTCTCCATACGGGTCAAGCAACGTGCATTAACTACTGGAATTTTTAGCCTAAGATATTGATTATCAATGTCCAACGGGACGCCAGAGATGACACCTTTTACCGGTGCCCTGCTCCGAAAATCAAAGCCGTCCACTTCATACGTCGATAGTTCTGCGAGCCATAATGCACACTCCTTTTGCTCTTTAGATACACACGATATCAACACCATACCACTCCTGGTTACTTTGACTGCATCCACTTTCCCCAACGCCTTCTCACCATCATCGTGACATCAAAAGGGTTTCCCAAATAAACATCCTTATCCAAAAAACGTACTCAAACAAGCAACGATTCATCAGACTCATTTTCCACAACAATTCTTGGACTTCACTGTTGTCCACTCATCTTTCTCTCTAACTGTACTCGACGTGCTTTTAACTTCAAACGACACTTCTGCTTCCGCCATCTTCCCAGCCCTCCATCCCTCCTCCAAATGCGCTCCTTGAGTGACAGGGGGTGGGGCTAGGTCTGTGTGGAAAGCGGCATGGAGAGAGAGATGACTCAAGTAGCGAAGTAAACTACAGCTTCTACCCCCAAGCCATAAGACTCCTGAACAGCTAAACAAATGGCTACCCAGACTATTTGCATTGTCCCACCCCCCCACCCCCTCATTTTATGCTGCTGCTACTCTCTGTTTATTATCTATGCGTAGTCACTTTACCTCTACCCACATGTACAGTTGAAGTCGGAAGTTTACATACACTTAGGTTGGAGTCATTAAAACTTGTTTTTCAACCACTCCACAATTGTCTTGTTAACAAACTATAGTTTTGGCAAGTCGGTTAGGACATCTACTTTGTGCATGACAAAAGTAATTTTTCCATCAATTGTTTACAGACATATTATTTCATTTATTATTCACTGTATCACAATTCCAGTGGGTCAGAAGTTTACATACACTAAGTTGACTGTGCCTTTAAACAGCTTGGAAAATTCCAGAAAATGATGTCATGGCTTTAGAAGCTTCTGATAGGCTAATTGACATCATTTGAGTCAATTGGCGGTGTACCTGTGGATGTATTTCAAGGCCTACCTTCAAACTCAGTGCCTCTTTGCTTGACATCATGGGAAAATCAAAAGAAATCAGCCAAGACCTCAGAAAAAAATGTGTAGACCTCCACAAGTCTGGTTCATTCTTGGGAGAAATGTCCAAATGCCTGAAGGTACCACGTTCATCTGTACAAACAATAGTACGCAAGTATAAACACCATGGGACCACGCAGCCGTCATACCGCTCAGGAAGGAGACGCGTTCTGTCTCCTAGAGATGAACGTACTTTGGTGCGAAAAGTGCAAATCAATCCCAGAACAACAGCAAAAGACCTTGTGAAGATGCTGGAGGAAACAGGTACAAAAGTATCTATATCCACAGTAAAACGAGTCCTATATCAACATTACCCGAAAGGCCGCTCAGCAAGGAAGAAGCCACTGCTCCAAAAACGCCATAAAAAAGCCAGACTACGGTTTGCAACTCCACATGGGGACAAAGATCGTACTTTTTGGTGAAATGTCCTCTGGTCTGATGGAACAAAAATAGAACTGTTTGGCCATAATGACCATCGTTATGTTTGGAGGAAAAAGGGGAATGCTTGCAAGCCGAAGAACACCATCCCAACCGTGAAGCACAGGGGTGGCAGCATCATGCTGTGGGGGTGCTTTGCTGCAGGAGGGACTGGTGCACTTCACAAAATAGATTGGCATTATGAGGAAGGAAAATGATGTGGATATATTGAAGCAACATCTCAAGACATCAGTCAGGAAGTTAAAGCTTTGTCGCAAATGGGTCTTCCAAATGGATAATGACCCCAAGCATACTTCTAAAGTTGTGGCAAAATGACTTAAGGACAACAATGTCAAGGTATTGGAGTGGCCATCACAAAGCCCTGACCTCAATTCTATAGAACATTTGTGGGCACAACTAAAAAAGCTTGTGCGAGCATGGAGGCCTACAAACCTGACTCAGTTACACCAGCTCTGTCAGGAGAAATGGGCCAAAATTCACCCAACCCAACAACTTATTGTGGGAAGCTTGTGGAAGGCTACCAGAAACGTTAAACAATTTAAAGGCAATGCTACCAAATACTAATTGAGTGTATGTAAACTTCTGACCCACTGGGAATGTGATGAAAGAAAGAAAAGCTGAAATAAATAATTCTCTCTACTATTATTCTGACATTTCACATTCATAATTTAGCCCACTAGCAATACAGGGCGTGGGCCCGCCAGTGCTGAATCTAGGTGAGCGCTTTTCTCCGCGATGGCTCGCATAGCTGTCCATGGTCCTGAAACAATTTTATTTTTGTGCTTAATTTTATTAGGCACAATCTTGTTTACTAATTTAGTTACAACCCCTATCTCATTTTCGCTCTCTCACGCACAAACCCGATGTACACTGAACAAAAATATAAACGCAACATGTAAAGTGTTTGTCCCATGTTTCATGAGCTGAAATAAAAGATCCCAGACATTTTCCATATGCACAAAACGCTTATTTCTCTCAATTATTGTGCTCAAATTTGTTTACATTCCTGTTAGTGAGCATTTCACCTTTGCCAAGATAATCCATCCACCTGACAGGAGTGGCATTTCAAGAAGCTGATTAAACAGCATGATCATTACACAGGTGCACCTTGTGCTGGGGACATAATAGGCAAGTCTAAAATGTGCAGTTTTGTCACACAACACAATTGCAAAGATGTCTCAAGTTTTGAGGGAGCGTGCAATTGGTATGCTGGCTGAAGGAATGTCCACCAGAGCTGTTGCAAGATAATTTAATGTTCATTTTTCAACTATAAGCCGCCTCCAACGTCGTTTTAGAGAATTTGGCAGTACGTCCAACCGGCCTCACAACTGCAGACCACCCTGGTGAGGATCACAAACTGTCAGAAACCGTCTCGGGGAAGCTCATCTGCGTGTGTTCGTCATCCTCACCAGGGTCTTGACCTGACTGCAGTTCGGCATTGTAACCGACTTCAGTGGGCAAATGCTCTCCTTCGATGGCCACTGGCACGCTGGAGAAGTGTGCTCTTCATGGATGAATCCCAGTTTCAACTGTACTTGGCAGATGGCAGGCAGCATTTATGGCGTTGTGTGGGTGAGCAGTGTGTTGATGTCAACGTTGTGAACAGTGGTGGGGTTATGGTATGGGCAGGCATAAGCTACGGACAACAAACAAAATTGCATTTTATTGATTGGCAATTAGAATGCACAAAGATACCGTGACGAGGTCCTGAGGGCCATTGTCGTGCCATTCATCCGCTGCCAACACCTCATGTTTCAGCATGATAATGGGATCTGTACACAATTCCTGGAAGCTGAAAATGTCCCAGTTCTTCCATGGCCTGCATACTCAACAGACATGTCACCAATTGAGCATGTTTGGGATTCTCTGGATTGTCGTGTACTACAATGTGTTCCAGTTCCCACCAATATCCAGCAACTTCGCACAGCCATTGAAGAGGAGTGGGACAACATTCCACAGGCCACAATCAACAGCCTGATCCACTCTATGCGAAGGAGATGTCGCACTGCATGAGGAAAATGGTAGTCACACCAGATACAGTGCCTTGCAAAAGTATTCATCCCCCTTGGCATTTTTCCTATTTTGTTGCATTACAACCTGTAATTTAAATGGATTTTTATTTGGATTTCATGTAATGTACATACAAAAAATAGTCCAAATTGGTGAAGTGAAATGAAAACAATCACTTGTTTCAAATAATTCAAAAAAATAATGGAAAAGGGGTGTGTGCATATGTATTCACCCCCTTTGCTATGAAGCCCCTAAATAAGATCTGGTGCAACCAATTACCTTCAGAAGTCACATAATTAGTTAGATTGCACACAGGTGGACTTTATTTAAGTGTCACATGATCTGTCACATGATCTCAGTATATATACACACACACCTGTTCTGAAAGGCCCCAGAGTCTGCAACACCTCTAAGCAAGGGGCACCACCAAGCAAGCGGCACCATGAAGACCAATGAGCTCTCCAAACAGGTCAGGGACAAAGTTTGGAGAAGTACAGATCAGGGTTGGGTTATTTAAAAAATATCTGAAACTTTGAACATCCCACGGAGCACCATTTTTAAATCCATTATTAAAAAATGGAAAGAATATGGCACCACAACAAACCTGCCAAGAGAGGGCCACCCACCAAAACTCACGGCCCAGGCAAGTAGGGCATTAATCAGAGAGGCAACAAAGAGACCAAAGATAACCCTGAAGGAGCTGCAAAGCTCCACAGCGGAGATTGGAGTATCTGTCCATAGGACCACTTTAAGCCGTACACTCAACACTCTGGGCTTTACGGAAGAGTGGCCAAAAAATAAGAAAACATGTTTGGTGTTTGCCAAAATGGGGGAGACTCCCCAAACATATTGAAGAAGGTACTCTGGTCAGATGAGACTAAAATTGAGCTTTTTGGCCATCAAGGAAAACGCTATGTCTGGCGCAAATCCAACACCTCTCATCACCCTGAGAACACCATCCCCACAGTGAAGCATGGTGGTGGCAGCATCATGCTGTGGGGATGTTTTTCATCGGCAGGGACTGGGAAACTGGTCAGAATTGAAGGAATGATGGATGGTGCTAAATACAGGGAAATTCTTGAGGGAAACCTGTTTCACTCTTCCAGAGATTTGAGACTGGGACGGAGGTTCACCTTCCAGCAGGACAATGACCCTAAGCATACTGCTAAAGCAACACAAAATATTTTACATCTTCAAAGTGGTAGGCATGTTGTGTAAATCAAAATCCATTTTAATTCCAGGTTGTAAGGCAACCTTTCGCAAGCCAAGCCAATGTACTGACTGGTTTACTGATCCACGCTATTTCCATTGACTGATTTCCTTATATGAAATGTAACTCAGTGAAATCTTTGAAATTGTTGCATGTTGCGTTTATGTTTTTGTTCAGTGTAATTATGCAGTACAAAGAATTGTGTGCGCTGTTCACAACAGGCTTTTTGCAAGCAGAAATTAATTAAATTAACTTAGGCTGCAGTGATACTGTTACCAAATCTTGTCCTTTGCTTAGGCTACTCATCACATTAGGAATTGTATTGTTAGTCTGCATAGATGCATGCAATGCTTTATTATAAAGGTCATTCATTCATTCATTGAGTTTGCCTGTAAAAGTTGCGCTTCAAGCAGCTCTGATTCTCAATTCTCTCTCCGATTCTCATTTAAATGATCAAAACGGTTGTAAATATCACAGAGTGGGCCTTTTTAATGAAGGAGTGCGGGGGGATCTTAACTTTAAGTCACCTAACCCAGCTCATTAGCCTATATTTTCTTAATCAAGGTTCCTCAAAGTCCTTGAGGGAAAGGTAATTGTGAGATCCTGCATCTTGTCTGATGACTTTTAACACGAGTCAAACAAAGTGAAAGTTGGCCTTGGTGTGAGGGTTCCTATTAATTACCAGTGACACTGACCTACATTCATAGCCCCGTCACGGCACCTGAGAACATAGATTTTGATGAAGTTGCCAGAAGCCACCATACTGTTACTGCATTATTTATGATCGGCAGTGGGAGGCTTCTTGCGTGACACAACCCATCATGTCCACACTAACTGTGAACTAGGCTAAATCTGAGGAATTGTTTTATTCAATTTTTATTTAAGCTCCGAGCTCCAACAATGCAGGAGTGAATGAAATATATTAATAATATACACAGAGTGTAAAAAACATTAGGAACACCTTCCTAATATTGAGTTGCACCCCGTTTTGCCCTCAGAACAGTATCCAATGCTTCCCACAGTTGTGTCAAGTTGGCTGGATGTCCTTTGGGTGGTGGACCATTCTTGATACACACGGGAAACTGTTGAATGTGAAAAACCCAACAACATTGCAGTTCTTGACACACTCCGTTCAAAGGCACTTAAATATTTTGTCTTGCCCATTCACCCTCTGAATGGCACACGTCTCAAAATGATTCTTTAACCTGTCTCCTCCCCTTCATCTACACTGAATTGAAGTGGATTTAACAAGTGACATCTATAAGGGATCATACCTTTCACCTAGTCAGTCTATGTCATGGAAAGTGTTCCTAATGTTTTGTACACTCAGTGTATACATGTTTACAGAATGCACTCCTCCCAATAAGCTAGAGCCGTGTGCTCTTACAAGGGAATTCAAGAAAATGCAGGCACTTGAAATGTAAATAGCTGCCTCTTAATAGCCTACTGCGAGTTGTTTTTCCAAATGTTTATTTTGTTTGAACTATGTGAAAGAAATCACAAGGTTCTCCTGGATAATAAACCATTACTCCACTTTCACATCTCCCAGGGACATATATACATTTAAGGCTAATAACTGAGCCTTGTAATATATAATTGGAAACAAACAAACTAAATAAGTAGCGAAATAAATAATGAAAAGAAAGCAAGGAGGTTTGAGGGAAAACTGCTGAAGTTCTACAGTGTTAGCGACACACTGGGACAGCATGAAATCACATTGGCTGTGGCAGAGTGGCAGACTGGCTTATCTGAGGCAGTCAGCCTGGGATTTGGCCTGGGATGTAGAGAGCCACGGGCGTAGCCAGACAGGCAGCACACCAGCCATGTGGGCTAGCTATATAAATGTGTGGGAATCTACAAGTCTCAGGGAAACCGTGGGCTAGGGCTACTAATGCAACTGGTGCCGCTCAGTGAGTTTAGAATAGGCTACAGCTACATACTGTAGGTTGTGTACCATTACATGAGCATACATATCAAGCTGTCAGTCATATTACAACAAGCATGCAGATGCAATAAGTGAAAGCATGCTGTTTGGGGTTTTAGGCTGGGTTTCTGTGTAGCACTTTCTGACATCTGCTGATGTAAAAAGGGCTTTCTGAATAAAATGTGATTGATTGAATTGATTATAACTAACTAACTAACTGGGGATAGCTAGCTAGCATAATGTCACAAAGCATGATGTGCAAGCCGGTTAACTTTCATTCTGAAATAACTCAGAGTTTGTCAGATATTAGTTTAGAAATACTTAAAATTGGTATGGGAGCTAACTAGCTAGCAAGCTACCAGGTATAACTGGTATAACAGATATATAGATATACAGTGCCTTCTGAAAGAATTCAGACCCCTTGACTTTTTCCACATTTTGTTACGTTACAGCTTTATTCTAAAATTGATTAAATATTTTTTTCCCCTCTTCAGTCTACACACAATATCCCATAATGACAAAGCAAAAACAGGTTTTTAGTATCTTTTGCAAATGTCTTTTTGCAAATGTCACATTTACATAAGTATTCAGACCCTTTGCTCAGTACTTTGTTGAAGCACCTTTGGCAGCAATTACAGCATCGAGTCTTCTTGGGTATGACGCTACAAGCTTGGCACACCTGTATTTGGGGAATTTCTCCCATTTCTTCTCTGCAGATCCTCTCAAGCTCTGGCAGGTTGGATGGGGAGCGTTGCTGCACAGCTATTTTCAGGTCTCTCCAGAGATTTCAATTGGGTTCAAGTCGGGGCTGTGGCTTAGCCACTCAAGGACATTCAGAGACTTGTCCCGAAGCCACTCCTGCGTTGTCTTGGCTGTGTGCTTAGGGTCGTTGTCCTGTTGGAAGGTGAACCTTCGCCACAGTCTAAGATCCTGAGCGCTCTGGAGTAGGTTTTCATCAAGGATCTCTCTGTACTTTGCTCCGTTCATCTTTGCCTCGATCCTGACTAGTCTCCCAGTCCCTACCACTGAAAAACATCCCCACAGCATGATGCTGCTGCCACCACCATGCTTCACAGTAGGGATGGTGCCAGGTTTCTGTAATCCCGAGTGGCGCAGTGGTCTAAGGCACTGCATCGCAGTGCTAGCTGTGCCACTAGAGATCCTGGTTCGAGTCCAGGCTCTGTCGCAGCCGGCCGCGACCGGGAGACCCATGGGCGGCGCACAATTGGTCCAGCGTTGTCCAAGGTAGGGGAGGGTTTGGCCGGCAGGGATGTGGGTTCGTTTCCCACGGGGGGCCAGTATGAAAAAAACATGTATGCATTCACTAACTCTAAGTCGCTCTGGATAAGAGCGTCTGCTAAATGACTAAAATGTAAGTGTAAATGTAAATGTTTCCTCCAGACGTGACGCTTGGCATTCAGGCCAAAGAGTTCAATCTTGGTTTCATCAGACCAGAGAATCTTGTTTCTCATGGTCTGAGAGTCCTTTAGGTGCCTTTTGGCAAACTCCAAGCGGGCTGTCATGTGCCTTTTACTGAGGAATGGCTTCCGTCTGGCCACTCTACCGTAAAGGCCTGATTTGGTGGAGTGCTGCAGAGATGGTTGTCCTTATGGAAGGTTCTCCCATCTCCACAGAGGAACTCTAGTGCTCTGTCAGAGTGACCATTGGGTTCTTGGTCACCTCCCTGACCAAGGCCCTTCTCCCCCGATTGCTTAGTTTGCCTGGGCGTCTAGCTCCAAGAAGAGTCTTGGTGGTTCCAAACTTCTTCCATTTAAGAATGATGGAGGCCACTGTGTTCTTAGGGACCTTCAATGTTGCAGACATTTTTTGGTACCCTTCCCTAGATCTGTGCCTCGACACAATCCCGTCTCGGAGCTCTACGGACAATTCCTTTGACCTCATGGCTTGGATTTTGCTCTGACATGCACTGTCAACTGTGGGACCTTATATAGACAGGTGTGTGCCTTTCAAAATCATGTCCAATCAATTGAATTTACCACAGGTAAACGTCTCAAGGATGATCAATGGAACAGGATGCACCTGAGCTCAATTTGGAGTCTCATAGCAAAGGGTTTGAATACTTATGTAAATAAGGTATTTATGTTTTTTATGTTTAATACCTTTGCTAAAATGTCTAAAAACCTGTTTTTGCGTTGTCATTATGGGGTATTGTGTGTAGATTGCTGAGGAATTGTTTATTATTTAATACATTTTAAAATAAGGCTGTAAAGTAACAAAATGTTGAAAAAGTAACATCAAATTGATCAGAAATCCAGTGTAGACATTGTTAATGTTGTAAATGGCTATTGTAGCTTGAAACGGCTGATTTAAAAAAAAAAAAGGAATATCTGCAGTTGAAGTCGGAAGTTTACATACACTTAGGTTGGAGTCATTAAATCTCGTTTTTCAACCACTCCACAAATTTCTTGTTAACAAACTATAGTTTTGGCAAGTCAGTTAGGACATCTACCTTGTGCATGAAACAAGTAATTTTTCCAACAATTGTTTACAGACAGATTATTTCACTTATAATTCACTGTATCACAATTCCAGTAGGTCAGAAGTTTACATACACTAAGTTGACTGTGCCTTTAAACAGCTTGGAAAATTCCAGAAAATGATGTCATGGCTTTAGAAGCTTCTGATAGGCTAATTGACATCATTTGAGTCAATTGGCGGTGTACCTGTGGATGTATTTCAAGACCTACCTTCAAACTCAGTGCCTCTTTGCTTGACATCATGGGAAAATCAAAAGAAATCAGCCAAGACCTCAGAAAAAAAAATGGTAGTCATCCACAACTCTGGTTCATCCTTGGGAGCAATTTCCAAATGCCAGAAGGTACCACGTTCATCTGTACAAACAATAGTATGCAAGTATAAACACCATGGGACCACGCAGCCGTCATACCGCTCAGGAAGGAGACGTGTTCTGTCTCCTAGAGATGAACGTTCTTTGGTGCGAAAAGTGCAAATCAATCCCAGAACAACAACAAAGGACCTTGTGAAGATGCTTGAGGAAACCGGTACAAAAGTATCTATATCCACAGTAAAACAAGTCCTATATCGACATAACCTGAAAGGCCGCTCAGCAAGGAAAAAGCCACTGCTCCAAAAACGCCATAAAAAAGCCAGACTACGGTTTGCAACTGCACAAGCGGACAAAGGTCGTACCTTTTGGAGAAATATCCTCTGGTCTGATGTAACAAAAATAGAACTGTTTGGCCATAATGACCATCGTTATTTTTGGAGAAAAAAGGGGGTTGCTTGCAAGCCGAAGAACACCATCCCAACCGTGAAGCACGGGGGTGGCAGCATCATGCTGTGGGGGTGCTTTGCTGCAGGAGGGACTGGTGCACTTCACAATATAGATGGCATCATGAGGAAGGAAAATTATGTGGATATATTGAAGCAACATCTCAAGACATCAGTCAGGAAGTTTAAAGCTTGGTCGCAAATGAGTCTTCCAAATGGACAATGCATACTTCCAAAGTTGTGGCAAAATGGCTTAAGGACAACAAAGTCAAGGTATTGGAGTGGCCATTACAAAGCCCTGACCTCAATCCTATAGAACATTTGTGGGCGAGCAAGGAGGCCTACAAACCTGACTCAGTTACACCAGCTCTGTCAGGAGGAATGGGCCAAAATTGTGCGAAGCTTGTGGAAGGCTACCCGAAATGTTTGACCCAAGTTAAACAATTTAAAGGCAATGCTACCAAATACTAATTGAGTGTATGTAAACTTCTGACCCACTGGGAATGTGATGAAAGAAATAAAAGCTGAAATAAATCATTCTCTCTACTATTATTCTGACATTTCACATTCTTAAAATAAAGTGGTGATCCTAACTGACCTAAAACAGGGCATTTTTACTAGGATTAAATGTGAGGAATTATGAAATACTGAGTTGAAATGTATTTGGCTAAGGTGTATGTAAACTTCCGACTTCAACTGTATAAACACATGTACAGTACCAGTCAAAAGTTAGACACACCTATTCAGTCAAGGGTTTTTCTTTATTTTTACTATTTTCTACATTGTAGAACAATAGTGAAGACATCAAAACTATGAAATAGCACATATGGAATCATGTAGTAACCAAAAAAGTGTTAAACAAATCAAAATGTATTTTATATTTGAGATTCTTCAAATAACCTTGCACCCTCTTGGCATTCTCTCAACCAGCTTCACCTGGAATGCTTTTCCAACAGTCTTGAAGGAGTTCCCACATATGCTGAGCACTGCTTTTCCTTCACTCTGCTGTCCGACTAATCCCAAACCATCTCAATTGAGTTGAGGTCGGGGGATTGTGGAGGCCAGGTCATCTGATGCAGCACTCTATCACTCTCCTTCTAGGTCAAATAGCCCTTACACAGCCTGGAGGTGTGTTGGGTCATTGTCCTGTTGAAAAACAAATGATAGTCCCACAAAGCGCAAACCAGATGGGATGGCGTATTAATGCAGAATGCTGTGGTAGCCATGCTGGTTAAGTGTACGTTGAATTCTAAATAAATCACAGACAGTGTCACCAGCAAAGCACCCCCACACCATAACACCTCCTCCACTACGCTTTACGGTGGGAACTACACATGCGGAGATCATCGGTTCACCCACACCGCTTTTCACAAAGACACCGCGGTTGGAAACAAAAACCTCCAATTTGGACTCCAGACTCCAGAGTAGGAAAAGAGTTTCATTTCAATTAAAATGTTTTTTTTTTTTTTTTTTTTTTTTTTTTTTTGTCACATGCGGCGAATACAACCAGTTTAGACCTTACCATGAAATGCTTACTTACAAGCCCTTAACCAACAATACAGTTCAAGAAATAGAAATAGAAATAAGAAAATATTTACTAAATAAACGAAAGTAAAAAATATTATAAAAAGTAACACAATAAAATAACAATAACGAGGCTATATACAGGGGGTACCGGTACTGAGTCAATGTGCGGGGGTACAGGTTAGTCGAGGTAATTTGTACATGTAGGTAGGGGTAAAGTGACTATGCATAGATAATAAACAGTGTGTAGCAGCCGTGTAAAACAAAGGAAGGGGGGGTCGATGTAAATAGTCCGGGTGGCCATTTGATTAATTGTTCAGCAGTCTTATGGCTTGGGGGTAGAAGCTGTTAAGGAGCCTTTTGGACCTAGACTTGGCGCTCTGGTACCGCTTGCCGTGCGGTAGAAGAGAGACTCTATGATATGAGTCAGGGGCGAAAGAGGAAGATACAGTTTAGTCAGAGGAGCAGCTGGATGTGTTCTAATTACAGTCAGTGTTTTACCATATAGCTCATTCACTCATCCTAGTATAGAACCCAGAGTAGTTCAATGCTCATCTTCTTGATCAGCATCATGAATCATTCTATATTTTTACCTTTGTGTGTGTGTGTTTGTGTGTGTGTTTGTGTGTGCTACCAACCATGATCTACATGACGATCTCACAAAATCAATACATTTTCATGAAATAGGGCCTACCTTGTTGGTTTTTCCCTGACCTTAACATTAACACTGCATTTTTCATGGGTATTGAAAATATTCCTAGTCCTCTTACTGTGGTTTGAAGGTGAACACAGTGCTAATAAGGTGGCATTTTTAAAAGGTTTTGCTGTTGCACTGAGAAATAAAAGGGCAACCAGCTGAACAAATGTTGTCGTCACGACCAGTCAGAGGAAGTTGCTTTGAGGCACAGGATATCACGCATGCATGAAATATGGTGACACATGAAAAGCTTTCAAACAAAGATTCCCTCTCTCAATATAATATCTATTGTGTACAGGAAACCCATTCAACAATTCTAGATGAAGTTGCGTGGAAAAAGGAATGGGGGGGGCGAAATATACTTCTCCAATGGGCTAAGAAACTCAAAAGGGGTGATGATATTAATTAACAGTAATTTCGATCCGAATGTTCAAATTGTCCAAACAGATACGCAAGGTAGATGGATTATTTTAAATATGTTATTGGACCATAAACAAATATAGCTCATTAACCTTTACGGACCAAATAATGATGATCCACACTTCATTGAAAAAATGTATAATAAATAATTGACCTTGCAAACAATTCAAGACTAGATTATGGTGGGAGATTATAATACCGTTTTAAGTTGCTCAATGGACCGTAAAGGAAATCACACTACAAACAATCACCCTCATGCTCTTAAGGAAATCGTGAATGTCATGGATACAATTGAACTAGTAGCTATATGGAGGCTTAAATATCCTGATCTAGTGAGATATGCAGTGAGGGGAAAAAAGTATTTGATCCCCTGCTGATTTTGTACGTTTGCACACTGACAAAGACATGATAAGTCTATAATTTTAATGGTAGGTTTATTTGAACAGTGAGAGACAGAATAACAACAAAAAAATCCAGAAAAAAGCATGTCAAAAATGTTATGAATTGATTTGCATTCTAATGAGGGAAATAAGTATTTGACCCCTCTGCAAAACATGACTTAGTACTTGGTGGCAAAACCCTTGTTGGCAATCACAGAGGTCAGACGTTTCTTGTAGTTGGCCACCAGGTTTGCACACATCTCAGGAGGGATTTTGTTCCACTCCTCTTTGCAGATCTTCTCCAAGTCATTAAGGTTTCGAGGCTGACGTTTGCCAACTCAAACCTTCAGCTCACTCCACAGATTTTCTATGGGATTAAGGTCTGGAGACTGGCTAGGCCACTCCAGGACCTTAATGTGCTTCTTCTTGAGCCACTCCTTTGTTGCCTTGACCGTGTGTTTTGGGTCATTGTCATGCTGGAATATCCATCCACGACCCATTTTCAATGCCCTGGCTGAGAGAAGGAGGTTCTCACCCAAGATTTGACAGTACCTGGCCCCGTCCATCGTCCCTTTGATGCGGTGTAGTTGTCCTGTCCCCTTAGCAGAAAAACACCCCCAAAGCATAATGTTTCCACCTCCATGTTTGACGGTGGGGATGGTGTTCTTGGGGTCATAGGCAGCATTCCTCCTCCTCCAAACAAAAATCCAGAAAATCACATTGTATGATTTTTAAGTAATTAATTTGCATTTTATTGCATAACATAAGTATTTGATACATCAGAAAAGCAGAACTTAATATTTGGTACAGAAACCTTTGTTTGCAATTACAGAGATCATACGTTTCCTGTAGGTCTTGACCAGGTTTGCACACACTGCAGCAGGGATTTTGGCCCACTCCTCCATACAGACCTTCTCCAGATCCTTCAGGTTTCGGGGCTGTCGCTGGGCAATACGGACTTTCAGCTCCCTCCAAAGATTTTCTATTGGGTTCAGGTCTGGAGACTGGCTAGGCCACTCCAGGACCTTGAGATGCTTCTTACGGAGCCACTCCTTAGTTGCCCTGGCTGTGTGTTTCGGGTCGTTGTCATGCTGGAAGACCCAGCCACGACCCATCTTCAATGCTCTTACTGAGGGAAGGAGGTTGTTGGCCAAGATTTCGCGATACATGGCCCCATCCATCCTCCCCTAAATACGGTGCAGTCGTCCTGTCCCCTTTGCAGAAAAGCATCCCCAAATAATGATGTTTCCACCTCCATGCTTCACGGTTGGGATGGTGTTCTTGGGGTTGTACTCATCCTTCTTCTTCCTCCAAACACGGCGAGTGGAGTTTAGACCAAATAGCTCTATTTTTGTCTCATCAGACCACATGACCTTCTCCCATTCCTCCTCTGGATCATCCAGATGGTCATTGACACACTTCAGACGGGCCTGGACATGCGCTGGCTTGAGCAGGGGGACCTTGCGTGCACTGCAGGATTTTAATCCATGACGGCGTAGTGTGTTACTAATGGTTTTCTTTGAGACTGTGGTCCCAGCTCTCTTCAGGTCATTGACCAGGTCCTGCCGTGTAGTTCTGGGCTGATCCCTCACCTTCCTCATGATCATTGATGCCCCACGAGGTGAGATCTTGCATGGAGCCCCAGACCGAGGGTGATTGACCGTCATCTTGAACTTCTTCCATTTTCTAATAATTGCGCCAACAGTTGTTGCCTTCTCACCAAGCTGCTTGCCTATTGTCCTGTAGACCATCCCAGCCTTGTGCAGGTGTACAATTTTATCCCTGATGTCCTTACACAGCTCTCTGGTCTTGGCCATGGTGGAGAGGTTGGAGTCTGTTTGATTGAGTGTGTGGACAGGTGTATTTTATACAGGTAACGAGTTCAAACAGGTGCAGTTAATACAGGTAATGAGTGGAGAACAGGAGGGCTTCTTAAAGAAAAACTAACAGGTCTGTGAGAGCAGGAATTCTTACTGCTTGGTAGGTGATCAAATACTTATGTCATGCAATAAAATACAAATTAATTAATTAAAAATGATACAAATACATTGATGGAAGTTACAATTTATCTGCAATATTAAAACTGATCTACCCCCTAAAAAAACAAAAAAAAAATAGAAGAAAAAATAGAAGAAAAAAAATAGATCCCCCTCTCTCTTCGACCATGTACATTGCTAAAATATCAAAGGGAGTAGTGAGCTGTCTCTCTCCATTGTAAGTGAGTTGGAGAGTGGAGACATTGTTGAAAACAACAAGGCTAACCTGATTATACTGCAGGGTGTGTAGTGAGGTCCTCTCAGCAGTAGCACTTGTGGCATCATGCAGGCAGCGCACGCCGAGCGTGTGCAATTCATCTGGCTTTCCCCCCCTCTGTCTGTCTTTGCCCATCTTTCTCTAGGGACCACCATGAAAAGATGGCAAGTTGCGACAGATGTAGCAGAATGGGGAGTGAACTTGGATGTATTCCTGCAGGAAGCTGGGTTTCGAGCCAAATGTTGCATTTTTAATCCTTGCTGACAGGATTGAGAGCCTGGAAGACCAGATGAGAATGTTGCAGACAGTGTTTCTGTGTGATGCTCAGGAAATTATCAGGTTTTTGGTGGATCCCAGATTGTTTGTGTTACTTACTCTGATTAATCCATCATTAAGTGGATTTTAGACCGCTTTCCATTTCTCAACTATTCTTCAAGATTGGGATTTCACGCTCCCAACTTTTGTAGTTTATCTTTAGAATAATTGACATGCTACTGTAACAGCCTTTCTCTCTAAGCCGATCAGCTGACACAAGACAAGCTGGAGGTGAAATTGGCCTCTCCTCTCTTTGTGTGCTGAGGGAGAGCTATTAAAAACCCAAATGAAAGCCCTTATTTTTTAAATATTTTCGAGATCCTCTTAACAATCGGGTGCAATGGTCCTCTGATAGATTTTGCCTATCATTTTTCCCATTTCAGAATTTGGCCATTCACGTCACGTTTATGATCATTTCATAGAGTGATTAAAGGGATACTTTGGGATTTTGGCAATGACGCCCGTTACTAATTTTCTTCAATGAGTCGGACGAGAGGGATTTGCTCCAGACACCCGCCAGGGCCCTCATCCCCAAAAAGTATATTTGGGTTATTGAACTACAGTAGGTAAAGTGGATTTACATCCGGTAACGGAATTACGATAACGGAATTACATCATAGGTCACTGATCTGACTACATAAATGCATAATTATGAATATCATTCTCTTCATGTTGATGTGTCCTGAATAGGTACACCAAGGTAGAAATATGCAAAATCCTTATTTATTTTTTTGTTTTTTCTTGGCCCATCCTCTTCGGAGGCCGGGGACAAAAGTAACTTTGTTCTACATTATTGTTTTTACTGCTTTTTTGTTACATATACATTTTACATACATGGTACTTTTCTACACAGCATTCACATAACAATGGTATCATTTTTATATATACACAATAAAAAAACAAGAGAACTCAGACATCTCCGATCTCTTACGTTAAATCCTAAAATTGATTAAATAATTTTTTTTCATCAAATCCACACACAATATCCCATAATGACAAAGCGGAAATAGTTTTTAAAAAAATGTTTGCAAATGTATTATAAATAAAAACAGAATATCTTATTTACATAGTATTCAGACCCTATGCTATGACACTCGAAATTGAGCTCTGGAGGAAACCTGGCACCATCCCTACGGTGAAGCATGGTGGTAGCAGCATCATGCTGTGGGGATGTTTTTCAGCAGCAGAGACTGGGAGACTAGTCAGGACCGAGGGAAAGATGAACGGAGCAAAGTACAGAGAGATTCTTGATGAAAACCTGCTCCGGAGCGCTCAGGACCTCAGACTGGGGTGAATGTTCACCTTCCAACAGGACCACAACCCTAAGCACACAGACAAGACAATGCAGGAGTGGCTTCGGGACAAGTCTCTGAATGTCCTTGAGTGGCCCAGCCAGAGCCCAGACTTGAACCTGATTGAACATCTCTGGAGAGACCTGAAAATAGCTGTGCACCGACGCTCCCCATCTAACCTGACAGAGCTTGAGAGGATCTGTTGAGAAGAATCTGAGAAACTCCCCAAATACAGGTGTGCCAAGCTTGTAGGGTCATACCCAAGAAGACTCAAGGCTGTAATCTGCCAAAGGTGCTTCAACAAAGTACTGAGTAAAGGGTCTAAATACTTATGTAAATGTGCAAAAATGTCTAAAAAACTGTTTCTGCTTTGTCATTATGGGGTATTGTGTGTAGATTGAATCAGGAAAAAAACCAATTTAATCCATTTCAGAATAAGGCTGTTATGTAACAAAATGTGTAAAAAGTCAAGGGGTCTGAAAACTTTCCGAATGCACTGTATATAACATTCTATTGGTGCAATAATTTTGTATAATTATTTAAATAGAATCAAGCGTTGTTTTGTGTATCAGTTCATACACCATGTGCCATGGAATCGGTACATTGAACATCTCTTCCCAGCTATTTTGCAACGTTTATGGCGCAGCTGTTAACTGGTATATTTGTCTATTTATTCCAATCTTTTTCAGCCAATTTTGGTCTTTAAAAAATGGCAGACAAACAAGTTCCTTAACTTCTCCCCACTCTCCTCCGTTTCTGCAATCAGTTGTTTGTAACTTTGGATTGAGAAAACATTCCCAAATATTTTTGATAGCTGCAAGTGGAACATAACTCCACCATTCATATTCATAATATCATTAATAGATATAATACAATTTGTTTAATCATTATTTTACTTTAACCATAATATTTGATCTGTATTTTCTGGAGGGTAAAATTGTAATCAGCTTTGTATGGCTTGTTTAAGAATGCGATACTTTGAACAAGGTTTCATTTTCAATTAATGGAAAATGAGAAGTTGTAATCCGTATAAAGGCAAAAAGGCTTATTTTTTAACAAAGGATACATTTAGTAACCTCTGTGTCCGTGTGTCCGTGTCCCCCAGCTGCTGCGTATCGGCGTCCCCGGGCAGTGCTGCGTCCATGCGTCGGCCTCTCAGTGCTCCCGTACCCGGGCCTTCCTATGCGTAGACCTAGTTGAGCTGGTAGTCCTCTGTGTCTCGCTGGTATTTCTTGATCTTTGTTGCTTGTAGCAGGTTTTTGTATTTCCCAATGGACTGTTTGATTGAGTTGTCTATGGCTGTGAGGTCTGGGCCTAGAATCTCCATCATTATACCCTTGTGTTCAAAGATATGAGCTTCAACCTCTCACTTCTTTCAACACATGTTCAATGATTAATAGCATTAAATCTAAAGAACATTTGTTGAGGATTTCTCCCCATTTCCTGCGTATATGTGGTGGTGAACATTACTGAGTGTTCTTTAGCTCTAGTGGGTCTTTTTTGTAGCAGTTCATCT
Source organism: Coregonus lavaretus (assembly GCF_964263955.1). Lineage (NCBI taxonomy): Eukaryota > Metazoa > Chordata > Actinopteri > Salmoniformes > Salmonidae > Coregonus > Coregonus lavaretus. Next base: position 2,449,071 of record NC_140017.1, on the reverse strand, counting down.
ATGAAAACTTACTTGATATGTCGATGTCCTCTTTTTGGTTTTGCAGATGTGTTTAATACATTTTATGTACATACTTTATTTGAATACTTATTAAATGCACATTGTTATATTTGGTAACACTTTTATTAATTTTTTATTTTTCCTTGACTCTAACCCCATTCATCCCCAAACACTTTTAAAAATTAAAAAACACTCACAAAAGCTTGAGGCAGATTGAGGCCTTGAGTCGATTTACGTAAGCTTAATAAAGAACAGTGATACTAGCAAGTGCAATATGCGAGTTTCTCTTTTCTTTTAGGTTATTGTCCTGCTGAAAGGTTAATTAATCTCCCAGTGTCTGGTGGAAAGCAGACTGAACCAGGTTTTCCTCTAGGAATTTGCCTGTGCTTAGTTCCATTCAATTACATTTTTTATTCTGAAAAACTCCCCAGTCCTTAACCCCATAAGGTCGATGTCCGTGCCCCTGTGGAAAGCAATTAGCATAATAAAAAAATCCCCATAAAAATCTGTCAGTTTAATCTAGAGATATCTGGTTAGAGCCGTGTTTGTCAGACCATGAGACATCCCCAAAATCAGTATTCTCACAAAAGCGTCTGTAGCGTCCGAACGGTTTTGCCGACAAACTATTATGACCCCTCTATGGAAAGATGACATCAGACTCTCACAATGGTGTTTTGCGCTATGACCCCCACAAGCGTCTTGGGACTCATCTGAAGTCGGTACAGCCGATCTGCCAACTTCTGTCTGTAGCGTCCGAACAGTTTGGGCTACACACTAATATGACCCATCTGTGTTTTTGTTTTGTTCTAGGACGCCCACAGGCCCCACAAGACTCATTTATGGAAGTATACAGTATATGGAGACAGTTTAGTGAAAATAATAAGGGGTTAAATACTTGTAATAGATATAGGATAGACACTTAAGAACAAACTTCCTTTAGATTTGTTTTGAGGACTATCTGTTGTTCCATGTAGTGAATCTGTTATTCAATGCGTTTGTATGGGCTAATAGCAGTAATGGCAAATATAATTTTTCATCACGGCTTAGACAGGGCTTCGACTCTGATGGGTTAATGATTACAAGCATACACATAACATGATGCAGCCACCACTATGCTTGAAAATATGTAGAGTGGTACTCAGTAATGTGTGGTATTGGATGTGCCCCAAACATAATACTTTGGATTCAGACAAAAATGTAATGCTTTGGCACATGTTTTACAGGAGAGGAGAGTGAGAGTGAGAGGGAGGGGTTGTCCAGACTGTTTTCACGGTCTTGCTTTGACAAAGAGAAAAAAACTGTTATGAGCTGAACATAACAGTATGCCAGTGGAAGACAGTAGCAGGTGACCCAACTGTGGTTTGTGACTACTATGATTTCCCATTGTAGCCAATTCCATTACAGATTACAGATTTAATCACTTAATAATTCATAAACAAACTTGATATCAGTAAAAACACTAACTAATTGGTAGGTCTACCTTTACTTGTTACTTCTATTAACTTTCATTATCCTCCCTCTTCATAATGGAGAGAGAATTTAAAATATCTTAAAGATACTGCCAATAAATTACACAATGTAAATTGGACATTATTTTCATGTTGCACATCTTTTAGTTGTCTCAATGCTTTCAATATTTGTATATGAATTTCGTTTTGTATATGAAGTTTGTTTGAGGTTTTTAATTAATTGAAATTTTGAGCTGTTGACATTTTAAAATATTGTCCCATGTACATTGTGTAATTTACTAACTAGCCCCATAGGGATATCAAATGTCAAACTAAATTGACCATGGGCATTACGATCGGGTCGTGTGCAGCTGCGCTCCGAATTGTTGATTACTTGGGTGCTGTGGGCAGGATTGAAATAAACCTAACCCAAGGAAAACTGTTACGGTACCCTTCATTCCATGACATACCATTATGATAAAAATGATCCTATTTAAAACATTTAGTTAATTTTAACACTAGAATAAAGGTTTAAGACTCATCGATGCCACATAGGCCGTTTTCAAATTGAGAAGTTGCTTTTTAGGGGCAGTCGCTCTTTAACCGTTCACATTCAGCTCTCTTTGGGAAGCTGATGCTGTTAAGAGCTGTTTGTGCTATTTGTGTAGCCAAAGCTGTTTGCGTTTATGTACGCTTAAGTTCTTAATGTTAATTATTGTTTTCTTGGCTGTTTGTTGAATAGCAGTAAGCACTCCGTGGAGCTGTGTGAGTCTGTCTCACGTTGATTACTTTAATTATATTCTGATGATCTCTCTTTACACCTCTATCCTTACATCCTTGTAAGTGCCTTGTAATAGAAAAATAATGTGCATTTTCCCTCTTTGGAAAAACAATTTCATTAAAGGTTGGTGTCCCTGAGATGCATTCACAGAGACTCTCTCTCACACACACACACACACAGTATACTGCCTTGCACTCTACTACACCACACCAGTAAATGTATTCTTGTGCCTGTGGCGAGACATTTGCAATCTAGTTGAGGAAATTGGCCTGTTTTTTGTTTTTATCCTGGTCTATTCAGTGTCGTTACTGGCTTATCCCTACTTTAACTAGTGGCCTGTTCTCGAGGCTGTTTTAATTTGAAGAGAACTGAACCCTGTGAATAATTTAGTAAGAGATACACTGTACCATGGCCATGGCCATGGAGGATGTTTATTACAGACCAGGGTTGTGTTCATTAGGCACCAAACTAAAGCCAGACTGATCGATCGGTTGACCGATATTATCTGCTGATGTTGGCCTTTTTTGGCTTTTACAGATATATCGGTATCTTTAAACCACAGATATTATTTATCCGGGATCTTGTTTCCCATGAGTATGGTAGTCGCTCTAATCCCCTACTCTGAAGCTGTGCCCAGATATTTGAGTGTTCAAGAGACACTTTTGTAGTAGAGTTTCTGGCGCTGATATCCACCCAGAGGGGGTTATATGATTGGTGAAATCTTTTCGAAAGTTGCATAAACACGCAGGCTTATAAAATATTTAAAAAAAGCCATGGACTTGAAGTTGGAAGCTTTTGTGAAAAACCATACATGGTATACTTACGGATAGCCAGGAGCACACTTCAACACTCAGACATTATTTAAAATGAAGCATTAGTGAGTCCACCAGATCAGAGGCAGTAGGGATGACCAGGGATTTTCTCTTGATAAGTGTGTTTAATTGGACCATTTCCCTGTCCTGCTAAGCAAAATGTAACAAATACTTTTGGGTGTCAGGGAGAATGTATGGAGTAAAAAGTACATTATTTTCTTTAGGAATGTAGTGAAGTAAAAGTTGTCAAAAATATAAATAGTAAAGTACAGATATCCCAAAAAACTACTTAAGAAGTACTTTAAAGCATTTTTACTTAAGTACTTTACACCGCTGGAAAGTGTACACCGCTTTATCTCTTGACCAGCGTTCAGATTCACTGTTAAAACTGCTATCCTTCGGGCTTACCTGTTGGATCCAGAGGCATACAGATCACAATGCCATGTTGAATTTGCAAGGAAACAAGAATGTATTTTTGATCGGTGGCGTGATTCTCAAGAGGTCAAGGACCTTGAGGATACACACTACCAGTCAAAAGTTTGGACACACCTACTCATTCAAGGGTTTTTCTTTATTTTTACTCATTTTTACATTGTACATTGTTTTAGATTCCGTCTCTCACAGTTGAAGTGTACCTATGATAAAGTAGTAGGAAAGTAGGAAAACCTGCAAAATCGGCAGTGTATCAAATACTTGTTCTCCCCACTGTGTGTGTATGTATATGTGTGTGTATATATATATATATATACAGTGGGAAGAACAAGTATTTGATACACTGCCGACTTTGCAGGTTTTCCTACTTACAAAGCATGTAGAGGTCTGTAATTTTTATCATAGGTACACTTCAACTGTGAGAGACGGAATCTAAAACAAAAATCCAGAAAATCACATTGTATGATTTTTAAGTAATTCATTTGCATTTTATTGCATGACATAAGTATTTGATACATCAGAAAAGCAGAACTTAATATTTGGTACAGAAACCTTTGTTTGCAATTACAGAGATTATACGTTTCCTGTAGGTCTTGACCAGGTTTGCACACACTGCAGCAGGGATTTTGGCCCACTCCTCCATACAGACCTTCTCCAGATCCTTCTGGTTTTGGGGCTGTCGCTGGACAATACGGACTTTCAGCTCCCTCCAAAGATTTTCGATTGGGTTCAGGTCTAGAGACTGGCTAGGCCACTCCTGGACCTTGAGATGCTTCTTACGGAGCCACTCCTTAGTTGCCCTGGCTGTGTGTTTCGGGTCGTTGTCATGCTGGAAGACCCAGCCACGACCCATCTTCAATGCTCTTACTGAGGTAAGGAGGTTGTTGGCCAAGATCTCGCGATACATGGCCCCATCCATCCTCCCCACAATACGGTGCAGTCGTCCTGTCCCCTTTGCAGAAAAGCATCCCCAAAGAATGATGTTTCCACCTCTGTACTTCACGGTTGGGATGGTGTTCTTGGGGTTGTACTCATCCTTCATCTTCCTCCAAACACGGCGAGTGGAGTTTAGACCAAAAAGCTATATTTTTGCTCATCAGACCACATGACCTTCTCCCATTCCTCCTCTGGATCATCCAGATGGTCATTGGCAAACTTCAGATGGGCCTGGACATGCGCTGGCTTGAGCAGGGGGACCTTGTGTGCGCTGCAGGATTTTAATCCATGACGGCGTAGTGTGTTACTAATGGTTTTCTTTGAGACTGTGGTCCCAGCTCTCTTCAGGTCATTGACCAGGTCCTGCCGTGTAGTTCTGGGCTGAGCCCTCACCTTCCTCATGATCATTGATGCCCCACGAGGTGAGATCTTGCATGGAGCCCCAGACCGAGGGTGATTGACCGTCATCTTGAACTTCTTCCATTTTCTAATAATTGCGCCAACAGTTGTTGCCTTCTCACCAAGCTGCTTGCCTATTGTCCTGTAGCCCATCCCAGCCTTGTGCAGGTCTACAATTTCATCCCTGATGTCCTAACACAGCTCTCTGGTTTTGGCCATTGTGGAGAGGTTGGAGTCTGTTTGATTGAGTGTGTGGACAGGTGTCTTTTATACAGGTAATGAGTTCAAACAGGTGCAGTTAATACAGGTAATGAGTGGAGAACAGGAGGGCTTCTTAAAGAAAAACTAACAGGTCTGTGAGAGCCAGAATTCTTACTGGTTGGTAGGTGGTCAAATACTTATGTCATGCAATAAAATGCAAATGAATTACTTAAAAAATCATACAATGTGATTTTCTGGATTTTTGTTTTAGCTTCCGTCTCTCACAGTTGAGTGTCTCCTGAGTGGCGCAGTGGTCTAAGGCACTGCATCGCAGTGCTAACTGTGCCACTAGAGATCCTGGTTCGAATCCAGGCTCTGTCGCAACCGGCCACGACCGGGAGACTCATGGGCGGCGCACTATTGGCCCAGCGTCGTCCAGGGTAGGGGAGGGAATGGCCGGCAGGGATGTAGCTCAGTTGATAGAGCATGGCGTTTGCAACGCCAGGGTTGTGGGTTCGTTTCCCAGGGGGGGGGGCAGTATAAAAAAAATATATATATATATATGTATTCACTAACTGTAAGTCGCTCTGGATAAGAGCGTCTGCTAAATGACTAAAATGTAATGTAAATGTGTACCTATGATAAAAAATTACAGACCTCTACATGCTTTGTAAGTAGGAAAACCTGCAAAATCGGCAGTGTATCAAATACTTGTTCTCCCCACTGTATATATATATATATATATATATATATGTATGTACAGTGGGGGAAAAAAGTATTTAGTCAGCCACCAATTGTGCAAGTTCTCCCACTTAAAAAGATGAGAGAGGCCTGTAATTTTCATCATAGGTACACGTCAACTATGACAGACAAAATGAGGAAAAAAAATCCAGAAAATCACATTGTAGGATTTTTAATGAATTTATTTGCAAATTATGGTGGAAAATAAGTATTTGGACAATAAAAAAAAGTTTCTCAATACTTTGTTATATACCCTTTGTTGGCAATGACACAGGTCAAACGTTTTCTGTAAGTCTTCACAAGGTTTTCACACAATGTTGCTGGTATTTTGGCCCTCTCCTCTAGAGCAGTGATGTTTTGGGGCTGTCGCTGGGCAACACGGACTTTCAACTCCCTCGAAAGATTTTCTATGGGGTTGAGATCTGGAGACTGGCTAGGCCACTCCAGGACCTTGAAATGCTTCTTACGAAGCCACTCCTTCGTTGCCCGGGCGGTGTGTTTGGGATCATTGTCATGCTGAAAGACCCAGCCACGTTTCATCTTCAATGCCCTTGCTGATGGAAGGAGGTTTTCACTCAAAATCTCACGATACATGGCCCCATTCATTCTTTCCTTTACACGGATCAGTCGTCCTGGTCCCTTTGCAGAAAAACAGCCCCAAAGCATGATGTTTCCACCCCCATGCTTCACAGTAGGTATGGTGTTCTTTGGATGCAAATAAGCATTCTTTGTCCTCCAAACACGACGAGTTGAGTTTTTACCAAAAAGTTATATTTTGGTTTCATCTGACCATATGACATTCTCCCAATCCTCTTCTGGATCATCCAAATGCACTCTAGCAAACTTCAGACGGGCCTGGACATGTACTGGCTTAAGCAGGGGGACACGTCTGGCACTGCAGGATTTGAGTCCCTGGCGGCGTAGTGTGTTACTGATGGTAGGCTTTGTTACTTTGGTCCCAGCTCTCTGCAGGTCATTCACTAGGTCCCCCCGTGTGGGTCTGGGGTTTTTGCTCACCATTCTTGTGATCATTTTGACCCCACGGGGTGAGATCTTGCGTGGAGCCCCAGATCGAGGGAGATTATCAGTGGTCTTGTATGTCTTCCATTTCCTAATAATTTGTCTGTCATAGTTGACGTGTACCTATGATGAAAATTACAGGCCTCTCTCATCTTTTTAAGTGGGAGAACTTGCACAATTGGTGGCTGACTAAATACTTTTTTCCCCCACTGTATATTCATAAGGCTATATTCTGTGTCCTTGCTGGCTTCTCCTCATCTTAATCAACACATCTCGTTCTCTCTCTCTCTGAAACTCTTAGGAGCCCTCCAAACTGCTGTTTTGATCCTCAGTATTGATTTGGAGTCCTCATGCGAAGGCCCGTTTTACCTTGAATCGATAGCGTTAAAATTAGATATAGGCTCTCCATGGTCTAATTGCAAACTTTGATAGATGAATGGTGGTGCACACAGACTGCGTACTATCAGAAACCCAACACACACACACACACACACACACACAGGAAAGAGCTTCCTCCCTGAGGGGACTTAAATCTCCTGATAACTTACCTTTCTGCTGCGAGATGGGCCCTAATGATGTTTCATTTGGCAGGTTCCTCTATACGGAGCACAGTCGTGACTATAAAGCACTCGGGGCCAATAGATATCTTTGGTGCACATTTCCATCAACCAGTATAAATGGTTCGACTTGCCTAGTTAAATAAAGGTTAAATAAAAGAAAGAAAGAAACAATTCATTGTCAGGCATTCAGTGACTTCAGTGTCTCATTTTGATGTGTGTTATTTAAAAATGTTTTTTTTGTTCTTTGCAGTTCCTGTCAACATTGCCACCGGTAGCTCAAGACAAGGCTCCCAGGTAAGGATCATTTTTTTTCGTCATTGCGTCATGGTGCCCCAATTATGCTGATTTGACTCTGACTTTATTTGAGTGCCTGTTGCTAATTTGTGCTTCTCATGTTTCTACCCGGTTCCCTCATCATCCCCTATTAAAGGTTTTGATTTCCTCAGCAACCTGAATCAACCCCAAGCTTTTCTGTTCTCTATCAACCACTTGATCAATGGCCTACGGGTCAAATCACCGCTATCGCTACAAATCCCTTTTTATCTCTTCTCTTTCTCGCCCTCAAGTAGCGGATCTGTTTTTTCTGATTACTGTTGATCTTTCTGTTATTTTCCTGTTTGTTTTCAATCACCTCTCAATAAATAATGAGGGTGTTCAGTCGCTCTAATTGTTATCGGTGTGAGGGGAACTCTGACAGGAGCTGCTTAGCTTCACACTCTGCTCTGTAATTCTCTCTGTTTACCTCATGTCAGCAGTTTCTGCCTCCCCCCTTTTTCGCATCTTCCCCCTTGTGTCCTCACCCACATACGTTCACAGTTTTTATATCATGTTTTTTCATCTGGCTTTTATCCGTTTAAAGCAGTGCCAGGCAGAGAAAAAAGTCACCAGGCGTAAAAAAACGACAGTGGAATCTAAAGGAGGGAGACCCAGAGACAGCGAGCGGTTGACTCCCGTTTACATTTGCCTCTGCAGCCAACAGACAAACTTTGACCACTGGTTTAAACTTCAAAGGATTTTTATTTGACTCCAAATGTAGTTTGCTTTGTGAATCCATTTCACTGACCACTTTTCCATCCATAGTTTTTATGTGAGTAAAGTCCTACCATATAAAACAAAATCACGACAGCTGTGATGGAAACAGGAAGTTTCGGTACAATTTGATAAATGCCAATGGATAATTTGTTCGTTCGACATGCTGGGATCATGTTGTGTCGGTAAAATTAATTATGGGGGAAATTGAGGTGGAAACACCTTAATGCGTATAAATTGATATATACTGTACAAAAATATAAACGCAACATGCAACAATTCCAGGAATCCTTGCTACATGGGGCCATGCATTATCATGCTAAAACATGAGGTGATGGCGGCGGTATCTCTGTGCATTTAAATTGCCATCGATAAAATGCATTTGTGTTCGTTGTCCGTAGCTCATGCCTGCCCATACCATAACCCCACCGCCACCATGGGGCACTCTGTTCACAACGTTGACATCAGCAAACCGCTCGCCCACACAATGCCATACACGTGGTCTGCGGTTTATTACAGACAGAAATACTCCTCAGTTTAATCAGCTGTCCGGGTGGCTGGTCTCAGCTGTCGGGGTGGCTGGCATGGTTACATGTGGTCTGCGGTTGTGAGGCCGGTTGGACGTACTGCCAAATTCTCTAAAACAACGTTGGAGGCGGCTTATGGTAGAGAAATTAACATTCAATTCTCTGGCCACAGCTATGGTGGACATTCCTGCAATCAGCATGCCAATTGCACGCTCCCTGAAAACTTGAGACATCTGTGGCATTGTGTTGTGTGACAAAACTGCACATTTTAGAGTGGTTTTTTATTGTCCCAAGGTACACCTGTGTAATGATCATGCTGTTTAATATGCCACACCTGTCAGGTGGATAGATTATCTTGGCAAAGGAGAATTGCTCACTAACAGGGATGTAAATACATATCTGCACAACATTTGAGAGAAGTAAGCTTTTTGTGCTTATTATTCTTTTTGTGGATATTTTATTTCAGCTCATGAAACATGGGACCAACACTTTACATGTTGCGTTTCTATTTTTTTCAGTGTAATAACCATCATATCGAAATAAACTTGAAGTCACGCAATTATATGGTGTGTGGTCCTCCCGCTATGACTCGGAAAATGCAGTTTATTAGGCTACAGATGAAATAAGTTATGAGGAACTTCACGGGGTGATGAAAGTGCCTGGTGATTTTGATGCTGCTTTCCAATACATTTCAAGGGTCTTATTCTGGTGACATGATCGATGCTTGACTGCCGTTTGACAAATACAAATATTCTCGCTCTTATCCATAATAATCTCATGTACATTTTTACATTTTAGTCATTTAGCAGACGCTCTTATCCAGAGTGACATACAGGAGCAATTAGGGTTAAGTGCCTTGCTCAAGGGCACATCGACAGATTGTTCACCTAGTCGGCTCGGGGATTAGAACCAGCGACCTTTCGGTTACTGGCACAACGCTCTTAACCACTCTTAACCACTAAGCTACCTACCGCCCCCCTAGACTAGTTTACCCACACTGTATCTGCAAGCTATTGTCTAGAGCGCAGGTGCCAAGACCAGAGTAGGCACATTTGCTATTTAACGCAACAGTTTTGACAAAACTATCGGTAGAGTTGAAAATGCGATGGAAACACATTGAACTTTAGATTTTTATTCAGTACATGAAAACTTAAGCGAAAATGAAAATGTTATGTGCTCTATGTCATCACGCACATTTTCTTCATGCAGATTCTTTTATATTCGCATGAATATCTGTCGGCAATTGGATGGAAACCTAGCTACTGATGCATTTCCATTCCTGTGCATCCAACTTTCATCTATTTTTGAAGCGTGCACGCACATGCGTATTAGGCTTGAGTTATATTACGATAGCATCGTCTATTGACGATAATTGACAGTCATCGTTGATGTGACAGATGATGGTTTAGCCTATTTTTAACTTTACTGGCACTGTCAGTAAAGAATGGCTTCGGACAGTGCACAGCAGGAGACATTCCAAGTAGTCTATTCCTATTTGCGAGGGATGTGCATCTCTCCTTACAAGCACGATTCGATACGCATCTAGATACATGGTCTCCGATACAATAAAGAAACAATACTTTTAGTTTGAAATGATTCGGTGCGATTCGATTATTGGAACGAATCAATACGATTCGGTACGACATGATTCGATGCACTAACAGTTTTTGCATGAACACATTAATTTTCCTTTCTAAATTAATATCTGATACTGATGGAGCTGAGAAGCTGAGCTGGCTCTGTCTGAGCTGACTTCTCTGAGTGGCCCTGTGTGTGTGTGTGTGTGTGTGTGTGTGTGTGTGTGTGTGTGTGTGTGTGTGTGTGTATGTGTGTGTGTATGTGTGTGTGTGTGTGTGTGTGTGTGTGTGTGTGTGTGTGTGTGTGTGTGTGTGTGTGTATGAATTATGTTGTGTGTGACCTGAGCCATAGGGCAGACTGAGCATCTACCAATATCAGAAATCCTTATCACACACTGATTAACTTGTCATATAGCAGATTAAAATGTTTTGAGCTAGTAATATGTCAATATTTATCTTTAGAAATGAGCTATGACATACACTGAGTGTACAAAACATTAGGAACACCTTCTCTTTCCATGACAGACTGACCAGGTGAATCCAGGTGAAAGATATGATCCCTTATTGTTGAGTACACTCAGTGTACATAGCCAATTAATATAACACAGCTTTGGATTTCACCCCCGTCTCAAATGCTGATCTCTTTTCCCATTCAGACCAATGATTGCAGTCCTTGTTATGAAATTACACCTTTACCCTGTTCATGTAAAAAGTACCAAATGAACTGACTGTTTAAAGCAAAACTACCAGAAATACAGTACCAGTCAAAAGTTTGGACACACCTACTCATTCCAGGGTTTTTCTTTATTTTTACTATTTTCTACATTGTGCAACAATAGTGAAGACATCAAAACTATGAAATAACACATATGGAATCATGTAGTAACCAAAGAAGTGTTAAACAAATCAAAATATATTTAATTTTTTAGTTTCTTCAAAGTAGCCACCCTTTGCCTTGATGACAGCTTTGCACGCTCTTGGCATTCTCTCAACCAGCTTTGAGGTAGTCACATGGAATGCATTTCAATTAACAGTTGTGCCTTGTTAAAGGTTAATTTGTGGAATTTCTTTCCTTAATGTGTTTGAACCAGTCAGTTGTGTTGTGACAATGTAGAGGTGGTATACAGAAGATAGCCCTATTTGGTAAAAGACCAAGTCCATATTATGGCAAGAACAGCTCAAATAAGCAAAGAGAAACGACATTCCATCATTACTTTAAGACATTTAGGTCAGTCAATCCGGAAAATTCCAAGAAGTTTCTTCAAGTACAGTCACAAAAACCATAAAGCGCTATGATGAAACTGGCTCTCATGAGGACCGCCACAGGAAAGGAAGACCCAGAGTTACCTCTGCTGCAGAAGATAAGTTCATTAGAGTTAGCTGCACCTCAGATTGCAGCCCAAATAAATGCTTCACAGAGTTCAAGTAACAGACACATCTCAACATCAACTTTTCAGAGGAGACTGCGTGAATCAGGCCTTCATGGTCGAATTGCTGCAAAGAAACCACTACTAAAGGACACCAATAAGAAGAATAAGACTTGCTTGGGCCAAGAAACACGAGCAATGGACATTAGACCGGTGGAAATCTGTCCTTTGGTCTGATGAGTCCAAATTTTAGATTTTTGGTTCCAACCGCCGTGTCTTTGTGAGAACAAAGGTGAACGGATGATCTCCGCGTGTGTGGTTCCCACCGTGAAGCATGGAGGATGAGGTGGGATGGTGTCGGGGTGCTTTGTTGGTGACACTGTCTGTGATTTATTTAGAATTCAAGGCACACTTAACCAGCATGGCTACCACAGCATTCTGCAGCGATACGCCATCCCATCTGGTTTGCGCTTAGTGGGACTATCATTTGTTTTTCAACAGGACAATGACCCAACACACCTCCAGGCTGTGTAAGGGTTATTTGACCAAGAAGGAGAGTGATGGAGTGCTGCATCAGATGACTTGGCCTCCACAATCACCCGACCTCAACCCAATTGAGATGGTTTGGGATGATTTGGACCGCAGAGTGTAGGAAAAGCAGCCAACAAGTGCTCAGCATATGTGGGAACTCCTTCAAGACTGTTGGAAAAGCATTCCAGGTGAAGCTGGTTGAGAGAATGCCAAGAGTGTGCAAAGCTGTCATCAAGGCAAAGGGTGGCTACTTTGAAGAATCTAAAATATATTTTGATTTGTTTAACACTTTTGGTTCCTACATGATTCCATGTGTTATTTCATAGTTTTGATGACTAAAGTATTATTCTACAATGTAGAAAATAGTAAAAATAAAGAAAAACCCTTGAATGAGTAGGTGTGTCCAAACTTTTGACTGATACTGTATATAGTACGGTGAACCTGGCAATCGAAAAGCCCCAATCAGCGGTTAAATGTGCAATCAGCAAGATGTGCGTTGTGTCTACTCCTGTCGCCTACACAACTCCACCGGTAAAACACTATTTTCTACAGCGAATTTGGTAACAATGACCCAGCAATTTGTCAATCAATTAATAATGTTTATGATTTAATATTGCGAAAGTCATTTTACAAACATCTGAATGCTGAATAAGCCGTGCAGACGTAGCCTAGGAATATCAGAACAGGGATAGGGTAGGCCTACCTCTCATTGGCGCAATCAGCTGTGTCTTCTGCACTGTGTGCACAGTTGTTAGTGTTGAATAGCCAGCTAGCTAACATAGCATCCCTCTCTGTTTGAGCCGGGTGTTTGAGTACGCTAAACTAGCTAGCTGCATTCGCTAGCTAAGTGAAAGTGAAAAAAATACTACAGAATATAGCTAGCTCTCTCTCTCTCTTGCTTCTCCTTAATTTTTAAATAAATACATTTGTTCAAAACTATTCAACTATTGTCTTTCTCTCTCTTTGAGTGAAATACTCACCACATTTTATGCACTGCGGTGCTAGCTAGCTGTAGCTTTATACTTTCAGTACTAGTTTCACTGTCTGATCCTTTGATTGGGTGGACAACATGTCAGTTCATACTGCAAGAGCTCTGATAGGTTGGAGGACGTCCTCCTGTAGTTGTCGTAATTACTGTGTAAGTTTATGGAAGGGGGTGAGAACCATGAGCTTCCTAGGTTTTGTATTCAAGTCAATGTACCCAGAGGAGGACGGAAACTAGCTGTCCTCCGGCTACATCATGGCGCTAACCTACAGAGTGCTGTTGAGGCTACTGTAGACCTTCATTGCAAAACAGTGTGTTTTTGATCAATTATTTGGTGACGTGAATATATTTAGTATAGTTATCTAAAAATGATAACTTTTTTAATTTTTCACTATTTTAATTTTTATGAAACTAACTGAGATGGATGTTCCTCCCCTTCCTCCTCTGAGGAGCCTCCACTGATATACATACAGAACACAATAGAGGGATGTAGGCTAGACAGAGCGGATCATTTCACCAAAGCAGCGCAAAAAAAAGACATCAGAAAATAGTTTCTCTCCCTCTCCCTCTCTCGTCAGACAGATGCATGGGCCTTATAGCCTAAACCTATTAATTTGTTTTATAACGGGCACTCTTCAACTATCGTGTCTAGCTGTTTTCCCTTCTCTCTCCATTCGATATAAAAATTACATGAGTACGCTTTCATTGTTTTATGCATTGCTTTCTCCCGATCAAACAATGAATTAATGTTATGGATTTCCATCTGAAAATGTTATTTGAATAGCCTAAAAATGTAAGGTAACCTAATAATGAGAGAGAACAAACAATATCAATAGCCTATAGAAAAATAGAATGACCAGTTGAATCAAGTTTAAGCTTATTAAGAAGTAAATTATCTGTGCGTGTTCGAAAGATCCAACAATGTGAGATTGATCTTCCTACTAGGCCCATCATAAAAGCTTCAAGACAAGTTAAAGTTATGAACTGTATCCTATTTCCCAAATATTCAAATAGCCTAAGAAGTAGTTGTCCTAAATGTGCCGCTTTCAAAAAGAACAAGAATGAAAGTCGGAGTCTATAGGTGTAAAGGCACAGCTTTATGAGAGATAGAAAAAACAATAGACCTATTAAGAAATGAGGAATTATTATCCAGTTCTGAAGATAGCCCATGATTTATAACTCACTATGGTAAGACAGCCTGTTCCTCATCAGTTGACTGTGACTCCATTATGTGCGCCACACACACACACACACACACACACACACACACACACACACACACACACACACACACACACACACACACACACACACACACACACACACACACGATTAAGCCTAGTCATTGACTAAAAATAAACTCCAATGGAGAATCTCAGTTGAACATGCTTCTTAATCTGTGTCCGAGATATTTTCCATTGGGTCGATGGTCTTCCCAAAACTTTTCAAAACATTGTTTATGACATGGTAATTCTCAGCAATTTCACTTATTTTTCACGGCCCTTATTTAGCTAAATTCTTGATTGTTGTTAGACATTGAAAGCACTCTATATGAGTTCTCACTTGCACTGAGAAATAGGTGCTTTACAATTGTATGGTTTCAACGCTCTCCTAACACGCTAATACACTTTGGCAATTTGTCCCTTTTCTGTGTAAAAATTACAAATTGCTTTTTTAATATCCATACATCGTATTTTTAAAATCCCCACTCCAATTACATAATTTCTTGCCCCAGGTGAGTGGTGGTTTTAGATTGAACATGGGTGGGTGAGAAACATCCATCCCTACTCCAAGATCTGAAGGAAGAAAGTAGGGGTTGAAAGAGTCCTATGGGCCCTGCTCAAAAGTAGTGCACTACATAAGAAATAGGGTGCCATTTGGGATATACTCTAGGTCTTAGAATCAGCAGGTGTCCTTGATTGGATAGCACTTATTAACCAGGCTCTGGAAGACGTGGCTGTCAGCTGACCCGCCACTAACCCCAATTGAAATAATATTGAAATATACAACTACTTTCTCTCCAAGCCTCTCCAAGATGTAATGCCCCTGATCTTTCTCAACCCCTGTAACCCCCATTTTATATATAGATGGCAATAGATGTATTATAGATGTGTAGTATGTATGAAATGTATAGGCTGCATCCCAGAATGGCACTCTATTCCCATAGTGCACTACTTTTGACCCCTATGGGCCCGTAGTAGGGATAGAGTTCCATTTGGGACGCAGATATAGCCTCTGATCACTCTCCAGCCCTGTCTGTGCCATAGGTGAGAGCTATGCAGATAAATGTTCCCATGTCGACAGACACTGCAGATGAACAGACTAGAGTCAATCAGTCCTACATGGTGCTACTAGCCAAGTTTTGAGGCTAACATTTGTATTTGTATTTGTATTTGTTATGGATCCCCGTTAGCTGCTGCCAAGGCAACAGCTACTCTTCCTGGGGTCCAGCAAAATTAAGGCAGTTATACATTTACATTTACGTAATTTAGCAGACGCTCTTATCCAGAGCGACTTACAAATTGGTGCATTCACCTTATAGCCAGTGGGATAACCACTTTACAATATGTTATTTTTAAAAATTTTGGGGGGGGGTGGGGTAAGGGGGGGTAGAAGGATTACTTTATCCTATCCCAGGTATTCCTTAAAGAGGTGGGGTTTCAAGTGTCTCTGGAAGGTGGTGAGTGACTCCACTGTCCTGGCGTCGTGAGGGAGCTTGTTCCACCATTGGGGTGCCAGAGCAGCGAACAGTTTTGACTGGGCTGAGCGGGAACTGTGCTTCCGCAGAGGTAGGGGGGCCAGCAGGCCAGAGGTGGATGAACGCAATGCCCTCGTTTGGGTGTAGGGACTGATCAGAGCCTGAAGGTACGGAGGTGCCGTTCCCCTCACAGCTCCGTAGGCAAGCACCATGGTCTTGTAGCAGATGCGAGCTTCAACTGGAAGCCAGTGGAGTGTGCGGAGGAGCGGGGTGACGTGAGAGAACTTGGGAAGGTTGAACACCAGACGGGCTGCGGCATTCTGGATGAGTTGTAGGGGTTTAATGGCACAGGCAGGGAGCCCAGCCAACAGCGAGTTGCAGTAATCCAGACAGGAGATGACAAGTGCCTGGATTAGGACCTGTGCCGCTTCCTGTGTAAGGCAGGGTCGTACTCTCCGAATGATGTAGAGCATGAACCTACAGGATCGGGTCACCGCCTTGATGTTAGCGGAAAACGACAGGGTGTTGTCCAGGGTCACGCCAAGGCTCTTTGCACTCTGGGAGGAGGACACAACGGAGTTGTCAACCGTGATGGCGAGATCATGGAACGGGCAGTCCTTCCCCGGGAGGAAGAGCAGCTCCGTCTTGCCGAGGTTCAGCTTGAGGTGGTGATCCGTTATCCACACTGATATGTCTGCCAGACATGCAGAGATGCGATTCGCCACCTGGTTATCAGAAGGGGGAAAGGAGAAGATGAGTTGTGTGTCGTCTGCGTAGCAATGATAGGAGAGGCCATGTGAGGATATGACAGAGCCAAGTGATTTGGTGTATAGCGAGAATAGGAGAGGGCCTAGAACTGAGCCCTGGGGGACACCAGTGGTGAGAGCACGTGGTGCGGAGACAGATTCTCGCCATGCCACTTGGTAGGAGCGACATGTCAGGTAGGATGCAATCCAGGAGTGAGCCGCGCCGTAGATGCCCAACTCGGAGAGGGTGGAGAGGAGGATCTGATGGTTCACAGTATCAAAGGCAGCAATCAGGTCTAGAAGGACAAGAGCAGAGGAGAGAGAGTTAGCTTTAGCAGTGCGGAGAGCCTCCGTGACACAGAGAAGAGCAGTCTCAGCAGGGAGGAGAAGGTGGCAAAGAGCTTCCTAGGGTTAGAGGCAGATGCGTGGAATTTAGCGTGGTAGAAAGTGGCTTTAGCAGCAGAAACAGAGGAAGAAAATGTAGAGAGGAGGGAGTGAAAAGATGCCAGGTCCGCAGGGAGTCTAGTTTTCCTCCATTTCCGCTCGGCTGCCCGGAGCCCTGTTCTGTGAGCTCGCAATGAGTCGTCAAGCCACGGAGCAGGAGGGGAGGACCGAGCCGGCCGGGAGGATAGGGGACATAGAGAGTCAAATGATGCAGAAAGGGAGGAGAGGAGGCAGAATCAGGAGATTGGAGGGAGAAGGATTGAGCAGAGGGAAGAGATGGATGGATGGAAGAGGAGAGAGTAGCGGGAGAGAGAGAGCGAAGGTTGCGACGGCGCATTACCATCTGAGTAGAGGCAGAGTAAGTAGTGTTGGAGGAGAGCGAGAGAGAAAAGGATACAAAGTAGTGGTCGGAGACATGGAGGGGAGTTGCAGTGAGATTAGTAGAAGAACAGCATCTAGTAAAGATGAGGTCAAGCGTATTGCCTGCCTTGTGAGTAGGGGGGGACGGTGAGAGGGTGAGGTCAAAAGAGGAGAGGAGTGGAAAGAAGGAGGCAGAGAGAAATGAGTCAAAGGTAGACGTAGGGAGGTTAAAGTCACCCAGAACTGTGAGGGGTGAGCCATCCTCAGGAAAGGAACTTATCAAGGCGTCAAGCTCATTGATGAACTCTCCAAGGGAACCTGGAGGGCAATAAATGATAAGGATGTTAAGCTTGAATGGGCTAGTGACTGTGACAGCATGGAATTCAAATGAGGAGATAGACAGATGGGTCAGGGGAAAAAGAGAGAATGTCAACTTGGGAGAGATGAGGATTCTTGTGCCACCATCCCGGTGACCTGATGCTCTCGGGGTATGCGAGAACACATGGTCAGACGAGGAGAGAGCAGTAGGAGTAGCAGTGTTTTCAGTGGTAATCCATGTTTCTGTCAGCGCCAAGAAGTCGAGGGACTGGAGGGTAGCATAGGCTGAGATGAACTCTGCCTTGTTGGCCACAGTTATACACAATATATTCATAACAGACTCTACTACCACATATCTATAACACAAAATCCATGTGTACATGTGTGTATGTTATTGTGTGTTTGTATGCATGTGTCTATGTTTGTGTTGCTTCACAGTCCTGCTGTTCCATAAGGTGTATTTGTATCTGTTTTTTAAATCTAATTTTACTGCTGGCATGAGTTACAGTGGGGAAAAAAAGTATTTAGTCAGCCACCAATTGTGCAAGTTCTCCCACTTAAAAAGATGAGAGGCCTGTAATTTTCATCATAGGTACACGTCAACTATGACAGACAAAATGTGAAAAAAAATCACATTGTAGGATTTTTTATGAATTTATTTGCAAATTATGGTGGAAAATAAGTATTTGGTCAATAACAAAAGTTTCTCAATAATTTGTTATATACCCTTTGTTGGCAATGACACAGGTCAAACGTTTTCTGTAAGTCTTCACAAGGTTTTCACACACTGTTGCTGGTATTTTGGCCCATTCCTCCATGCAGATCTCCTCTAGAGCAGTGATGTTTTGGGGCTGTCGCTGGGCAACACGGACTTTCAACTCCCTCCAAAGATTTTCTATGGGGTTGAGATCTGGAGACTGGCTAGGCCACTCCAGGACATTGAAATGCTTCTTACGAAGCCACTCCTTCGTTGCCCGGGCGGTGTGTTTGGGATCATTGTCATGCTGAAAGACCCAGCCACGTTTCATCTTCAATGCCCTTGCTGATGGAAGGAGGTTTTCACTCAAAATCTCACGATACATGGCCCCATTCATTCTTTCCTTTACACGGATCAGTCGTCCTGGTCCCTTTGCAGAAAAATAGCCCCAAAGCATGATGTTTCCACCCCCATGCTTCACAGTAGGTATGGTGTTCTTTGGATGCAACTCAGCATTCTTTGTCCTCCAAACACGACGAGTTGAGTTTTTACCAAAAAGTTCTATTTTGGTTTCATCTAACCATATGACATTCTCCCAATCCTCTTCTGGATCATCCAAATGCACTCTAGCAAACTTCAGACGGGCCTGGACATGTACTGGCTTAAGCAGGGGGACACGTCTGGCACTGCAGGATTTGAGTCCCTGGCGGTGTAGTGTGTTACTGATGGTAGGCTTTGTTACTTTGGTCCCAGCTCTCTGCAGGTCATTCACTAGGTCCCCCCGTGTGGTTCTGGGATTTTGTGATCATTTTGACCCCACGGGGTGAGATCTTGCGTGAAGCCCCAGATCGAGGGAGATTATCAGTGGTCTTGTATGTCTTCCATTTCCTAATAATTGCTCCCACAGTTGATTTCTTCAAACCAAGCTGCTTACCTATTGCAGATTCAGTCTTCCCAGCCAGGTGCAGGTCTACAATTTTGTTTCTGGTGTACTTTGACAGCTCTTTGGTCTTGGCCATAGTGGAGTTTGGAGTGTGACTGTTTGAAGTTGTGGACAGGTATATTTTATACTGATAACAAGTTCAAACAGGTGCCATTAATACAGGTAATGAGTGGAGGACAGAGGAGCCTCTTAAAGAAGAAGTTACAGGTCTGTGAGAGCCAGAAATCTCTCTTGTTTGTAGGTGACCAAATACTTATTTTCCACCATAATTTGCAAATAAATTCATAAAAAATCCTACAATGTGATTTTCTGGATTTTCTTCTTCTCAATTTGTCTGTCATAGTTGACGTGTACCTATGATGAAAATTACAGGCCTCTCTCATCTTTTTAAGTGGGAGAACTTGCACAATTGGTGGCTGACTAAATACTTTTTTCCCCCACTGTACTTGATGTGGAATAGAGTTCCATGCAGTCATGGCTCTATAAAGTACTGTGCGCCTCGCATAGTCTGTTCTGGACTTGGGGACTGTGAAGAGACCTCTGGTGGCATGTCTTGTGGGGTATGCATGGGTGTCCGAGCTGTGTGCCAGTAGTTCAAACAGACAGCTTGGTGCATTCAATATGTCGATACCTCTCACAAATACAAGTAGTGATGGTCAATCTCTCCTCCACTTTGAGCCAGGAGAGATTGACATGCATATTATTCATGTTAGCTCTCTGTGTACATCCAAGGGCCAGCCGTGATGCCCTGTTCTGAGTCAATTGCAATTTTCCTAAGTCCCTCTTTGTGGCACCTGACCACACGACTGAACAGTAGTCCAGTCTAGGGCCTGTAGGACCTGCCTTGATAGTGCTGTTAAGAATGCAGAGCAGCGCCTTATTATAGACAGACCTCTCCCCATCCTAGCTACTGTGGTATCAATATGTTTTGACCATGACAGTTTACAATCCAGGGTTACTCCAAGCAATTTAGTCTCCTCAACTTGCTCAATTTCCACATTCATTACAATATTTAGTTGAGGTTTTACTTTGGTTTTACTTTGGCTTTACTTTACGGAATTTAAAAATACAATGCTTGTCTTTCATAATTTGGTCAGATATATTTGGATGTGTAGTGTCAGCGTTTGTTGCTGGCATGTCATGCTTAAGTTTGCTAATCTTGCCAATGAAATAATAATTAAGTAGTTGGCAATATCAGTGGGTTTTGTGATGAATGAGCCATCTGATTCAATGAATGATGGAGCGGAGTTTGCCTTTTTGCCCAAGATTTCTTTGAAAGTGCTCCAAATCTTTTTACTATCATTCTTTATGTAATTTATCTTCGTTTCATAGTGTAGTTTCTTCTTCTTTTTATTCAGTTTAGTCACATGATTTCTCAATTTGCAGTACGTTTGCCAATCGATTGTACAGCTAGACCTATTTTCCATCTCTTTTGCCTCATCCCTCTCAACCATTCCATTTTTAAAATCCTCATCAATCCAAGGGGATTTAACAGTTTTTACAGTCATTTTCTTAATGGGTGCATGCTTATTAGTAACTGGGATAAGCAATTTCATAAATGTGTCAAGTGCAGCGTCTGGTTGCTCGTAATTACACACCACAGACCAACAAATATTATTCACATTAGCAACATCGGAATTACTACAAAACGTATTGTATGACCCTTTATACACAATATTAGGCCCAGCCTTTGGAACTTTGGTTTTCCTAGATATTTTTTTTACATTTTAGTCATTTAGCAGACACTCTTATCCAGAGCGACTTACAGTTAGTGAGTGCATACATTTTCATACTGCCCCCCCATGGGAAATGAACCCACAGCCATATGGCTACTATATTGTGATCACGACATCCGATGGATTTGGATACTGCTTTCAAGTAAAGATATAATCACTACGTGTTGATGATTTCATTTCTGTACTCTTTGTAACTACCCTGGTAGGTTGATTGATAACCTGAACCAGGTTGCAGGCACTAGTTACAGTTTGAAGCTTTCTCTTGAGTTGGCAGCCTGATGAAAGCCAGTCGATATTTAAATCACCCAGAAAGTATACCTCTCTATTGATATCACATATATTATCAAGCATTTCACACATGTTATCCAGATGCTGACTGTTAGCACTTGGTGGTCTATAGCAGCTTCGCACCAGAATGGGCTTTAGGTGAGGCAGGTGAACCTGTAGCCATATTACTTCAACAGTATTTAACATGAGATCCTCTCTAAGCTTTACATTTACATTTACATTTTAGTCATTTAGCAGACGCTCTTATCCAGAGCGACTTACAGGAGCAATTAGGGTTAAGTGCCTTGCTCAAGGGCACAACGACAGATTTTTCACTTAGTTGGCTCGGGGATTAGAACCAGCGACCTTTCGGTTACTGGCACAACGCTCTTAACCACTAAGTTACCTGCCGCTTTACAGGAATGTGGTTCTGAATATGGACCGCAACACTGCCCCCGTTGGCATTTCTGTATTTTCTGTAAATGTTATAACCTTGTATTGCTACCACTGTATCATCAAAGGTATTATCTAAGTGAGTTTCAGAGATTGTCAGAATATGAATGCCATCTGTTACTAGCAAATTATTGATTTCATGAACCTTGTTTCTTAATGTGTTAATGTGGGCTATTTTTAACACTTTTCTGGGATGCTTGATAATTTTTATTGCTTTACTGGGAAGCTTAGCAGAGGTAGACATACTCTGGTAATTTTTTTTAGTGCAGGGTGAGCTGCACACAATGGACTTCCTACTGGGGCACACCACCTCAGTGCTAACATTATAACTCTGATTCATAGGCATATGATTACTGCATACAATAGCTGCAGTATCAGCAGAGGCATTCCGGGCAGTAAGGGGAAAATAAATTAGGTTATTTACATTGTGTCTTCTAACGTCCCTAGGATAATGTATATTTGCTGAATCATTATGGCAACTCAGCGACACAATGGTAGGGATTAAATGAGCTGGACTTGGGTCATTGATAAGTCATTGTCTCAACGCAGCCTTATAATGCTGTGAAAGGATCCAGGAACCCAAATGATTTGGGTGGATACCATCCTCCTTATAATACGATCTTTGTTTCCAGAAGGTATCAAAATTGTCAATAAATGTTACACCCACAGAGCTGCAATAGTCTCGTAGCCAGTTATGGAGGGCTAAAGGTCTGCGGAACCATGCGATGGGTGTCAGAGTTACAGACAAACAGTCAGCCTCCATCTCTCTCTCTCTATGTCTCTGTCTCTCTCTGTATCTTCACTGCAATTGCCGACACTCTCACTCCTCCCCCACTCGATGGATAACCACTCCAGGGGAGAGAGCAAGACAGTCAAGGAAGAAATGTTTTACTGAGAGATTCATCTAAACCTACGAGATGGGTTGAGTGGTGTGGACTCAGTGTAATGTGTTTTTAACACCACCGGGTTCCAGGACCTGTCCTATCAGATAGGATTACCGGACCAGGCCCAGACAGACAGACGCTGGCTCCAGACGCTGAGAAAAAGAGCAAAAGAGAGCCGATCGGCTCGAGCTCTGTGAGCTGAGAACAATCCATCTCTGTGATAATGGCCAGAATTCTGCTGGATTTGACAACAGTGCTCTCTGCCCTCTCTGTCCATCAAATCATTTACTGTGAGAGAGATTTGCACGCCGTGTTATGCCAGCCCGCCTGTATGAGGTCTGCAGAGAGGTGCACTCCTGGAATGTGCTCTGAATGGACCGGCGTTTCTTGGCATTAACAATGCCATTCAGATAGCAACTGCACATCGCCTTGATTCAGCAATACTCTGTCTGCAGACTTTGTGCTAAATGCCTGCTTGGGGGTGAATGACCCCCCACACTTTTACTAAAACCAAGCAAAGGGATTTTCAAATGGCTTAATTGCTTTTCCGCAATAACAGAGACCATTCTAAAGCCTTTAGAATGGATGAGTATAACTATTTACAGCTCTCATAGTGACTGGAGTGTATTCTCAGGGCTGGGAGGGCCAAGGTTGTCTGTTAACTAAGCCCTTAGATCGCAATATCTAGTAAGCTAACATATGGAATTGTTTTAAGATGGTCATAAAATGTATAATTTAGCCATTTGATTTTGAATTTTAGGATTTTTGGTCACGTTATTCGTGGCACATTTTACCCTCTATGCACTGTTGGCAATTTTTACTGCCCGGTACTGGGTTACCTGCAGACAACTTCCCTGAAGCTTGTGTGCGTCGCAGAGCAGTCAACCGACACCTACAGTTGAAGTCGGAAGTTTACATACAAATACATGTAAACTCAGTTTTTCACAATTCCTGACATTTAGTCCTAGTAAAGATTCCCTGTTTTACGTCAGTTAGAGCACCACTTTATTTTAAGAATGTGAAATGTCAGAATAATAGTAGAGAGAATAATTTATTTCAGCTTTTATTTCTTTCATCACATTCCCAGTGGGTCAGAAGTTAATTTACACTCAAATAGTATTTGGTAGCATTGCCTTTAAATTGTTTAACTTGGGTCAAACGTTTCGGCTAGCCTTCCACAAGCTTCCCACAATAAGTTGGGTGAATTTTGGCCCATTCCTCCTGACAGAGCTGGTGTAACTGAGTCAGGTTTGTAGGCCTCCTTGCTCGCACATGCTTTTTCAGTTCTGCCCACACATTTTCTATAGGATTGAGGTCAGGGCTTTGTGATGGACATTGTTGTCCTTAAGCCATTTTGCCACAACTTTGGAAGTATGCTTGGGGTCAAGACCCATTTGCGACCAAGCTTTAACTTCCTGACTGATGTCTTGAGATGTTGCTTCAATATATCCACATAATTTTCCTTCCTCATGATGCCATCTATTTTGTGAAGTGCACCAGTCTCTCCTGCAGCAAAGCACCCCCACAGCATGATGCTGCCACTTCCGTGATTCACGGTTGGGATGGTGTTCTTCGGCTTGCAAGCCTTCCCCTTTTTCCTCCAAACAGAACGATGGTCATTATGGCCAAACAGTTCTATTTTTGTTTCATCAGACCAGAGGACATTTCTCCAAAAAGTACGATCTTTGTGCAGTTGCAAACCGTAGTCTGGCTTTTTTAAGGCGGTTTTGGAGCAGTGGCTTCTTCTAGCTGAGCGGCCTTTCAGGTTATGTCGATATAGGACTCGTTTTACTATGGATATAGATACTTTTGTACCTGTTTCCTCCAGCATCTTCACAAGGTCCTTTGCTGTTGTTCTGGGATTGATTTGCACTTTTTACACCAAAGTATGTTCATCTCTAGGAGACAGAATGCGTCTCCTTCCTGAGCAGTATGACGGCTGCGTGGTCCGATGGTGTTTATACTTGCGTACTATTGTTTGTACAGATGAACGTGGTACCTTCAGGCGTTTGGAAATTGCTCCCAAGGATGAACCAGATTTGTGGAGGTCTACAATTTTTTTTGTTGAGGTCTTGGCTGATTTTTTTATTTATTTACCCATGATGTCAAGCAAAGGGGCACTGAGTTTGAAGGTAGGCCTTGAAATACATCCACAGGTACATCTCCAATTGACTCAAATGAAGTCAATTAGCCTATCAGAAGCTTCTAAAGCCATTACATCATTTTCTGGAATTTTCCCAGCTGTTTAAAGGCACATTAACTTCTGTAAACTTCTGACCCACTGGAATTGTGAAACAGTGAATTATAAGTGAAATAATCTGTCTTTAAACAATTGTTGGAAAAATTACTTGCGTCATGCACAAAGTAGATGTCCTAACCGACTTGCCAAAACTATAGTGTGTTAACAAGAAATGTGTGGAGTGGTTGAAAAACGAGTTTTAATGACTCCAACCTAAGTTTATGTAAACTTCCGACTTCAACTCGTATGTTTTCGGGAGAGTCTCCCCTTTCGGATATTGGTGACAGATTAGTTTGTAGCTACAACAGTTCGGTCTGGACAGTCAGTTTTGTGAGAAGACCTCTTCAAAATGAGGAAATCCACGACAGAGAGTTCAGACGAATGCCGTAAAGCTTGTGGATATCGTAGAGCCAAACAACCGACATTGTAGTGATAGTCTAATCTGTCAATCTTTCAAATTTATGAATTTGTAGCTCACACGTTTCGGGTTTTACAGACAATGTCTTCTTGTCCGGATCCTCTCATGTTTAGAAAAAGGCAGATTTCACAAGCGCATGTTAGGAAATGAGCGCAAAGTTTATATAGGCGGAAAGAGGGGATTGAGCTGCATCTACTACAAGAAACGGTTAGGCTCTAGCATAAACACACAGGGAGCTATTCAATATTGTAAATGACGTCACCGTGTGACTCTACGGGGTTTAACACCGTATCTGTATTCCCCACCTGTGTTATTTTTAGGGGTGGGTTGTAGTTCGTTTTCTCTCACAGGATTAGGTTTTGGGGAGAACAACAGAACGACAGAGGCCACACACACTGTCAGTCAGTCAGTCCATTTTACTGGCAGCAGCTCTCTAACCAGTCAATGTATCATCGTCCTCTGATTCACTTGATTGCAGAGCAATAATTTGCCATTTATCTTCTGCTTTAGAGGCAGACCGAGTGAAAGACAAAGAGAGAGAGAGAGCACTGTCAGCTTGTGTTTTTGCGTGTGTGTAGGGTTGATGGTAGTGGGGGGGATAGGTGCATGTGGGACTGGGAGATTATCACTCATCTGTGACAACTGTGTTCTCCATCTGGGGACACAGTGAGGGACAGTGGCCTTTTCACCTCATTGGTATTCAGGAATGTTTTGAACTCATCTGCATTTACTGGCTTTACAGTGTTTCACCACTGTCTGTGTCGAAGCACTGCCGCAACACATTATATTTTACAGCGAAGGCTGCAGCAGAAGCGAACTCCTTTGTTGGCGACTCTTTCGTCTGCGCGCTCTCTCGTGTGTGCGACTGGCTGGGGAACAATGCGTGCTCTCGTATCTCTTCCGTGGGGAAACTCACTTAAACCTGTCTGAAGGCTCTCATATATTGGTTCACTTATGCCCTAAAATAAATCTGTTCATATGAGCAGAATATTGTATATAAATGTGTTCATATCGGCAGAATATTGTATAAAATAAATAAATAAGAATGTGCTGCATTCTTTGCCTTCCTTTTAGACAGAATAAATAAAACAGTGTTGGGCAAATAACTATTTTTAAAAAATCCATAAAATCCATGAATTAATACATTTAAAGACATGCACATATAAATGTTATTTCAACCTTGTAATAATGATTTATTTTCAAGTTGCTCTGTAGAATGTAATTATCAATATAATAACACTAGGTTTATGATATTTTCTTGAATAGGCCTAGCCTACTCAAATATCATAATTGGCTTTAGCAAGGGCTGTGCAGATTCATTCATTTTCAACACATGAAAGATTATAGATTCTGCACTGCTGTTTGTTGGAGTATTTGGCTATAGTGATCGGCACCAATAGCCTATGCAAAGTCTGTATCAATAGGTTACCAGTTGATTTTTTCGATATGAAAATGAGAGGGAAATATGACACCTGCACTGCACATAGGAACGTGTCCAGACGACTGTGAGCTGATTGACCAGTAGGCTAGGTGTGAATGTTCTGAAAGCTTATCTGAATACGAAACCCATCAACCCCTTATGTGCCATCAGCGGGACAAAAGTATGAGATGGTGCGCTATTAACTGTAGCACCACTTCATCAACTGTTTATATTCATATTTTAGTCAACACCATATATATTATTTCATGACCACACAAATCCAAAATGATGTATGCGATTGCGAAATTGAGTGTTTCTTATTGAAAGAGTCCCCTAACTTGCGTGGTTCATCAATAGGCGTAGGCTAACAGACCTACTTGTTGCATTTGCTATCCAGCTGTTTAGTTAGGCCTAGTGATATTGTCAAACATCATCAGCTGATCCAGGAAATATTTTTCTGAATGACAGTCAAGTGACAAACAGCTGTTGTGATAGGCCTATAGCATGCGATGCAAAAACAGCCAGTGCGGGTAAATGGTGTTTGGAAGAATGTCCAGAATATTTTGATGTCTTGTTCATTGCGCCAGTGAAGACGGTTGTGATCCACATTGGATCCAATCTAATATCCCTACATTTATGTTCATTATCTGCTATTTTCTGCTTGATTTACAGCAGGGTCTAGAAGATTTAGGTGATGAGTTAATGCTTTCATATGTTTCTACACAATTGTGTAGGAGAGGTTATTTTGCGAACACCCAAGGTATATCCTTAGATTTTGTATTTTGTTTTATTAGGATCCTCATTAGCCGACGCCAATGGTGACAACTAGTTTTACAGAGGTCCGACACATAACGAAAAATACATTACAGATAAAATACTTTACAATTTACATACATTTAAAAACATTAACATTTGTGTGTGTGTGTGTGTGCATCTATCAGTTACACATACAGTGCCTTCAGAAAGTATTCATACCCCTTGACTTATTCAACATATTGTTGTGTTACAGCCTGAATTCTAAATGGATTAAATATTATTTATTTCTCACCCATCTACACACAATACCCATTTTTGCAAATGGATTGAAAATCAAATACAGAAATATCTCATTTACGTAACTATTCACACCTCTGAGTCAATACTTTGTAGAAACACCTTTGGCGGCGATTACAGCTGTGAGTCTTTTTGGGTAAGTCTCTATGAGCTTTGCATACCTGGATTGTGCAATATTTCTTTCACATTATTCTTCTTAGCTCTGCTAAGTTGGTTGTTGATCATTGGCTGTCTAGCATTCTCAAGTCTTGCCATAGATTTAAGTCAAAACTGTAACTAGGCCACTCAGGAACATTCAATGTCGTCGTGGTTCAGCAGACTGAACAGATAGAAAGCAGACTGAACCAGGTTTTCCTCTAGGATTTTGCCTGTGCGTGTAGCTGTATTCCGTTTCTTTTTATCCCCAAAAACTCCCTAGTCCTTGCCGATGACAAGCATACCCATAACATGATGCAGCCTCCACCATGCTTGAAAATATGAAGAGTGGTACTCAGTAATGTGTTGGATTTGCCCCATATTTAGGACAAAAAGTTAATTTGTTTGTTAATTTTTTGCAGTATTAAATAAAAAAATTAAAGTATTACTTAAGTGCCTTGTTGCAAACAGGATGCATGTTTCGGAATATATATTTTTTCTCTACAGGCTTCCTTCCTTGTTTTCACTCAGTCATTTAGATTAGTATACAATGTTGTTGCTCCATCCTCAGTTTTCTCATATCACAACCATTAAACTCTGTATCCATTTTAAAATCAGCATTGGCCTCATGGTGAAATCCCTGAGCAGTTTCCTTCCTCTCCGGCAACTGAAATAGGAAGGACGCCTGCATCCAAAGCCTAATTAATAACTTCACCATGCTCAAAGGGATATTCAGCATCTGCTTTTTTTTAAATACACGTCTACCAATAGCTGCCCTTCTTTGCGAGGCATTGAAAAACCTCTTGGTCTTTGTGGTTGAATTGAGGGACCTTACAGATAATTGTATATGTGGGGTACAGAGATGGGGTTGTTTATTCAAAAATCATGTTAACCACTATTATTGCACACTGAATGAGTGCAACTCCATGCAACTTATTATGTGATTTGTTAAGCACATTTTTTTACATATTTAGGCTTGCCATAACAAAGGGGTTTAATACTTATTGACACAATATATTTCAGATTGTTTTTTTAAATCAAAAATGTTCTGCCAAAAAAAATCCACTTTCTCTTTATGGAGAGTTGTGTGTAGATCAGTGACACAAATTCTCTATTTAATTTTTATAAAGTTCAGACTGTAACAACACAAAATGTGGAAAAAGTAAAGAGGTGTGTGAATACTTTGCGGTTTGACAAGAACACATTTAGGTGGAGATGAGTGGCAGAGAGGACAACAGTGGACGCATCATTTCAGGCTACAATGAATGAATGAATTAATGACATTTTATTTTCGTGTCAAATCGCCAGTTGGCAACCAATCCCTTATGGGGTTAATTCACACACAAACAAACATTACAATAATTCACTGTGATAATTCAGTGATAATTCTTCTTCCGGTGTTCTGTGCAGTGTGCATTGCATAAAGAGTGAAAAAAACCGTCACAGCCTTATTCTAAAATTGATTAAATTGTTTTTTCCCCTCATCAATGTACACACAATACCCCATAATGACAAAGCAAAAACAGGTTTTTAGAATTTTTTGTTATGTATTAAAAATAAAAAACTGAAATATAACATTTACCTAAGTATTCAGACCCTTTAGTCAGTACTTTGTTGAAGCACCTTTGACGCTACAAGCTTGGCACATCTGTGTTTGGGGTGTTCCCCATTCTTTTCTGCAGATCCTCTCAAGCTCTGTCAGGTTGGATGGGGAGCGACACAGCACAGCTATTTTCAGGTCTCTGCAGAGATGTTATATCGGGTTCAAGTCCAGGCTCTGGCAGGGCCACTCAAGGACATTCAGAGACTTGTCCCGAAGCTCCTCCTGCGTTGTCTTGGCTGTGTGCTTAGGGTCGTTGTCCTGTTGGAAGGTGAACCTTCACACCAGTCTGAGGTCCTGAGCACTCTGGAGCAGGATTTCATCAAGGATCTCTCTGTACTTAATCTTTACCTCGATCCTGACTAGTCTCCCAGTCGCTGCCGCTGAAAAACATCCCCACAGCATGATGCCGCCACCACCATACTTCACCGTAGGGATGGTGCCAGGTTTCCTCCAGACGTGACACTTGGCATTCAGGTCGAATAGTTCAATCTTGGTTTCATCAGACCAGAGAATCTTGTTTCTCATGGTCTGAGAGTCTTTAGGTGCCTTTTGGCAAACCAAGCGGACTGTCATGTGCCTTTTACTGAGGAGTGGCTTCCGTCTGGCCACTCTACTGTAAAGGCCTGATTTGTGGAGTTCTGCAGAGATGGTTGTCCTTCTGGAAGGTTCTCCCATCTCCACAGAGGAACTCTGGAGCTCTGTTAGAGTGACCATCGGGTTCTTGGTCACCTCCCTGAACAAGGCCCTTCTCCCCCGATTGCTCAGTTTGGCCAGGCGGCCAGCTCTAGGAAGAGTCTTGGTGATTCCAAACTTCTTCCATTTAAGAATGATGGAGGCCACTGTGTTCTTGGGGACCTTCAATGCTGCAGAAGTTTTTGGTACCCTTCCCCAGATCTGTGCCTCGACACAATCCTGTCTCGGAGCTCTACGGACAATTCCTTCGATCTCATGGCTTTGTTTTTGCTCTGACATGCACTGTCAACTGTGGGACCTTATATAGACTGGTGTGTGCCATGTCCAATCAATTTAATTTACCACAGGTGGACTCCAAGTTGTAGAAACATCTCAAGGATGATCAATGGAAACAGGATGCAGCTGAGCTCAATTTCGAGTCTCATAGCAAAGGGTCTGAATACTTATCTAAATAATGTATTTCTGTTTTTTATTTTGTATACATTTGCAAAAAAGTATTGCAATCTGTTTCTCCTTTGTCATTATGGGGTATTGTGTGTAGACTGAGGAGGAAACAAATTAATTTAATCAATTTTAGAATACGGCTGTAACCTAACAAAGTGGAAAAAGTCAAGGGGTCTGAATACTTTCCCAATGCACTGTACATACAGTACATACATACATACGTTACATATACAGATAAATAAATACAGATCACTGAAACCAAAGGCATTTGAACCCAGTCTGACACAAAGAGATGATTAATGTGGGAGACAGGCCTTCACACGATCTATATACACATGTGCCATTTGCCATAATTCTATTATAGGTAGCACTTTTTATTTTATTCCAGGCTTTATCTAAATATTCCGCAAACGGAAATACACAATGGACAAAAAAACATTTCAGTTTCTCCTCATCGCTCAGCCACATAATACCACATAGGCCTATCGCAGAATGTCATTACAATACACGTAGGTGTTTTGTAACAGATGTCTCTTTCCATTCATCAAATTGCGGGTGCACAGTTCACTGTTACTTTGTGAGTGGACGAACGTGCTTATGTAGCTTACAGGAGCGCGTTTTTGCAGTGATTGTTTGACAATCAGATTAAAACATCCTGACTGGTTGTGTTTATGCCACATTAAACGGCATAGGCAGCGCGTCCATAAAGCTAAGGCAGGGATCTTCAATTCCGGTCCTGGAGGGCCGAAACACTTCTGTTTTTTATTTCTACCTGGTAGTTAATTGCACTCACCTGGTGTCCCAGGTCTGAATTAGCCCCTGATTAGAAGGAGAGGATGAAAAACAAAGGTGTTTCGGCCCTCCAGGACCGGAATTGAAGAACCCTGAGCTAGGGGAAGCTTTCCCTAAAGTAATTTGCTTTCTCCTGTCTATACAGAAATAAATGAAATTATTCATAATAGGCTGCTACACCAGAAAGCATGATTTGGCCACAGAGGATCATTAGCTTATTTTTTAAAACCTGTGGATTGTTTTAAATTGCATAGCCTACAGTCGGAAGGGCTCGCAATTTGGGCAGCGCGCACGGCAAAGACCAAATAGATGATTGTTGAGTTGCGACTGTTAGTGAAAAGCAGAGAGTACCAGCAAGGCATCGCGGAAAAACTGTTTGGAAAGCCAAACTCCAATCTGTCTTTTAGTTATCAACATTCGGAAATTAATTGAGCGAACAGTATTATTGGCACCAGCGGGAATATCAGCCATTTGTCTTTATCATTGGGTCAGTGCCACTTTTGTTTGTTTTTGGGCAATAATTTCCTCCTCCAGGTTAGATGGCCGTCATATTGTATTTGTGTTTACCCTTTTCGTAGGCCTATTATATGGATCAGCCAATGTTGTTTTATTGATCTGTATGTCAGTGTCAGCAGAGTAGGCTACCCTGTAATTTTTATTGCATTAAAAAAGATTCTGCTAATGTCTCCAGTCATATAAAGTGTAGTAGAATTGCATGAAATGTGTTTGTAAAAGGCTAACATTTTCCTGGGCAAAGAAAGGAGGAGAAATGTATCTGTATCTGAAAGCCTATAGCCTGCCTACCACTACGCGCTGCATTGAACAGTTTTTTTTTTGCTAACAGTGATTGAGTTATATTATTAGCCTCAATTATGACTATCTAATCTAATCATTACATTAGTAGGCTATCTTACATAAGTCTGCAAATACGAGGATGCATGGAATGCTTCATTATAAAGGTGCATTTTTTATGGTGAAAATGTGCTTCCCCAAATTTGAAACCCACGTGCCCCCTATGTTAAAAGGTATTGCATGTTAAAAGTGATATGACAAATCTTTACTGTCATAGGCTACTAGTCCCACAGACATAATATATCAGATTAATAGGGATTCTATATGTAATTCTATGATTACGCCTAGGCCATAAAGAAATGTTGTGAGCGGGCTTGGTTGTCCGGACCGGTAAGAAATTAAATCTACTTTCACCCCTGCATAACACATATGTTTTTTCAACAACAGGTTATGGTCAATTAAATCAAATGCTGCACTGAAATCTAACAGTACAGCTCCCAAAATCTTATTATTATCAATCTTTCAATCAATCGTCAGTCATTTGTGTCAGTGCAGCACATGTTGAGTGCCCTACTCTATAATCATGCTAAAAGTCTGTTAATTTGTTTACAGAGAAATAGCATTGTATTTGGTCAAACACAATTTTTTCCAACGGTTTGCTAAGAACTGGCAGCAAGCTTATAGGTCTGCTGTTAGAACCAGTAAAGGCCGCTTTACCATTCTTGGGTAGCGGAATTACTTTGGCTTCCCTCCAGGCCTGAGGACAAAGACTTTCCTCTAGGCTCAGATTAAAGATATGACAGATAGGAGTGGGGACAAAGACTTTCCTCTAGGCTCAGATTAAAAGATATGACAGATAGGAGTGGCTATAGAGTCAGCCAGGGGCTAAAATAGAACTTTGTTCTATTTTACTTGGTTCTATTTTTGACGCATGACGTGGAGCAAGTCCCGCCTCTCCTATCTCATTGGTTTTTAGGAGCATATACTCACGTCGGTGACTGAAAGATGAACTGAGGTCCACACTCCAGTCCAGTTGGTGGTGGTAATGCACTTTAAAGTTGGTTGCCAACCGCCATATAAAGTCCACAGAAGAAGAAGAAGACTGAAGGAGGAGAGATTACTAGAAACTAACTAGGTTTCCCCTTTTATCTGTGGATTAATTGTTGGAGTAGAGCACACACAATTTTGTATGTCTCAAAATGGGTCAAAAAGGACCTTGTGCATTTCAGGTAAAATAACAACCCAATGTTTATATCCCAGGACAAACTAGCTAGCAACAGCAAGCTAGCTAGCTAAATGGCCATGAATGTTTCATGTGTTTCGACATGTCCTCAAAATCTAATTTACAATACCACACAACAACTACACTATACCATTCTAGATAGGGAATGTTGGAAAATAATTAGTATTAGACTTTCCAATTATAGTATTTTATAAATTGAATAGACAGCATTAGAAGAAAGGAGAATTTGCGAAATAATAAATCTTCAAATATAAGTGGAACACAAATGTACTCAATCAACATGGTAGAGATAAAACACAGCAAACAGAGGACATAGAAGGCACAGTATGTGCGGATGTATTGTGAGGATGTGTGTTTTTGTGTTTGGAAAAGTGTGGAGTTAAGTGAGTGAAAAAGGAAAACGGTTGCAAATCCCAGAGCCAATGTGTGTTTGTGAGCAGGGGTTGTGAGAGAGAGAGTTCAATTTTGTGCAGATATGGGATATACATTTTAAAATGAATTATAAATATAGTTTATTTATGTATTGTCCTATCATGATGGAACGGTCCCCGACCCTATACCCTAGACACCCACCTGAGAGACCCATACACTAAGGAGAAGTCCTTATCTGTTTTATGGGCCTACTGTAAGTAGCCTATACGCAGCCAAATCTGAAAGATGAATGTGGTCAGAGACCTACTAAAGTATCACCACCCCCTCAATATTCTGAGCCTGCCTGGCAGGGATGGTCCTACAAAGCCAAAGCCCCCTGATGGTTGAGCATAATATACAAGGACATTCTCAAAGCTGCTAATGAGAACCTTGACGACCTTGTACCTAGCCGGTGGGTATTCCGGTGGGGTGCCCCCACCCAGGAAGTGGCAGTGCTGGCAACACTAGCTGCAGTAACCAATGGGGAGGGGGTCACACTCTGACAATCAGAGAGGGGGCATATTATTGTGTCCCTGGTGGCATAAAATAATCAAAGGTCTGACTGCACAGAGATGCTTAGGAATTGTCACAATGGAGGACCAACGTGTGTGTGTTTCAGGGAAAGGGGGTGTATCTTATCTCCATCACCTAGGACTTGACAATGGTTAATCAAATCTCCCCATTTTTGCCTGTTTTTGCTCAATTTTGCATGCCTTCTCAAACAGCTGCAACTGTATATGCATTCGTAATATCAAGTCCTTTCTTGAGTTGAGCTCAGGGATGGAACAACTGTTGAGCATTTGAGTTTATGGTTGTTTGTGGGGGAAAGGGTTTGTGTGTGTGTGTGTGTGTGTGTGTGTACAGTTGAAGTCGGAAGTTTATGTACACTTAGGTTGGTGTCATTAAAACTCCACAAATGTCTTGTTAACAAACTATAGTTTTGGCAAGTCGGTTAGGACATCTACTTTGTGCATGACACAAGTAATTTTTCCAACAACTGTTTACAGACAGATTATTTCATTATAATTCACTGTATCACAATTCCAGTGGGTCAGAAGTTTACATACATGTGCCTATAAACAGCTTGGAAAATTCCAGAAAATGATGTCATGGCTTTAGAAGCTTCTGATAGGCTAATTGACATAATTTGAGTCAATTGGAGGTGTACCTGTGGATGTATTTCAAGGCCTACCTTCAAACTCAGTG
Organism: Coregonus lavaretus; assembly: GCF_964263955.1. Lineage (NCBI taxonomy): Eukaryota > Metazoa > Chordata > Actinopteri > Salmoniformes > Salmonidae > Coregonus > Coregonus lavaretus. Next base: position 2,413,730 of record NC_140017.1, on the reverse strand, counting down.
CCTCTTTGCTTGACATCATGGGAAAATCAAAATAAATCAGCCAAGACCTCAGAAAAAAAGTTGTAGACCTCCACAAGTCTGGTTCATCCCTGGGAGCAATTTCCAAACGCCTGAAGGTACCACATTCATCTGTACAAACAATAGTACGCAAGTATAAACACCATGGGACCACGCAGCCATCATACCGCTCAGGAAGGAGACGCGTTCTGTCTCATAGAGATGAACGTACTTTGGTGCAAAAAGTGCAAATCAATCCCAGAACAACAGCAAAGGACCTTGTGAAGATGCTTGAGGAAACAGCTACAAAAGTATCTATATCCACAGTAAAACGAGTCCTATATCGACATAACCTGAAAGGCCGCTCAGCAAGGAAGAAGCCACTGCGCCATAAAAAAGCCAGACTACGGTTTGCAACTGCACATGGGGACAAAGATCTTACTTTTTGGAGAAATGTCCTCTGGTCTGATGAAACAAAAATAGAATTGTTTGGCCATAATGACCATCGTTATGTTTGGAGGAAAAAGGGTGAAGCTTGCAAGCCGAAGAACACCATCCCAACCGTGAAGCACAGGGGTGGCAGCATCATGTTGTGGGGGTGCTTTGCTGCAGGAGGGACTGGTGCACTTCACAAAATAGATGGCATCATGAGGAAGGAAAATTATGTGGATATATTGAAGCAACATCTCAAGACATCAGTCAGGAAGTTAAAGCTAATGGATCTTCCAAATGGACAATGACTCCAAGTATACTTCCAAAGTTGTGGCAAAATGGCTTAAGGACAACAAAGTCAAGGTATTGGAGTGGCCATCACAAAGCTTTGACCTCAATTCTATAGAACATTTGTGGGCAGAACTGAAAAAGCGTGTGCGAGCAAAGAGTCTTACAAACCTGACTCAGTTACACAAGCTCTGTCAGAAGGAATGGGCCAAAATTCACCCAACTTATTGTGGGAAGCTTGTGGAAGGCTGCCCGAAATGTTTGACCCAAGTTAAACAATTTAAAGGCAATGCTACCAAATAGTAATTGAGTGTATGTAAACTTCTGACCCACTGGGAATGTGATGAAAGAAATACAACAAAATGTGGAAAAAGTAAAGGGGTGTCAATACTTTCTGAAGGTACTATATATTTACCACCATCATGGGGCTGTTCCAGAAAGCTGGATCAATGAGTTAGCCAGCCAACTGTCCAGAATTGCTGTAAATAACTTAAAATTGACAAGGTGTAATTGACTTGATAACAACAACCAATATACAAATGTAGCTTTATCAACTAGAAAAATCAAGAGGTATGTGGCTGTTTATCAAAGTAAGCTGGTTAACTTAATAATCCTGCTTTTTGGAATACCCCCCATGTCTTATTATTAGCAAATTCCAGTGACTCGTGCGTGTGATTTGTGTTTTTTCACTGAGATATTCACAATGGTTAATCACTTTTTGCAAATAAAGATGCCTCCAGGCTTCTAAGAGGCTGGGATGGGATGATATAATATATATAAGAAATATATAGGCTAATCTATTCATATAATGCAGCCTGAGGATGGCAGCGTCTCTCCTCAGAAACCGGCTTCAGAGGAATGCAGTGTGAGGATTGAGAAACCCATGGGCCTGACTGACTTAAGCTACTGAGCCCAATTAAGCCAATGTCTTTTTATCCACCAATGGCAGTGAATTAAATTAGCTCTGGATGTGGTCTTCTCTTCCGATGCATAAATATGCCTTTCACTCTGATTACTCCCAAATCTGACAACACAAAGTACAAGTGAACATCATCGTAGTGGATTTGTCATTCTCTCCCTCCCTCGTCTTCAATCTTAGCAACCTGTTATTCAAATGTCTCTGCTAGATACTCCTATTAAGGTTTGATGAATAAGGAAAAGTGAGTGACAGGTGTCAGGCAGCAGTTCATCCCTTTCTATGAGCTAAATGACCATATCTGGTCGGTGTTGTTCTAATGATTCCAAGTGGTCATCTCCTGAGGGAGGTTAATAGATGGCTTTCCTCTGATGGCTCCATTCACTGTCCCCACCCCTCCGCTGGTCTCCCCGGTGATGCCAAAATGAGATGCCACACCCGTCTCACTGTGAATTGACGACTTGTTTAAATTGTGCTCCTCTCCCAAGGGGCCTGCCGAGCCCAGGAGTGGAGTAATTGTTAGTCTAGAGGTAGTCATAAATCCCCAAAAATATTTATCTCTCCCCTCCTCATTATCTATTAATACCGCTCTGCTCTTGCTGCAGAGTTCCTGAGACTTGCCAGAACTGTAGGTTATACAGTCTTCCTTCCTCCCCAAAGACTGAGACCTGTCTTCTTCTGAAAAATGGGAGGTGAAAAGACGGCTCTTCAAAGCTGTGATTGATTTCCTCATTCCTCCATGGACTATTGCAGGCAGCTACAGGCTCTCGACAGCCACGATGGAGGTGTTGCTCTCTGGCTGTGTCTTAATTGAGCCGAGCGCTCGGAATGCTACAGGCGCTAAAAACCCCACACAATTAGGAACTACTAATGACATGGCGAATCTGCCATTATTCCTCCCAATAACCCAGTGAGGTTTCTAAACATTTAGCGTTGCAAAACAACAGTACATGAGTGACAAACTTTAGGCTGTACAAGTTGAGGAAGGGAAGTGGAGTAATGATCCAATGAATGGAAATAACCCAGTGTATAGCTGTGGGAAGTAGGGGCTGAGGGTGATGCAGCACCCCATTGAAAAAATCGGGAGAATTATATATTTTTTCTCACAAAAGTAGTGTACTGGGCCTTTACTAGTCCAGTATTAGAGGACCGATATAGACGTCTGACGTCTGTAGCACCGGCAAACGTTTTTTTCCAGCATTTCAGCTTAAGCAAAAAAGGTTGTTGTATAATTAAGAACAGTATCTTGCAGGGTTCAATAGTTGGAATTGTAAGAATTGTTGCCTTTCTCTGTGATCACCATTCTAATGGAATCCAGAAAGAATGAAACCCTTTGCATCAAAAGGTGCAAAGTTATGGACAACATCCACATCAAATTAAATATTTTTCTTGATCAAGTAACATGGAAAACAACCACCTTTTGTGCAGGATTAATTTACTATCCTTACAAACCACTTAATATAAATATACAGTGCTTTCAGAAAGTATTCAGACCCCTTGACTTTTTCCACATTTTGTTACATTACAGCCTTATTCTAAAATGGATTAAATAAATGTTTCCCTCATCAATCTACAAACAATACCCCAAAATGACAAAGCGAAAAACTGGTTTTTAGAAATGTTTGCACATTTATAAAAAATACAAAACAGAAATACCTTATTTACATAAGTATTCAGACCCATTGCTATGAGACTTGAAATTGAGCTCAGGTGCATCCTGTTTCCATTTATCATCCTTGAAGTTTCTACAACTGGATTGGAGTCCACCTGTGGTAAATTCAATTAATTGGACATGATTTGGAAAGGCACACACCTGTCTATATAAGGTCCCACAGTTGACGGTGCATGTCAGAGCAGAAATCAAGCCAAGAGGTCGAAGGTCATTGTCCGTAGAGCTCCGAGACAGGATTGTGTCGAGGCACAGATCTGGGGAAGGGTACCAAAACATTTCTACAGAATTGAAGGTCCCGAAGAACACAGTGGCCTCCATCATTCTTAAATGGAAGAAGTTTGGAACCACCAAGACTGGTCGCCCGGTCAAACTGAGCAATCGGGGGAGGTGACCAAAAACCTGATGGTCACTGACAGAGCTCCAGAGTTCCTCTGTGGAGATGGGAGAACCTTCCAGAAAGACAACCATCTCTGCAACATTCCACCAATCAGGCCTTTACTCCTCAGTAAAAGGCACATGACAGCCCGCTTGGAGTTTGCCAAAAGGCACCTAAAGGAAACAAGATTCTCTGGTCCTATGAAACCAAGATTGAACTCTGGCCTGAATGCCAATCGTCACATCTGGAGGAAACCTGCCACCGTCCCTACGGTGAAGCATGGTAGTGGCAGCATCATGCTGGGGGGATGTTTTTCAGCACCATGGACTGGGAGACTAGTCAGGATCGAGGGAAAGATGAACGGAGCAAAGTACAGAGAGATCCTTGATGAAAACCTGCTCCAGAGCTCTCAGGACCTCAGAATGGGGCAAAGGTTCACCTTCCAACAAGACAACGACCCTAAGCACACAGCCAAGACAATGCAGGAGTGGCTTCGGGACAAGTCTCAATGTCCTTGAGTGGCCCAGTCAGAGCCCGGACTTGAACCCGATCGAACATCTCTGGAGAGACCTGAAAATAGCTGTGCAGTGATGCTTCCCATCCAACCTGACAGAGCTTGAGAGGATCTGCAGAGAAGAATCGGAGAAACTCCCAAAATTAGGTGTGCCAAGCTTGTAGCGTCATACCCAAGAAGACTTGAGGCTGTAATCGCTGCCAAGGGAGCTTCAACAAAGTACTGAGTAAAGGGTCTGAATTCTTAATGTCTGTAAATGTGATTTTTTAGCAAAAATGTCTAAAAACCTGTTTTTGCTTTGCCATTATGGGGTATTGTGTGTAGATTGTGTAGAACAATTTAATCCATTTGAGAATAAGGCTGTAAGGTAACAAAATGTGGAAAAAGGGGTCTGAATACTTTCCAAATGCACTGTATTGTACATAGGCTGGTCATCTAGGTTTGTACTTGTACACTTTCCATCACTATGAAGAAAAACAATGCACAATACAGTAATTGATTACATTGAGACATCAAGTGGTTTGTGATGATGTGGCTCAGTTGGTAGAGCATGGCACTTGCAACGCTATGATGGTTAGTTCGATTCCCACAGGGGACCAATACGAAAATGTATGCACTCACTACTGTAAGTTGCTCTGGATAAGAGTTTCTACTAAAATGTAAAAGGAATTAATAGAACATTTCAGTTTTCAAATAGCAATAAGTTGCATTTGCAAAGTATTTCAAGAAACTGGAAAACATATACTGTATCAAGCAAGTATTTTAATATTCCACATGATCAGATTAACTGTTTTGTATAGATAATTATCAGACTGAAATACAAATACATTTAGTTTACTTTTTTTCACAAAAGTAGTGCAATGGGCCTTTACTAGTCCTGTATTAGTGGACGATATATTCGTCTTCAGCGTGGGCATTTTTTTTTTGTTCTGCGTAGCACCCCCACCCCCAAACTACTTCCTGCTGCTATTGCCCAGTGTGTTTACATTCTGTTTTGCTGAATCCTCCCGAGACTGCTAAATAGACCTATTCCTTTTCCAGTAGTTGACACAATGCTGTGAAATTAGGGGAGTGTTAATGCTGGGACCGTGGGACTGTCGCATGAAATGAAGTGTTTGGAGCAGCTGCTTTGTTTTGTTACATTCAATTGAAAAGTCAACCGTGCCACTAGGCCTAATAAGTCTCTCTCTCTTTCTCCTCAGAACCAGGATTTAGAGGAAGTCCTCTATGACAGCCAGCTAGGTGAGTTTCATTCATTATTCTCCATTCGGCTAGAAATGGTTGAATGGATAGGATGACTTTTAAAGGTCCAGTAAGTATGAATTTATTCAGTTGCTTGCTAATCTAATCTTCTGAAATGTCTCACTTGATTCCACCAATATTGCCGACAGTTTGATTGCACTGTACAATACCCTCTTACTTGTTGTTACACGACAATGTACAAAACGAAAGTGAAACAACGGCACTGTCCACTTCCTGAATCAGGATCGAATAAATATGTCACGTAGAACAGACATTTTGATTGGCAATTTTCTGCATTTATCAAAAGTCCGTCCCATCAGGTAGCCTGATTTCAGATGTCTCAATGTAAACAGGATTATTAGGGAAATCGTTCTTGCAAAGCATGTAAATGTTTTAAACAAACTATTATATTATTCTGACTATCCACCATAATCACATTATTGTGTACATGTAACCGTGATCATTGATTCAATGTACTATTGTCTGAAGTCATTGATCTGTCAAATCAATTAATACCAACGACAGCACCTGTTCCGTGCGAGTGTTTGATTTTTAACAAGTACAGTCCTTCAGAGAGAGCTGTGTGGTATCCATGTTTTGGGCCAATGTTAATTAATGTGGGTCAGAATTTGTAGTGCGATATGTGTTTAATATTCAGCTGCATCAGCACTAATGAGGGTAATCCAGCATGAGATGCACTGGAATGAACAAATCACTGAGGCTGTACACTGACACAACTGTCTCAATGTTTGCATTTAGACAAGCAAGAGAAGGCCTTGTTCTAGACTTCTATACTCCCGTATTCCACATCATTGTTAAATGGGGGGGTTTTGAGAGACATCCTGTAGTGTGGTAGAGATGAAATCCTCTCCCAGCTGTGTAGACATACAGTATATAAGGGAAATCTTGTGAAAGGGCATAATGAGAACTGTTTGATGTTAAAGGCATTCCTGTCTTATTAAAGAAGGATACCATGGCTCGGAAACCCTGGAAAGGTAAATGAACCCAATACAGCTTTGCACTTGTTCGCCATTCAACAGAGTTCTCCTCTTATTAATTTGACGGCAGCAGACATTTCATAAGTAGAGCGAATGGATGGATCTGATGTTTGCCTTTCATGCTTGAGAGCTCTAATACAAGAGCAGAGTGCTCCGATAGAGGGGAGGGCTCTAGGAAGCCGCCAAGGAGTTTTGGAGGTGAAACTCTGGACCTCTGCTGGCTTGCTCACTCAACTGGGTCATGTCGGAAACAAAAGCAGACGAAAGCAAGTTTATAATGCCCTCATTTGGCACCTTATCCGAGTGGAAAAACACACAGACACTGTTATCTGAACAAATCGAGCTATCTGGCACTGCCATTCTAATTTGCTCTGTCACACCAGGGAGGCTAAACTAGTCTGAAAGCGCAGGATATTGTTTGTGGCGTTGGAATTCGAAAAACTGCTAAATTAAAGCATGTGCATCAGGCTAGGACTCTCTGAACTTACTGGCCTATTTATTTTTGAGCATGTATGGGTATCCAATTGGAAAACATTGGACAGAGATCAAGAATAAATTGTGTGGCTGCAAACATTGGCTGCAGGCTTTGAGATGCTGAGTGTGCACTGAGGGGCACACCTCAATGAGAGTGTACAGAATGTGTGGTATACGGGCATCTAGACCCTGTACTGTACACTTTCTTCCAAAACCCGCCACCCTCCTCTCCTAGTTGCATCTGTCTCCTCATCTGTTGAAAATCAATGCAGTGAATTCTTGTCCCTGCCTAGTTCCACTCGACAGATGGTAGGGATGCAAATCATACACAATCAATATGGAAGCCCCTTTCAACTCTAGAACCACGTTCTCATTTTTTCTTGTTATAATCCTGTTATTCTGTTCATGTCAGCCATTGCATGTATTTTAGTCACAGTTGTCCTCTAGTGTGTGAGGTTTACAGATGTCACATGTACAAAACCAGCATCTCTCTCGGGGTCCACTCATCTTTTTATTGGTCCTTCGAGCCAGATGGGGTACATACATTACAGATGGGAAATACCTTTTGAAGGACACTCTAATACACACCTTGTATTCTAGCGGAGCGTTGGGCCAGTAACCGAAAGGTTGCTGGTTCGAATCCCTGAACCGACTAGGGGAAAAATCTGTGCCCTTGAGCAAGGCACTTAACCCTAATTGCTCCTTTAAGTTGCTCTGGATAAGAGCGTCTGCTAAATGACTAAAATGTCAATGTAAAACATAAGTAAAAAGGGACCAAAGATGTACTCATAACATTGAAATTAGCCTACAAGAAGTGTGTAGTGTGACTGACTGTGGACCAAACCATTAGGATCTCCATATAATTCTATCTGTATGGATCTCCTTTTGCGATTGTAAATGCGATTATGGCCCTGAAGATAATTAGGTCGGGCTACGGCCTGGGAGTGCTATCTATTGTTATTCGTGTCAGTGGCCTTATATCCATACTAATGTATGGCAGGGAGCCAGCCCATGATGAGAGATCTCCACCATGATACCCTCCCAGGAGGCCCGCTCACAAGTTGCTGACCGAAACCATACTGTAGGCTCCATCAACAAAAGCTCTCCTCTAAAATATGTAGCAGCTTACGATAGTCTAACATGTTTCAACACACTATACATCAGGGCCGCTGTGGGAGTACTTGTCAAAAGTGCTCGGCTGTGTATGTGTCTCTCTAGAGAGGAGAAATCATACAAAGCAAATCTCGCCTCTCACCACTCTTGTCTTCCCACTCGGTTTGTCTCCCGTTTTTCTCCTGAACTCATCTGACCTGCGCTTTATTTCTTAGATCAAGACAGCACCGAGGACTCCCACCAAACACAAAATATTAGAAACAATATCCCACACTAGTCTATTAAGGAAACACTCTCCCACTGTTCTCTATCTCTCTCTCTCCAACAATGCAGAAACATGCTGTGTCGGTACTAAGTGGTGATGATGACGTTGACTTGATCCACAGTACTCTTAAAAGGCGTTGAGGTTTAAAAGCAGATGATGGGAGTGAGGATTTGGAATCTGTTAAAACTAAATTGCGTCTGGGTCCTGAATTATTGATGCAAAGTAGGGGGTTTAAGGCTGCCTTCAACACTCATTTGCTGAGTTTTCCACAGAGACCTGGACTGCAGCATTTATAATGAGGGTGATTAAAGTTGGCGTACAGACCCCTCTCCGAACTTCAGGTGTTGAGTCTGGCTGGCTCTCTTTCTGAGAATCCTCCTTTTATTTTCTGTCTCCCCAACGACGAGTCTGGGGGAGTCTGACTCATTCTCTATTTCTCTCTCTCTCTCTGTCCCCCAGGTCCCTTCTCTCCAAATCACGGAGAGATATTTATGACACTGACCTTTCCCGCTGTAAGCTGGAAGTTAAACACACCGCGCTCCGATTGATCCCTGCGCCGGGCAATTAAAATTCAGTATGAGAGGAAATCGTTTGCACTTGCTGTATGACACATGGGCCGGTGGCCTGCCAAAACGCCCCTTGGTGGAATATAAATTCTCTCCATCCGACTGAATCGAACCCTCAGTGGGCCTGAAAGTTGGCCATATTGAATTTGTACTTTTGGATAGAATATCCCTTAGCGCCTGGGGATCGGTATGAGATTGTGGCGCTATCTGGCATAACGGACACGCTTGAGCAGCTCAATGCTCTCCTGTGTGCCCCATCTCTTAGGAGCTCCCAATTGGATCCCAAAGAGAGAGAAAGAGAGACATGGAGTGGGTTTTTATGGAGAGATGGATAATTCCGGAGTAGGATAATTCCAAAGTGTCTTGTCTGGGGAAGTCCAATGATGCAAACCATCGGAGCGCGGAAGCTTCCTACACAGACCCAATCAGTGACGGCGGTGAGGACGCGCGGCCCGCCGCTTATGGAAATGAGCTATTGACATCCTCCGCGTCTCTCTGCGCTGATGGCTACAATAGAGAGCTCTGCATCTGCAATGACACATTCATTGTTCTCCACACAACACGCTAATGGCCTCACTGGTGGCGGTGGATCTCAGTCTTTCTGAACAGAAGCCGAATCTCATTTGTCAAAGAAATCGGTGTCATTGAAATCGCACGATTGATCTGCCTCAGTCTTTCCCATTCTCTTTATTGTCTATGCTTTATGCAGGCTAAACTGCTATAGCTGTCACACAGTTAGTCATCCTATTCCCCCCGTTGTGCTGCTGTGTGTGTGTTTAACCGTGGGGGGTAAGTCGTTCCCCCCTGTTGTGCTGCTGTGTGTGTGTTTACCGTGGGGGGTAAGTCGTTCCCCCCGTTGTGCTGCTGTGTGTGTGTTTACCGTGGGGGGTAAGTCGTTCCCCCCTGTTGTGCTGCTGTGTGTGTTTAACCGTGGGGGGTAAGTCGTTCCCCCCTGTTGTGCTGCTGTGTGTGTGTTTAACCGTGGGGGGTAAGTCGTTCCCCCATGTTGTGCTGCTGTGTGTGTGTTTAACTGTGGGGGTAAGTCGTTCCCCCATGTTGTGCTGCTGTGTGTGTGTTTACCGTGGGGGGTAAGTCGTTCCCCCCTGTTGTGCTGCTGTGTGTGTTTAACCGTGGGGGGTAAGTCGTTCCCCCCTGTTGTGCTGCTGTGTGTGTGTTTAACCGTGGGGGGTAAGTCGTTCCCCCCTGTTGTGCTGCTGTGTGTGTTTAACCGTGGGGGGTAAGTCGTTCCCCCCTGTTGTGCTGCTGTGTGTGTTTAACCGTGGGGGGTAAGTGGTTCCCCCCTGTTGTGCTGCTGTGTGTGTGTTTAACCGTGGGGGGTAAGTCGTTCCCCCCTGTTGTGCTGCTGTGTGTGTTTAACCGTGGGGGGTAAGTCGTTCCCCCATGTTGTGCTGCTGTGTGTGTGTTTAACCGTGGGGGGTAAGTGGTTCCCCCCTGTTGTGCTGCTGTGTGTGTTTAACCGTGGGGGGTAAGTCGTTCCCCCCTGTTGTGCTGCTGTGTGTGTTTAACCGTGGGAGGTAAGTCGTTCCCCCCTGTTGTGCTGCTGTGTGTGTTTAACCGTGGGGGGAAGTCGTTCCCCCATGTTGTGCTGCTGTGTGTGTGTGTTTAACCGTGGGGGGTAAGTGGTTCCCCCCTGTTGTGCTGCTGTGTGTGTTTAACCGTGGGGGGTAAGTCGTTCCCCCCTGTTGTGCTGCTGTGTGTTTAACCGTGGGGGGTAAGTGGTTCCCTGCTGCTGTGCGTGTTTAACCGTGGGGGGAAGTCGTTCCCCCCTGTTGTGCTGCAGTGTGTGTTTAACCGTGGGGGGTAAGTGGTTCCCCCCTGTTGTGCTGCTGTGTGTGTTTAACCATGGGGGGAAGTCGTTCCCCCATGTTGTGCTGCTGTGTGTGTTTAACCGTGGGGGGTAAGTGGTTCCCCCCTGTTGTGCTGCTGTGTGTGTTTAACCGTGAGGGATAGGTCGGCCCTGAGCTGTGTGAACTGTAGTGGAACTCCCACACCCCTCTGCTCTGTGACGCTGATGGGGATGACAGGCGCTGCAGGAGATCCCAGGGGGGAACGCACTTCTCTCCCCTGCCATCCTGTCCCTCCGCATGATCTGATCTTGTGCGATGTCTACTGATCATCACCATCAACACACTTGGCTTTTCTATCTCCTTCTTTCGATCTCTTTCTATTTCTCTCTCTCTCTCTGTCTCTCTGTCTCTCTGTCTCTGTCTCTGTCTCTGTCTCTGTCTCTCTCTGTCTCTCTCTCTCTCTCTCTCTCTCTCTCTCTCTCTCTCTCTCTCTCTCTCTCTCTCTCTCTCTCTCTCTCTCTCTCACACACACAAATATCAACTCTAACACACCCCAGTGCCTTCAGTGAGGAGATAGGATGAGTGTATTTTTGCCATTGAGCAGAGAGGGTGATAGTGTAGGAAGGCTGGCTCCATGTGATGAGGAATGGAGAGCTCTCGTGTCTCATTCCAGGCAATGTATCTGAGGGCAGATACTGTCTTTTTATCTATGGACTGCCCCCCCCCCCCCCCCCATGGAATACAGAGCGATAGGAAGTGGAGATAAACAAACGGCAGACTCATGTGCTCGCCAGCTCTGTGATCACGACCTGGCAAAATAAATCATCTGTAGATGGTGTGAGGTTAACGACTCTGTGTGTGTGTCTGCGCATCTTTGGCACGGGAGCCGGCGTTTCAAATCAACTCTGCCGTAATTCGATAGATTTATCGATCACTCACTTCCCCTGGGCCTGCCTGCTGTGGCTGTTGGGGCATTAGAAGAAGAACGTGGAGAGGCGTTCGTGGCTAAAGGGAGAGGACGGGAGGACAAGGTCTGATGGAGATTAGGTTAGAAGGGGAGACTATACTAGGATTTATCATTTTCCTCTCTTCATGTGTATCCCAAATGGCATCCTATTCCCTACATAGGGCACTACTTTAGACCATGGCCTGTAGAGCTCTGGTAAAAAGTAGTGCACTATGTAGGGAATAGGATGCAATTTGGGACAGAGCCTTCCTCGCCGTTGTTTGATGATTAATCGAAACCCATTAGTATGGCGCCCGGGACGGTGAATTCACTCTTAATTAGTTTCTTTTTTTATCCCCGGTTTCTCCTCTGCTTTGACATGGGGGGACGTATTATCTATAAAATGAGAGATTTGCACGCAGCTTATCTGATGCTCGCACTAGTTGCAGGCAGCTGGTGTATTATTGCTGTTCGGTGCAGTATCAGGAGGCTAAGCCGTTGTGGAACGGCATCTAGGGCTTTAGAATACATTACACGAGTGTGTGTACACACACAGGCGCAGAATCAAACACACACCACACACACACTAAGTGGACTCAGGAGAAGGGCTTTTAGAGGTGGTGTAGAGGTATGAGAGACCGATTGTGTCTCTAAGTTGATCTTTCAGAGGAGGGTGGTGTGTGTGCGTACGTGTGTATAGGAGAAACTGACAAAAGTATGGGAATAAGTTCAAGTGCCATCCAGTCTGCCCCTGTGTGGGAATAGGTTCAAGTGCCATCCAGTGTGCTCTCATCAGGTCTTTCTCCTCCCCCTCTTCCTCCCTCTCTCTTCCCCGTGTCGCTCTGCCACCACCATTAGCCAGAGGAAGATTACAGACCTGTCACTGGCTGCCATGACTTGTTTGTATTTTAATGAATCCCCCCGTGTTACTGTTTGTTAAAAAAGCTTTACAGAAAAGCAAACCTCCCACCGGTAATCTTTATGACCACATTCTGTGCAAATACTTAAACTGCTAATTAAAATGTCCAATGTGGCGATCGGACTGTGTGCCGTGTTTGCTTGACCTGAACCAGAGTATGTGAGCGGAGTTGATCTTGACTAGAACCAGAGTATGTGAGCGGAGTTGATCTTGACTAGAACCAGAGTATGTGAGCGGAGTTGATCTTGACTAGAACCAGAGTATGTGAGCGGAGTTGATCTTGACCAGAACCAGAGTATGTGAGCGGAGTTGATCTTGACCAGAACCAGAGTATGTGAGCGGAGTTGATCTTGACCAGAACCAGAGTATGTGAGCGGAGTTGATCTTGACCAGAACCAGAGTATGTGAGCGGAGTTGAGCGGTTGGAAATCATCTCTCATGGAGCGTGCACTGCTCTGGCCCTCCATGTCCACTCCGCTAAAAACCGCTCCGCGCTCACAGGAAAAAAACTTGCTCTCCAAATTTACTCCATTCATTCAAATCACAATTTACCCAACACTGATCTGTTTTTGTGACTACCTGGACCTACCATTTGGTTTTGAAGTATTGAAACCAAACCAATAGATTTTAATGAAAAGTATTTGAATAAAAATGAAAAGGTGAATGTAAGAAGTGCACATCATTCAAATAGGCTACAAGTCATATTAAACAGCATATAAACACTCTAAATAGGTCAGGAGCCATACAGGGAACCTAGAAGGAACGAAAATGAATTATTTAGGCTATATTATTTCAGTTATTTCAAGGCTATAGCCTACATACATTGTGAAGCATTTGCGAGTGTGACACAATAAACTGGTAGGGAAATAAACCACTCAGAATTTAAACAACATTTTGTTGTATTAAATCATTATAGTCTATAAATTGTGCATATAGGCTGTGACTTACTTAGAATGAAATAGAAATTAAACTAAAAATGACTTATTAGTGCCTTTTGAATTCATTTGTGGAATTCATTTTTAGAAATGCGAGATTGGCCAGTCTGTGGCTTCAGGCTTATCCTCTCCTCACTTGCTACTGGGGATGCTAAACACCCTTTTGACCACGCTTGCCAGGCTGGGCAGATGTGCAGAGTTTTTTTAATTTACATTTTATATATAGGTAGGCCTAAATAACCCAATCAAAACGTAACGCTCCTTGAACGTGGGAATATGCCAGGGCTATGGGGCCAAAATTAATTATGGCTTATTATATAGATACTAGAACAAAAAAGAACGAAATGTTTAAGAGATCAGATTTTTTTTTAAATAAATACTTTGCTACAATGACACACTTATCTACACACCTCGTTCCTTTCTTTTAGCATGTGCACGTAGTAAATAAAGTACACCATCATGCTTTCGGGATAAGTGTCTTTTCAGATTCCACAATGATTCTTTAGTTGTGGACACTACATTACCCCACTCTCGGTCCTCATCTTTGTAAGTTACCTTGATTTAGCACCTGTGTGTTTTATCAGTTTCTTTATGAAAATATTTAGCGAACTCCGTGACGGTAGCTAAAGCAAGGGGCTATAGCAGGACTCAAGTAGACTACAAATGCATGCTGGGCCGGGCATGCCCTGAGCTCGTGAAGTGAGCGCTACTGGAGCGAAATTGGAGCAGGCAAGAAGCGACGCTCCAGCCTTTGGGAATACTTGGTGTGTAATGTTTATGTCCAATGGCTGATGAGCATATATACAGTGCATTCGGAAAGTATTCAGACCCCTTGACTTTTTCCACATTTTGTTACGTTACAGCCTTACTCTAAAATAGATAAAATAACAATTTTTACTCATCAATCTACACACAATACCCCATAATGACAAAGCAAAAACAGTTTTTTTTAAAAACATTTTAGCGGAAAAAAAAAGAAAAAAAAAGATACCTTATTTACATAAGTATACAGACCCTTTGCTATGAGACTCGAAATTGAGCTCCGGTGCATCCTGTTTCCATTGATCATCCTTGAGATGTTTCTACAACTTGATTGGAGTCCACCTGTGGTAAATTCAATTGATTGGACATGATTTGGAAAGGCACACACCTGTCTATATAAGGTCCCACAGTTGACAGTGCATGTCAGAGCAAAAACCAAGCCAGGAATTGTCCGTAGAGCTCCGAGACAGGATTGTGTCGAGGCACAGATCTGGGGAAGGGTACCAAAAAATGTCTGCAACATTGCAGGTCCCCAAGAACACAGTGGCCTCCATCATTCTTAAATGGAAGAAGTTTGGAACCACCAAGACTCTTCCTAGAGTTGGCCGCCTGGGCAAACTGACCAATCGGGGGAGAAGGGCCTTGGTCAGGTAGGTGACCAAGAAGCCGATGGTCACTCTGACAGAGCTCCAGAGTTCTTCTGTGGAGATGGGCAAACCTTCCACAAGGACAATCATCTCTGCAGCACTCCACTAATCAGGCTTTTATGGTAGAGTGGCCAGACGGAAGCCACTCCTCAGTAAAAGGCACATGACAGCCCGCTTGGAGTTTGCCAAAAGGCACCTAAAGGACTCTCAGAGCATGAGAAACAAGATTATCTGGTCTGATGAAACCAATGCTGTCACGTCTGGAGGAAACCTGGTAGGGTGGTGGTGGTGGCAGCATCATGCTGTGAGGATGTGTTTCAGCGGCAGGGACTGGGAGACTAGTCAGGATCGAGGGAAAGATGAACGGAGCAAAGTACAGAGAGATCCTTGATGAAACCTGCTCCAGAGCGCTCAGGACCTCAGACTTGGGCGATGGTTCACCTTCCAACAGGACAACGACCCTAAGCACACAGCCAAGACAACGCAGGAGTGGCTTCGGGACAAGTCTCTGAATGTCATTGAGTGGCCCAGCCAAAGCCCGGACTTGAATCCGATCTAACATCTCTGGAGAGACCTGAAAATAGCTATGCAGCGACGCTCCCCATCCAACCTGACAGCGCTTGAGAGGATCTGCAGAGAAGAATGGGAGAAACTCCCCAAATACAGGTCTGCCAAGCTTGTAGAGTCATACCCAAGAAGATTAGAGGCTGTAATTGCTGCCAAAGGTGCTTCAACAACGTACTGAGTAAAGGCTCTGAATACTTATGTTTTTACTATGTCATTATGGGGTATTGTGTGTAGATTGATGAGGGAAAAAAACATTTAAATCCATTTTAGAATAAGGCTGTAACGGTACAAAATATGGAAAAAGTCAAGGGGTCTGAATACTTTCCGAATGCACCGTGTGTATATGTATGTACAGTGGGGAGAACAAGTATTTGATACACTGCCGATTTTGCAGGTTTTCCTACTTACAAAGCATGTAGAGGTCTGTAATTTTTATCATATGTACACTTCAACTGTGAGCGACGGAATCTAAAACAAAAGTCCAGAAAATCACATTGTATGATTTTTAAGTAATTAATTTGCATTTTATTGCATGACATAAGTATTTGATACATCAGAAAAGCAGAACTTTCATATTTGGTACAGAAAACTTTGTTTGCAATTACAGAGATCATACGTTTCCAGTAGGTCTTGACCAGGTTTGCACACACTGCAGCAGGGATTTTGGCCCACTCCTCCATACAGACCTTCTCCAGATCCTTCAGGTTTGGGGCTGTCGCTGGGCAATACGGACTTTCAGCTCCCTCCAAAGATTTTCTATTGGGTTCAGGTCTGGAGACTGGCTAGGCCACTCCAGGACCTTGAGATGCTTCTTACGGAGCCACTCCTTAGTTGCCCTGGCTGTGTGTTTCGGGTCGTTGTCATGCTGGAAGACCCAGCCACGACCCATCTTCAATGCTCTTACTGAGGGAAGGTTGTTGTTGGCCAAGATCTCGCGATACATGGCCCCATCCATCCTCCCCTCAATACGGTGCAGTCGTCCTGTCCCCTTTGCAGAAAAGCATCCCCAAATCATTATGTTTCCACCTCCATGCTTCACGGTTGGGATGGTGTTCTTGGGGTTGTACTCATCCTTCTTCTTCCTCCAAACACGGCGAGTGGAGTTTAGACCAAAAAGCTCTATTTTTGTCTCATCAGACCACATGACCTTCTCCCATTCTTCCTCTGGATCATCCAGATGGTCATTGGCAAACTTCAGACGGGCCTGGACATGCGCTGGCTTGAGCAGGGGGACCTTGCGTGCGCTGCAGGATTTTAATCCATGAAGGCGTAGTGTGTTACTAATGGTTTTCTTTGAGACTGTGGTCCCAGCTCTCTTCAGGTCATTGACCAGGTCCTGCCGTGTAGTTCTGGGCTGATCCCTCACCTTCCTCATGATCATTGATGCCCCACGAGGTGAGATCTTGCATGGAGCCCCAGACCAAGGGTGATTGACCGTCATCTTGAACTTCTTCCATTTTCTAATAATTGCGCCAACAGTTGTTGCCTTCTCACCAAGCTGCTTGCCTATTGTCCTGTAGCCCATCCCAGCCTTGTGCAGGTCTACAATTTTATCCCTGATGTCCTTACACAGCTCTCTGGTCTTGGCCATTGTGGAGAGGTTGGAGTCTGTTTGATTGAGTGTGTGGACAGGTGTCTTTTATACAGGTAACAAGTTCAAACAGGTGCAGTTAATACAGGTAATGAGTGGAGAACAGGAGGGCTTCTTAAAGAAAAACTAACAGATCTGTGAGAGCCGGAATTCTTACTGGTTGGTAGGTGATCAAATACTTATGTCATGCAATAAAATGCAAATTAATTACTTAAAAATCATACAATGTGATTTTCTGGATTTTTGTTTTAGATTCCGTCTCTCACAGTTGAAGTGTACCTATGATAAAAATTACAGACCTCTACATGCTTTGTAAGTAGGAAAACCTGCAAAATCGGCAGTGTATCAAATACTTGTTCTCCCCACTGTATGTATGTATGTATGTATGTATGTATGTATGTATGTATGTATGTATGTATGTATGTATGTATGTATGTATGTATGTATGTATGTATGTATGTATGTATGTATGTATGTATGTATGTATGTATGTATGTATGTATGTATGTATGTATGTATGTATGTATGTATGTATGTATGTATGTATGTTTTTTTTTTTTTTTTGCTAAACAGGTGGGCCTCAAAACAGGTTGCCACTGCATATAGGCCCAATATAGGCTGTATCTAAATCAATAAAACAAATATTACTTACTAAGTTGGGAGCACCAGTGCTACTAATGAGACATTTTAATTTAGAGCTCTGATGAGGCCACAGATGGTTACAGGCAGAAGTCATTACAGGGAGTTGGCTGCTAGCCTCTCTAAGCAGTCAGTCAGTACACCTGGACAATCCTCTATACACCTGGATGGGGCACCACCATAGACATATTCTGTGTTTATAGGCTCGGCCTACATCATAGGGGCCAGTGATTCAGAGACCTGTTCAATATGTTAGAGAGGCAGACCAATATCCAAAAGGTTGCTGGTTCATATCCTGGTAATGGCATTGAAAAGTGGGAGATGATCTGACAATCTCAAGGAAGGCTGCTGGTGTAAAATCCCAGGTTCCATCCATCCAGTCAGTCAGTCTACTGTCCCAGTGTGAGACACAATCCTCAGAGCAAAGGGCTGTAAACTTGTCAAAGACAGTTTAGGGGATTGGATGGGGGTCGTTGGGTGTAATTCCATGGAACAGTGTGATGGGTCAGAATTGCACACATTCTTTACTCAATTAATCCTTCAGCCAGGTTGTTATTCCGTTGGCAAGCGAGAGAGACCGAGAGCTTATGTGGTTTACAGTCGTTCCCATGGCACCGATGTGATTCGTCACCCAGGCAACGCCCCCCATCCCATCGTTACTATTCTTTAACTGGATTCCACTGTATTAGTGGGGCCTGTAATATGGGCCCTATAAAGGTCACAATAATTATATGTAAACGTGTTACGCCGAGGCGGCCCACTTCCCTAAAGAGCGATCAAGGCCGTTAAAGAGACAAACTATCAGCAGGCTCCCTGTTAACCTCAGGCTCGTTACACACTGGAAATACTCAATACTATTTACTAGGCTGCCCTTGTTTCTCTGCCTCTGCCAGACACAGTGGACAGCTGGGATTTAGGCTGATTCAGCTATATGTTGTGTTCTGCCACTGCATTAGCCAACCTCATCTGACTGACTGATCATCATTTACTGTTCGTGTTTGTGTGTGTGTGTGCGCGTGTGCAAGAGTGACATTTATGGACTCTGTCACTCAGGCCAAATGAAACTTTTAATAATGGGATGGTGATTGTCATACTAACAATGGAGGTCAGAGTAACGTAGTGTTTGTGTGGGAATTTAAGAGAGCCGTTGATTATGCCTAGAATATCTTTAGAAGGGGAATGTGTTGTGTTGGTGTGGCGCTAATTCACATCCTGTGCTGCGTTTTTCGGACATAATGTCCGAGATAATGTGTGCGTATTGTGTTTTTCTAACCTGGTGTGTGTGTGTGTGTGTTGCAGACCTGCGAGAGATAGTGTTTGTCATCCAGAGCCAGAGTAACTCATTCCACGTGAGTCGGGCGGAGAGACAGAGAGCAGACCTGTTACGACAGACTCAGAGCCTCACACAGGTACCTTAGAGACACACACACAGCATATGTTTTACTATCCTTTTGGGGACTTTTCAATTGATTTGCATTCAAAATCCTATTTTCCCTAACCGGTAACCCTAATTCTAACCCTAATTCTAACCCTAAACCTAACCCCTAAGCCTAAAATAGCTTTTGTCCTTGTTGGGACCTGGGAAATGTGGATTTCCGGTACCCACGTGGATAGTAATACACACACACACCCACACACACCCACACACACACACACACACACACACACACACACACACACACACACACACACACACACACACACAGGTTTTTAGAAAAACAACAGCATCCTTTAACTTCAACCATCTTCTCTAAGCAATATGGTTCATGGCCACAAATAGCTGTTACTTACCTACTTATTCCTCTTCGCTTCCTGTGGAGCATATAGCCGTCATAGCTGTTACTCTTTTGGAATAATTCGTGTGGAAAACCATCAGCTTAGTGTAAACGAGTCAAGTTCAACTCTTCATGTTGAAATACCCCCATCCGTGCCATTGAATTGCTAGCTTTTCTGTGACGCTTCCGGCTAAAGTGTTTCAAGAGGGTGGTCAGGTGTGTTTGCGAGACAGAGGATGCAAGATGAAATAGCAGTGCGGGCTTGTGAGCAAGAAAGCTAGACTTTTAAATTAATTAAATAAAGCCATTGAGAGTGGTTTTATTTCTCCAGCCCCATCCCTCAGCTGTTTACCAACACAGTGGCGGGGTTTTTGCTTTGTTGTTGTTTGAACTGCAGATTGTTCCTTTAATACAGTGTTATAAAACCTAATTAACAAGGGGAGTTTATGAGTTCTGTGCAGGTACTGCAGACAACCAAGGAAATAAATGATACGTCTTTTCACAACAAACTTAATCAGCATCAATTAACCATGAAAGAGGCACCAGTGCAGTCCATGCTCGTTGCCACATGGTGTCAGCATTGCTTTTGATATGAAGGAAAGGATCATTGTCTCAGATCGTAGCCCCCATCTGAGAGGTAGAGGAAACTAGGTACTGGTAGTGTTGTCCAGTAGTGCAATGAAATAAAGTAAATCACCATGGTTGCCTTTATTAAACAGACTGTTGTATTCTGTCAGCATTTATGCCAAATCAAAATGATCCTATTGTCTCAATCCTGTTCACCTTTTTTTGTTCTCCCTTTATTTTAGAAAGATAGAGGAAGAAAATATTTAGACCAAATGTCATGGGATGATAAAACATAATATTTGTTGTAGCAAATATAATGTGATATGTTATATATTTGGTTTTGTTTTGTCTTTTTAGCTTCTTTTTTTTTAAAATAGGAGGGACCACATCTGAAGGGGGAGCAGAATTTAACACCGTACACCAGGGCTGCCCAACCCTCTTCCTGGAGATCTACCATCCTGTGGGTTTTCAGTCCAACCCTAATTTAACACACCTGATTCTACTTATTAGCTGCTCAACAAGACCTTAACTAGCGGAATCAGATATGCTAAATTAGGGTTGGACTGAAAACCTACAGGACAGTAGATCTCCAGGAAGAGGGTTGGGCAGCCCTGCAGTACAGGACCATTTTGATCTTGAATACATTTTTGGGAAAACTGTGCCCTGGGTTGAAAACACTCAGGCATTCAGTATGTAAATCAGCTGCACTCAATGAGAACATCATTTTCATTTCAAGATGACCTCAGCTAGTCCTTCAATTCTTTAAACCTGTCCTGTTCTCAGATGTCACCTAGTTAGAACCAGCATTACATCCGTCCATTTAGCTGAACACTGGAGCATATACTAACTCATACATTTGACCACATATTAGAGTTACCTACCATTTAGTTGCCTCTTGCAGGGATGGTGAAGGAGTAGGTCGCTCAACATGTCTTGAAAGCTGTGTGTGCGTGAGTGTGTGTGCGTGAGTGTGTGTGCGTGAGTGTGTGTGTGTGTGTGTGTGTGTGTGTTATATTTTGAAGTGATATCTTCAAGATTGTTTTTCTGGATATTGCATAAGTAATTTAACCCAATCTCAGTTCAAGTTAGTTACAGTGGGGGAAAAAAGTATTTAGTCAGCCACCAATTGTGCAAGTTCTCCCACTTAAAAAGATGAGAGATGCCTGTAATTTTCATCATAGGTACACGTCAACTATGACAGACAAATTGAGAATTTTTTTTCCTGAAAATCACATTGTAGGATTTTTAATGAATTTATTTGCAAATTATGGTGGAAAATAAGTATTTGGTCACCTACAAACAAGCAAGATTTCTGTCTCTCACAGACCTGTAACTTCTCGTTACCTGTATTAATGGCACCTGTTTGAACTTGTTATCAGTATAAAAGACACCTGTCCACAACCTCAAACAGTCACACTCCAAACTCCACTATGGCCAAGACCAAAGAGCTGTCAAAGGACACCAGAAACAAAATTGTAGACCTGCACCAGGCTGGGAAGACTGAATCTGCAATAGGTAAGCAGCTTGGTTTGAAGAAATCAACTGTGGGAGCAATTATTAGGAAATGGAAGACATACAAGACCACTGATAATCTCCCTCGATCTGGGGCTCCACGCAAGATCTCACCCCGTGGGGTCAAAATGATCACAAGAACGGTGAGCAAAAATCCCAGAACCACACGGGGGGACCTAGTGAATGACCTGCAGAGAGCTGGGACCAAAGTAACAAAGCTTACCATCAGTAACACACTACGCCACCAGGGACTCAAATCCTGCAGTGCCAGACGTGTCCCCCTGCTTAAGCCAGTACATGTCCAGGCCCGTCTGAAGTTTGCTAGAGTGCATTTGGATGATCCAGAATAGGATTGGGAGAATGTCATATGGTCAGATGAAACCAAAATAGAACTTTTTGGTAAAAACTCAACTCGTCGTGTTTGGAGGACAAAGAATGCTGAGTTGCATCCAAAGAACACCATACCTACTGTGAAGCATGGGGGTGTAAACATCATGCTTTGGGGCTGTTTTTCTGCAAAAGGACCAGGACGACTGATCTGTGTAAAGGAAAGAATGAATGGGGCCATGTATCGTGAGATTTTGAGTGAAAACCTCCTTCCATCAGCAAGGGCATTGAAGATGAAACGTGGCTGGGTCTTTCAGCATGACAATGATCCCAAACACACCGCCCGGGCAACGAAGGAGTGGCTTCGTAAGAAGCATTTCAAGGTCCTGGAGTGGCCTAGCCAGTCTCCAGATCTCAACCCCATAGAAAATCTTTGGAGGGAGTTGAAAGTCTGTGTTGCCCAGCGACAGCCCCAAAACATCACTGCTCTAGAGGAGATCTGCATGGAGGAATGGGCCAAAATACCAGCAACAGTGTGTGAAAACCTTGTGAAGACTTACAGAAAACGTTTGACCTGTGTCATTGCCAACAAAGGGTATATAACAAAGTATTGAGAAACTTTTGTTATTGACCAAATACTTATTTTCCACCATAATTTCCTTGTATGTCTTTGCAAGGTCAGTAGAGACGATCCAATCGCTGATTACTTGTTTTGTACACTCATGCACTTCGTCACCACAAACAATTTCAATGATGGCAGTCTCAGACTAAAGTATGTAGCGAACGACAGAGCAGTGGAATAATTTAGTGTGAGTTGTCAGGCTACAGGGGTCCCTCAGCAATCGACAAAACAAACTATAATCTATAATCACACAGTGATTGGATGTGATCTGAACTGTAATATATCTGGCTGGCCTCCCTGTGTTGTCTCAATGTCCCCTTGGACCTGGATGTCATATAGGGGTTATACACTGAGTATACAAAACATTAAGAACATCTGCTCATTCCATGACATAGACTGACCAGGTGAATCCAGGTGAAAGCTATGATCCCTTATTGATGTCACTTGTTAAATCCACTTCAATCAGTGTAGATGAAGGGAAGGAGACAGGTTAAAGAAGGATTTTTAAGCCTTGAGACAAAAAACACATGGATTGTGTATGTGTGCCATTCAGAGGGTGAATGCTGTTGAAAAAACATTCCAGGTAAAGCTGGTTGAGAGAATGCTAAGAGTGTGCAAAGCTGTCATCAAGGCAAAGGGTGGCTACTTTGAAGAATCTCAAATATAAAATACATTTCGATTTGTTTAACACTTTTATGATAAGTGTACTATATTACGTATTGGATCACTAAAAATACAATTTTTACATTACCATGTAGTTTACCAATAAAATGGTCTGATGGTGATGTGGATATAGAAAGAAATGATCCCACTCCAATAAATGTTAATAGAAAGTTAGCAAAAATAGATAAGATCTTGCTACCATTCAATTTGTGGGAAAATCACCCTGATTAACTCTTTAGTAATATCCCAGTTTACCTATTTGCTTATGGTCTTGCCTACATCTAGTGAACAGTTTTTTAATTTATATGAGAAAAAAATATTCCATTTTATTTGGAACGGCAAGCCAGACAAAATTAAACGGGCCTATTTATATAATGAATATGAATTTGGAGGGCAGAATTTATTAAATATTAAAGCACTAAAGGCTTCAGTCATACAAAAGTTATACTTACATCTGAACTGGTTCTCTAGCAAATTAGTAAGAATGTCTCACCATATGTTCAAGAATGGCCTTTTTCCCTTTATTCAGATTACAACCTCTCACTTTCAATTTCATCCACCAGAAACGACAGAACAAATAATACAAACAATATTTTGGTTAAACTCAAATATACTAATTGATAGAAAACCATTATTTTATTTAAAATGTTTTTAAAAGGTATAATCTTCGTAAATGATATCATAGGTAGGACTGGTCGCACATGCAGCTAACAAAAACATATGGAAATGTCTGCTCTACCCAAAATTACAACCAAATAATTGCAGCATTACAGCAAAAATGGAAGAGGAAAGTGGAAGGGGGAAAAAGGAAGGAACTTGTCTGTCGGCCCTGCATTGAAGACCATAATTGGTTAAAGAAAATTGTGATAAATAAAAAAGTGTACCAGTTTCATTTAAGGACCAAAAAATGGACAGCCGTGGCATATACATTACAAAATAGTTGGGAAGAGATTTTTGACGTACCGATTCCATGGCACATGATACGCAAAACGACGCCGGATTCAAAAATTAGAATTATTATTATACAAAAAATTCTTGCAACCAATAGAATGTTATTTATATGGGGGATACAATCTTCCCAGCTCTGCATATTTTGCTGCGAAGAGACAGAATCATTAGATCATTTGTTTTGATACTGTCCATATGTAGCTCCTGAGTGGCGCAGTGGTCTAAGGCACTGCATCGCAGTGCTAACTGTGCCACTAGAGATCCTGGTTCGAATCCAGGCTCTGTCGCCGCCGGCCGCGACCGGGAGACTCATGCGCGGCGCACAATTGGCCCAGCGTCGTCCAGGGTAGGGGAGGGAATGGCCGGCAGGGATGTAGCTCAGTTGAGAGAGCATGGCGTTTGCAACGCCAGGGTTGTGGGTTCGTTTCCCACGGGGGGCCAGTATAAAAAAAAATATATGTATTCACTAACTGTAAGTCGCTCTGGATAAGAGCGTCTGCTAAATGACTAAAATGTAAATGTAGCTTGTTTTTGGTCACAGGTCCAGGAATGGCTGAAGAATTGCGATATTTAGCTGGAGCTAACCCTGCAGATAGCACTACTGGGTGATCTGAAAAGTCATAGTCAATATATAAAATAATATAATCATATAATCATACTTTTCGCAAAAATGTTTATTTTCAATTTACAATCTGTAAAAACAATGAGAATGGAAAGGTTCAGAACTTTTGTGAAACATCACAGCACAGTTGAAAAATATATGGCAAATAGAAATCCAATATGGATGGTGTTAAGAGATGGATGGGAGGGGTTGAATGGAGCTGAAGGTTGGGACAAATAACAACTAACAACAACAAGATAACTAATGTAAAAGGTTTGTGTATGTGTGCCATTCAGAGGGTGAATGCTGTTGGAAAAACATTCCAGGTAAAGCTGGTTGAGAGAATGCCAAGATTGTGCAAAGCTGTCATCAAGGCAAAGGGTGGCTATTTGAAGAATCTAAAATATAAAATATATTTTGATTTGTTTAACAGTTTTTTGGGGTTACTACATGATTCCATATGTGTTATTTCATAGTTTGATGTCTTCACTATTATTCTACAATGTAAAAATTTTTAAAAATAAAGAAAAAGCCTTGAATGAGTAGGTGTGTCCAAACGTAGTATATATATATATATATATATATATATATATATATATATATATATATATATATATATATATATATATATATATATATATATATATATTTGAAAGAAGAAAAACAACTTATTTTAAAGACTTCCTTGGTTACTCTGCTCTTAAATTGAGACTTCCTTGGTTACTCTGCTCTTAAACTGAGACTTCCTTGGTTACTCTGCTCTTAAGTTGAGACTTCCTTGGTTACTCTGCTCTGAAGTCAAGACTTGTTTAGGTTACTGCTGTAAAGTAAAGATTTCCAGAGGTCCCACTGCTGTAAAGTAGCAAGGGTTTCCCTGTCTGGCTTTACTCTAACACTCTTTCTCTTTTCAGACACCACCTCCGGTCCTGCTCCTCCACAGTCTGACAGACAATGAGGGAGACTGGAGCATCCTTCCTCTGCTGCCTTAGTAAGTGCTCGGGCCTGTCAGCTCTCAAAAGAGCAGCCATTACCCACGTTCACAAAGATTCCATCTTTTAATTCCCATCTATACAGTACAGTAGGGATATAACGATTCACCGATATGCATTGGTCCCCAGTTAAAATGTTTAAGATGTGAGTGCATTGGTCCCGGTTCAAATGTTTAAGTTATGAGTGGATGGTCTGCGGGACCCCAAACCGATCCAAATGTAGCCATGCATCGGTGGCAGGTAGCTTAGTGGTTAAGAGCGTTGTGCCAGTAACCGAAAGGTCGCTGGTTCTAATCCCAGAGCCGACTAGGTGAAAAATCTGTCGATGTGCCCTTGAGCAAGGCACTTAACCCTAATTGCTCCTGTAAGTCGCTCTGGATAAGAGCGTCTGCTAAATGACTAAAAATGTTTAAAAAATCAGTCAGAAAATCAATTCAAACATTACGAATCACCGGTTCACTTTTTTTGTTGGCTCAAATTACTTTCTTTCTACCTTCCGAAAATACCGCTCATATTTTGTGACAACTGCGGCCTGTCCTTCAGTGTCGAACTAAGAATGTATATATGTTGACAGTCATTGATCTGCAAGTAATTTTGCATGCCAAACAACCCCAGGCAATATCAGTAGCCTATTTAAACTGCGCGCTGTGTGCAGCTTCGTGACGCTGACCAACAAGAGGTAGGCCTATTCCTGATCTACTCGTCACTTTCAGCATTCAAATGTTTGTCAAATGGCGTAATATTAGGCTTTGTTCGTTAAATGACAACCAATGTAATTTGCTAGGTAATTTCTATCAAATGCGTTGTTGAAAAAGCATATGGCTGTCTCCACCTGCTAGGGTCAGGCAAAAAAAAGAGGTGGGAAATCATTTCTAACTTTTCTAACCATTTTTCCCCATATACAGTGGGGGAAAAAAGTATTTAGTCAGCCACCAATTGTGCAAGTTCTCCCACTTAAAAAGATGAGAGAGGCCTGTAATTTTCATCATAGGTACACGTCAACTATGACAGACAAATTAAGGGAAAAAAATCCAGAAAATCACACTGTAGGATTTTTTATGAATTTATTTGCAAATTATGGTGGAAAATAAGTATTTGGTCACCTACAAACAAGCAAGATTTCTGGCTCTCACAGACCTGTAACTTCTTCTTTAAGAGGCTCCTCTGTCCTCCACTCGTTACCTGTATTAATAGCACCTGTTTGAACTTGTTATCAGTATAAAAGACACCTGTCCACAACCTCAAACAGTCACACTCCAAACTCCACTATGGCCAAGACCAAAGAGCTGTCAAAGGACACCAGAAACAAAATTGTAGACCTGCACCAGGCTGGGAAGACTGAATCTGCAATAGGTGAGCAGCTTGGTTTGAAGAAATCAACTGTGGGAGCAATTATTAGGAAATGGAAGACATACAAGTCCACTGATAATCTCCCTCGATCTGGGGCTCCACGCAAGATCTCACCCCGTGGGGTCAAAATTATCACAAGAACGGTGAGCAAAAATCCCAGAACCACACAGGGGGACCTAGTGAATGACCTGCAGAGAGCTGGGACCAAAGTAACAAAGCCTACCATCAGTAACACACTACGCCGCCAGGGACTCAAATCCTGCAGTTCCAGACGTGTCCCCCTGCTTAAGCCAGTACATGTCCAGGCCCGTCTGAAGTTTGCTAGAGTGCATTTGGATGATCCAGAAGAGGATTGGGAGAATGTCATATGGTCAGATGAAACCAAAATAGAACTTTTTGGTAAAAACTCAACTCGTCGTGTTTGGAGGACAAAGAATGCTGAGTTGCATCCAAAGAACACCATACCTACTGTGAAGCATGGGGGTGTAAACATCATGCTTTGGGGCTGTTTTTCTGCAAAGGGACCAGGACGACTGATCCGTGTAAAGGAAAGAATGAATGGGGCCATGTATCGTGAGATTTTGAGTGAAAACCTCCTTCCATCAGCAAGGGCATTGAAGATGAAACGTGGCTGGGTCTTTCAGCATGACAATGATCCCAAACACACTGCCCGGGCAACGAAGGAGTGGCTTCGTAAGAAGCATTTCAAGGTCCTGGAGTGGCCTAGCCAGTCTCCAGATCTCAACCCCATAGAACATCTTTGAGGGAGTTGAAAGTCTGTGTTGCCCAGCGACAGCCCCAAAACATCACTGCTCTAGAGGAGATCTGCATGGAGGAATGGGCCAAAATAGTGTGTGAAAACCTTGTGAAGACTTACAGAAAACGTTTGACCTGTGTCATTGCCAACAAAGGGTATACAACAAAGTATTGAGAAACTTTTGTTATTGACCAAATACTTATTTTCCACCATCATTTGCAAATAAATTCATAAAAAATCCTACAATGTGATTTTCTGGATTTTTTTTCTCATTTTGTCTGTCATAGTTGACGTGTACCTATGATGAAAATTAAAGGCCTCTCTCATCTTTTTAAGTGGGAGAACTTGCACAATTGGTGGCTGACTAAATACTTTTTTTCCCCACTGTATCCTTGTTGAGGTTTATTTGAAAGTGTTGTTTATTTTGTGCAGCATGATATACTACAAGGTCAATACACAAAATACTTAATTAGTTTGAATGTTAGAAGGTATTTCTCCCATTGGATAACAGGATTAGCTACCATACCATGTTACCTGTAGCCGTCACCTTAAGCCCTGTTCTGCCTTTTGCTAGCCTGGGTGCCAATCTGTTTCTGCTCTCTTGCTAACACCTTATTGAATTTTCATGCCAAACAATGACTACAATGATGGAGTAGGCAAGAGCACAAACAGATCTGGGACCAGGCTAGCCTTTTGCTACAATGAGGTCAAAACGAATAGGTCATATCATGAATGTGTCCACTGGTTCAATAAGCTGTATAAAGGTCTGGTGACCCTGACGGTGTTTCTGCCTCCTTAGCTTCTCATCGTTGTTTGGGAAGAACTCGTCCTGGTTGGTGTTTCTGGAAGAGGAGACTAACGTCAAGGTGACCAAGCTGCTCCAGGCCCTCAGGAAGTTTGACAGGAGAAAAGTAAGTGACCTACAAATTTAGGATTGTAATAATAATATCTCTACGTAGTGACCACTCTGTGTGTGTCAGTCTGTCTTGTCGTGGACATTCTAATAAAAAATGAAGACAAACAAGGTCAATCACCAATCAGGATATTACTTTATTCAAAATGTATTAATAAGGTAGTAAATGAGGCTGGTCGACCGAACACTCTTGAGTGTTGGGCCGAGAGCTCCGACATACAGACAATACAAATATATTTTATAGCAAAGATACACCCTCTCAGTCTACATGACAAACAGCAGATGTGTGGAATAGGTCAAAAAATGCAGGCTCAGTCAGACCAGAGACATCTCCCTCTCACACACCATTAATCATGAAATGGAATGTGGCTGTTGGTTTTATCACCCAGTCATCCCTAAATCAATTGCCAGCTCCAGATACCCCTATCTCGAGTAAATCCCATGTCCTTGACCACACGCCTAGACTAGCTGCAGGGAGCTGGAGTAGAAACCATCCCTTTACAAAAACACAGCATTAGTAGAACAGTATAGAATTGTTAACTATTAATATTAAACAAAGCAGGTAAACATGTTACATGTTAATTTTTCTCTCACAGTCACTCTCTCACTCTCTCTCTCTTTAGAAGTGAAACCTTTGCTTCGAAAAAATAAACTCCAGTACACTGGCATTCTTGTATGTGCCACAGTGTGTTTAATGGATCTCAAACAAATGTTTTGGTCCAAATGAATCTTGTTTAACCTTTACTTGGTACCGTAATCACAGTACTTCACTTCTCCTTGGCCAACGACTGACCACCAGCCTTCTATCTCAGCAGCTGTAATAGAGTCAGTGGGTTGGACCTAGTCTCGGAAACTCAGACCCTAGGCAACAGCAGTGACTAGGGTCTGGGATTAATGACGGACTCTTTTAGTATCTTCGAAAAGGAAAAGAAAATGGTTACAGGTATGGTCCTCTTCAGCAGAATACCGTCTCTGAAATACTAACCCTGGTTATGGTAAAATAAAAATGAGTATTGGAGATAGTTTTTCATCCCAATTTTTAGCATTGGGTTGGATCCTGTATCTGGGCCCATATAAGCCTAGTCTCTAGACAGACAGGTTGCTTCCGGCAATATACCAATGCTCCAGCTTAACACGTCTGTAGAAGTTCCAGCATCAGTTGGGGCAGAGAGGACGAGTCGGGAATCGCGTCACCGGTAACGTCACTTACGGATCAGCATGTTGCCATTGCTCAGGGGTGGGCAACTCCAGTCCTCGGGGGCCCAAGCTAACACACTTGACTCCATTAATCAGCTTCAGTTTAGAATGCAATGAATTTAATTAGCTGTGTTTGCTAGGCATGGGGAAAAAGTGTGACAACACTCTGGCATTACAGGACTGGAGTTGCCAATCCCTGCCCTAGCTAAACATGATCACAATTCTTGCCCACATTTTAAGTGGCGCTTACCCAAACTTGTGATTTGTTGGGAGAGTTGTCTGTCTGAAGAGGAATTTTTTGAAATGTCAGAGAGAGCCGACATCCACCCCAGACCTTGTGCTATTGCCTAGCTTATGCTGCTCCATGGTCTGGGATATCTG
The DNA here is from genome assembly GCF_964263955.1 of Coregonus lavaretus. NCBI lineage: Eukaryota > Metazoa > Chordata > Actinopteri > Salmoniformes > Salmonidae > Coregonus > Coregonus lavaretus. The sequence continues at coordinate 2,383,461 of NC_140017.1, read as the reverse complement.
CTCCAAGGTCTGGGATATCTGCTCCAAGTTCTGGGATATCTGCTCCAAGGTCTGGGATATCTGCTCCAAGGTCTGGGATATCTGCTCCAAGGTCTGGGATATCTGCTCCAAGGTCTGGGATATCCGAGACTAATATAGGCCTGCAGTCCAACCAGCCTGTAAAGCATTAGCCACCCCGCTCGCCGGAGGCCCATTGATGATAATGATGTATTTTAGCGGCAGCACAGATGCAGGCAGGGTTTGGTTTTGCATTGTGCCTTATTAAGGTGTTATCAACCATTTTACTCTGAGCTCGTCTCCAGAGCCGCTCTCTCTCTGAGGTTCAGGATCCAGGTGTTGCAGGTTGATTAGCGAGTTGTTTTAAACCACGAACACAGAATGCCAATAGAAAAGGTTTTGTCCTCCACAGTGTTATTGAGTTAATATTAATTTTGTTTTGAATAAGTGGATTGTGAGGATAAAACCCGATAACGACAGTTGATACTGTATTTATTTTTTATTTATTTTTTACCAACACCTGTCATGCTATTGACTGCATCAAAGTGAATGCTTAAACTTTCTGGATTTTGTTACCATCAATAATGTGTGTAGGTTTTATGAACGTTTCAAATTACTTGGCTCTCCTACTGTCAAACATAAAATGTTTATAATCTTGGGAATTCACAAATTATGTTTTTGTTGCTTATATTTATGGGTGAATGATTTGTTTGTTGATAAGCCTGGACAGTTGAAACAGTCTTTAAATCAAAGCCTGGGAAAGAAACAAAAATCATCCAACGGCCATCCTGATTAGTACATCCCGATACCGTCCAATGAACAACATCAAACTAATTACACCTTCCTGTGGTACACCAGACCTTAACAGAGAACAGAGGTTCAAGTTATTCTTACTCTGAAAAACGATGCATAATGAATAAGTGAACCTTCCATCCTGCTAGCCGGGACAGCCTGGAACCTGTAAGGGATTCCAATTCCAAGTGAGAAATAGAATTAGTTATTATCTCATCATCACACAAATCAAATCAAATTATATTTGTCACATGCGCCGAATACAACAGGTGTAGACCTTACCGTGAAATGCTTACTTACAAGCCCTTAACCAACAATGCAGTTTAAAGAACATATAGTTAAGAAAATATTTACTAAATAAACTAACGTACTGGTACACACAGCACAACACTATATCAGGGATGAGGAGAGGATGTAGGCTGTCTTATGACTCACTTTAGTACATCACACTGTATATGTGACTTCATTTAGGCTCAATTCGAGTCAGTATTCTTTACCATGGTCAAAGTCCCAGAATAGTTTTGGGTACTTTAAAAACAACTACTACTAATATAACAGGTAGACTTCCCACAGAGATACTGTATGCATGCAAGCAGTAGTTTGTTAACAAAGACATACGTACGTTTGCCTGCCATGTCGAATTGGGAATCATGTTTGCTCTTTTTATTAAATGTATTTCTGCAACGTTTATGATGTTTCACCTCAATGAATACAGCCCAGATGTGTGGCGCGTTAGCAGCTATGTCATCATGATGTCACATCCATCCCTCAGGAGTGGTTCCTGGGTAAACCTCTCCATGACGAGGAGTCTACCATCATCCACCACTACGCCTTTGCAGAGAACCCCTCCATCTTTAAATACCCAGACTTCTCTGCTGCCTGGGCCCTTAGCATCCCTCTGCTTGACAGGTCAGATCCTAATCTATATCTAACTTCCTTTAACTCATGTTGTCTCCATCTACCTTTCTAAATAGGTGCAATCTGTGATTTGTACATCCAGTCTCCATCAACTCTCCTTTAACCCTAGTCTCCTTCTACTGTCCTTTAACCCTAGTCTCCATCAACTCTCCTTTAACCCTAGTCTCCTTCTACTGTCCTTTAACCCTAGTCTCCATCAACTCTCCTTTAACCCTAGTCTCCTTCTACTGTCCTTTAACCCTAGTCTCCTTCTACTGTCCTTTAACCCTAGTCTCCATCAACACTCTTTAACCCTAGTCTCCTTCTACTGTCCTTTAACCCTAGTCTCCATCAACTCTCCTTTAACCCTAGTCTCCTTCTACTGTCCTTTAACCCTAGTCTCCATCAACACTCTTTAACCCTAGACTCCTTCTACTGTCCTTTAACCCTAGTCTCCATCAACTCTCCTTTAACCCTAGTCTCCTTCTACTGTCCTTTAACCCTAGTCTCCATCAACACTCTTTAACCCTAGTCTCCTTCTACTGTCCTTTAACCCTAGTCTCCATCAACACTCTTTAACCCTAGACTCCTTCTACTGTCCTTTAACCCTAGTCTCCTTCTACTGTCCTTTAACCCTAGTCTCCTTCTACTGTCCTTTAACCCTAGTCTCCATCAACACTCTTTAACCCTAGACTCCTTCTACTGTCCTTTAACCCTAGTCTCCATCAACTCTCCTTTAACCCTAGTCTCCTTCTACTGTCCTTTAACCCTAGTCTCCATCAACACTCTTTAACCCTAGTCTCCTTCTACTGTCCTTTAACCCTAGTCTCCATCAACACTCTTTAACCCTAGACTCCTTCTACTGTCCTTTAACCCTAGTCTCCTTCTACTGTCCTTTAACCCTAGTCTCCTTCTACTGTCCTTTAACCCTAGTCTCCATCAACACTCTTTAACCCTAGTCTCCTTCTACTGTCCTTTAACCCTAGTCTCCATCAACTCTCCTTTAACCCTAGTCTCCTTCTACTGTCCTTTAACCCTAGTCTCCATCAACACTCTTTAACCCTAGACTCCTTCTACTGTCCTTTAACCCTAGTCTCCTTCTACTGTCCTTTAACCCTAGTCTCCTTCTACTGTCCTTTAACCCTACTATACAACTACCTTCCGTTAAAACTAGCCTCCATCTACCCTCCTTTAACCCTCGCCTCCATCTGTCTTCCTGTAACTCTAGCCTATAACACCTACAGTATTCACTCCTAACATAGATCTTGTTTCTTCCCTAGAGGTCTTTAGAAACCCGAATAGCAACCATATCTCAGCAATAATGTGCTCTGCTGAACAAAAACTTTTGTTATACTGTTTATTTCATTCTATCATCAATCATTGTTAAATTCCTAGTGGTCTAGGGAAAATAATAATATTTGTATTCGGTTCTAATTGCAAATTCTAATAGACAGTGATTTGATGTTCCAGGCTCGCAAACAAAGTGAGAGATGACCCACTCAAGTCTGACTTCACTATCGATCTGAAGCATGAGGTAAGATTTATATCTGACCGCTTTATTGCTATGAGTTCAAATAAAATGTTATTGGTCGCATACCCATATTTAACAGATGTTATTGCGGGTGTAGCGAAATGCTTGGTTCTAATGAAAATGCGGATAAAGAGTAATTTAAATTATTTGTTTTTAACGTTTTGAAATATCGGCTACCTTTTATGACGGCATGGAGTAAAGCAGATGTTTTTATTGGATCATAATTTGTGTCACTAACCACGTTTCCATCCACAGTTTAATGCCATATAAAGAACATCACGAGAGCTGTGATGGAAACACAACGTTTCGGTACAATTTTATAAATGCAGACAGATAATTTGTTCATTCGACATGGTGGGATCTTTTTGTGTCTGTAAGATTAATTATGCGAGAAATGGTGGTGGAAATGCCTTTATGCGCAAATATTGATATAATAACCATCATATTGAAAGAAACCTGAAGTCACGCAATGATATGGTGTGTGTGGTCCTCCCACTACGACTCGGGAAACCATGCAGTTTATTATGCTACAGATGAAATAAGTTATGAGGAACTTCACAGGGTGGTGAAAGTGCATGGTGATCTTGATGCTCGTTTCCGATAAATATCGAGGGTCTTATTCTGGTGAAATGATGATAGATGCTTGACTGCTATTTGACAAATACAAATATTCTTGCTCTTATCCATAATAATCTCATCATGTAGATATGAATGGATGAATGGCACAACAATGGGCCTCGGGATCTCGTCACGGTATCTCTGTGTATTCAAATTGGCATCGATAAAATGCAATTGTGTTCGTTGTCCGTAGCTTATGCCTACCCATACCATAACCCCACCATGGGGCACTCTGTTCACAACGTTGACATCAGCAAACCGCTCGCCCACACGACGCCAAACTCGTGGTCTGCGATTGTGAGGCCGGTTGGACGTACTGCCAAAGTCTCTAAAACGACATTGGAGGCTGCTTATGGTAGAGAAATTAACATTACATTCTCTGGCAACATCTCGGGTGGACATTCCTGCAGTCAGCATGCCAATTGCACGCTCCCTCAAAACATGAGACATCTGTGGCATTGTGTTGTTTGACAAAACTGCACATTTTAGAGTGGCCTTTTTTTGTCCCCAGCACAATGTGCACCTGTGTAATGATCATGCTGTTTAATCAGCTTCTTGAAATGCCACACCTGTCAGGTGGATGGATTATCTTGGCAAAGGAGAAATGCTCACTAACATGGATGTAAACAAATTTGTGCACAACATTTGAGAGAAATAAGCTTTTGTGCGTATGGAACATTTCTGGGATCTTTTATTTCAGCTCAGGAAACATGGGACCAACACTTTACATGTTGCATTTATAGTTTTGTTCAGTGTACATTTTGTGTGCTCTACATTATCACGCACTGGATTTTGCCCGCAACAAGTCCATTTGGTGGAAACACACCACTGGTGGGAAAATTCGCATATTTTCTTAATGCGGATTCTAGAATGTTCTCATGAAAATCTGTCACCAATTGGATGAAAACCTAGTTTATGACACTGCACATTCTTCAACTTGTATTATCCTTCTCTACTGTCCCCTGTCCTTTCCTGACTGTTGTTGACAGGAGAGCCTAAACACTAACATTGTCTTAAGCCTAGTAGATGCTAAGCAAGTGAAGTATAATTTCAATATAACCTGGTGTCACAAACTCATTACCTCCGACAATAGCCTAATAGAAGCAGCTCCCTCCTCCTTAAGCCCAACGTTGTTGACTGAGGGACACTCTGATCTTGTGACTTCGCTTTCTTTTCTGTTTCTCAGAGCATCTTCAGTCTTTCATTCAGGGGAGAAATAGAATAGCACTCACTGTATCCCTGTCTCTCACTGTATCCCTGTCTCTCACTGTATCCCTGTCTCTCACTGTATCCCTGTCTCTCACTGTATCCCTGTCTCTCACTGTATCCCTGTCACTCACTGTATCCCTGTCTCTCTCTCCCTCCCTCCCTCCCTCTCATTCCTTCTCTCGGCTGGGTTTTTCTCCCAACTGTCACATTTCTCTGCCTCATTGATATGAAAGACAGGGAATGGACACTTTACAATAAGGATACATTAACATTAGCTAATGTATTAGTTAACCTGAATAAATAATTAATTAATATATCTACTAAGCATTTATTATTTGTATGTATGTTAACTAAGCCATCAAAAATGCATGAATAAATTATTTATACAGCTGATATTTCCTGTTAGTTAATAGGTATATAACCTTAAGTCCCTGCATCTGTCACAAGTGTAGAGAGGAGTAGGCAGGAGGCAGTCACAGGATTAGAACTACTGAATTTATTAAAGCACCATAGCTTAAAGCTGGACAAAACCCAAAGTACAAAATATGAAGTACTCAAGAAATAGTAGAGAAATTCCTCTCAGGAAGAACAAGCAACATATACAATGACGACAAATACAAATTACAGAGGGAGTATATATACAGTGATAGAGTAGGGATTGGAACCAGGTGTGTGTAATGATGACAAGACAAGTCCGGGGTTGATGAGTGAAGGGCGTTTGCCAGCGGTAAGTTCGGCAGCAGCTAGAAGGATCACACCACAACGCCTGAGGTGGACAGGAGGGTGAGCCAAAGCGAAGGCTGGTGTGACAGCATCTAAACCATTCATTAATAAAATGGTCTGTTAGGACAGTTTTATGTTAGTAAAGGGTTTAATAATTAATATTAACAATATGTTAAGGGTTTATTATTAATACATTATTTGTAGTGATGGTAGTTAATGTTATTGAGAGATTATCTTTATTCTTGTTTAAAAATAGCTTGTGTGTGCTATACAGTGAGGGGAAAAAAGTATTTGATCCCCTGCTGATTTTGTACGTTTGCCCACTGACAAAGACATGATCAGTCTATCATTTTAATGGTAGGTTTATTTGAACAGTGAGAGACAGAATAACAACAAAAAAATCCAGAAGAACGCATGTCAAAAATGTTATAAATTGATTTGCATTTTAATGAGGGAAATAAGTATTTGACCCCTCTGCAAAACATGACTTAGTACTTGGTGGCAAAACCTTTGTTGGCAATCACAGAGGTCAGACGTTTCTTGTAGTTGGCCACCAGGTTTGCACATATCTCAGGAGGGATTTTGTCCCACTCCTCTTTGCAGATCTTCTCCAAGTCATTAAGGTTTTGAGGCTGACGTTTGGCAACTCGAACCTTCAGCTCACTCCACAGATTTTCTATGGGATTAAGGTCTGGAGACTGGCTAGGCCACTCCAGGACCTTAATGTGCTTATTCTTGAGCCACTCCTTTGGTGCCTTGGCTGTGTGTTTTGGGTCATTGTCATGTTGGAATACCCATCCACGACCCATTTTAAATGCCCTGGCTGAGGGAAGGAGGTTCTCACCTAAGATTTGACGGTACATGGCCCCGTCCATTGTCCCTTTGATGCGGTGAAGTTGTCCTGTCCCCTTAGCAGAAAACCCCCCCGAAAGCATAATGTTTCCATCTCCATGTTTGACGTGGGGATGGTCTTGTAGCCCATTCCAGCCTTGTGTATGTCTTCAATCAAGTCCCTGACATCCTTGGAGAGCTCTTTGGTCTTAGCCATAGTGGAGAGTTTGGAATCTGATTGATTGATTGATTGCTTCTGTGGACAGGTGTCTTTTATACAGGTAACAAGCTGAGATTAGGAGCACTCCTTTTAAGAGTGTGCTCCTAATCTCAGCTCGTTACCTGTATAAAAGACACCTGGGAGCCAGAAATCTTTCTGACTGAGAGGGGTTCAAATACTTATTTCCCTCATTAAAATGCAAATAAATTTATAACATTTTTGACATGCGTTATTCTGGATTTTTGTTGTTGTTATTCTGTCTCTCACTGTTCAAATAAACGTACCATTACAATTATAGACTGATAATTTATTTGTCAGTGGGCAAACGTACAAAATCAGCAGGGGATCAAATACTTTTTTTCCCTCACTGAAAGTATTATTTCTTCATTTTAATTAGCTACGTTTCTTTGTGAGACTTATTGTAAAGTTGGTACATATCGCACATTTACCATTGGCTAACTAATCTGCCATGACAACTTGTTAAGCTTTAGCGAACTAATGGTACTGCATAAATGTTGCAGACCAAAATCCATCCTGCCCTGCCTTTCGAAAGTATTTGAAAGCCAAGTTAACAAACAGATCACCGACCATTTCGAATCCCACCGTACCTTCTCCGCTATGCAATCTGGTTTCCGAGCTGGTCATGGGTGCACTTCAGCCACACTCAAGGTCCTAAACGATATAATAACTGCGATCGATAAAAGACAGTACTGTGCAGCCGTCTTTATCGACCTGGCCAAGGCTTTTGACTCTGTCAATCACCACATTCTTATTGGCAGACTAAATAGCCTTGGTTTCTCAAATGACTGCCTTGCCTGGTTCACCAACTACTTCTCAGATAGAGTTCAATGTGTCAAATCGGAGGGCCTGTTGTCTGGACCTCTGGCAGTCTCTATGGGTGTGCCACAGGGTTCAATTCTCGGGCTGACTCTATTCTCTGTGTATATCAATGATGTCACTCTTGCTGCTGGTGACTCTCAGATCCACCTCTACGCAGACAACACCATTTTGTATACATCTGGCCCTTCATTGGACACTGTGTTAACAAACCTCCAAACGAGCTTCAATGCCATACAACACTCCTTCCATGGCCTCCAACTGCTCTTAAACGCTAGTAAAACTAAATGCATGCTCTTCAATCGAACGCTGCTTGCACCCGCCCGCCCGACTAGAATCACTACTCTCGGCGGGTCTTACTTAGAATATGTGGACAACTACAAATACCTAGGTGTCTGGTTAGACCGTAAACTCTCCTTCCAGACTCACATTAAGCATCTCCAATCCAAAGTTAAATCTAGAATCGGCTTCCTATTTCGCAACAAAGCCTCCTTCACTCATGCTGCTAAACATGCCCTCGTAAAATGGACTATCCTACCGATCCTTGACTTCGGCGATGTCCTTTACAAAATAGCTTCCAACACTCTACTCAGCAAATTGGATATAGTCTATCACAGTGCCATCAGTTTTGTCAACAAAGCCCCATATACTACCCACCATTGTGACCTGTACGCTCTCGTTGTCTGGCCCTCACTACATATTTGTCGCCAAACCCACTGGCTCCAGGTCATCTATAAATCTCTTCTAGTCAAATCCCCGCCTTATCTTAGCTCATTGGTCACCATAGCAACACCCACACGCAGTATGCGTTCCAGCAGGTATATCTCACTGGTCATCCCCAAAGCCAACACCTCCTTTGGCCGCCATTCCTTCCAGTTCTCTGCTGCCAATGACTGGAACGAATTGCAAAAATCTCTGAAGCTGGAGACACTTATCTCCCTCACTATCTTTAAGCATCAGTTGTCAGAGCAGCTTACCGATCACTGCACCTGTACACAGCCCATCTGTAATTAGCCCACCCAACTACCTCATCCCCATATTGACCCCTGGAGGTGGAGGTGAAGCAGCTGTGTCATTTCGTAGCCTACATTCTTCTGGAACAGAGAGATGCAAACACCCACTCACAATGCACGTCGAACAAGCGCTTCTCACTTGCAGCGTTCATCTACAGACAATCCTTTCCTACTCCAGCGTTGTTGGGCTCGTAAGTGTTCTGGTTAGTGTAATCAAATCTGAACCCATCAGACCACATCCATTCATCAAAACCTCCAACCCGGGTGCTAGGTAGCTGGCCAGTGGTATCCTGTATCAGCGCTTGCATGGACTGGTACTTTAAAAAGCTATGCACGGATGCTAGGTTTCCACCAAGTGCCAAACAGATTTGCTCCGAATCGGCCCATGCTGACAAACTTGAAACGGCGTGATCCATATGTGTACCAGCCTGAGGGACATCAACTTTTATTTGTCCTGTTTACCCTCCTGCTCCTCTTCCACCCCCTCAGCCTCGACTGGAGGAATCTGTTACAGTCTTCAGTAAGGGTTCTATAGGAGGGAGGTCAGGTTTGCCTCTAGTACAGGCTTTGCTCCGCCAATGACATCACTCAGAAGCAGAAGCATTGTCACCTTCTCCATGGTCTCCATTGTCACCTTCTCCATGGTCTCCATTGTCACCTTCTCCATGGTCTCCATTGTCACCTTCTCCATGGTCTCCATTGTCACCTTCTCCATGGTCTCCATTGTCACCTTCTCCATGGTCTCCATTGTCACCTTCTCCATGGTTTCCATTGTCACCTTCTCCATGGTCTCCATTGTCACCTTCTCCATAGTCTCCATTGTCACCTTCTCCTGTTAGAGAAGGAATCACAGCTGGTAGTCTGTAGGTTCAGCTTGAGAAAGGAATACTTACCAGGCCACAAGGACAAAGTCCCCAAAAATATGTTGACACTGTTTCCATATCCTATTGGGAATGTATCCTCATCCTTCTGCGAAATATAGATAACGTAACAGAGAACTTCTGACATCTTTAGTCAGGTGACACACCTAATTACACAACTTACACACACTGCCCACAAACTATAACCATGCATGTGGTGTGATCCTATTGAAATCAAAAGCCAAGAACATACAAACACTTACAACTACCTTGAACAATCGGACACGGTGAACAGTGAAAAACCTGTATGAATTAATTCATATTTTATTTCTGTGTCAAATCGACAGTAGGCGACACATCCGTTACTGGATCAAATAAAATGACAATGATTCTCACAATGAGTCCTTCGGTGTACTGCGCAGTGCGCACCGCATACAAAGAATCAACATGATTAAAAGGCTGTCTAGGCAATAACAATAACCTAAATGAAACAGAAAACGGCATTTAAACTTGGTTGGGCCCCAACAAAGAATTCAAATGTGAAAGATCTATAAGCCTACGCACAATCCATACGTACGTGCACTTGATAAACAGTACCAGTCTGTAATTTCATTATAGGTTGCCCTTTTTCTCTTATTCCAGGCTTTATCTAAAAATTCAGCGTACATGAATATAGAATGGACAAAAATACATTTCACTTTTTCCTCATCGCTCAGCCACAAAATGCCAATATATATCTGGCTGTCACTCATGTATATCGTGGTAAAAAGGCCAATAGAGTATTGAGTGAATTTCATTTACCTCTTCAAGGTAACTGTAGTTACAAAGTCTCTCCTCTTCCATTTCACCACAATACCGTCCTGTTTCAATACTGTGACGGCCCTGAATTTGTCTGAACCGTCTGTGCTTCTCCTGCAGATAGAGAGCGTCCCTATTAAATAGCCAGCATCAGCTGCGTAAAAGGGGGTTGTGATGGTGGTGCGAATGAGGTCGTGTTCAACCCTCAGTTCCAAATTTGTTTTACTCCATTTGTTTTGTTGTATTTAAAAGTGTGCTTTGTAGCCTTATCTCAAGTTTAACCAGGATCGGATCCACTAATTTGTTCCTTTAGACATATCTCAGTTGGTCTCCGCTGTTTCTTTGTGGCCTTTCTCCGCTGGAGATCTGTTGGCTGATTGGATTGTCTGACTGACCGACTGACTACAACCTTTTTTGCATACGGTATTGCATTTGTTTTTGTGTGATTTATACTGCGTTGATTTGTGGTCAGTTATAGTTGAAGACTACTGAGATGTGATACTCTTTATGGTTGTGTGGTAAAAGAGTTTGAGATTTTGATTGTATGATTGAGACTTGGTTTACGCTACACTTTCTGAACAGACAAACATTGCGCAACTAAGGTCACTTGAGTTCACTGCACTCATTTACCGGGCTGGATACTTTATAGACCTGAAGTATGGGACATTTACCAGTGAACCAAGTTTATTATTGTTTTGTGACTTATATTGATTGTGTGATTATTGTGATAATACAACAAACGCAAAAGAACAGTGGTTTTGAAGTTATTTCCAATGTTTTAAGGGTTTATGGAAAGTGTATTTCATTACTGACTTTTACATGAGTCCTTTGTATTGGTGTAGACTTGACGGACCGGACGGGACTCATTCCCTCTCAAACAAAAAGGAGAAATCTATATTTTCTCTGGTAGGCACAACCTACCTGGTACCCCTAACAACACTGCACTCTATACTCCTGTGATCTGGCCATCTCTGTATACCCAGCGGAAGACCCACTGGTTGATGCTTAATTATAAAACCCTCTTAGGCCTCACTCCCCCCTATCTGAGATACCTACTGCAACTCTCATCCTCCACATACAACACCCGTTCTGCCAGTCACATTCTGTTAAAGGTCCCCAAAGCACACAAATTCCTGGGTCGCTCCTCTTTTCATTTCGCTGCAGCTAGCGACTGGAACGAGCTGCAAAAAACACTCAAACTGGACAGTTTTATCTCCATCTCTACATTCCAAGACTCAATCATGGACACTCTTACTGACACTTGTGGTTGCTTCGCGTGATGTATTGTTGTCTACCTTTTTGGCCTTCGTGCTGTCTGTGTCTAACAATGTTTGTACCATGTTTGTGCTGCTACCATGCTGAGTTGTCTTAGGTCTCTCTTTATATTTTTATTTTTCATCCCAGTCCCTGTCCCCCCCAGGAGGCCTTTTGCCTCTTGGTAGGCCGTCATTGTCAATAAGAATTTTCTTAATTGACTTACGTAGTTAAAGAAAAATGCAATCCACACTTTTTTGTTTTTGTTTTTTGTTAAACTAGCCACTGCCAACAATTAGCAACATTGTCATGTTTTGTACAGTCACATCCAAAATTATTGGCACCCTTGATAAAGATGAGCGAAAAAGACTTAAAATAAATACAAATATCAAGCTATATTGTATGCTCAAACAAATATTATTTTATATGAATACAATTGCTCCGAATCTTTTGTTTAACAAGTAAATATATATATATATATATATATATATATATATATATATATATATATATATATACAGTACCTTCAGAAAGTTTGACCCCTTGACTTTACACATTTTGTTATGTTACAGCCTTATTCTAAAATGATTTTTTTTTAAATCTCTGTAATCTACATACAATACCCCATAATGGGAAAGGGAAAACCGTTTTTTAGACATTTTTACAAATTAAAAAAGAAAAACAGAAATACCTTATTTACATAAGTATTCAGACCCTTTGCTATGAGACTCGACAATTGAGCTCAGCTGCATCCTGTTTCCATTGATCATCCTTGAGATGTTTCTACAACTTGGAGTCCACCTGTGATAAATTCAGTTGATTGGACATGATTTGGAAAGGCACACAACTGTCTATAAAAGGTCCCACAGTTGACAGTGCATGTCACAGCAAAAACCAAGCCATGAGCTCGAAGGAATTGTCCGTAGAGCTCCGAGACAGGATTTTGTTGAGGCACAGATCTGGGGAAGGGTACCAAAACATTTCTGCAGAATTGAAGGTCCCAAAGAACACAGTGCCCTCCATCATTCTTAAAATGGAAGAAGTTTGGAACCACCAAGACTCTTCCTAGAGCTGGCCACCCGGCCAAACTGAGCAATCGGGGGAGAGGGGCCTTGGTCAGGGAGGTGACCAAGAACCTGATGGTCACTCTGACAGAGCTCTAGAATTCCTCTGTGGAGATGGGAGAACCTTCCAGAAGGACAACCATCTTTGCAGCACTCCACCAATCAGGCCTTTATAGTAGAATAAAGACTCTCAGACCATGAGAAACAAGATTCTCTGGTCTGATGAAACCAAGATTGAACTATTTGGCCTGAATGCCAAGCGTCACGACTGGAGGAAACCTGGCACCATCCCTACGGTGAAGCATGGTGGTGGCAGCATCATGCTGTGGGGATGTTTTTCAGCGGCAGGGACTGGGAGACTAGTTAGGATTGAGGCAAAGGTGAACGGAGCAAAGTACAGAGAGATCCTTGATGAAAACCTGCTCCAGAGCGCTCAGGACCTCAGACAGGACAACAACCCTAAGCACACAGCCAAGACAACGCAGGAGTGGCTTCGGGACAAGTCTCTGAATGTCCTTGAATGGCCCAGCCAGAGCCCAGATTTGAACCCAATCGAACATCTCTGGAGAGACCTGAAAATAGCTGTGCAGCAACACTCCCCATCCAACCTGACTGAGCTTGAGAGGATCTGCAGAGAAGAATGGGAGAAATTCCACAAATACAGGTGTGCCAAGCTTGTAGAGTCATACCCAAGAAGACTCGAGGCTGTAGTCGCTGCCAAAGGTGCTTCAACAAAGTACTGAGTAAAGGGTCTGTATACTTATGTAAATGTGATATTTCAGGGTTTAAAAAAAAGAGAAATTAGCAAAAATGTCTACAAACCTGTTTTTGCTTTGTTATTATGGGGTATTGAGTGTAGATTCATGAGGGGGGAAAAACTATTTAATCCATTTTAGAATAAGGCTGTAATGTAACAAAATGTGGAAAAAGTCAAGGGGTCTGAATACTTTCCTAACGATTCTTATGAATAAAATCTAACTATTTTATATGCATTAACATTCTACTTTTTTAAAGGTCCCGAACAGTCATTCTGATTGCCATGTAAAATTGCCTTTTGCGTGACAAAACAGCACCCATAATGTTTTCACGATACTCATTTTACAAATTTGAGATAAAATAATCTCATGTCAAACTACATTTACATTTTAGTAATTTAGCAGACACTCTTATCCAGGGCGACTTACAGTTAGTGCATTCATCGTAACATAGCTAAGTGGGACAACCACATATCACAGGCATAGTAAGTACTTTTCCTCAATAAAGTAGCTATCAGCAAAGTCAGCGCTAGAAAGGGGGAGTTTCAGGATTGGAGGTGAGGAAGGGGATTATTTAAGACACTCTTTAAAGAGGTAGTCTTTCAGGTGCTTTCGGAAGATAGGCAGGGACTCAGCTTCCCCCTGAAGTTAGGACAGCAAGTTCCACCATTGGGGTGCTAGGACAGAAGAGCTTGGACTGGGCTGAGCGGGAGCTGCCCACCCGTAGGGGTGGGAGGGCCAAGAGACCAGAGGTGGCAGACCGGAGTGCTCGGGTTGGGGTGTAGGGTTTGAGCATAGCCTTAAGGTAGGGAGCGGAAGTTCCTCTTGCTGCTTCATAGGCAAGCACCATGGTCTTGTACTGGATACGAGCTCCGACTGGAAGCCAGTGGAGTGTGTAGAGGAGCGGGGTGACATGGGATAACTTGGGAAGGTTGAAAACCAGGCAGGCTGCAGCGTTCTGGATGAGTTGCAGGGGAGCCCAGCCTACAGCTAGTTGCAGTAGTCCAGACGGGAGATGACAAGTGCCTGGATTACGACCTGCGCTGCTTCCTGTGTGAGGTAGGGTGTACTCTACGGATGTTGTAGAGCATGAACCTGCAGGAACGAGTCATTGCTTTGATGTTTGCAGAGAACAACAGGGTGTTGTCCAGGGTCACGCCAAGGTTCTTTGCACTCTGGGAGGGCGTCTTTGAGTGGGCAGGCCTTCCCCAGGAGGAAGAGCAGCTCCGTCTTGTCGAGGTTGAGCTTGAGGTGGTGGGCCGACCTCCAAGCTGAAAGTATGTGGTGCAAACACAGATCCTCCCTGGTAGGAGCGGCCTGCCAGGTAGGATCTAATCCAAGACCCTGAGACGCCCAGCCCTGAGAGGGTAGAGAGGAGTTTCTGGTGGTTCATGGTGTCAAAGGCAGTGGCTAGATCTAGGAGGATGAGAACCGAGGAGAGAGAGCCTTCACGATGCCGAAGAGCAGTCTCGGTTGAGTGACCGGTCTTCAAGCCTGACTGGTTAGGGTCATGAAGATCGTTCTGAGAGAGAGAATGAGAGAGTTGGTCAGAGCACACTCAAGTGTTTTGGAAAAAAAACTAAGGGATACAGGTCTATAGTTTTTGACGTCAGATGAGTCGAGTGTTGGTTTCTTGAAGAGGGGAGCGACTCGGGCCATTTTAATGTCAGAGGGGATGCAGCCAGTGGTCAGGTATGAGTTGATAAGGTCTCCAGAGATGGTCTGGAGTTGGGGATAGGGTCGAGTGGCACAGGTCGTCGCAGAATTTCATCTGGAGAGAGAGAAGGGAGAAAACGGTCAAGGCTGAATGCATTCTGCCTTAACAATGCTATCAACAAGGCAGGTCCTACAGGCCCTAGTTTTGTAGCACCTGGACTACTGTCCAGTCGTGTGGTCAGGTGCCATAAAGAGGGACTTAGGAAAATTACAATTGGCCCAGAACAGAGCAGCATGGCTGGCATTTAAATGTACATGGAGAGCTAACAATAATAATATGCGTGTCAATCTCTCCTGGCTCAACGTGAAGGAGAGATTGACTTCATCACTACTTGTATTTGTGAGAGATATTGACATGTTGAATGCACCAAGCTGTCTGTTTGAATTACTGGCACACAGCTCGGACACCCATGCATACCCCACAAGACATGCCTCCAGAGGTCTCTTCCCAGTCCCCAAGTCCAGAACATACTATGGGAGGCGCACAGTACTACATAGAGCCATGACTACATCAAGTAACTCATGCAAGCAGTAAAATTATATTTCGAAAACAGATATAAATGCACTTTATGAAACAGCGGGGACTGTGAAGCAACACAAACATAGGCACAGACACATGCATACAAACACACGATAACATACGCACTATACACACGTACACATGGATTGATATGTGGTAGTAGAGTAGGGGCCTGAGGTCACACACTTAATGTGTTGTGAAATCTATTGTGAATGTATTGTAATGTTTTAAAAATTGTTTAACTGCCTTAATTTTGCTGGACCCCAGGAAGAGTAGCTGCTGCCAAGGCTTGCCTTGTGAGTTGGAGGGGATTTGAAAAGGGTGAGGTCAAAAGGATGGGAAATAAATTAATCGAAGGCAGACGTCGGGAGGTTGAAGTCGCCCAGTACGAAGAGAGGTGCGCCATCATCAGGAAATGAGCGTATCAAGGTGTCAAGCTCATTGAGGAACTCTCCCAAGGGCACCTGGTGGGTGATAGATGACAACAATGTTAAGCTTGAGTGGGCAAGTGACAGTGACAGCATGGAATTCAAATGAGGAGAGACAGGTGAGATTGAGAAAATCTTCAGTTAGGAGAAATGAGTAGCCCTGTGCCACCTGTGTCACCACCGCAACGACCAGATGCTCTTGGACTATGAGAGAAAACGTAGTCAGATGACGTAGCAGTGTTCTATGTGGTGATTAATGTCTCCATCAGGGCCAAAAAAATCAAGGGACTGAAGGGCAACATAGGCTGAGATGAACTCTTCGTCCTTAACCACAGATCAGCAGTTCCAAATGCTGCCAGAGACCCGGAATTCCACAGCGTACACAACATTAGAAGGGTTGCAGCCAAGGGGTGGGGAGTGTCTGTAAAGCCTACCGGGAGATGATCGAACAGCTATAGAAGTCACACACGTAGTTGCCAAAGCTACAAAAAAGCAAAATAACTAGGTAAGATACTCAAGTGAGAGAGTGGTGTGGAACCTTCCTCTCTTTCCTTCCTTGAAGAACTCGGCAGAACCGTCTTTGTTTCGGCGACGAGACCGCCGCTTACAGCTGCCGCTGAAAAACCAGGGGAGACTTCACCTAGCAGAGGTGAAGAGCACACCTCCCTGTACTAATTGCTGATTGCCTAGGAGAGGAGAAGCCACTCCCCCTCCAACACAGCCACTGATTACCAAAACAAGTCACAAATTGCCCTGCCCTTTGATCATGGTTGATGTGTCAACAATCATCTGCAAGTTTTGAGCAGTCAGCAGTTCACACACCAAGTAGACCACTGGGAAGACAGGCAGCACTTAAAGTAGATGGCCAGCAAAAAGACAGCACTAGACCACAGATAAAGACAAAAATTAGACGGTTCTTTGAAAACTCCCTATGTCAAGCAACATGGATGCAGTGTTGCAGTGAGATTATCTCAAGCAAATTTGCTGATACACAAAGCAAATCAAACAACATTGAAATTGCATGCAACATCCAATCCTGTCATACATCACATCATGGTTTCACAATTATTTATTTTTTATTCAACTGTTTGGTTAGTGTAACAGCATCAATATAGACAAATGTTGGCTGTATAATTTAGCTAGCTAGCCCAAATGGAATTGTCAGCACTGTTATCAAGCTAGTTAGTTAGTTCATCTTGGACAATTTCAGTTGAAACTTTACAGGTTGAGGTCTGGGTACTTTTCATTAAATATACTGTATATATTGACTGCCAGACAACGTTCATATATCATGACTATCAATGATGTCAAGAAGTTTGTATGAATCTTCCGTCTGTTGATATAATGACATGACAACTGCGTTGGTGTTTTGGGCAACCCTTCCCTCGCTTTTGTTCCATGTTGGCTGTAGACCTAGCTAACCAGTTACTAACTAACACCAGTCACAGATGAATGCAGAAATCTATAAATATCTTTGCCTTAGATGAATAGGGGAAACCTCCCATTATATATTTGCTGACACCCTGCAGTAAAATGTTGGCACCAGTAGACTAGTTACTTAGCTATGTAAACCACGCCCCTCTGCGAACACACCTTCTGCGATGTTGGTTACAAGGTGGTACTTATTTAAATTAGGTAAGACAATAAGATGTTACCATTGGTGTATTAAAATTAGCGATTTTGTGATGTTACAAATTCCTTTTAATAATCCCACCTCCTGAATCCAAGTGTTTGATATGGGGGAGGTGACCAATAACTTTATGATCAAACTTTATCAATGTAGAAGCAAAACATGATTTTGGCTGTTCATGACCTTTAAATTAATCTCAATTTACAGAACTGTATTGTAGCCTTTCATGGCTTCCTGTTTCACTGGGGTATAAAATAAAAAGAGGTAACGCATGTAAAATCCAAAGAACTCACAAATGAAAAGAGACATGGTTGTTGACTTTCATAAATCAGGCAATGAGTACATAAAAACTGAAAAAACAAATATACCACTTACCACTATTTGGGCAACAATTAAGAAGTTTAAAACCACTTGAACAGTGGTACATTTTCCTGGTAGAGAGCCGAAGTGTATCTTGTCCCCACGCACAGTGAAGAAGATTGTTTGGAAGGCAAAATAAGTCCAAGGGCCACAGTTGGAGAATTACAGAACTTGGTCGCATCTTGGAGTCACCAAGTCTACAAATCTTCAATTAGACACCACCTCCATGCCAATAGGCTATTTGGAAGGGTTGCCATAAAAAGGCCTTTATTGAGAGCAACCAACAAATGTAAATGCCTAGAGTTTGCTAAACGTCATTGCCACTTGGATTGGAACCGGGTGCTATGGTCAGATGAGATGAAAATAGAGCTCTTTCCCCTCGCACACCAGTGGTGGGTTTGGCCTCGACAGAAGGATGCATATGTGGAAAATGACCTAATACCTACTGTAAAATATGGTGGTTAATCTTTGATGTTATTGGGGCTTTTTTGCTTCCACTGGTCCTGGGGCCCTTTTTAAGGTTAACGGCATCATTAACTCTACCAAGTAGTAGGACATTTTAGCCAAAAACCTGGTTGCCTCTGCCGAAAGGCTGAAACTTGGCCGGTAATGGATCTTCCATCAAGACAATGACCCCAAGCACACATCAAAATCCCCAAAGGAATGGTTAATTGATCACAAAATCAACATTTCGCAATGGCCATCAGTCTCCGGACTTGATCACCATTAAAAACCTGTGGTTTGAATTGGGAAGGGCAGACCGAAGGATATCAAGGATCTGGAATGTTTCTGTATAGAGGAATAGTCTAAGATCCCTCCCAATTTGTTCTTACAATCTCATAAAACATTATAGAAAAAGGCTAAGTGCCATTATCCTCGCAAGGGTAGGGTGCACAAAGTATTGAAAACAAGGGTACCAATAATTTTGACATCTTAAAAAATATATATATATATTACTTGTTAAACAAAATATTTGTCTCAGAACAATTGTATTAGTATTTTATACAGTCTTTTTTGCCCATCTTTATCAAGGGTGCCAGTCATTTCCGATGTGACTGTAAACCCGTCCGCATGCTTCGGTTTTGCTAGTGCCTTGCATACTCCCTTAAAAGACAATAGTACTGTTTGTCCACCTTGAGACGCCATTGCCAATTCCTCAAAATAGTCCGAATTGGGCCTCCCGAGTGGAGCAAAAGTCTAAGGAACTGCAACGCAGTGCTAGAGGCGTCACTACAGACCTGGGTTCGATCCCAGGCTCTGTCGCAGCCAGCCGCGACTAGGAGATCCATGAGGCGGCACACAATTAGCCCAGCGTCGTCCGGGTTAGGGGAGGATTTGGCCGGCCGGGATGTCCTTGTTCCATCGCACTCTAGCGACTCCTGTGGTGGGCTGGGCGTATGCACGCTGACTTCGGTCACCAGTTGTACGGTGTTTCCTCCGACACATTGGTGCGGCTGGCTTCCGGGTTAAGCGGGCAGTGTGTCAAGAAGCAGTGCGGCTTGGCAGGGTCGTGTTTTCTCGGAGGACGCATGGCTGTCAACCTTGGCCTCTCCCGAGTCCGTACGGGAGTTGCAGCAATGGGACAAGACTGTAAGAACCAATTAGATATCACGAAATTGGCGAGAAAAAGGGGTAAAAAGTATTAAAAAAATTTTTTAAATATAAGATAACTGTCATAATTTTGACGTTTTTGTCGAGGAGATCTTAGTCTTACATATAACTAAGACGTTTGGTGCAGTATTTCTTAAGTGAAAAAATTTGCAGGAAAACCATTGTATGATAACAAACACTTCATTGAAGAATGTTGACCAATCACCGACAAAGGGGCGTAGACTTCAGCTACCGTAGACTTCAGCTTGCCTCTAAGAAAATGTGTGTGCATGAACAGCCGAAAAAAACAGTAACAGTATCTTCCCCTGTTGTTGCAGGTAGCTCTGTATATCTGGGAGAATGGCCAAGGTCCTCGTCTGACGGCAGTCCCAGAGCTGTGTACTGAGCCAGAGCACTCTCCCACTGCCCAACACTGTGCTACCACCCTCAGGAGCCCTGCTCCCCTGTGTGTAGGTACCAAGTTGTGCATACTGTACATCACAGGTCCATTCTTCACCACAGATCTGGGTCGAAGTATTTTTTTGTTTCAGTTTTCTGACTTGGTGCACTTGATTTGGGTTTAAATGGAATTGCACCAATGGATTAGTCCCAAAAGTGCCAACCCCGCCCACGAAACCCAAGTATTTTTTTGGGAGAAAAGATACATGCTTTTGACCCAAGTCTGCTCCACCCCCCCAGGAACGATGATTGTGTCTGTCTTTATGCATGCAAACTATCAGAGAGTTGGAGAGGAATCTCAGGATGACCTTATTGTCCAAATCCTCTTTCTCCCTGAAGCGTTATTTTAAAGAACCCTCAAATCCTCTTCCAGTACTTTCCATTCCTGGGTGAGACACTGTTCAGCAGGCCACTCCCTCCATACTGGAATGCTGTCTCACAGCGGCGGGCAGCTGCAGCCCTCAAGAGCCGTGTCACACCTTTTCTCCAGCCCCACAGCAGTACACCTGATGAAACCAATTGTGGGCTCAAATAAAGAGTAGTTATTGGTTCATTTGAATCAGGTGTGGTGTGTTGAAAGTCTGATGCCAGCAACACTGCCCTCGAGGACCGCTGCTGCCCACCCAACACAAACCACTGTGTTGAGCTCTGGCCGATTAGTTTGCACTCAGATGCGCTTAATATATTCCCTCTGTTCTTGATGCCTGTCTGTCTGTCTGCCTTGTACCCCTGGAAGTGTTGCCTTTCCTCAGCCTGGTCTGAATGTTCGATAAAGTGCTCAGAGAGAACAAGGTGTCTGAATGTTCGATAAAGTGCTCAGAGAGAACAAGGTGCCCTCTCTCCTTTTACTCCTTCTCCTCCTGTCTCGTTCCCCTTTCATCTCTGACTATGCTGTCTCTCTCCTTTAGTCTCCCTCCTACCCTTTCATCTCTGACTATGCTGTCTCTCTCCTTTAGTCTCCCTCCTACCCTTTCATCTCTGACTATCCTGGCTGCCTCCTTTAGTCTCCCTCCTACCCTTTCATCTCTGACTATCCTGGCTCTCTCCTTTAGTCTCCATCCTACCCTTTCATCTCTGACTATCCTGGCTCTCTCCTTTAGTCTCCCTCCTACCCTTTCATCTCTGACTATCCTGGCTCTCTCCTTTAGTCTCCCTCCTACCCTTTCATCTCTGACTATGCTGGCTCTCTCCTTTAGTCTCCCTCCTACTCTTTCATCTCTGACTATCCTGGCTGCCTCCTTTAGTCTCCCTCCTACCCTCTCATCTCTGACAATGCTGGCTCTCTCCTTTAGTCTCCCTCCTACCTTTCTCCACGTCATCTTCTCACTAACCTTTCTCTTGCCAGAGCTCTAATATGCCGAGAAGATAGAGATAACTCATAGGGTGTGTCCCAAATTGCACCCTATTCCCTTTATAATATACTACTTTTGGCCAAATCCCTACTGGCCCTGTTCAAAAGTAGTGCACTACATAGGGAATAGGGTGCCATTTGAGACGAAGACATGAAGCAGAAAGGCTTGAGCTCACAGAGAGGCAGAGGAAAGCCTATCAGCAGGGTGCATGGCCTCCCTCTGGCATAAGCCTGAGAGCCACAGACAGACGGGCAGGAGACCTGAGCACTTAAATAAAGATGGCCAATTGACATTTCACTCTCAAATAATAACCTAATAATACAGCACGTGTCATCTTGAGGAGCTAGTCAAGATTCGCGATTCACGAGGACTCTTCAATACGGGGAAGGGAATTTGAAAAAGTTACCATCTCAATGGTGCTTCAACAACGATAACAGCTCCCCTCTTGGGATGTATGTTCCTTAACTAGGGCCCAGTGTTTTTCCTGACCACGTGACCTGACCAGGAAATACTAAAATATATGTCTAATTCTTATCTTGCTGCTTTTCTTACAGGGGGAACCTGTAAAGAAGGAAGACGTCTTTGTCGCTGTGAAAACTTGTAAGAAGTTTCACAGTGAGAGAGGTGAGTCAGACCTTTGAAGCTCACCTGAAGCTCTGGGGTGGTTAAACTCAGACAGGGTCCATAATGTTCGTAAAGTATTCACGTCAACATTTTCGCTATTCTTCTAAAGGACAGAATGTATTTTTAGCCTTTGAGATGTGTGCCTGGTAAAGTGCTGACTCTGTGGTGTCCTGGTTTAACTCTCAGCACAAGATGTCAGTCACAAACTTGCCTTGACATGGCGAAGAGGTGGATTCAGAGAGAAGCCAAAACCATTGACCCCCCCCCCCCCCCCCCCCCCTCGACAGCCTAACTGTTAATGTAGCTTTCATGGCAGCGCTGGGTCAGCTCTAAGTACCAGGAATCAATTCAAACTTAATGAGACAGATAAAGTGTTGCCATTTGAATTTCGGAAGCATCCGGAAAATTCTACATCAGCTCCAGCTGACATGTCGGTCACAGCTAATTGCTCTGATTATATTAATTACAGTTTACTCTGCCAAGTCACCCTCAACTAACACACAGACAGAATTAAAAGGAACATTAGATGTATTTATGGCATGGGGGTTGGATGTGAAAAGCTTATTTTGTAATTGACTCTTTTTCCCTCAGTTGACTCCAGTCCTTTACTACCTTTGACTCTTAAGTCTTTGTAATTGACTCTCTTCCCTCAGTTGACTCCAGTCCTTTACTGCTTTTGACTCTTGAGTCTTTGTAATTGACTATTTTCCCTCAGTTGACTCAAGTCCTTTACAGCTTTTGACTCTTGAGTCTTTCTGTGTGTTTGTTTCTTTTTCCAGGTCCAATTCTTTTGCATTGAAAAAGAAAAAACTACCAAAACATCTATTGAAATGTTTAGTAAAAGTTCTGTAAAAGACAAAAGGTTATGTTTTTAACATTCATAATTAATAATGCTGCAAGTGTTCTGTGTACAGAAGCCTGATTCTACTTACTATTGTATTGTGGAAGTGTTGAGCTGTATTGTTTGACCTGTCGTCCTGTTGTCCTGCCCCAGTCCCAGTGGTAAAGAAGACGTGGGAGAGAGAGGCATCTCTGTTGGAGTATTACAGTGACCACACTGACCCCTCCATACCTACCATCGACCTAGGAGTCCCCAACACAGAGAGAGGTGAGTTAGTCCAGGGCCTGTATCCATAAAATATCTAAGAGTAGGAGCGCTAATCTAGGATCAGTTTAGCCTTTTAGATCATAATTATTAAGATTACATGGACAGGGAGGACCTGATCCTAGATCAGCACACTTAATCTGAGATGCTATGTATAATATAATAATAATAATAATAATTATATTATTATTATATTATTATTATATTATTATTATATTATTATTATATTATTATTATTATATTATTATATATATGCTATGTGAATACAGGCCCTGCTCCCATCCACATCTCCACTCTAGTCAGGTCCAGTAGTAGCTGAATCAATTTCAAAAGCACAGTTGAGAAGTTCAGAGTTGATTATGTTCAAAGATAAAGATCGCTAAATAATGTGTATAAAGCTAAGATCTAAGATAATTCACTTCAAAATCAAAGTTTGTCAGATGTTTTTAGACCTCAAAAGTATTCTAATTTCCAGAGGACATTACGTCTTATGCTAGCGGTGGTGTAGATACAGCTATATGCCTCAATCCCAAGGGAATGGAATAGATAAGGACTGAATGATTTCCTGATTTGATTCAGTCTGACAAACCTTGGTTTGGGAGTGTCCCTTTAACTCAGATGGCGAGTCTGATGCTACAAGCATAATTTGGCTTCCTGTCTGATCCTGCTATCATAACATTTGGGATTAAACAAAGGGCTGTGAGCACATTTTGTGCCTCTGTTTTGCCACTGCTTATTCATGAGGTTGTTAATTGAATGTCTTGTCTGTGACTGAGATACATAATCTGCACATTTTCTAAAACGTCAGCTCTCATCTCTTCCACGGTTCTCAATGTCAAACGATGAAGGCCGGATTGTTTTTCATGATTGCGACCCGGGTCATTTTAATTCAGGACTAAAATCTAATCAAAACTTGTGACAGACTGCATCCATTGAAGTGTAAGATTTAGTCTTATCAGGTGGAAATGGCCACATTTTAGGATGGTTTAGGAATGAATATGAAAACCTCAGATTCAACCAGTACCACTGCTCTGGGAGTAAATTACCATCCGTTGACTTGAGTTTGATAGAAGAGGTCAACAAAGCTCTGAATAGGGTTGTTAGCTATCAACCTTGCTCGCTTATGATTTTATCTTATCTTAATTATGACAATTTCGCCCATCAATTTACCAATGGGAAAGGGGCAGGGGAAGGGAATGGTGTGTAATGGAATCCTTGTGCTGTAATATACAGTAAATAATTGTATCTGGAACAGATGACGCCAACACTCTGTCTTTCACACACAATCCCAAAGAGCCAAGGCTGTGTAATCACCCTAATTATCATTATGAAAATGAAAAAACTTAGCTCTGCTCGTTCACCACTCTGTCATCGTCCCAAATGGCACCCTATTCCCTACATAGAGCACTACTTTAGACCAGACACCTATTTTATTTGTGTCTACATTCAAATGGTAAAAGTTGATTGTGATGTGATAAAAAAAAAAAAATAATCCTATTAGGGTGTGGTGCCTGGCCTTAAAAGGGCAACACCCTATTTTAACGTTGATGTAATCTGACCCAATATTATGGCCATAGGATGAGCAAATTTATGCTGATATGTATCAAATTACATTTTTAAACAGTTTAGATTTAATTGTAAAATTACTTTGTATGAGTCTCATTTATGGTTTTGCAGAAGTATTTTAGTCTAATGTCCCCATCTCATTATTGGTTTATCATATTTTAACTACAGAGGTAGTGCCACCGCCCCATCAGCTACAATGAGTCCGCCTACCATTCCATCTATGCTAGAACTAAAATTTTTTGCCGTGGTATCATTTTGGTATCTAGTATTGTGATACTAAACCTGGTATCGGTATCCAGGACCGGCTCCAGGCATAAGCGACATAAGCGGTTGCTTAGGGGCTGTTACACATTTTCGGAACCAAAACCCAGACAAAAATGGGGGAGGGTCATGCTTTTTTAATTTAAGTCAGGGGGAGGGTTTAATATTTGCTATGTTGCATTGTAATGCTTATGCGACAAAGAACAGTTTGTAAACTGCATATCTAAGGCTCTGGTCTGTCCTAGGAGGGTAAACAGTAGGCATGTTCTCTGCTATCCACTATATGTTTTAATTATTATTTTGGGTGTAGGGGAGGGTCACTTGTTTGTTTTTTCAAGCTTTCAGGGAGGGGTCAGGTAAAAAAATATAATTAATGAAGGGAGGGCCATCCATTTTCATTTCAGAGAGATCCAATGTCCTCCAGGTATCCCTCATTATAAATACTCTACTGTTGAGAGTTAGAATAGTAGAATACACAAGGTGTCATTTGTATCGTGTTATGTCAGTCACTGACAGTCACTCAATGAATCGACCGAGAAAAATGTCAGTTAACAATTTTTTGGTTGGTAAATTACTCTAGCCAGCTATCTAGTAATCATGGCGAATACCGACCGAGCACGCAGAGCAGGTACCCAGGGGCCCTGACCTCCAGGGGGCCCCCATTGATTTTGTCAGTCACTCTCACTCATATTTCATTAACATGGCATAAGTCTTGGCAAAATGTGTAGAATTGCAGGAAATTAACTTTAAAACTGCAAAGATTTCTCTCCACCCCATGGCAAAATGGGTAGAATTGCAGGAAATGTGCTGTAAAACTGCACACAAAAAATCTCTGCCCCATGGCAAAACTAGTAGAGTTGCATGAAATGTGTAATCAAATAGCAAAATGTTCTCTCTGCCCCATGGCAAGATGTGTAGAATTGCAGAAAACTTGCTTTAAAGGACCTACATTGCATTGTAATTTCAGAAAATGTCTTTAATATATCTACAGTAACACAATTGCATTCTAATGGTGCATCCTTCTCATTAGTCAACAAAAGAAGGACCGGCTCTTGTTGTCAAATTGACTGGGCCTGAGCCACACGCTAACCGAATCAGTTAGCGCACGGAGCCACTCAAATAGACTAGAGCCACTCAAATTGACTGGGCCTGAGACGCACGCAAACTGATTGTGGCACAATCCGTTAGCGTGAGGTACTCAGGAAGTGTATGGGGGATGTTGTTCCCACTGTGACGATTAAAACCTATCCAAACCAAAAACCGCACAAAACTGAAAGCACGAACCTCTGCATTTAACCACGGAAAGGTGGCTGGGAATATGGTGGAATACAAGAGGTGAGGGCCCTGCCAGAGTGGTTCCAACAGTCTTGAAGGAGTTCCCACATATGCTGAGCACTTGTTGGCTGCTTTTCCTTCACTCTGCGGTCCGACTCATCCCAAACCATCTCAATTTGGTTGAGATTGGGGGATTGTGGAGGCCAAGTCATCTGATGCAGCACTCCATCACTCTCCTTATTGGTAAAATAACCCTTACACAGCCTGGAGGTGTTTTGGGTCATTGTCCTGTTGAAAAACAAATGATAGTCCCACTAAGCCCAAACCAGATGGGATGGCGTATCGCTGCAGAATGCTGTGGTAGCCATGCTGGTTAAGTGTGCCTTGAATTCTAAATAAATCATAGACAGTGTCACCAGAAAAGCACCCCCACACCATAACACCTCCTCCTCCATGCTTTACGGTGGGAAATACACATGCGGAGATCATCCGTTCACCCACACCGCGTCTTACAAAGACACAGCGGTTGGAACCAAAAATCTCCAATTTGGACTCCAGACCAAAGGACAAATTTCCACCGGTCTATTGTCCATTGCTCGTGTTTCTTGGCCCAAGCAAGTCTCTTCTTCTTATTGGTGGCCTCTCTTTGCAGCAATTCGACCATGAAGGCCTGATTCACAAAGTCTCCTCTGAACAGTCTCGGCTCCCGAGTGGCACAGCGATCTAAGCCACTGCATCTCAGTGTTAGAGGCGTCACTACAGACCCTAGTTCGATTCCAGGCTGTATCACAATCCGGCCGTGATTGGGAGTCCCATAGGGCGGCGCACTATTGGCCCAGTGTCGTCCGGGTTTGGCCGGGGTAGGGCGTCACTGTAAATAAGAATTTGTTCTTAACTGACTTGCCCAGTTAAATAAAGGTTAAATAAAAAATAAAAATAACAGTTGATGTTGAGATGTGTCTGTTACTTGAAGTCTGTGAAGCATTTATTTGTGTGTGTGTATATACAGTCGTGGTCAAAAGTTTTGAGAATGACACAAATACTAATTTTCACAAAGTCTGCTGCCTCAGTTTTGATGACGGCAATTTGCATATACTCCAGAATGTCATGAAAAGTGATCAGATTAATTGCAAAGCCCCTCTTTGCCATGAAAATTAACTTAATCCCCAAAAAACATTTCCACTGCATTTCAGCCCTGCCACAAAAGGACCAGCTGCCATCATTTCAGTGATTCTCTTGTTAACACAGGTGAGAGTGTTGACGAGGACAAGGCCGGAGATCACTCTGTCATGCTGATTGAGTTAGAATAACAGACTGGAAGCTTTAAAAGGAGGGTGGTGCTTGAAATCATTGTTCTTCCTCTGTTAACCATGGTTACCTGCAAGGAAACCCGTGCCGTCATCATTGCTTTGCACAAAAAGGGCTTCACAGGCAAGGATATTGCTGCTAGTAAGATTGCACCTAAATCAACCATTTATCGGATCATCAAGAACTTCAAGGAGAGAGGTTCAATTGTTGTGAAGAAGGCGTCAGGGCACCCAAGAAAGTCCAGCAAGTGCCACCAGTGCAGAGCTTGCTCAGGAATGGCAGCAGGCAGGTGTGAGTGTATCTGCACGCGCAGTGAGGCAAAGACTTTTGCAGGATGGCCTGGTGTCAAGAAGGGCAGCAAAGAAGCCACTTCTCTCCAGGAAAAACATCAGGGACAGACTGATATTCTGCAAAAGGTACAGGGATTGGACTGCTGAGGACTGGGGTAAAGTCTTTTTCTCTGATGAATCCCCTTTCCGATTGTTTGGGGCATCCGGAAAACACCTTGTCCGGAGAAGACAAGGTGAGCGCTACCATCAGTCCTGTGTCATGCCAACAGTAAAGCATCCTGAGACCATTCATGTGTGGGGTTGCTTCTCAGCCAAGGGAGTGGGCTCACTCACAATTTTGCCTAAGAACACAGACATTAATAAAGAATGGTACCAACACATCCTCCGAGAGCAACTTCTCCCAACCATCCAAGAACAGTTTGGTGACAACCAATGCCTTTTCCAGCATGATGGAGCACCTTGCCATACGGCAAAAGTGATAATTAAGTGGCTCGGGGAACAAAACATCGACATTTTGGGTCCATGGCCAGGAAACTCCCCAGACCTTAATCCCATTGAGAACTTGTGGTCGATCCTCAAGAGGTGGGTGGACAAACAAAACCCCACAAATTCTGACAAACTCCAAGCATTGATTATGCAAGAATGGGCTGCCATCAGTCAGGATGTGGCCCAGAAGTTAATTGACAGCATGCCAGGGCGATTGCCGAGGTCTTGAAAAAGAAGGGTCAACACTGCAAATATTGACTCTTTGCATAAATTTAATGTAATTGTCAATTAAAGCCTTTGACACTTATGGAATGCTTGTAATTATACTTCAGTATACCATAGTAACATCTGACAAAAATATATCTTAACACTGAAGCAGCGAACTTTGTGAAGACCAATACTTTTGTCATTCTCTATATATACATACAGTGAGGGAAAAAAGTATTTGATCCCATGCTGATTTTGTACGTTTGCCCACTGACAAAGACATGATCAGTCTATAATTGTAATGGTAGATTTATTTGAACAGTGAGAGACAGAATAACAACAAAAAATCCAGAAAAACGCATGTCAAAAATTTTATGAATTGATTTGCATTTTAATGAGGGAAATAAGTATTTAACCCCTCTGCAAAACATAACTTAGTACTTGGTGGCAAAACCCTTGTTGGCAATCACAGAGGTCAGACGTTTCTTGACGTTGGCCACCAGGTTTGCACACATCTCAGGAGGGATTTTGTTCCACTCCTCTTTGCAGATCTTCTCCAAGTCATTAAGGTTTCGAGGCTGACATTTGGCAACTCGAACCTTCAGCTCCCTCCACAGATTTTCTATGGGATTAAGGTCTGGAGACTGGCTAGGCCACTCCAGGACCTTAATATGCTTCTTCTTGAGCCACTCCTTTGTTGCCTTGGCTGTGTGTTTTGGGTCATTGTCATGCTGGAATACCCATCCACGACCCATTTTCAATGCCCTGGCTGCGGGAAGGAGGTTCTCACCCAAGATTTGACGGTACATGGCCCCGTCCATCGTCTCTTTGATGCAGTGAAGTTGTCCTGTCCCCTTAGCAGAAAAACACCCCCAAAGCATAATGTTTCCACCTCCATGTTTGACGGTGGGGATGGTGTTCTTGGGGTCATAGACAGCATTCCTCCTCCTCCAAACACGGCGAGTTGAGTTGATGCCAAAGAGCACGATTTTGGTCTCATCTGACCACAACACTTTCACCCAGTTCTCCTCTGAATCATTCAGATGTTCATTGGCAAACTTCAGACGGCCCTGTATATGTGCTTTCTTGAGCAGGGGGACCTTGCGGGCACTGCAGGATTTCAGTCCTTCACGGCGTAGTGTGTTACCAATTGTTTTCTTGGTGACTATGGTCCCAGCTGCCTTGAGATCATTGACAAGTTCCTCCCGTGTAGTTCTGGGCTGATTCCTCACCGTTCTCATGATCATTGCAACTCCACGAGGTGAGATCTTGCATGGAGCCCCAGGCCGAGGGAGATTGACAGTTCTTTTGTGTTTCTTCCATTTGCGAATAATCGCACCAACTGTTGTCACCTTCTCACCAAGCTGCTTGGCGATGGTCTTGTAGCCCATTCCAGCCTTGTGTAGGTCTACAATCTTGACCCTGACATCCTTGGAGAGCTCTTTGGTCTTGGCCATGGTGGAGAGTTTAGAATCTGATTGATTGCTTCTGTGGACAGGTGTCTTTTATACAGGTAACAAGCTGAGATTAGGAGCACTCCCTTTAAGAGTGTGCTCCTAATCTCAGCTCGTTACCTGTATAAAAGACACCTGGGAGCCAGAAATCTTTCTGATTGGGAGGGGGTCAAATACTTATTTCCCTCATTAAAATGCAAATCAATTTATATCATTTTTGACATGCGTTTTTCTGGATTTTGTTGTTGTTATTCTGTCTCTCACTGTTCAAATAAACCTACCATTAAAATTATAGACTGATCATGTCTTTGTCAGTGGGCAAACGTACAAAATCAGCAGGGGATCAAATACTTTTTTCCCTCACTGTGTATGTATATATATATATATACAGTCGTGGTCAAAGGTTTTGAGAATGACACAAGTATTGGTCTTCACAAAGTTCGCTGCTTCAGTGTTATGAGATATATATATATATATATATCACACACAGCACCAGTCAAAAGTTTGGACACACCTATTCAGTCAAGGATTTTTCTTTATTTGTACTATTTTCTACATTGTTGTTTAATAATGAAGACATCAAAACTATGAAAAAACACATATGGAATCATGTAGTAACCAAAAAAGTGTTATACAAATCAAAATATATTTTATATTTGAGATTCTTCAAATAGCCACCCTTTGACAGCTTGGCACACTCTTGGCATTCTCTCAACCAGCTTCATGAGGTAGTCACCTGGAATGCATTTCAATTAACAGGTGTGCCTTTTTAAAAGTTAATTTGTGGAATTTCTTTCCTTCTTAATGCGTTTGAGCCAATCAGTTGTGTTGTGACAAGGTAGGGGTGGTATACAGAAGATAGCCCTATTTGTTAAAAGACCAAGTCCATATTATGGCAAGAACAACTCAAATAAGCAAAGAGAAATGACAGTCCCATCATTACTTTAAAACATTAAGGTCAATCAATGAGGAAAAAAGAGAGGGAACGAGAAAAGGGTGCTACAGAGAGAGACGAGGAGAGAATGAGAGCACCGCGAGGTGTCTGTTAAATTAAGTATTAGGGTATTAGGTGTATTCTCTGTGATAGTGTTGCTTTGCTACGGGGAATTCCACGTGTCTCTCAGTCCCAGTGGCTGGGAGAGAGGGACAGACGGGGGATTCCGATGGCGATGGGCGACATTATTTCACTGGATTCTTGCCATTTGTGGTGGAGTGGGCTTCTGTTCCGCCTGGCCCCATCAGGCCCTCTCATATCCAGGTCTAGTTGTTACAGGAGCAGTAGAGGCTGCGTCCCAAATGGCACCCTACTCCCTATATACAGTGGGGGGAAAAAGTATTTAGTCAGCCACCAATTGTGCAAGATCTCCCACTTAAAAAGATGAGAGAGGCCTGTAATTTTCATCATAGGTACACATCAACTATGACAGACAAAATGAGAGAAAAAAAATCCTGAAAATCACATTGTAGGATTTTTTATGAATTTATTTGCAAATTATGGTGGAAAATAAGTATTTGGTCACCTACAAAAGTTTCTCAATACTTTGTTATATACCCTTTGTTGGCAATGACACAGGTCAAACGTTTTCTGTAAGTCTTCACAAGGTTTTCACACACTGTTGCTGGTATTTTGGCCCATTCCTCCATGCAGATCTCCTCTAGAGCAGTGATGTTTTGGGGCTGTCGCTGGGCAACACATACTTTCAACTCCCTCCAAAGATTTTCTATGGGGTTGAGATCTGGAGACTGGCTAGGCCACTCCAGGACCTTGAAATGCTTCTTACGAAGCCACTCCTTCGTTGCCCGGGTGGTGTGTTTGGGATCATTGTCATGCTGAAAGACCCAGCCAGTCAACTTCAATGCCCTTGCTGATGGAAGGAGGTTTTCACTCAAAATCTTACGATACATGGCCCCATTCATTCTTTCCTTTACACGGATCAGTCGTCCTGGTCCCTTTGCAGAAAAACAGCCCCAAAGCATGATGTTTTCACCCCCATGCTTCACAGTAGGTATGGTGTTCTTTGGATGCAACTCAGCATTCTTTGTCCTCCAAACACGACGAGTTGAGTTTTTACCAAAAAGTTATATTTTGGTTTCATCTGACCATATGACATTCTCCCAATCCTCTTCTGGATCATCCAAATGCACTCTAGCAAACTTCAGACGGGCCTGGACATGTACTGGCTTAAGCAGGGGGACACGTCTGGCACTGCAGGATTTGAGTCCCTGGCGGCGTAGTGTGTTACTGATGGTAGGCTTTGTTACTTTGGTCCCAGCTCTCTGCAGGTCATTCACTAGGTCCCCCCGTGTGGTTCTGGGATTTTTGCTCACCGTTCTTGTGATCATTTTGACCCCACAGGGTGAGATCTTGCGTGGAGCCCCAGATCGAGGGAGATTATCAGTGGTCTTGTATGTCTTCCATTTCCTAATAATTGCTCCCACAGTTGATTTCTTCAAACCAAGCTGCTTACCTATTGCAGATTCAGTCTTCCCAGCCTGGTGCAGGTCTACAATTTTGTTTCTGGTGTCCTTTGACAGCTCTTTGGTCTTGGCCATAGTGGAGTTTGGAGTGTGACTGTTTGAGGTTGTGGACAGGTGTCTTTTATACTGATAACAAGTTCAAACAGGTGCCATTAATACAGGTAACGAGTGGAGGACAGAGGAGCCTCTTAAAGAAGAAGTTACAGGTCTGTGAGAGCCAGAAATCTTGCTTGTTTGTAGGTGACCAAATACTTATTTTCCACTATAATTTGCAAAGAAATTCATAAAAAATCCTACAATGTGATTTTCTGGAGAAAAAAAATCTCAATTTGTCTGGCATAGTTGACGTGTACCTATGATGAAAATTACAGGCCTCTCTAATCTTTTTAAGTGGGAGAACTTGCACCATTGGTGGCTGACTAAATACTTTTTTTCCCCACTGTAGTGCACTGCCCTACAGGCCCTGGACAGAATTAGTGCACTATAAAGGGAGTAGGGTCCCATTTATGACGAAGCTTGAGCCGGTGGGTATTATTAGAGCAGTAAGTCAGACCCCAGCTAGCTTCATTGTCACTTTCTGTTTTTTTTCTCCTGATGAGTCACTCCCTCCATCCTCCATTGTCGCTACTCTCCACTCAAATCTCCTCTTTCTTTCTTTCTCTCTTCCTCCTTTGTCTTCATGGGCGGCGCACAATTGGCCCAGCGTCGTCCAGGGTAGGGGAGGGAATGGCCGGCAGGGATGTAGCTCAGTTGATAGAGCATGGCGTTTGCAACGCCAGGGTTGTGGGTTTGATTCCCACGGGGGGCCAGTATAAAAAATATATATATATATATGTATTCACTAACTGTAAGTCGCTCTGGATAAGAGCGTCTGCTAAATGACTAAAATGTAAATATGTAAATGTAAATTATTCTCCCCATTATTCTGTTGTTGAATCTCTGTCTTCTTTTGGTGGATTAAGATTTTTCAATTAAATCTAATTCTAGTCTGAAAGGGCATAAAGCCTCATTGATTTGCTGTCTCCTTAAGGATTCCTGAGAGCTTCTCTGGACCGTGTCGCTGAAATACATTTGGTCTGTAAAGTCTGTCTCCAACAAGTTATTGGACATCGTAATAAATCCGTCAACTAAGTCATTATGTGGTTACCGACAACCAACCTTGCTATATCCCACAGTCAATCCTAATCCTATCTCCATGTGAACAAAAACATATTTTGAGTTGTGCATTGATGTCAATGGGAGCTCTAGTTCTCAAATTCTAGTTCTAGTTCTCAAATTAAGATTCAGCCCTTTAATGTCCTGTCAAATGATGGGCAACCTTGCGTCCTACAGAAAAATTAACTGTACTCTATGTGTTTTGTTCTGCAGGTCATTGTGGGAAGACGTTTGCCATCTTGGAGAGGTATGTCAGCGATGCGGTGCCAAAGACGAGCTGGCTGCTGGTGGTGGATGATGACACACTCATCAGGTAAAGCTGTCAGTACACAGACACAGACACGTACACACACACACACGTACACACGCACACACACACACAGACACTAAGGCTGATGGTGTGTTTGAGTGATAGTTCCTCCAAAATGTGTGTATTCACTTATGCCAAAACCCCTGATGCAGTGAAAAAGCTGTCAAATAAAAAAGTTGAAAGAGCTCTTCAAGACTGCCTCTTGAGGGCAAAGTCAGCAAACTGATAATTTTGTATTTAGTGCGGAAGTTACCGGATGTAGAGAGCAGCGGCGTCAGAATTTAATTGGGGTTTTTTGATTAGGAATATCCTACCTGTTGTACCCGTGTGTGTGTATTGTGTGAGTGTGTGTGTGCATTGTTTGTGTGCATGCGTGAATGGTGCATGCATGCACACGTGTGTTTGTTTGCAGTCGACGTGTGTTTGTTTGCACATGTACCTGATGAGTGTGTGCCCTCCCCAGCCTGCCCAGACTGCAGATGCTGCTGAGCTGTTACGACCCCTCTGAACCGGTGTGTCTAGGGGAGAGATACGGCTACGGGCTGAGCCAGGGAGGCTACAGCTACATCACCGGAGGAGGGGGGTGAGTCCCTTACAACATCCCAAAAGGCAACCTATTCCCTACACTACTTTTGGCCCTGGTCATAGGGTGCCTTTTGGAACTCAGCTAACATCTCTGACACAGACATTTTGGATGCAGCAATTGATGTTAATTGAGACAGAGGCTGTACTTTAGAGCAGTGGTCTTCAAGGACCCCCAACTCGAGGTCTTCATGGCTCCAACAGACCCGACCAAGGACCCGAGCGGATCCAGGTCCTAAATTCTCACTTTTGTCTCAGATCTGGGTCAGGTCTGATGTAACTGCCACGTGTCTCGGTATGTGCAATTAAAACAGATTTACCGACTGGACCTGATTGGACCTGCCCTCTGATAATTTAATGTGTGAGGTGATGAGAACTGCGCAAGCTTGTTGTCTGTGTCAGCCAACTGCAACTCAATAAAACGTATAGCTCATGTCCAGCTGAAACTGGTTCCTGCCGCTCACCTCACGTGCGCCTGCTGCTGAGGAGAGAGAGCAAGAGGAGCCTTGGCCTATAGGCTACTCTTGATTGCACAGATGGAGGCCTTTTTCACTGAAGTAAAACGGAAGATAGAGGAGAAAGATTATTGTGAAAAGAAGTCGACAAGGGGAATGGACAAAGGTGAGAAGAACATTGGCATTGGACTGTGCAACTCGCTATTCAGGTTCGATGCAATTTTCTAACATTTATTTATTTATTTTTGTATTTATGATAATTTATCATTATTGTGTATCATTATTCTTATTATTGTAGGCCTATTTAAGAATCTAAACCAGTTCTTTAAATATGCAGTGTTTTGATTCATTTTGTTGAGGCATTTTCGTTGGATAAATTAAGTTTGAACTGTCTTTTTGATTTTGTGCTCTGTATTTATACTGAATAAAAATATAAACGCAACATGCAACAATTTCAATGACTTTACTGAGTTAAAGTTCATATAGGTGGCACGTTCGTTTAAGGACGGGTCAGACCAAGGCGCAGCGTGAAAGGCATACATGTTTATTTCACAGATAAACACACGAACAAAACAACAAACGAAACGTGAAGTCCTAAGGCTAAACACAATACAAGCCTCTAACAAGGAACAAGATCCCACAACAACTGAATGCACACAGGCTGCCTAAGTATGATCCCCAATCAGAGACAACGAGCGACAGCTGTCTCTGATTGGGAATCACACCAGGCCAAACATAGAAATACAACACCTAGACTGAGAACATAGAAAATACAACATAGAACTCCACACCCTGACTCAACATACAAGAGTCCCATGAGTCAGGGCGTGACAATGAGGAAATCAATCAATTGAAATAAATTAATTAGGCAGTAATCTATGGATTTCACATGACTGACTTGGGAGCCAGGCCCACCCACTTGGGAGCCAGGTCCAGCCAATGAGAATGAGTTTTTCCCCACAAAAGGGCTTTATTACAGACAGAAATACTCCTCAGTTTCATCAGCTGTCCGGGTGGCTAGTTTCAGATGAAGAAGCCGGATGTGGAGGTCCTGGGCTGGCGTGGATACACGTGGTCTGCGGTTGTGAGGCTTGTTGGACATACTGCCAAATTCTCAAAAATGACATTGGAGGCGGCATATGGTAGAGAAAAGAACATTAAATTATCTGGCAACAGCTCTGGTGGACATTCCTGCAGTCAGCATGCCAATTGTACACGCCCTCAAAACTTGAGACATCTGTGGCATTGTGTTGTGTGACAAAACTGCACATTTTAGAGTGGCCTTTTATTGTCCCCAGTACAAGGTGCACCTGTGTAATGATCATGCTGTTTAATCAGCTTCTTGATATGCCACACCTGTCAGGTGGATGGATTATCTTGGCAAAGGAGAAATGCTCACTAACAGGGATGTAAACAAATTTGTGCACAAAATTTGAGATAAATAAGCTTTTTGTGCTTATGGAACATTTCTGGGATCTTTTATTTCAGCTCATGAAACATTGGACCAAAACTTTACATGTTGCATTTATATTTTTGTTCAGTATAGTTTAAGATAAGTTACAAGTCTGTTGTAAAATAAACATAATTAGCCTACAGAGCTTGCTAGCTTGTCCTAAAACCCGGAAATGAGTTCTGGTTCGTTCAGCCTTTCATAAGGGGAAAATGAATGGGAAAATAGTAGGGTTTTGGGATAAATGCCGAAAATAAGGTCTGAGGTTAACACAGGCTTAGGAAATCTTATACAGTGCATTGGCCAATACATGGCATACGCAATCCAGGCTTTATATAGTGCCTTCGGAAAGTATTCAGACCCCTTGACTTTTTCCACATTTTGTTACGTTACAGCCTTATTCTAAAATGGATTACATTAAAACAAAATCCTCCTCAATATACACACAAAACCCCATAATGACAAAGCAAAACCGTTTTTTTTGTGTGTGCAAATGTATTAAAAAAAACTAAAAAACATATACCTTATTTACATAAGTATTCGGACCCTTTGCTATGAGATTCGAAATTGAGCTCAGGTTCATCCTGTTTCCATTGATCATCCTTAAGATGTTTCGACAACTTGATTGGAGTCCACCTGTGGTAAATTCAATTGTGTCGAGGCACAGATCTGGGGAAGGGTACCAAAACATTTCTGCACGATTGAAGGTCCCCAAGAACACAGTGGCCTCCATCATTCTTAAATGGAAGAAATTCGGAACCACCAAGACTCTTTCTAGAGCTGGCCGCCCGGCCAAACTGAGCAATCGGGGGAGAAGGGCCTTGGTCAGGGAGTTGACCAAGAACCCGATGGTCACTCTGGCAGAGCTCCAGAGTTCCTCTGTGGAGATGGGAGAACCTTCCAGAAGGACAACCATCTCAGCAGCACTCCACCAATCAAGCCTTTATGGTAGAGTGGCCAGATGGAAGCCAATCCTCAGTAAAGGGCACATGACAGCCCGCTTGGAGTTTGCCAAAAGGCACCTAAATAACTCTCAGACCATGAGAAACAAGATTCTCTGGTCTGATGAAACCAAGATTGAACTCTTTGGCCTGAATACCAAGCGTCACATCTGGAAGAAACCTGGCACCATCCCTATGGTGAAGCATGGTGGTGGCAGCATCATGCTGTGGGGATGTTTTTCAGCGGCAGGGGCTGGGAGACTAGTCAGGATCTCGGGAAAGATGAACGGAGCAAAGTACAGAGAAATCCTTGATGAAAACCTGCTCCAGAGTGCTCAGGACCTCAGACTGAGGCGAAGGTTTACCTTCCAACAGGACAACGACCCTAAGCACACAGCCAAGACAACGCAGGAGTGGCTTCGGGACAAGTCTCTGAATGTCCTTGAGTGGCCCAGCCAGAGCCCGGACTTGAACCTGATCGAACATCTCTGGAGAGATGTGAAAATAGCTGTGCAGCGATGCTCCCCATCCATCCTGACATAGCTTGAGAGGATCTGCAGAGAGAAATGGGAGAAACTCCCCGAATACAGGTGTGCCAAGCTTGTAGCGTCATACCCAAGAAGACTTGAGGCTGTTATTCATTTTCGCAAAGTTATAATCATCGTAATTGACATGGGCTACATTTCCAGTCTAATCATTTTATTTCAGTTGTAATATTTCACATTCTTGATGTCAGATCAGCTGGTCTAGTAGTTTTATTGAACCGTTTTTTCGTTGCAACCAGAGTTATTTTAGCTCGGAGCTCCGTGTAATTTCCCATTTAGTAGCGTGTTAAGAGATCCAGCCGTAACCTGCAGGTAACACTTAGGTTCCGCATCTTCGTTGCAATCAGGCCATTCATTCTTATTTGTGGGATGTGTGTGTACAGTACATATGAAATTAACCAGACTACTATGCGAAGGGTCGCACTTTAATGTGTGTTGGTGTGTGTGCTTGTGTTGTGTCCTGTCAGGATGGTGTTCAGTAGGGCCGCGGTGGTGAGGCTCCTGGCCAGTGACTGCAAGTGTTACAGTAATGATGCCCCTGATGACATGGTGCTGGGGATGTGTCTCAACGCTCTGGGGCTCCCTGTCACACATAGCTCCCTCTTCCACCAGGTAATACACTGGCCTTACCCATTACCCTTATGCCAGGAACCCACAGTTTGGAATTTTATTGGCACAATTCATGTGTCACATACTATTTTCATGATCGTTATTTTCGTGCACGAAAAATGGGAGCTCCGGAGTCGCTCAGTGTGGCAGGGTCAACAATAGCCGAATTACTGCACTTGTGATCTCCCGACAGCACTAAATCGTCTAGCATGTCAGAATTTCCTGTCGTAGCTCTGCACTTTTCGTGCTGTGTGAAGATTCCACGGCAATAGGAACGCTGCATGCTGGCATGCACTGTAGAAAAGATGAAGCAATTGGTTCATCTTTCTACACAGCGTGTTATCTAACATTTTCTACACGCAAAATGACAATTTCTAAGTATTATGGAGTGAAAATATCCAAATCCGATTTTATTAACCACATTGTAGGCATACTAGAACACAGATTATGGCAGATTTGACAAATAAGCACTTTCTGCTATTTTGAATGACAAATTCAAATCAAAGCAAATTGAACTTCATTTATAGAAGTGGTAAAGTGAGAACACCCTTCAGATAGCAAATCTTCAAGATGTATTAGCTGTTATGTCGTACAGTGGAGCACATCCACTGCACGACATAACAAAGTTTGGAAGATCAAAAAACGCACTGTGAGAGAGAGCCATTACCTTATGCCTTTTTATCCATTACCCTTACCTCATACCAATTACCCTAACCCATTACCCTTTTCGAATAAGTTACCTAAGACCTAATACTCTTTACCCATTATTCTTACCTAATAATACCAACATTTACACAGTACGTCAATTTCACAGTTCAACAATAGTTGTTGTAGCAAGGCTCAGGTAACAAAGATACTAGTCTTTGATATCCCTCCTTAGTTTCCTCC
Source organism: Coregonus lavaretus (assembly GCF_964263955.1). NCBI lineage: Eukaryota > Metazoa > Chordata > Actinopteri > Salmoniformes > Salmonidae > Coregonus > Coregonus lavaretus. The sequence continues at coordinate 2,344,018 of NC_140017.1, read as the reverse complement.
ATACATTCTCCTCAGCCCCTAGGGGACTGGTTCTCTGATTGTACCAGTGTATTTAACAGCCCTGTCTAAAAGTAGCTATCTGGAGTGCAGTCTCCGGTGGCTGACGGTAATGGAAGGAATAGTTCACCCAAATTACAAAATGGCATATTGGTTTCCTTGCCCTGTAAGCAGTCTATGGACAAGCTAAGAGAGCAATCCATGCTTTGGTTTTGTTTACTAGCCACTATCTCCAAATGCTAACTTTTTAGCATTGGTGACACAAAACCAATGCAAGTCAATATCCTCGATATTAGCATTTAAATAATTGTTCTGTCCCTCCAGGCTCGACCTGAAGACTACTCCAGAGACTTCCTAGCCCACCAGGTGCCCATCTCCTTCCACAAACACTGGAACATCGACCCCGTCGCCGTCTTCAACAGGTGGCTAAAGGACGAATCGAAGTCAACAACCCCACACGGACTAAACAAGAGCACCAAGGAAGAGTTATAGTCACTCAGACACTATCAGTCTTGGTGTGTGTGCGTGCATGTGTGCGTGCGTGTATGTGTGGAGTCATGGACAAATGTATTGTCAGCATGTTTTCCTCCATCGGTGTAAATGTTTTCTATATTGTGAATCTTGCGGAGATATAATTTGGAAGGTTCATGCAAGCCTCTGTCCATGGCTGTGTGTTTGGGGACTTATTCATGACTGAGGCCAGGATTCAATCCAAGGTACGTTAGATCAGCGCAATATAATGGACTTTCAAAGGTAATTTACACTTGAGCCGACATGCTAGCATTTACCATGAATGCGATCTCCGCGAATGTCGGGGAAAACGCCTTTAGAAGACACATTGTCTGCTCACTAGTGCGCAGCTCTATAACTTGTTTTGAATCCTATTTTAAATTGATTTGCATGTTGAGGTTGTCAGTGTGTGTTCGGATCTTGTCTGTGTATATTTATAATATGATATAATCTATTCCAAATTGAACAATGAAACTCTTTCTTTTCTTAAGGACATATCTCAACATTACTACTACATGCTGTACAATGTGTACTATTTTGCTATAAAAGTGTCATTACTTAAAAATATGTGTTTGCGCTGTCTTATTGGAGTTTAATTCTGGCATTTGGTTTCAGGATGAATTAATGACTATTAATTGTGAATGTAAATAATTGGGGTGTGTGTGTTTTCATAGCCCCTATTATCACACACACACACACACACACACACCAAATACTGTTCAATGGAATTTTAAATAGAAGCTAAGAGAAATTACTCCAGATGTTTGGTTTATGATAACTTTGATATGATAACTGTGAAAGCAAAGAGCCTTAATGTTTTGTAAACTCAGTGTATTTGTATGGTATGTAGCTACAGTATGTTTGTTTTGTATGTTATGAATGATGCTTGGCTTAGTTCAATACTCAACTCCAGATAAACAACATTGCACTGCATCTTACTTTGCAGAGCAAACGTGTACTGCATGATGAAAGAGTAATTGTAGTCAATGACCAGAATCTTTGCTGGCGTAGAAAGACTCAGTTCAGAAATTGGGTAAATACAGTTGAAGTCAGAAGTTTACATACACCTTAGCCAAATACATTTAAACTCAGTTTTTCACAATTCCTGACATTTAATCCTAGTAAAAATTCCTTGTCTTAGGTCAGTTAGGATCACCACTTTATTTTAAGAATGTGAAATGTCAGAATAATAGTAGAGAGAATGATTTAGTTAAGCTTTTATTTCTTTCATCACATTCCCAGTGGGTCAGAAGTTTACATACGCTCAATTAGTATTTGGTATCATTGCCTTTAAATTGTTTAACTTGGGTCAAACATTTCGGGTAGCCTTCCACAAGCTTCCCACAATAAGTTGGGTGAATTTTGGCCCATTCCTCCTGACAGAGCTGGTGTAACTGAGTCAGGTTTGTAGACCCATTTGCGACCAAGCTTTAACTTCCTGACTGATGTCTTGAGATGTTGCTTCAATATATCCACATCATTTTCCTTCCTCATGATGCCATCTATTTTGTGAAGTGCACCAGTCCCTCCTGCAGCAAAGCACCCCCACAGCATGATGCTGCCACCCCCGTGCTTCACGGTTGGGATGGTGTTCTTCGGCTTGTAAGACCCCCTTTTTCCTCCAAACATAGCGATGGTCATTATGGCCAAAAAGTTCTATTTTTGTTTAATCAGACCAGAGGACATTTCTCCAAAAAGTAAGATGTTTGTCCCCATGTGCAGTTGCAAACCGTAGTCTGGCTTTTTTTATGGTGGTTTTGGAGCAGTGGCTTCTTCCTTGCTGAGCGGCCTTTCAGGTTATGTCGATATAGGACTAATTTTACTGTGGATATAGATACTTTTGTACCTGTTTCCTCCAGTATCTTCACAGGGTCCTTTGCTGTTGTTCCGGGATTGATTTGCACTTTTCGCACCAAAGTACGTTCATCTCTAGGAGACAGAACGCGTCTCCTTCCTGAGCGGTATGACGGCTGCGTGGTCCCATGGTGTTTATACTTGCTTACTATTGTTTGTACAGATGAACGTGGTACCTTCAGGCATTTGGAAATTGCTCCCAAGGATGAACCAGACTTGTTTGATTTTCCCATGATGTCAAGCAAAGAGGCACTGAGTTTGAAGGTAGGCCTTGAAATACATCCACAGGTACACCTCCAATTGACTCAAATGATGTCAATTAGCCTATCAGAAGCTTCTAAAACCATGACATCATTTACTGGAATTTTACAAGCTGTTTAAAGGCACAGTCAATTTAGTGTATGTAAACGTCTGACCCACTGGAATTGTGATACAGTAAATTATAAGTGAAATAATCTGTCTGTAAACAATTGTTGGAAAAATTACTTGTGTCATGCACAAAGTAAATGTCCTAACCGACTTGCCAAAACTATAGTTTGTTAACAAGAAATTTGTGGAGGGGTTGAAAAACGAGTTTTAATGACTCCAACCTAAGTGTATGTAAACTTCCGACTTCAACTGTATGTGTAAACTCATTTACCACACTACGTAATGGATGAGGTGTTTCAGTACAGACACTATATTAAAAACAAATCTGTTTGACGTTATTTTTTAAGAGTGTACTGTGAATGTAGCCAACAAGTCAACCTGTATTTTGTCTTGGATTATGAAGAACATACTTTATTACCTTACAATTTATCATTTTGTAATTGTGTGTCTCTGTATTTTTTTTCTTACAGTTATACACAGACATCCTTGCCGTTGCAATGAACTCCATTATTACTTAGCCACAATGAATTGATTTTTTCTACAAAAATGTATTGAACATTGTGTTGGGTGTAATTACATTAATAGATCTAGTGAACATTGAATAAGCAACACTGAGCTGCACTGGTTCGGCGTGACAGATAGAAGAAGTCACTACAAGCCTTACATCAAAGTTGCCTGAAGCTGAATGGAACTATGCCTTGACCAGTTATTCAGAAGAAAATCCTTGTGTCTAATTTACATAAGGTTGGTTAACTTACCGGCGTGGACCCAAAACAAACACATTCTACACATTTACATACTACCTTTTTAAAGTTTTATTGCAACCATGGTGTTCTTTATTACTGAAGCGTATACAGTATATCAAATAACGTGACAATGATCCACATTGTTGGGTTCTATCTTGAAATGTACTTATTCATGTTACCAAACTAGAACTTATATATAAGTATATATAACTTATATTATGTATAAGGAATTATGTTGGGGTAAATGGAGGGTGGATAAGAACTAGGTGAATGGAAAGTTACTGAGTGAGGAAGTGCAGAAAGTTTACATTCTGTCAAAACATGGTATTGTTAAATCTCATGGCTCCTAAAGAGGGAGGCAAAGGGTAACAGTCTGGTTTCAGTCACTGATAAAGTAGGACAGTTGTGGATTAGGGAGGAGCGTGGAATTCATCCTGAGGTCAGATCAGATGAAGTGAGAAGGAACAGTCCTATCCCATACACATATACAGTGGGGAGAACAAGTATTTGATACAATGCCGATTTTGCAGGTTTTCCTACTTACAAAGCATGTAGAGGTCTGTAATTTTTATCATAGGTACACTTCAACTGTGAGAGATGGAATCTAAAACAAAAATCCAGAAAATCACATTGTATGATTTTTAAGTAATTTATTGGAATTTTATTGCATGACATAAGTATTTGATCACCTACCAACCAGTAAGAATTCCGGCTCTCACAGACCTGTTAGTTTTTCTTTAAGAAGCCCTCCTGTTCAACACTCATTACCTGTATTAACTGCACCTGTTTGAACTCGTTACCTGTATAAAAGACACCTGTCCACACACTCAATCAAACAGACTCCAACCTCTCCACAATGGCCAAGACCAGAGAGCTGTGTAAGGACATCAGGGATAAAATGGTATACCTGCACAAGGCTGGGATGGGCTACAGGACAATAGGCAAGCAGCTTGGTGAGAAGGCAACAACTGTTGGCACAATTATTAGAAAATGGAAGAAGTTCAAGATGACGGTCAATCACCCTCGGTCTGGGGCTCCATGCAAGATCTCACCTCGTGGGGCATCAATGATCATGAGGAAGGTGAGGGATCAGCCCAGGACTACACGGCAGGACCTGGTCAATGACCTGAAGAGAGCTGGGACCACAGTCTCAAAGAAAACCATTATTAACACACTACGCCGTCATGGATTAAAATCCTGCAGCGCACGCAAGGTCCCCCTGCTCAAGCCAGCGCATATCCAGGCCCGTCTAAAGTTTGCCAATGACCATATGGATGATCCAGAGGAGGAATGGGAAAAGGTCGTGTGGTCTGATGAGACAAAAATAGAGCCTTTTGGTCTAAACTCCACTCGCCGTGTTTGGAGGAAGAAGAAGGATGAGTACAACCCCAAGAACACCATCCCAACCGTGAAGCATGGAGGTGGAAACATCATTCTTTGGGGATGCTTTTCTGCAAAGGGGACAGGACGACTGCACCGTATTGAGGGGAGGATGGATGGGGCCATGTATCGCGAGATCTTGGCCAACAACCTCCTTCCCTCAGTAAGAGCATTGAAGATGGGTTGTGGCTGGGTCTTCCAGCATGACAACGACCCGAAACACACAGCCAGGGCAACTAAGGAGTGGCTCCGTAAGAAGCATCTCAAGGTCCTGGAGTGGCCTAGCCAGTCTCCAGACCTGAACCCAATAGAAAATCTTTGGAGGGAGCTGAAAGTCCGTATTGCCCAGCGACAGCCCCGAAACCTGAAGGATCTGGAGAAGGTCTGTATGGAGGAATGGGCCAAAATCCCTGCTGCAGTGTGTGCAAACCTGGTCAAGACCTACTGGAAATGTATGATCTCTGTAATTGCAAACAAAGTTTTCTGTACCAAATATGAAGTTCTGCTTTTCTGATGTATCAAATACTTATGTCATGCAATAAAATGCAAATTAATTACTTAAAAATCATACAATGTGATCTTCTGGATTTTTGTTTTAGATTCCGTCTCTCACAGTTGAAGTGTACCTATGATAAAAATTACAGACCTCTACATGCTTTGTATGTAGGAAAACCTGCAAAATCGGCAGTGTAGCAAATACTTGTTCTCCCCACTGTATGTGCTTGTGTAAACATGTCTCTGTCTTTGCAGCTGTATGACCAAGTGGGTGAATAAACTTGGTTTGAGCTTTTTCTAGTTGTCCTTGAGTTTTTACTCTGTTTGTTCAGAACCTACCAGTTGGCGTTGTTGGCATGATTCACCACGATTTGTAGTCGAACTGGAGAGTTTGAATCAGTGGAACAGGAGCCGGCAAATAAAACAAGGTAGGCAAAGTTCCTGTTACTACTCCTTCTGACATCTTGGGGCACTGTGTGCCTAGGATGGTTTGTAGAGGGACAAAGACAGGAAGTGCGTTCGGTGGAGAATAGGAGATATCCCAGGATATTAGAATAGGAGGTATCTGAGGATATCTGTGCTTAAAGAAGAAACATTGACACAGAATTTATTTTGCAAACTGGATAAGATTGGTCAGCACTACCCTGCTGACGGAAAATTCCAATCTAATAAAGAATTCAGAGATGCTATTGTGAGTTGGCACAAACGTAAAAGAAAAATCAAAGCTCAATACACCAGCGTTTGATGTCAGTGGTCCTCTGTAGCTCAGCTGGTAGAGCACGGCGCTTGTAACGCCAAGGTAGTGGGTTCGATCCCCGGGACCACCCATACACAAAAAAAAAATTATGCACGCATGACTGTAAGTCGCTTTGGATAAAAGCGTCTGCTAAATGGCATATTATATTATTATATTCTATCAACAGAAAAGCATCAGATGTATTCAGCATCAAAAAGACTGGGTATGTGAATACAGTGATAGAATTTGTACGTCTGCTTTGATGACAGGTTTGAAACCTGTTATCAAAGCGGCTATTGCGGGGGTAGTGGACCAACATTCTCACTGGGATGAAATAGTGCAAGCGGCTTTGAGAGTGTAATCTAATTCTGCTCACTTCGCAGCCGTGCGTGTGGTTAATACAGCTGCAGTGAAAGTCACTAACAATGGTTTCAATGGCCAAGGTAAGACAAAGAAACAGAGAGGAAAGGGCAGCGAACCAATGCTAAGGCACATGGGGTTATCTCCCAGTTTTAGATGTGGGGCTATCGGTCATTGGAAGAATGAGTGTACGGTAGTATTGGAGACTACTGCACCCGCTCCCTCTGGAGGGAATGCTGCGGTGCAGGCGTTTGCCGCATAAACAAAAGAACAGCAGCAGACCCTCGAGGGCAGTGGGGCAGGGGAGCTCGACATAGGGTGGCTGGCCTCTGTGCGGTCGATTGTGGTGCGGCGGGGGAGGGTTTCTATGTGGAAGGAGACGTAGGAGGCCATGTCTCACACAACTTCTTAGTAGATACCGGCGCTCAAATATCACCGATTCCTTAGGATGAGAAAATGTGAGACACTACTACACTTTCTCGTGAGACACTATTCCGTCTTATTCTGAAATAGCTTTATCTAAATGACGAAAGGGAGTAGGGGTCCTCACGAGAAATTAGAGTGGAGTTAATATTGTGAGTAATCGTTTGTAGAGTTAAAGAAACAATTGTAATTGTAGAGTTTAAAAAAGCAATTGTGTCAAGTGCCAGCACTGGGTTTACCAAACCTAAAATTACATTTACATTTACATTTACGTCATTTAGCAGACGCTCTTATCCAGAACATGAAGGGCATTGTAGTGCGGTGGTTACGCAAAATCATGGGGGAAAAGAGAGACCAGTAATGTACTGGAGTAAATCGTTAGACTCGGTGGCGAGAGGAATGCCACCATGTCTGAGGGCCTTTCAGGCTACAGAAATTGTTGTTATGCTCTTTGACATTTGTCTTAGAAATGTTGTATTAAGAAAATCGGGAATGTAATAATTTGTCATACGGTGAATAGTTTGTCTGGATTTCTTGAATCAGAAATGCCCTAAACTGTTGTTCTGGTCTGTCCTCTCTGAAGGTTATGGCGATAGTGACCCCAGATGGTATGTAGATGCATGGAAGGAATAATTAGACCAAGAACAGTGTGAGTCTCACCCCCTCTAACCAGCTTAAATAATTGCGCACAATACCGTTCACTACTGCCCTGTCCTTCACCACTTCTACCTGAGACCTGAGTCTGAGCCAGCAACCTGTGTACACCATCCAGTCGAAGCTATTTTACATTTACATTTTAGTCATTTAACAGACACTCTTATCCAGAGCGACTTACAGTTAGTGAGTGCATACATTTTCATACTGGCCCCCCGTGGGAAACGAACCCACAACCCTGGCATTGCAAGCGCCATGCTCTACAAACTGAGCTACAGGGGACTATCAACTGCCTTTTCTCTCAGGAGTGTGGCATGAGTCCTGAGACCGTCCATGTGGAGTGAGCATGGAGAGAGATCACATCCAAACTCCTCTCATGCTACTGGTCGGAAAATGGACAAGACAGAATGTTGGTGGTGGCTCAGGTGAGAGATTTGTTTGCTTGGGAAAATCAGATTATTCAGGGCTATCCACTTTGACAGGCATGAGTTACATGTATTCCATTGGGAGGATGAACTGTAAAGCTATCTGAAGAAAAAGAAGAGACGCTAGTACGCTCAACTGAAACGATACGGTTCGTTTACAGCAGGGCTCTCCAACCCTGTTCCTTGAGAGCTACCCTCTTGTAGATTTTCGCTCCAACCCTAGTTGTAACTAACCTGGTTCAGTTTATCAACCAGCTAATTATTAGAATCAGGTGTGCTAGATTAGGGTTGGAGTGAAAACCTACATGACGGTAGCTCTCCAGGAACAGGGTTGGAGAGCCCTGCTGTAAACGAACCGTATCGTTTCAGTTGAGCGTACTAGCACTTTGCCTGTCTACCGGAAGTTGATGCTGTTGCTATGCAACCTTTTGCTAGCATAACAAATGACTAGCTAGACATTCATAAATTCAGAGCGTTGTCTGATTCTCCGTTTGTAAATTCAGGGCGTTTCACTCTCGGAGCGTTCAGAGCTCACACTGGACGCTCTAGCCGAGGAGTAAGGTTGATCCAAGCGTTCTGACCTCACAACGGCAGTCAAGCACGCAAGATAACCGGCTAATGTTGGCTAGCTTGCTAGCTACTTCCAGACACAAATGAGAGAACACCTCACTCTGACCATTTTACTCGCCCTAGCAGAGCTGGTTATGCTGTTTTCATGTTATCCAGAGTGTTAGTTGCTGTAACTGTGCTGCTGGCAACAATTTAATGACGCTTTTTTTGCCAACGTTTACTGACAACGGCCATATTCAACAGGTGTTGAGCGTTCATAAATTCATCAGTTATTCTGCGCTCTGGCACACTCAGACAAGAGTGCTCTGAAATCGGAGTAGATAGACAGAGTTAACAATGTCCATTGAGAACGCACAACGACTATACCACTTAGCAAAGAATGACATGAAAAATCAAGTCAATAAACATTGGGTAGTTATTTAGATAGCATATAGTTAATATACTGCCTGGCAAGTTTGATGTATTAGTAGCCAACTAACGTTAGGTAACATACCAGTAGACTGGACCCATGACATTTTTAACAACGCTTTTTTCTGATAAAAAGTAGTTAATTGCATCTGCCATGGAGCCCAGTTTCATAATATTACTATTACGGCTGCTTGCCGTATTTTTGAAGTAATAGCGAAAAAACAGGCCTTATTTTATGGCATTTTGCACCCTGCCAGCTCCTATTAGTTAAGCACAGTAGTACCAACTCGCCTTCCGAACGTTCTATTCCAAGACCACTTTTCTGCGTCACAATGCCAGCTTCGCTATTGTTGGCAATGAGACATGCCGGTGTTAACCCTGTAGACTTTCCTCAAGTAACCTTGTACTGCTACTGGTACTGGTACTGGTACTGGTACTGCTACTGCTACTGCTACTTGGCGAACAAGCTCACTGTCCACCTGTGTACACGTTGTTGCAACCAACAGTGCTAGCCATGGCTGGCGCAAAGCCTTATAACGTTAAAGATTTTCTGGTCATAGTTAACCATATTTCTTAAAGAAAAGGTGTAGAACCTAAACAAAACACATGTCCCTGTCATTTTTTTCAAGATGTGGACGATTTAAACAGCCAGAATAATTTTTTTTATTAAGAAATAACCTTTTTTCTTTGGCGATTTGTTGTTTCTAAATGGCTGCTGGGTAATTTGATATGCGTCGAAATCTGTTTGTTCGTAGGCATCGAATTGAGCGAATGCTGCGCAGGTTCACTGAGTTGCAAACTACATGGACAGGTCTAGCTCATTGATTTGTAGATCTGACACAGTTGCTACCTCAGATTATAAGCCTAGCAAGTGTCGCGTTTGACGTATGTTGACCCGCAGAAGGCCACAGGGAGGCGGAAGAGAGCTATAAACCCATACTGTAGTTTGCCTTAAAAACCCTAAACCAGGGATCATCAACTGAATTCAGCCGCTGGCCGATTTGTTCTTGAGCGGATGGTCGGGGGCCGTAACACAATTACAAATAATTTGTAGACTGTAAATTGACCGCAAGAAGCCCAAACAGATACAGTATAATGTTTGCATAAAACATAATCATTTCAAACCTTGCTTGCAGTCACATGTCTCTCTATTATGTATGAGAATACTTGGGAACAGATTTCTTAAATTAAAATCACCTGGAGCTGATTTCCTGGTGTTTTTACAGTCTTTTATGTCCTACAATGAAATAAAAAAAGTATTTTAAAATCCGGGCCAAATTCGGCCCGCGGGCCACCAGTTGGGGGACCCTGCCCTAAACCTACCTATAACCTACAGTGGGGGAAAAAAGTATTTAGTCAGCCACCAAATGTGCAAGTTCTCCCACTTAAAAAGATGAGAGAGACCTGTAATTTTCGTCATAGGTACACGTCAACTATGACAGACAAAATGAGAAAAGAAATTCCAGAAAATCACATTGTAGGATTTTTTATGAATTTATTTGCAAATTATGGTGGAAATTAAGTATTTTGTCAATAACAAAAGTTTCTCAATACTTTGTTATATACCCTTTGTTGGCAATGACACAGGTCAAACGTTTTCTGTAAGTCTTCACAAGGTTTTCACACACTGTTGCTGGTATTTTGGCCCATTCCTCCATGCAGATCTCCTCTAGAGCAGTGATGTTTTGGGGCTGTCGCTGGGCAACACGGACTTTCAACTCCCTCCAAAGATTTTCTATGGGGTTGAGATCTGGAGACTGGCTAGGCCACTCCAGGACCTTGAAATGCTTCTTACGAAGCCACTCCTTCGTTGCCCGGGCGGTGTGTTTGGGATCATTGTCATGCTGAAAGACCCAGCCACGTTTCATCTTCAATGCCCTTGCTGATGGAAGGAGGTTTTCACTCAAAATCTCACGATACATGGCCCCATTCATTCTTTCCTTTACACGGATCAGTCGTCCTGGTCCCTTTGCAGAAAAACAGCCCCAAAGCATGATGTTTCCACCCCCATGCTTCACAGTAGGTATGGTGTTCTTTGGATGCAACTCAGCATTCTTTGTCCTCCAAACACGACGAGTTGAGTTTTTACCAAAAAGTTATATTTTGGTTTCATTTGACATTCTCCCAATCCTCTTCTGGATCATCCAAATGCACTCTAGCAAACTTCAGACGGGCCTGGACATGTACTGGCTTAAGCAGGGGGACACGTCTGGCACTGCAGGATTTGAGTCCCTGGCGGCGTAGTGTGTTACTGATGGTAGGCTTTGTTACTTTGGTCCCAGCTCTCTGCAGGTCATTCACTAGGTCCCCCGTGTGGTTCTGGTATTTTTGCTCACCGTTCTTGTGATCATTTTGACCCCACGGGGTGAGATCTTGCGTGGAGCCCCAGATCGAGGGAGATTATCAGTGGTCTTGTATGTCTTCCATTTCCTAATAATTGCTCCCACAGTTGATTTCTTCAAACCAAGCTGCTTACCTATTGCAGATTCAGTCTTCCCAGCCTGGTGCAGGTCTACAATTTTGTTTCTGGTGTCCTTTGACAGCTCTTTGGTCTTGGCCATAGTGGAGTTTGGAGTGTGACTGTTTGAGGTTGTGGACAGGTGTCTTTTATACTGATAACAAGTTCAAACAGGTGCCATTAATACAGGTAACGAGTGGAGGACAGAGGAGCCTCTTAAAGAAGAAGTTACAGGTCTGTGAGAGCCAGAAATCTTGCTTGTTTGTAGGTGACCAAATACTTATTTTCCACCATAATTTGCAAATAAATTCATTAAAAATCCTACAATGTGATTTTCTGGAATTTATTTTCTCAATTTGTCTGTCATAGTTGACGTGTACCTATGATGAAAATTACAGGCCTCTCTCATCTTTTTAAGTGGGAGAACTTGCACAAGTGGTGGCTGACTAAATACTTTTTTTCCCCACTGTATTTTAGCCCTAACCCCTAACAATAGATATAACCTATTTTAGCCCTTACCCCTAACAATAGTTATAACCTATTTTAGCCCTAACCCCTAACAATAGGTATAACCTATTTTAGCCCTAACCAGCATTTTGATTATTTTGAAAGTCCAGCAATTGGTGTGGGATAGGTGGGGCAGGTTTGAGACTGATCTCAGAAAAAATACACTATTTCTCAGCTGCCTCACCAATGTCTTTATGTGAATTAATAACTTTTAATTGCTAAATATTTCCAATAGATATAAGACCACGAAGCATCAGTTATAGGCTACAGCAGCAATATGATTGACATGAAATAGCATGCAACCAAAGACTACCTGTCCCATGATTTTCTAAAATGGTTACTCATTACTTTATATATATCGTATTAGACCTGTGTTGCTTTTGGGAGAGAAAAAAACAAATACATAGCAGGTATTGAACCCCGGCCAAATAATCACTAAACTCAGCCCTAGTACAAATGCATTATATACTCATCTTAATATCTCATATGCCAGTAATATAAAATATAAAATAGTACATCTTCCACAGCCTGCCAATCAATTACATCATTATCATTATATCGCAGTAAGCAAATTTACCTCAACAGAGTGCTTTTGGCTTGTTGAGTTGGCTACTTGTGCGAGAAGGCAGAGCGGCTCGATGCTGGTTGATGAATTATTGATAATCGTTATTGAAATAGTATTCAGGTATAATTTTAAAACATGAGCATGAAAATAGGTAATAATAAACATGAATCATCATTATAGTAATTCATAGTAATCTGTTAAAATGATGATTTGGTCCTTCCTCTTGCGTTAGCAGTGTGGGAGTTTTCTGTGACATCCGCGTCCGCCATCGCGCGCATGTTGATTTTGTCCACCCACACCAGACGCGATCAGGACACACAGGTTGAAATATCAAAACGAACTCTGAACCAACTATATTAATTTGGGGAGAGGTCGAAAAGCATTAAACATGTATGGCAATTTAGCTAGTTAGCTTACTGTTGCTAGCTAATTTGTCCTGGGATATAAACATTGGGTTGTTATTTTACCTGAAATGCACAAGGTCCTCTACTCCGACAATTAATCCACAGATAAAAGGGTCAACCGAGTTTGTTTCTAGTAATCTCTCCTCCTTTAGGATTCTTCTTCTTCTTCTTTGGACTTTATATGGTGGTTGGCAACCAACTTTAAGGTGCATTATCACCACCAACTGGACTGGAGTGTGGACCTCAGTTCATCTTTCAATCACCCACGTGGGAATATGCTCCTAAAAACCAATGAGGAGATGGGAGAGGTGGGACTTGCAGCGCGTCATTCAATTAAGATTAGACTGATCAAACTAGTCAGAATTTATTCCCTCACATGCCATTCCCCATTTATCTCCCAGTCACAGAGAGGGAGAACACCTGTTCATTTGGCATTTTCACTCAAAGGAACTTAAATCTTTTGTCCTGCCCATTCACACTCTGAATGGCACACATACACAATCCATGTCTCAATTGTCTCAAGGCTTAAAAATCCTTCTTTTACCTGTCTCCTCCCCTTCATCTACACTGATTGAAGTCGATTTAACAAGTGATATCAATAAGGGATCATAGCTTTCACCTGGATTAACCTGGTCAGTCTATGTCATGAAAAGAGCGGTTGTTACTAATGTTTTTTCCCACATTTTGTTACGTTACAGCCTTATTCTAAAATTGATGAAATTGTAAAATTGATGAAATTGTTTTTTCTCCCTCATCAATCTACACACAATACCCCATAATGACAAAGCAAAAACAGGTTTTTAGAAATGTTTGCCAAAAAAATGAAATATCACATTTACATAAGTATTCAGACCTCAGTACTTTGTTGAAGCACCTTTGGCAGCGATTACAGCCTCGAGTCTTCTTGGGTATGACACTACAAGCTTGGCACACCTGTATTTAGGGAGTTTCTCCCATTCTTCTCTACAGATCCTCTCAAGCTCTGTCAGGTTTGATGGGGATTGAGGGAAAGCTGCACAGCTATTTTCAGGTCTCTCCAGAGATATACGATCGAGGTTCAAGTCCGGGCTCTGGCTGGGCCACTCAAGGACATTCTAGAGACTTGTCCAGAAGCCTCTCCTGTGTTGTCTTGGCTGTGTGCTTAGGGTTGTTGTCCTGAACCTTCACCCCAGTCTGAGGTCCTGAGCACTCTGGAGCAGGTTTTCATCAAGGATCTTTCTGTACTTTTCTCTGTTAATCTTTCCCTCGATCCTGACTAGTCTCCCAGTCCCTGCCGCTGACAAACATCCCCACAGCATGATGCTGCCACCACCATGCTTCACCGTAGGGATGGTGCCAGGTTTCCTCCAGACGTGACGCTTGGCATTCAGGCCAAAGAGTTCAATCTTGGTTTCATCAGACCAGAGAATCTTATTTCTCATGGTCTGAGAGCACTTTAGGCGCCTTTTGACAAACTCCATGCGGGCTGTCATGTGCCTTTTATTGAGGAGTGGCTTCCGTCTGGTCACTCTACCATAAAGGCCTGATTGGTGAAGTGCTGCAGAGTTGGTTGTCCTTCTGGAAGGTTCTCCCATCTCCACAGAGGAACTCTAGAGGTCTGTCAGAGTGACCATCGGGTTCTTGGTCACCTCCCTGATCGAGGCCTTTCTCCCCCGATTGCTCAGTTTGGCCGGGTGGCCAGCTCTAGGAAGAGTCTTGGTGGTTCCAAACTTCTTCCATTTAAGAATGATGGAGGCCACTGTGTTCTTGGGGACCTTCAATGCTGTAGAAATGTTTTGGTACCCTTCCCCAGATCTGTGCCTCGACACGATCCTGTCTCAGAGCTCTACGGACAATTCCTTCGACCTCATGGCTTGGTTTTTGCTCTGACATGCACTGTCAACTGTGGGACCTTATATAGACAGGTGTGTACCTTTCCAAATCATGTCCAATCAATTGAATTTACCACAGGTGGACTCCAATCAAGTTGAAGAAACATCTCAAGGATGATAAATGGGTCTGAATACTGATTACTTATGTAAATAAGGTATTTCTGTATTTTATTTAATAAAACAAATATATATTTAATCCATTTTAAAATAAGGCTGTAACGTAAAAAAAAATAATTGGAAAATGTGAAGGGGTCTGAATACTTTCCGAATGCACTATATATACACCTCACATGCGACCAGTAATAAGACTGTCATTTGTATGTTAACAAAGCCCATTAAAATGTTTCTCACTCCATAAACATGATTTAGCAATATGCAAGAGACTATAGTTACAGTAATAGGCTATCAAGAAAGGAATACGAATTGTCTATATCAAAGGTAGATATTTAATAACTTTGTAAAATGAATGAAATCACATACATGACATAAAGCTTAAAGATGCACTCCGGGATTTGAAGTACAACAAATTCGTAACATATTGCATGAATTGGATTCGTAACATAGCAGACAAATTTCAAAATTCCTATGATATCATAAAAATTGCATAATTGGTAGCATATCACACAAAATGGATGACATAGTACACAATTAGATGACATAGTACACAAAAAATGGAGAACACTTTTGGCTCTTGAGCACCACTTTCAGAACTACTGGCTGAAATTATCCAAAAGTTTGAAAGTGCATCTTTAAAGTTGCACTATGCAGAAATCGCTCTGCCATTTCCTGGTTGCTAAAACTCTAATAGTTTGCCTAATTCCATATATGTGATAAGATAAGCTAGTATAGTGTAGAGAATCATTGTACCATCTAAACCGCTGTGAAATATAATTTTAGAAAAAATACAATTTAATCCATTTTAGAATAAGGCTGCAACGTAACAAAATGTGGAAAAAGTCAAGGGGTCTGAATACTTTCCGAATGCACTGTATGTTACAACGTCTTAACATACTGAGACACTCCTATAATCTCCAGTGACTTGAATAGGATCAATCTTGAATTGGAAGAAAATCCCCTAACCGCTCTTCTCTCTGAGTCTCAGCCTCCTTCAGTTACTGAAGTGGTAAAGGAAAGACAAAAAAGAAATTAAAGTATTAAAGAAATAAATTGTGTCAACAGTGTTTTATTGTGTAGATATCTCAAACAGAATTGTATAACCTCATTACCGCATGCCATTTTTAAGGATCTCAACAAATTAGACTAGCTGTGAGTATTAATACAGATTGTAACTAGATATGCATGCCCAGTGTTATCAAGCGGTTGCTGAAATCAAGAATATGTTCAGGAAAAAAGTAGAAGACTCCACACACTATGCTCCCATGCGGTATATTGGAAAAATCTTTAGACCCATAGGTCTACAAAAGGTTTGAAACTTTGTTTCAATCAACCACCAGGGCTGCGTTTACACAGGCAACCCAATTCTGATATTTTTCCACTAATTGGTTTTATGACCAATCACATCAGATCTTTTCACATCAGATCTTTTTCAGAGCTGATCTGATTAGTCAAAAGACTAATTAGTGAAAATAATATCAGAATTGGGCTGCCTGTGTTAACGCAGCCAAGGGAGCATATCACAGGTCTGCTTTTAGGTAGTTTTTGCCTGAACAGGTATCAATATTTGGTATTTATCTGATAGCCAGTATGAACATTATGATGTTGATAACCATTGTAAATACAGTGTGATGCATTTGAAGTAATATTTCTTTACTCATTTTGATGGAATTGATAAATGCTTGTCCTTCTGCTTGAGTAGGAGCTTGAAATTAGTTTTATATAGTGGCAGTAGTAACGTTGCATTATTTCACCCCAAGCCCTTCAAGGCTGCCATTAATTACTGCAGTGGGCTAAATCAGGGTCACACAGTGTTTCTTGGTAGACTAAATCTACTTTGAAACAAATGTATACACCTCACACCTTTAAAGTATACATCTTTTTAAAAAACTGTACCATGTCAGATATAGAGTTGAAATGTATTCAATTTTGAGTTTGCATCCCAATATTACACTTTATATACATCACAGAAGACTGAAATATAACAAAACCGTTAAATTTTCGGTATTAAAAAAATAAGAATGTTTATTAATTATGAAATGATGAAAGATATTAATAACATTCCACCCATGACGCCAATAGAGGGCGATTTGATCATTTGACTGCAGGAAAGGAGGGCTACACACATTAATGTGACATTGGGGACCACTATGCTCAATAGTAATATAGGAGGTGGTACTGGGTGAATAATGTGACTGTAATAACTAAACGAAGATAGTCCCCTAATCTGTATTCCCATGACCTCACTTTGATGGTGCTTTCAGAAGCTGATGATTAGATTGTCAGGATGGGTAACATACTTTGTAGGTACATTCATAAAGCTTCTCAGAGTAGGAGTGCTGATCTAAGATCAGTTTTGCCCTTTACATAATAATGAATAAGATTACACAGTGGACAAGGGGGACCTGTTCCCAGATCAGCACTCCTACTCTGAGATGTTTTATGAATATGGGCCCAGGAAAAAAACACTTGTGAGTAGAACAGTCTGACACAAGTTTAACACAAATTCATTTTTCATTAACCCTTCATTTATCCAGTAATTATATAGAAATTGCTCATAGGTAACTTTAAAGTTACACTTAACTTTAAATAGCTAGATCCTGTGATACAACTAGCGACAACCTTGTACAACCTTGTACAGATATTACAGATATGTACTCTGTGGTGTATTAGTGTGTTTATTTTCTCACTTGGATGGCGCTTTCAGAAGCTGATGATTAGATTGTCAGGATGGGTAACATACTTTGTAGGTACACAATAATTACCAGTAAATACCGCTCAAGATACATTTCATTTTAACTAGCTAAATCCTGTGTAATACCTAGCAATTACAATGTACGTATGCAGATATTACATGTACTCTGTGGTGTACTAGTGTATTTATTTTCTCACTTGGCTGGTGCTTACAGAAGCTTTAAAATTAGGGCCAGGTTGTCAGAATGGGTAATGTAATATAAGTACACATTTTTTTTATTAATTTTTTATTTCACCTTTATTTAACCAAAGCCAGTTGAGAACAAGTTCTCATTTACAACTGTGACCTGGCCAAGATAAAGCAAAGCACTGCGATGAAAACAACAACAACACAGAGTTACATATGGGATAAAATTACAAGTAGCCTTCAATATACACTTCATTTTAATGAGCTAAATCCTGTGTAACACCTAGTAATTATATTGTACTTTTGAAGATTATACAGTGGGGAAAAAAAGTATTTAGTCAGCCACCAATTGTGCAAGTTCTCCCACTTAAAAAGATGAGAGAGGCCTGTAATTTTCATCATAGGTACACGTCAACTATGACAGACAAAATGAGACAAAAAAATTCCTGAAAATCACATTGTAGGATTTTTAATGAATTTATGTGCAAATTATGGTGGAAAATAAGTATTTGGTCAATAACAAAAGTTTCTCAATACTTTGTTATATACCCTTTGTTGGCAATGACACAGGTCAAACGTTTTCTGTAAGTCTTCACAAGGTTTTCACACACTGTTGCTGGTATTTTGGCCCATTCCTCCATGCAGATCTCCTCTAGAGCAGTGATGTTTTGGGGCTGTCGCTGGGCAACACGGACTTTCAACTCCCTCCAAAGATTTTCTATGGGGTTGAGATCTGGAGACTGGCTAGGCCACTCCAGGACCTTGAAATGCTTCTTACGAAGACACTCCTTCGTTGCCCGGGCGGTGTGTTTGGGATCATTGTCATGCTGAAAGACCCAGCCACGTTTCATCTTCAATGCCCTTGCTGATGGAAGGAGGTTTTCACTCAAAATCTCACGATACATGGCCCCATTCATTATTTCTTTTACACGGATCAGTCGTCCTGGTCCCTTTGCAGAAAAACAGCCACAAAGCATGATGTTTCCACCCCCATGCTTCACAGTAGGTATGGTGTTCTTTGGATGCAACTCAGCATTCTTTGTCCTCCAAACACGACGAGTTGAGTTTTTACCAAAAAGTTATATTTTGGTTTCATCTGACATTCTCCCAATCCTCTTCTGGATCATCCAAATGCACTCTAGCAAACTTCAGACGGGCCTGGACATGTACTGGCTTAAGCAGGGGGACACGTCTGGCACTGTAGGATTTGAGTCCCTGGCGGCGTAGTGTGTTACTGATGGTAGGCTTTGTTACTTTGGTCCCAGCTCTCTGCAGGTCATTCACTAGGTCCCCCCGTGTGGTTCTGGGATTTTTGCTCACCGTTCTTGTGATCATTTTGACCCCACGGGGTGATATCTTGCGTGGAGCCCCAGATCGACGGAGATTATCAGTGGTCTTGTATGTCTTCCATTTCCTAATAATTGCTCCCACAGTTGATTTCTTCAAACCAAGCTGCTTACCTATTGCAGATTCAGTCTTCCCAGCCTGGTGCAGGTCTACAATTTTGTTTCCGGTGTCCTTTGACAGCTCTTTGGTCTTGGCCATAGTGGAGTTTGGAGTGTGACTGTTTGAGGTTGTGGACAGGTGTCTTTTATACTGATAACAAGTTCAAACAGGTGCCATTAATACAGGTAACGAGTGGAGGACAGAGGAGCCTCTTAAAGAAGAAGTTACAGGTCTGTGAGAGCCAGAAATCTTGCTTGTTTGTAGGTGACCAAATACTTATTTTCCACCATAATTTGCAAATAAATTCATAAAAAATCCTACAATGTGATTTTCTGGATTTTTTTTTCTCAATTTGTCTGTCATAGTTGACGTGTACCTATGATGAAAATTACAGGCCTCTCTCGTCCTTTTAAGTGGGAAACTTGCACAATTGGTGGCTGACTAAATAATTTTTTTCCCCACTGTATAAATAGTGTGTAAATATAATTTTTGTTGTCTCTTGGTGTCTTTCCTATATAACTCTTTTTTTTCTATTTTAGAATTTAATGTCATATCTTATGTTGTTCTTGTCTATAACTGTTCTGTACTTTGTCATGTACAGTTGAAGTCGGAAGTTTTCATACACCTTAGCCAAAAACATTTAAACTCAGTTTTTCACAATTCCTGACATTTAATCCTAGTGAAAATTCCCTGTTTTAGGTCAGTTAGGATCACCACTTTATTTTAAGAATGTTAAATGTCAGAATAATAGTAGAGAGAATGATTTATTTCAGCTATTATTTTTTTCATCACATTCCCAGGGGGTCAGAAGATTACATACACTCAATTAGTATTTTGTAGCATTGCCTTTAAATTGTTTAATTTGGGTCAAACGTTTCGGGTAGCCTTCCACAAGTTTCCCACAATAAATTGGGTGAATTTTTGCCCATTCCTCCTGATAGAGCTGGTGTAACTGAGTCAAGTTTGTAGGCCTCCTTGCTCGCACACGCTTTTTCAGTTCTGCCCACAAATGTTCTATAGGATTGAGGTCAGGGCTTTGTGATGGCCACTCCAATACCTTGACTTTGTTGTCCTTAAGCCATTTTGCCACAACTTCGGAAGTATGCTTGGGGTCATTGTCCATTTGCGACCAAGTTTTAACTTCCTGACTGATGTCTTGAGATGTTGCTTCAATATATCCACATAATTTTCCTTCCTCATGATGCCATCTATTTTGTGAAGTGCACCAGTCCCTCCTGCAGCAAAGCACCCCCAAAGCATGATGCTGCCACCCCCGCACTTCATGGTTGGGATGGTGTTCTTCTGCTTGCAAGCAACCCCCTTTTTCCTCCATACATAACGATGGTCATTATGGCCAAACAGTTCTATTTTTGTTTCATCAGACCAGAGGACATTTCTCCAAAAAGTACGATCTTTGTCCCCATGTGCAGTTGCAAAATGTATTCTGGCTTTTTTATTATGGTTTTGGAGCAGTGGCTTCTTCCTTGATGAGCGGACTTTCAGGTTATGTCGATATAGGACTTGTTTTACTGTGGATATAGATAATTTTGTACCTGTTTCCTCCAGCATCTTCACAAGGTCATTTGCTGTTGTTCTGGGATTGATTTGCACTTTTCGCACCAAGGTACGTTCATCTCTAGGAGACAGAACGCGTCTCCTTCCTGAGCGGTATGACGGCTGCGTGGTCCCATGGTGTTTATACTTGCATACTATTGTTTGTACAGATGAACGTGGTACCTACAGGCGTTTGGAAATTACTCCCAAGGATGAACCAGACTTGCGGAGGTCTACAATTTTTTTCTGAGGTCTTGGCTGATTTCTTTTGATTTTCCCATGATGTCAAGCAAAGAGGCACTGAGTTTGAAGGAAGGCCTTGAAATACATCCACAGGTACACCTCCAATTGAATTAAATGATGTCAATTAGCCTTTCAGAAGCTTCTAAAGCCATGACATCATTTTCTGGAATTTTCCAAGCTGTTTAAAGGCACAGTCAACTTAGTGTATGTAAACTTCTGACCCACTGGAATTGTGATACAGTGAATTATAAGTGAATTAATCTGTCTGTAAACAATTGTTGAACAAATTACTTGTGTAATGCACAAAGTAGATGTCCTAACCGAATTGCAAATCTATAGTTTGTTCACAAGAAATTTGTGGAGTGGTTGAAAAAAGTTTTATTGACTCCATCCTAAGTGTATGTAAACTTCCGACTTCAACTGTAATTGTACGTTTTATGTGGACCCCAGGAAGAGTAGCTGCTGCATGTGCAGTAGCTAATGGGGATCTTAATAAACTGAACTAAACCTCTACTATTACTACTACTACTTCTTACTTTTGCTGTTATTACTGCTCCTACTACTCCTACTAACGGTGCCATACATATTGTCTTCAATGGGTTCAAACAATCTTTGTGAACTGTGTCAAGTAGTCATGTAATGAGTAGTCTCGCGTTGCCATACCTCCAAAATCAAGTCGTTGTCACACTTCCCTTGGAGGTCTGGAGAATTTTGTATTCCAAAAACGGTTTCAATGGTCCATTGTCTCCCAGCAGCAAGATTTTGATTGGATGTTACATTTCAAGAACCCTCACCCCACAACGCCTGTAGAAGGGGTGCTGTGTGTTATATGTGTCACTGTTTTCTGTCAGGGTAGTTGTTGCCCATGCTAGTTTCAAGTGCGGCCAACAGTCTGCGATTTATATTTATTGAAATTGAAAGTGGATTATGCTGGTAAACCGCTGTGGTGACAAACACTTTTTTCCTTGTTTTCATTCGTCCTGTCCATATGACTGCTGGCTGCGCTTTGCTACCACCGAAAATTATCTTGACGACTAACTATTATTTTGTTTTTGTAAGGACCCAAACAACGGAGGCAGTGGGAGAACCTATTCAAGTAAGTAAATAAATGTTTTACGTGTTAAAAAAGTATGTATTATTAGCTAGATAGCTGGCTACAGTAGGTCACTTTGTAGGCTAACTCAACTGAGCTGCTGGCTAGCTCATTTTACCCAATGTTTGGCTGAGTGAATTAAATGTAATCAGCTAGCAAACTTCCTATGAGCTAGCTATCTAAATGTAATCATTGTAAATTAAAAACAGTCTCCAAATGCATTTGTAGATAACAGCCATTGAAGAGGGTGAAATTGCAGATCCAGCTGTCAGTAAAGGGAGAGTGTAGACTATTGGATAGGGTGGGTAATTTTGTGGCAGGACATTATTAAAATATTCTCCAGTTCAGTCCCTAGAGGGGAAAACTTTGAGGATAGAGAGATAATAATATTCAGCTGTCTAATTTGAGTATAATTGTCACGTCTACTCCTGATCCTCCCCTCCAGCGTCGCCAGAATACTAACCACCGGTCCTGGGATTACATCATTACGTGTATTGTTCCTGTGTTCATGCTTTATCACCACTTTTACGCTGTCTCGGTTCATGTTTGTTGTTTTATTAAACGTTTCACCTGCACCTGCTTCTCGACTCACAGCGTCATTGTTACAGAATACCGAATCTAACCATGGAAGCAGCAGGAAATTCGAATATCTCAGACGGTCGATGAACAGGGTTATCTTCTACGTCAACACCATGACCAGTTGGCACAACTGGGATTGGCTATGGAGGAGGTTCTTCGCAGTGTGCAATGTCTCGAACACACCCGGGAGGCGTTGCCTTCATCCAGCGGAGGATACTCTACAACCAGTCGACCCAGCAAGCCAGCATATCAGCCCATTCAGCAACCCGCTCAGGTCAGCGATGCCCATGTATCCCTTCCGGATAAATATGATGGTACATCATCCAAATGCCGTGGCTTCCTACTTCAGTGCTTCCTCTATATTACACATCAGAGGGGAGCTCCCACCACTGAGAGGTCCAAGGTTGCCACAGTGCTTTCCTTGCTGACTGGGAGGGCGTTGGAATGGGTTATGGCCATCTGGGAGAGAGGAGAGGAGGAGCTTGATTCTTATGAGGGGTTCATGGCTCTGTTTAAACGTATTTTTGATAATTCCCCGGAGGGCAGAGAGGGAGGTGAACAGCTACTGCAATTATGGCAGGGGAACCAAACAGTAGGACAGTAGCAGCATCCAGTGGATGGAATGAGCCAGAACTTTGTATGCTATTTAGAAGAGGTTTGTGTGAAGAAGTCCAGGCGGAACTGGCTTGTCGAGACGACAACCTCACCTTGGACGCACTCTTTGCGATGGCCATCCGTCTTGTTAACCTACTTTGGGAGCGCCGGTACTCTCATCGCTTCTCTCCCTCCCTCAGTGAACACTCGGGATCAGAGTCTGAACCCGTGGAGGTAGGGGTAACTCGTCTCCCCGCGGCAGAGCGCCGCAGACGGATACAGCTGGGGCTGTCTGTTCCGGCATGTCCGAATCCGGGATCACAAGAGCAGAGGGACGGTCACGTGATCTTCCACCCCCTAGGGCAGGAGTGAGTATCCCATCTTCATCACTGTCTACTATGCTCTTTTTGGTGTCCATTACACGATCTGACTGTCCCTTAAGTACTGTGTCTACAGCGTTAGTGGATTCCGGTGCCGCGGGGAACTTTATTGACCAGAACCTTGCCTCCTTTCTTAACATCAACTCATACCTGCTCTCCTCTCCTTTTCCAGTTCAAGCCCTGGATAGTCGGCCTTTAGGATCCGGAACCGTCACCCACATCACTCAACCACTCACCCTCACCGTGGAGTCCATTCATCAGGAGAACATTCCCTTCTTAAATACCAGTGCACCAGTCCACAAGATCATCCTCGGCCTCCCTTGCCGTCAACACCACAACCCTACCATCTCATGGTCGAGAATGAGAATTACAGACTGGTCACCCGAATGCCGGAGGACCTGTTTCCCTGTGCCCTGTGGTTCCACGTCAGTTGAGAGTCCTGTGGTTGCCCTTCAGCCCAACTTGCCGGAGGTATACCAGGACCTGCGGGAGGTATTCTCCAAGACCCGCACCACCTGTCTTCCTCCTCATCGCCCCTGGGACTGTGCCATTGACCTGCTTTCAGGTTCTGCGCCTCCACGCAGATGCATCTACCCTCTGTCGGTGGCTGAGACCCAGGCCATGGAGAATTACATCCAAGAGGCACTTCAACAAGGTTTCATCCGCAAGTCCACTTTCCCTGAGTCGGCTGATTGCTTCTTCGTGGCCAAGAAGGATGGAGGGTTAAGTCCCTGCATTTACTACAGAAGACTCAACGAAATTACCACAAAGTATCGGTACCCTCTCCCATTGGTGCCGTCAGCCATCGAGCAGCTCCGCGGGGCCCAGTTCTTTACCAAACTGGACCTGTGGAGTGCATACAATCTCATCCGCATCCGGGAGGGGGATGAGTGGAGGACGGCATTTAGCACAATGTCTGGTCACTACGAGTACTTGGGGATGCCATATGGCTTAGCCAATGCTACGACAGTTTTCCAGGCATTCGATAACGAGGTGTTCAGGGACATGCTCGGCCGCCAGGTGGTCGTGTATATCGATGACATCCTGATTTACTCAGCTACCCTGGAGGATCACATCATTCATGTTCGAGCAGTCCTGGAACGCCTCCTTGCCAACCACCTGTTGGTCAAGGCTGAGAAGTGCCAATTTCACCAGAGGACAGTCTCCTTCTTTGGCTACCAAATCAGCCCACAGGGTTTGAGGATGGATGACAAGAAGGTAGATGCAGTCAGGTCATGGCCAGTTACAACCACCATAAAGGGGTTACAACGGTTTTCGGGGTTTGCCAACTTCTACTGCCGCTTCATAAGGAACTTCAACTCTGTTGCCGCTCCTCTCACCTCTCTCCTAAAAGGGGGCCCCCATAGGTTGGTGTGGAGCCCAGCAGCCGACGAGGCCTTCTGTCTACTCAAAGGACATTTCACCTCCGCCCCAGTGCTCAAACACCCAGATCATTATGATTCACACCTGGACTCCATTACCTTCGTCATTACCTCCCCTTTATCTGTCCCTCCCTTACATTCATTCCTCAGTCTTTATTGTTCCTGTGTTCATGCTATTATCACCACTGTTACGCTGTCTCGTTTGATGTTTGTTGTTTTATTAAACGTTTCACCTGCTTCTCGACTCACAGAGTCATTGTTACAATAATGAAGTCTGGCTTTGTGATGTTTTCTGTCCTCAGATATGGAAAGCTGTAAAAGCCTTTTTGCAGATGAAGAGAGAGGTTCCAATGAATGTCCCAAGAGACTAAGGGTATATCCTATATGCCAAGGACTAAATGTGTAGACATACGTATTGTTTATATAAATAAATAAATAGTGGGTAGATCAGCTTTAATATTGCAGATAGATTGTAACTTCCATCAATGTAATTGTCTGAATCACTTCCAATCCCCCATATATTTTTTTGCAAATATATAACCGTTATACATATACATACAGTTGAAGTCAGAAGTTTACATACACTTAAGTTGGAGTCATTAAAACTCGTTTTTCAACCACTCCACACATTTCTTGTTAACAAACTATAGTTTTGGCAAGTCGGTTAGGACATCTACTTTGTGCATGACACAAGTAATTGTTTACAGACAGATTATTTCAATTATAATTCACTGTATCACAATTCCAGTGGGTCAGAAGTTTAGATACACTAAGTTGACTGTGCCTTTAAACAGCTTGGAAAATTCCAGAAAATGATGTCATGGCTTTAGAAGCTTCTGAAAGGCTAATTGACATCATTTGAGTAAATTGGAGGTGTACCTGTGGATGTATTTCAAGGCCTTCCTTCAAACTCAGTGCCTCTTTGCTTGACATCATGGGAAAATCAAAAGAAATCAGCCAAGACCTCAGAAAAAAATTGTAGACCTCCGCAAGTCTGGTTCATCCTTGGGAGTAATTTCCAAACGCCTGTAGGTACCACGTTCATCTGTACAAACAATAGTATGCAAGTATAAACACCATGGGACCACGCAGCCGTCATACCGCTCAGGAAGGAGACGCGTTCTGTCTCCTAGAGATGAACGTACCTTGGTGCGAAAAGTGCAAATCAATCCCAGAACAACAGCAAATGACCTTGTGAAGATGCTGGAGGAAACAGGTACAAAATTATCTATATCCACAGTAAAACAAGTCCTATATCGACATAACCTGAAAGGCCGCTCATCACTTCTCTAAAACCACCATAAAAAAGCCAGACTACGGTTTGCAACTGCACATGGGGACAAAGATCATACTTTTTGGAGAAATGCCCTCTGATCTGATGAAACGAAAATAGAACTGTTTGGCCATAATGACCATCGTTATGTTTGGAGGAAAAAGGGGGATGCTTGCAAGCCGAAGAACACCATCCCAACCGTGAAGCACGGGGGTGGCAGCATCATGCTGTGGGGGTGCTTTGCTGCAGGAGGGACTGGTGCACTTCACAAAATAGATGGCATCATGAGGAAGGAAAATATGTTGATATATTGAAGCAACATCTCAAGACATCAGTCAGGAAGTTAAAGCTTGGTCGGTTGAGTGGGCTGTATCGTTTTGCGGTATTTGTACCGTTTGTACATGGCTGTACACCTTTTATTTATTGGGTTGAAAGTATAGGAAAGTAATATTGAAGTGCGTGTGGGCATTCCTTGTCAAGTTACTACATCTTTTTGGCGACGAGGATAAAACTTCATCAGCATATACAGGGCGATGTGCTAGCTAGCTAAGAAACAGTGAAGGTAGTCAGTTAGCTAGCTTTAATGAGCGACGGAGAGCAGCTGCCGCTGGAGGGAAACGCCGACTGGGACAATCAGCAGCAAGTGCAATCGCTAACGAGGATCAAGGACAAGTTGGCATTATAATGGCAATGTTTGGGACTATCACTGAGTTTGTGGAAGAGAACGAGGACTGGACGGAATATGTGGAAAGGTTGGGACACTTTTTCTTGGCAAATGGAATTACAGATGAAGCTAAACAGTGCTCTATTATGTGTGTGTGGGGCTAAAACCTACAAGCTAATGAGGAATTTGGCTACACCACAGAGACCGGGAGAAATTCCCTTTGGGGATCTAGTTGCTCTCGTTCAGACTCACCACAATCCAAAGCCTTCAGTGATTGTCCAGAGGTTCAAGTTTAACTGCCATTTTTGGAAAACAGGTCAGTCTGTTGCTAACTTTGTTGCTGAATTACGTGAACTCTCTGAACATTGTGAATTTGGGGCTATGTTACAGGACATGCTCCATGACAGATTAGTCTGTGGCATTATTGAGAACAGCATACAGCGCCGGTTGCTGGGAAAAGCCACACTGACTTTCAAGAGAGCATTGGAACTATCTCAAGGGATGGAGATGGCCGCTAGTAATGTGAAAAATATTCAAAAGGCCAACAGTGGAAGTTATGCAGTGCATCAGGTGACAAAAGAGGTGGCAGGAAAAAGGTGAAAAGCAGTGGAATTATGCAAACAACTGTGAGTTAAAGGATACTGTCTGTCACAATTGCAACAAAAGGGGAGATTTAGCTAAAGAATGCAGGGGTCCTAGGAGCAAGCCAGAGGGTGGGCGGACTGGGCAGGGCAAGTTCACAGCACCGAAGCCGCAGTCAGCAGCGCACCACCTAGAGAGCACAGAGGAGGAGGAAGAGCATTGTTCCTACAATATGTTTAATGTGAGTGAGCTGCGCGCAGAGCCTATCTATGCTACAGTGGAGGTAGATGGAAAGCAGATGAGGATGGAGGTTGACACTGGGGCCTCTGCCTCTGTCATCAGTGAGGAGACCTACAGACAAATGTGGGGCTCAAAACAGGCTTCTGCCCTCACACCGGCAGGGATCAGACTGCGTACGGGGAGACCATACCATTGCTGGGGGCTCTAGAGGTGGACATTGCATACAACAGCCAGGAAGCGAGAGCACGGCTCCTGGTGGTGAAAGGGAATGGGCCTAGTTTACTAGGGCGTGACTGGCTAAACAAAATACAACTGAACTGGGGTGAGATAAAACACACACGAGTAACTGAGGATGTCATTCAAAAGTACCCTGAGATTTTCAAAGATGAACTGGGCACACTGCAGGGCACTGCAGTTAAGCTGTTCGTGGATCCTCAGGCCGTGCCTCGCTTTTTTAAGCCCAGGACAGTGCCTTACGCCATGAAAAAGAAAGTGGAAGATGATTTGGAGTGGCTGCAGGAAACAAACATCATTACTCCCATTCAGTTCTCCCGCTGGGCAGCTCCAATCATTCCTGTTCTGAAAAGTGACGGCACGGTGCGTACATGTGGGGACTACAAACTCACCATCAACAGGGCCTCTAAGATTGACGTTTACCCGCTGCCGCGGGTGGAGGACCTGTTCGCGACGCTTGCAGGAGGCAAGACGTCCTCAAAGCTTGACATGAGTTACGCCTACCAAAAGCTCCTCCTGGAGCTCAAAAGAGAATGTCAAAGGCTTGTTCAGGTACAACCGCTTGGTTTTCAGAGGACAATGGACAATCTGCTGCAGGGGATCCCTCATGTAGCAGTGTACCTGGACGACATCCTGGTTACAGGGGAGACGGATGAGGAGCACCTCCACCATCTGGACCAGGTGTTAAAGGGATTCTCTGAGGCAGGGCTGCACCTAAAGTGAGGCAAGTGCACATTCCAAGCACAGAGTGTGACATACCTAGGTCACAAGATCACAGCGCAGGGTCTGTATCCGGTGGAGGACAAAGTCAG
The DNA here is from genome assembly GCF_964263955.1 of Coregonus lavaretus. NCBI lineage: Eukaryota > Metazoa > Chordata > Actinopteri > Salmoniformes > Salmonidae > Coregonus > Coregonus lavaretus. Next base: position 2,315,215 of record NC_140017.1, on the reverse strand, counting down.
GGCAATCAAGGATGCTCCTAACCCCAAGAATGTGTCTGAGCTCAGGTCGTTCCTGGGCATGGTGAACTACTATGGTAAGTTCCTCCCTGAGCTGTCAACAGTGTTGACTCCACTTTATCAGCTGCTCCACAAAGACTGTAAATGGAAGTGGGGGCCAGCACAAGAAAAAGCTTTCAAGAAAGTGAAAGCACTACTATAATCAGCACAACTGCTGGTTCATTTTGACCAAGACAAAGAGATCATTCTGTCATGTGACGCCTGGCCCTATGGCGTCGGGGCAGTACTCTCTCATCAGATGGAGGACGGGTCAGAGAAACCCATTGGATTCGCATCATGCACACTGACGAGTGCTGAGAAGGGTTATTCACAGTTAGACAAGGAAGGCCATAGTCTTTGCTGTGAAACGCTTCCATCAGTACCTCTACGGTCATCATTTCACCATATGCACTGACCACAAACCACTGATGAGCCTTTTCAGTGAATCAAGATGCATTCCTCCCATGGCTTCAGCAAGGATACAGCGCTGGGTCCTCACACTTTCAGCTTACCAGTACACTATCGTGTATAGAGCGCGGAAGGACAATGCAAACGCAGACGCGCTCAGCCGTCTCCCGCTACCAGAGATGCCCGCCACAACTGTGGTGCCTCCCGAGACAATTTTCCTAATGGAGAGATTGTCAAACTCAGCTGTGAATGCCAAACAGATCAAACAGTGGACAGACCGGGATCCTATCCTGTCCCAATTGAAAAGATTCCTTATGCAGGGTTGGCCTCCTGTCATAGAGGATGATGGACTAAGACCTTACGCGGAACAGCTGTGGGTGGTACTATACAAGTTGAAACCCCACAGGAAACAGTATCTGAGGAACAGGGGCATTCAATGGTTCCAGCAGAGGGTGATAGACATTCTCTCACAAACACCCAAACCGCTCCTGTGCCCTCAGACCCAGCTCCACTGGGACACGCCTTACCTGTGTCTCATGGCACACCAGGAGTACTGTGCAGATCACAGCGTAGTCACAAGCCTCCTGAAAGACTAACTCTGTAGTTGAGACTGAGAGACTCGTGGTGTTAGTGTTTGTTTGGAGCAGCAGACCTAGTTGAAAATAAATAAGGACTGTAATTTCTTTGTTTTTTTGTTGTTGTTTACAGTTACAGTAACACCAGCAGAAGTTCTACGGTGTTGTGAAGTAAAGAAAATAAAATGCTGATTTACTTGTTAACTTTATGTTTTCCTTACAGGGGTGATTTAAATTGAGGGGGGAGAAGTGTTATAGTGTGGACTATCCAAATAATTACATTGAATATGTGTTGTACTTACCTGCAGTATAGTATGATTACTATTCATGTGTGTAGGGTTATTATTGGCATTGACCGTGACCTTTCCCCTTTGATGATGTCACGCCCTGGCTCTGGGGACTCTTGTATGTTGAGCCAGGGTGTTAGTTTCTTTGTGTAGTGTCTATGTTTCGTTTTCTATGTTCTGTTCTAGGTTATGTGTTTCTATGTTGGCCGGGGTGGTTCTCAATCAGAGGCAACGAGAATCAGGTGTTGCTTGTTGTCTCTGATTGGGAACCATACTTAGGCAGCCTGTTGTGCACTTGTGTTTTGTGGGATCGATCTTGTTCCGTATTGGTTTGTGTTGTTAACCGAGGACTTCACGTTTCGTTTGGTTGTTTTGTATTTTGTATCGTGTTGCCAGTACACTATTAAAAAGATGCACGCATATCACGCTGATCCCACCAAAACAGGACCAAGCAGCGTGTCCAGGAGCAGACAGCCTGGACTTGGGAGGAGATCTTGGACGGGCAGGGGTCCTGGACTTGGGAGGAAATCCAGGCTGGAATGGATCGCCGTCCGTGGGAGGAGACGGTGGAGGCGCGCCATAGAGAGGAGCAGCGGCGCCAACCGGGCCGACGTCGGACATGCAAGAGGCAACCCCAAGAATTGTTTTTGGGGGGGCACACAGCATGGACGACGGGGCTGCTGGAGGCAGCTACGGGGCGAGTTTGGGGATTAGGAGAGGAGGCCACCGGGTTTGGGGGGCTGGAAGGGAGGTTGGCGGAGCCTAGAGGTAGAGCAGAGCCAACTCCCCGTACTCAGGCTAGGCAGCGTGAGACTGGGCAGGTTCCGAGGTATGCGGAGCTGCGTACTGTGCCGCAAGTGGTCCGGCACAGTCCGGTACGTCCTGTGCGAGCACCACGCACATGTCGTGCTAAGGTGGGCATGCAGCCAGGACGGAGTGTGCTGGCTCAACGTTCGTGGCCTCCAGTGCCCCTCCTCGGTCCCGGATATCCTGCGCCAGTGTCACGTGCTGTAGTGCCAGTACGAGTACACAGCCCTGTACGTCCTGTGCTGATGCGTCACACAGAGTGTGTAAAAATAGGCATTCAGCCAGGACGGGTTGTGTCAGCTCTTCGCTCCAGACCTCCAGTCCGTCTCCACAGCCCGGTCCGGCCTGTTCCTGCTCCCCGCACCAAGCCTGTGGTGCGCGTCGCCAGCCCGGTCCGGCCTGTTCCTGCCCCTCGCACCAAGCCTGTGGTGCGCGTCGCCAGCCCGGCCCGGCCTGTTCCTGATCCCCACACAAGGCCAGTGGTGTGTGTTCCCAGTATGGGGGGGGGGGGGGGGGGGGGTACTGTCACGCCCTGGCTCTGGGGACTCTTGTATGTTGAGCCAGGGTGTTAGTTTCTTTGTGTAGTGTCTATGTTTCGTTTTCTATGTTCTGTTCTAGGTTATGTGGTTCTATGTTGGCCGGGGTGGTTCTCAATCAGAGGCAACGAGAATCAGCTGTTGCTTGTTGTCTCTGATTGGGAACCATACATAGGCAGCCTGTTGTGCACTTGTGTTTTGTGGGATCTTGTTCCGTGTTGGTTTGTGTTGTTAACCGAGGACTTCACGTTTCGTTTGGTTGTTTTGTATTTTGTATCGTGTTGCCAGTACACTATTAAAAAGATGTACGCATATCACTTTGCGCCTTGGTCCAATCATTATGACGAACGTGACAGATGATGTCATCACCCAGAGTCGGATCTGTACAATGTGACTCTACCACAGGTTGAGTGGGCTGTATTGTTTTGCTGTATATGTACCGTTTGTACATGGCTGTACACCTTTTATTTCTTGGGTTGAAAGTAAAGGAAAGTAATATTGAAATGCGTGTGGGCATTCCTTGTCAAGTTACTACACTAATAAATACAAATACATTTGCATAGGAAAGTGGACAAGATAGGGTTTTGAAGGTTTCAAAAAATATATATTGGTAGCATACACACATTTAGCAGATGTTATCACGGGTGTAGAGAAATGCTTGTAAAATGTTGTACGACATGGATGGGATACAAACCCACATGTGCAGAGCACTATAGATTGGCAGTCCATTGACTTAACCACTCAGCCATCTCGTGTCTTTATGTGGTCAATGTGTAAGTGTATCCACTGACTGACTGTGACGTTCCAAATGGAACAGGAAATGGGAAAAAAGCAGTGAAACAGGTGTGTGTGTGTACGTGCATTTTGTGTACATTTAATTGTTTGTTTTGTTTGTGTTCATATGAAATTATTTACACTGCTCAAAAGAATAAAGGGAACACATAAACAACACAATGTAACTCCAAGTCAATCACACTTCTGTGAAATTAAACTGTCCACTTAGGAAGCAACACTGATTGACAATACATTTCACATGCTGTTGTGCAAATGGAATAGACAACAGGTGGAAATTATAGGCAATTAGCAAGACACCCCCAATAAAGGACTGGTTTTGCAGGTGGTGACCACAGACCACTTCTCAGTTCCTATGCTTCCTGGCTGATGTTTTGGTCACTTTTGAATGCTGGCGGTGCTTTTACTCTAGTGGTAGCATGAGACGGAGTCTACAACCCACACAAGTGGCTCAGGTAGTGCAGCTCATCCAGGATGGCACATCAATGCGAGCTGTGGCAAGAAGGTTTGCTGTGTCTGTCAGCGTAGTGTCCAGAGCATGGAGGCGCTACCAGGAGACAGGCCAGTACATCAGGAGACGTGGAGGAGGCCGTAGGAGGGCAACAACCCAGCAGCAGGACTGCTACCTCCGCCTTTTTGCAAGGAGGAGCAGGAGGAGCACTGCCAGAGCCCTGCAAAATGACCTCCAGCAGGCAACAAATGTGCATGTGTCTGCTCAAACGGTCAGAAACAGACTCCATGAGGGTGGTATGAGGGCCCGACGTCCACAGGTGGGGGTTGTGCTTACAGCCCAACACCGTGCAGGACGTTTGGCATTTGCCAGAGAACACCAAGATTGGCAAATTCGCCACTGGCGCCCTGTGCTCTTCACACATGAAAGCAGGTTCACACTGAGCACATGTGACAGACGTTACAGAGTCTGGAGACGCCGTGGAGAACGTTCTGCTGCCTGCAACATCCTCCAGCATGACCGGTTTGGCGGTGGGTCAGTCATGGTGTGGGGTGGCATTTCTTTGGGGGGCCGCACAGCCCTCCATGTGCTCGCCAGAGGTAGCCTGACTGCCATTAGATACCGAGATGAGATCCTCAGACCCCTTGTGAGACCATATGCTGGTGCGGTTGGCCCTGGGTTCCTCCTAATGCAAGACAATGCTAGACCTCATGTGGCTGGAGTGTGTCAGCAGTTCCTGCAAGAGGAAGGAATTGATGCTATGGACCGCCCGTTCCCCAGACCTGAATCCAATTGAGCACATCTGGAACATCATGTCTCGCTCCATCCACCAACGCCACGTTGCACCACAGGCTGTCCAGGAGTTGGCGGATGCTTTAGTCCAGGTCTGGGAGGAGATCCCTCAGGAGACCATCCGCCACCTCATCAGGAGCATGCCCAGGCATTGTAGGGAGGTCATACAGGCACGTGGAGGCCACACACACTACTGAGCCTCATTTTGACTTGTTTTAAGGACATTACATCAAAGTTGGATCAGCCTGTAGTGTGGTTTTCCACTTTAAGTTTGAGGGTGACTCCAAATCCAGACCTCCATGGGTTGATAAATTTGATTTCCATTGATCATTTTTGTGTGATTTTGTTGTCAGCACATTCAACTATGTAAAGAAAAAAGTATTTAATAAGATTATTTCATTCATTCAGATCTAAGATGTGTTATTTTAGTGTTCCCTTTATTTTTTTGAGCAGTGTATTTTTACAAAAAAATTTCTAAAATATAATATATATATTTCAACCCATCTTGTGTATTTCTTCCTTTACTTTCCAAGTGCACCTCTGCAACACAAACTCCAACAGTGTTTTCATTGTTTATGTCAATGCACATAACTGAAATTAAAGTTTTATTTGATGTAAATTATTAATACTCATATTTTAGTATTCAACTATTATCTACTTTCTCAAAACATAAGATTAATCTGTAAAACAAATTATTAGACATTATTTGGTTACAACACTGAATATGTTGGTGAAGAACCATTTTTTAAGAGTCCACAGGAGGGCGGACCGGGCTACGCAATGAAAAGTTGACAGGCAAGTCATAATTTTTTACCGGAAGGCTAGCCAACTAGTCAACTATCTAGTAAACACTTCGGGTACGTGGTTGGTGTCTCTTTTTTGAACAAAATTAAACGGATATATCTTGTAATTGAACAAAATAGTAAGGTGGCCAATAACTGGGGACCGTATGCCGATAATACGGGACGTATTTATTTGCTAAACCGCTTATCAAAAAGCTGATAATAGTAGTATTTCCACTGAAATGTCAAACATGCTAATTGCTAACCCGTTAGCTAACATTTTTACGACACCAATAATCACATAACATTGATGGCTTGATCACAAGATAACACTGTTGAAGGTAATATATTTCTTAAACACTGTTGAATATGCCGAAAATACAGGGTTCCACGCTATGCTCAGTGTGTATTTACATTTTGTGTACACTGTCTTATGTGGAATGTGTCTCTATCCCTGTGTTCTGTATATGATCTTACTTCTCCCTGTGTGTGTGTGTTTCTGTCTGTATATGTCTGTGTCTGTATATGTCTGACTGTCTGTGTGTGTGTGTGTGCGCATGTGTTTAGTTTCGGAACCTGGTGGCGTTCCTGATCATTGTGTTGTCCTACAGCAGCATGTTCTACACCGTCTGCCAGATGGGCATCAATGCCATAGACCTCCGCAGCCGGCTGCACAAAGACGTGGCCAACCGCATCTTCTTCATCGTGTCTTACACCCTCTGCTGGACCCCCATATTCCTGGTCAAAATACTGTCACTGCTGGAGGTGGAGATACCTGGTGAGACACATTAGGTGGGTGCATGCATTTACTAACACATGCGCGCGCGCACACACACACATACGAACACAAACACACACACATACACCACAACCCAACGCTCACAACCCTCTTTGTCCCTACAGGGACCATAACGTCCTGGGTGGTTATCTTCGTGCTGCCAATCAACAGCGCCCTCAACCCCATCCTGTACACCCTGACTACCAGCTTCTTCAGAGAGCAGCTGGGGGTGCTGATGTGCCAGTGGCAGAGACACACGGGCCTCACCAGCTTGAAGGCCCACAGATAGATATGAAGGCCCACAGATAGTTACTGCCAGAACTATATACCCAGGATGTCGCTCACTGACAGAGAGGCCAACTATGGATGAACCATACAGTTAACTAAGGCTGAACTATACAGATACCTTTAAATGAACCATACAGCTAACTATGGATGAACTATTCAACTAACTAGGGCTGAACAATATAACTATGGATGAACCATACAGCTAACTATTGATGAACCATTACAGCTCACTATGGCTGAACCATGTAACTATGGATGAACCATACAGTTAACTTGGGCTGAACCATAACAATGGATTAACCATACAGTTAATTATGGCTGAACTCTACAGCCAAGTGTGAATGAACCATACAGCTAACTATGAACCATTACAGCTTACTATGGCTGAACCATGTAACTATGGCTGAACCATACATCTAACAATGGCCGAACTATGTAACTATGGATGAACCATACAGCTAACTATGGATGAACTATACATATAGTGACACTGACTCTAGTCATGACAACGCTCATCATGGATATTTTCTTCAGTTTGTCTTTCCGACAGTGAAACACAATACATAGAGCAATAGGACTCAATATTGTAACAGGGTTGTGTTAAGTTGGCATGAAACGGAATAAAACGTAGTGAAATGGGGAGTTACTACCTGAACTTGTCCATTAAGAAACATTTGTGATTGCAGAACGGCGCAAAGTTCTGTATCCAATCTTCAAGGAAAATAGATTAAAAGGGAAGCGTGTTGCTCTTGTCGATAAACTGTATATTGACAACCAAATGTTCTGCGACACAAAGACTACTCCATGGCTATTCTGAACGTTCTAATAGAGGAGTCGAATAATTGAACACCCAATACTAGCCATGGTAGGGATTGTAATAATAAAGCACATTTATAGTATGTATAGTATTTTATAAAGGGATAAAACGGTATTACAAGAAAAGATAACAAGCAAAATAATACATCTTCAAATACAACTAAATTAGAACACAAGTACTCAATCAACATACGGGGGACCAGTATGAAAAATTAAAAAAATTAAAAAAATTAAAAAAACTGACTAAGTCGCTCTGGATATGAGCATCTGCTAAATGACTAAAATGTAAAATAGAAGGCACAGTATGTGGGTATGTGTGGATGAATTGTGATGTGTGGTGTGCGTTTTTGTGTTTGAATAAGTGTGGCGTTAAGTGATTGAGAAAGGAAATGGTTGTATATCCCAGAACCAACGTGTGTCTGTGAGCAAAGGTTGTGAGAGAGAGCTTTCAATTTTGTGCAGATGAGGGATATACATTTTAAAATATAGTATACATCTAATATATTTTTTTATTGTCCTATCATGATGGAACGATCCCCAACCCTATATCCTAGACACCCACCAAAAATAAGTCCCCATCTGTTTTATGGACCTGCTGTGAGTTGCCTATATGCAGCCAAAACAGAAAAATAAATGCAGTCTGAGACCTACTTGAGCATCACCGCCCCCTCAAGATTCTGAGCGTGCCTGGCAGGGTTGGTCCTACAAAGCCAGAGCCCACTGGTGGGAGAGCATAATATACAAGGACATTCTCAAAGCTGCTAATGAGAACCTTGACGACCTTGTACCTAGCCGGTGGGGATTCCGGTGGGGTATCCCCACCCAGGTAGTGGCAGTGCTGGCAACACTGGCTGCAGTAACCCATGGGGAGGGGGTCACACTCGGACAATCAGAGAGGGGGCTTATCATTGTGGCCCAGGTGGCACAAAATAATCAACGGTCTGACTGCACAGAGATGCTTGGGAAAAATGGTTACAACGGGGGACTAGAGTGTTTGTGTCACAGGTGAAGAGGGTGGATCTGATCTCCATCACCTAGGACTTGACATAGATTAAATAGATTAATCAAATCTCACATTGTTGTCAATTTTTGCTCAATCTTGCATGCTTTCTCAAACAGCTGTAACTGTATATGCATTCGTATATGCATTCGTAAATCAGGTCCTTTCTTGAGTTGGGCTCTGGGATGTAACAACCGTTGAGCATCTGATTTTATGGTTGATTGTAGAGGAAAGGGGTTGAGTGTGTTAGAGTATGTGCGTGTGTGTTTATCCCACATCTGTTGCAAGGGGGTAAGGATTTTAGGGAGAATATAGGATGAACCACAATAATTGTTTGCTAAAATAATAATTGCTTGTCAAAAATGTAATGTAATACAATGGCAATCCGGGTTATAGGTTAAAATCCTACGCATGAACTGCCAACATTATTACGCATATTAATTGATAATGATGGAAAATAAGATATGCAAGATATTTGAATAGATATATATATATATATTGAGGTGAGAGCATTGGAAATGCTTTTGGCGGTTGACCTGCTTCTGTTTTGTGGGTGGCACTGTGTGCTGTTTTCGATGGATGGGTCCTGGCCTCTCGGGGCCCTAGGGATCCGGAGGGACGGGGGTGGTATGCCGATCACTGGGATGATGGTCCAACTTGGGATGGGGAGGGGCTTTAGTGTGGGAATTAGTGGAGAACAATTGTAAGGTTACTTAGTAGCAATGCAAATATCATGGTACAGCTATATGGACACTCAATCACTATGTGTCACGGTTTCGGCCGAGGCTGCTCCTCCTCCTGGTTCGGGCAGGCTTCGGCGGTCGTCGTCCCCGGAGTACTAGCTGCCACCGATCTATGTTTCATGTTCGTTTGGTTTTGTCTTGATGTTGTACACCTGTGTCTAGTTAGTCCTCGTTAGTGTTCTATTTAGTTCTCGTTGTGTGTGTCTGTGTTTGTGTGTGATTGCCCATTCTGTTTTCGTGTTGGAGCTTTGTTCCTCCCTCCAGTGTTTTGGAGAGGTTTGTTTGCACATGTTTGTGCGCCGTTTATTTGACGCCTGTGTGCGCCGTGATTTTCGCCTTCGGGCTATTATGTGCTTTTCTCTTGTGGATATTGCACTAAAGTCTTTTGGACTGTACCTCTGCCTCCTGCGCTTGATTCATTCACCCCACCCACCTTCAGAACCCCTGACAGAATCACACACCATCTTATGGAATCAGCAGGAGCACCCGTACCCACTCAGATCATGGAGGAGCGCCTTCGTGGTCAGGAGGATCGTATCAACCAAATCGGGCACGCCCTGGACCGAGTGATGAACACCCTCCATAGATGGGAGACCAGCGGGGTACCCACACCCCCACCTACCGCACCATCACCATCGGTCAGCCCGCACGTCCAACTACCGGAACCCAGTGGGATTCGGCTCTCGCTCCCGAGGGCATACGACGGCACCGCTGCCGGGTGTCAGGGGTTCCTGTTACAAGTGGAACTCTACCTTGCCACCGTACACCCGGCGCCCTCGGGACACGAGAGCGTTTCCGCCCTCATCTCCTGTCTCACCGGTAAGGCGTTGGAGTGGGCTAACGCTGAGTGGAGGAAGATGGACGCCAACACCATCTCCTACGCCGAGTTCTCCCGCCGCTTCAAGGCCGTGTTTGACCATCCACCTGAGGGTAAAGCGGCGGGGGAGCGGCTAGTCCACTTAAGACAGGGGAGGAGGAGCGCACAGGCGTTTGCTTTGGAGTACCGGACTCTAGCGGCGGATGCAGGGTGGAATGAACGGGCTCTCATCTACCATTTTCGGTGTAGCCTCCGGGAGGACGTTCAACGGGAGTTGGCCTGCAGGGATACCCATCTGACTTTCGACCAGTTGGTCGATATGTCCATCCGTTTAGAGACCCTGCTGGCCAACCGTGGACGTCCCGAGGGGGGTCCGTCCATTCCGCCCTCCGGCACCTCCGAGCCGAGCCCTATGGAGCTCGGGGGTGCCGGCGCTAGAGAACGGAGGAGGAAGAGCCCGAGGGGGCCTGTCTCCTGCACCAAGTGCGGTCGTGGAGGGCACACTGCGGCCAGGTGCTGGGGAGGGTTCTCCGGGGGAGAAGACAGCAGGCCACGCACTGGGGGGGCCTCCCAGGTGAGTAGACGCCCCACTTACCCAGAGCTTTCTGTTGCGCACTTTTGTATACCTGTTTGTTTTCCACAGGTCGCACCTCATTCCCAGCATAAGGCGCTAGTAGATTCAGGCGCAGCTGGGAATTTTGTTGATCGAAAGTTTTGTTTAGAGTTAGGGATCCCTCTCCTACCTGTTGACAAACCTTTTCCCGTTCATGCCTTAGATAGCCGCCCGTTGGGGTCGGGGTTGATCAGGGAAGTCACAGCGCCACTTAGGATGTGTGCGCAGGGGGGTCATGAAGAGACTATACAGCTGTATCTGATCGACTCTCCTGCGTACCCAGTGGTGCTGGGAATTCCCTGGTTAAGCACCCATAACCCTGCTATTTCGTGGCAAAAGAGGGCTCTCGATGGGTGGTCTGCTCAGTGTGAGGGGCGATGTCTGGGTGTTTCCGTGGGGGCGACTTCGGTGGAAAGTCCAAACCAAGTGCCCGCACTGCACATTCCGCCTGAATATGGGGATTTAGCTCTCGTGTTTAGCAAGACTAGGGCGATGCAGTTGCCTCCCCATAGACAGGGGGATTGTGCGATTGATCTCCAGGCAGGAGCAGCGCTCCCACGGAGCCATGTGTATCCTTTGTCTCAAGAGGAGAGAAAAGCTATGGAGACGTACATAGCCGAATCTTTGAGACAGGGATACATTCGGCCTTCCACTTCCCCCGCCTCTTCGAGTTTCTTTTTTGTGAAAAAGAAAGATGGAGGTTTGCGCCCGTGCATTGATTACCGTGGTCTCAATCAGATTACTGTGAAATACAGTTATCCACTCCCTCTGATTGCGACCATGACGGAGTCATTGCATGGAGCACGGTTTTTCACAAAATTGGATCTCAGGAGCGCGTATAACTTGGTGCGCATTAGGGAGGGCGATGAATGGAAAACAGCGTTTAGTACCACGTCAGGTCATTTCGAGTATCTTGTCATGCCATATGGGTTGATGAATGCTCCATCAGTCTTCCAATCCTTCGTAGACGACATTTTCCGGGATATGCAGGTACAAGGGGTGGTCGTGTACATTGATGATATTCTGGTGTACTCGTCTACCCGAGCCGAGCATGTAACCCTGGTGCGACGTGTATTGAGGAGGCTGTTGGAGCACGACCTATATGTCAAGGCAGAGAAATGTCTGTTTTTCCAGGAGTCGGTCTCCTTTTTGGGGTATCGGTTGTCCGCGTCAGGGGTGAGAATGGAGGTGGATCGTGTGTCCGCTGTGCGTAATTGGCAAACTCCAACCACTGTAAAAGAGGTGCAGCAGTTCTTGGGCTTTGCGAATTACTACCGGAGGTTTATCCGGGGTTTTGGACAGGTGGCAGCTCCCATCACGTCCCTTCTGAAAGGGGGTCCGGTGCGCCTGCAGTGGTCAGCTGATGCGGACAGGGCCTTTGGGAGACTGAAGGACCTGTTTACGTCGGCTCCGGTGCTGGCGCATCCGGATCCCACAATTCCCTTTCAGGTTGAGGTGGACGCGTCTGAGGCTGGTATAGGGGCCGTTCTCTCTCAACGGTCCGGCTCGCCACCTAAACTCCGCCCCTGTGCTTTTTACTCCAAAAAGCTCAGCCCGGCGGAGCGTAACTATGACGTTGGGGACAGGGAGCTGTTAGCTGTAGTTCAAGCCCTTAAGGTGTGGAGGCATTGGCTTGAGGGGGCTCAACACCCTTTCCTCATTTTGACTGACCATCGGAACCTGGAGTACATCCGGGCAGCGAGGAGACTGAACCCTCGCCAGGCTCGATGGAGTATGTTTCTCACCAGGTTCGTATTTAAAATCACGTACATCCCTGGGTCCCAGAATGGTAAGGCAGATGCACTGTCCCGGCGGTATGACACGGAGGAGAGGTCCGTTGAGCCTACTCCCATACTACCGGAGTCTTGCCTTGTGGCACCGGTGGTGTGGGAGGTCGATGCCGAGATCGAGCGAGCGTTGCGTACCGACTCCAGCCCTCCACAATGTCCTGAGGGTCGGAGGTACGTTCCGCTCGAGATTCGGGATCGACTCATTTACTGGGCTCACACGTCACCCTCCTCTGGACATCCGGGTATTGGCCGGACAGTGCATTGCCTTAGCACTAAATACTGGTGGCCTACTTTGGCTAGGGATGTGAGGGTTTACGTCTCCTCCTGCTCGGTGTGCGCCCAGTGTAAGGCGCCCCGACATCTGCCCAGGGGTAAGTTACAGCCCCTACCCGTTCCACAACGACCATGGTCCCACCTCTCGGTGGATTTTGTAACAGACCTTTCCCTCTCTCAGGGGAATACCACCATCCTGGTCGTTGTGGACCGGTTCTCTAAGGCCTGTCGTCTTCTCCCTATGTCGGGTCTTCCTACTGCCCTACAGACCGCTGAGGCCCTATTTACCCACGTCTTCCGGCATTACGGGGTCCCCGAGGATATAGTGTCTGATCGAGGCCCCCAGTTTACCTCCCGGGTGTGGAGAGCGTTTATGGAGCGTTTGGGGGTCTCGGTTAGCCTTACCTCGGGGTACCACCCGGAGAGTAACGGGCAGGTAGAACGTGTCAACCAGGATGTGGGTAGGTTTCTGAGGTCGTATTGCCAGGACCGGCCTGAGGAGTGGGCGCGTTACATTCCCTGGGCCGAGATGGCCCAGAACTCTCTCCGCCACTCCTCTACCAACCTAACCCCTTTCCAATGTGTATTAGGTTACCAGCCGGTTCTGGCACCGTGGCAGCAGAGCCAGATCGAGGCCCCTGCGGTGGATGATTGGATGAGGCGCTCGGAGGAGACGTGGAACGCTGCCCACGTCCACCTGCAGCGGGCCGTCCTTCGTCACAAGGCGAGCGCCGATCTCCACCGCAGTGAGGGGCCGGTGTACGCACCCGGAGATCGAGTCTGGCTCTCTACCAGAAACCTACCCCTCCGCCTGCCCTGCCGGAAGCTGGGTCGGCGGTTTGTGGGGCCCTTTAAAGTCCTGAGAAGATTGAACGAGGTGTGTTATAAGTTACATCTACCTGTTGAATATAAGAATATTAACCCCTCGTTCCATGTGTCTCTTCTCAGGCCGGTGGTAGCTGGTCCACTCCAGGACAATGAGATAGGAGAGACTCCTCCGCCCCCATTGGACATCGAGGGGGCTCCGGCGTACACCGTTAGGTCCATCTTGGACTCCAGACGCCGGATGGGGGGTCTCCAGTATCTCGTGGAGTGGGAGGGGTACGGCCCGGAGGAGCGGTGCTGGGTGCCGCGGAGGGACATCCTAGACCCATCTCTCCTGTCGGAGTTCCACCGGGACCATCCCGCGCGCCCTGCTCCGCGTCCTCCTGGTCGTCCCCGAGGCCGGGGTCGGCGCACGGCTGGAGCCGCGCGTCAAGGGGGGGGGTACTGTCACGGTTTCGGCCGAGGCTGCTCCTCCTCCTGGTTCGGGCAGGCTTCGGCGGTCGTCGTCCCCGGAGTACTAGCTGCCACCGATCTATGTTTCATGTTCGTTTGGTTTTGTCTTGATGTTGTACACCTGTGTCTAGTTAGTCCTCGTTAGTGTTCTATTTAGTTCTCGTTGTGTGTGTCTGTGTTTGTGTGTGATTGCCCATTCTGTTTTCGTGTTGGAGCTTTGTTCCTCCCTCCAGTGTTTTGGAGAGGTTTGTTTGCACATGTTTGTGCGCCGTTTATTTGACGCCTGATTTTCGCCTTCGGGCTATTATGTGCTTTTCTCTTGTGGATATTGCACTAAAGTCTTTTGGACTGTACCTCTGCCTCCTGCGCTTGATTCATTCACCACACCCACCTTCAGCACCCCTGACACTATGGTATTTTTTATTGGTAAATTTACAAACATATATAATGATAAATAGATTTTAAACTTGTATCTCATTATGGTATGTGGTGAAATAAGTATAGCCAGTTATAATTGCAATGGCTTAGCAGATAATAACAAAATAATAACAATATTTACATGGCTCAAAGAGAAGGAATATATGTCTATTGTCTGCAGGAAACTCATTCAACAATTCTAGATGAAGTTGCATTGATAAAGGAAGGGGGGGGGGGGGGGGGTCAAATATACTTCTCCCATGCAAACTGGAAGGAATATGGGGACAAATGCACCAAATTATTTTTTAATCCTCAACATAGGAATGCTACCAAAAATAATTTACTGAAACTGGTTACAAATGACGGAGTCACCCATGATTCACCAAATTATATTTTGAAGGAGGAAACAAAGCATATGTTTTCGTTTCAGTCGCCTCCATCTCCTCTAAATGAAGCTAATTGTAGAGATTTTTTTCTATTGATAATGTAAAATTAACAGCCATACAGAAAGACTTATGTGAAGGTGAAATTACAGAGGAGGAATTTCTGGATGCAATTAAATACTTTAAGTCCAGGAAAACTCCAGGGTTGGATGGCATATCAGTCGAGGTATACCAAACCTTTTTTGATATACTCAGAGGACCATTATTAGCATGTTTTAACCACTCCTATGTAAATGGTAGATTATCAGACACTCAAGAAGAAGATCTCATTATTACTGAAACAGGATACAAGTGGAAAATATAAAGATCCAGTCCATTTAAATAATTGGCGGGCCCTTACACTTCAGTGTTGTGATGCAAACATTTTTTTACATGAAAGATACATTGGAGATAATATTAGGCAAGTACTGGAAACAATAGAACACTGTGAAAAATCTGGGAAACCAGGCCTGCTATTCATAGCAGACTTCGAAAAGGCATTTGATAAAGTACGACTGGGGTTTATATATAAATGCCTGGAGCATTTCAATTTTGGAGAATCTCTTATAAAATGGGTTAAATCATGTACAGTGGGGAAAAAAAGTATTTAGTCAACCACCAATTGTGCATGTTCTCCCACTTAAAAAGATGAGAGAGGTCTGTAATTTTCATCATAGGTACACGTCAACTATGACAGACAAATTGAGATTTTTTTTCCCAGAAAATCACATTGTAGGATTTTTAATGAATTTATTTGCAAATTATGGTGGAAAATAAGTATTTGGTCACCTACAAACAAGCAAGATTTCTGGCTCTCACAGACCTGTAACTTATTCTTTAAGAGGCTCCTCTGTCCTCCACTCGTTACCTGTATTAATGGCACCTGTTTGAACTTGTTATCAGTATAAAAGACACCTGTCCACAACCTCAAACAGTCACACTCCAAACTCCACTATGGCCAAGACCAAAGAGCTGTCAAAGGACACCAGAAACAAAATTGTAGACCTGCACTAGGCTGGGAAGACTGAATCTGCAATAGGTAAGCAGCTTGGTTTGAAGAAATCAACTGTGGGAGCAATTATTAGGAAATGGAAGACATTCAAGACCACTGATAATCTCCCTCGAACTGGGGCTCCACGCAAGATCTCACCCTGTGGGGTCAAAATGATCACAAGAACGGTGAGCAAAAATCCCAGAACCACACGGGTGGACCTAGTGAATGACCTGCAGAGAGCTGGGACCAAAGTAACAAAGCCTACCATCAGTAACACACTACGCCGCCAGGGACTCAAATCCTGCAGTGCCAGACGTGTCCCCCTGCTTAAGCCAGTACATGTCCAGGCCCGTCTGAAGTTTGCTAGAGTGCATTTGGATGATCCAGAAGAGGATTGGGAGAATGTCATATGGTCAGATGAAACCAAAATATAACTTTTTGGTAAAAACTCAACTCGTCGTGTTTGGAGGACAAAGAATGCTGAGTTGCATCCAAAGAACACCATACCTACTGTGAAGCATGGGGGTGGAAACATCATGCTTTGGGGCTGTTTTTCTGCAAAGGGACCAGGACGACTGATCCGTGTAAAGGAAAGAATGAATGGGGCCATGTATCGTGAGATTTTGAGTGAAAACCTCCTTCCATCAGCAAGGGCATTGAAGATGAAACGTGGCTGGGTCTTTCAGCATGACAATGATCCCAAACACACCGCCCGGGCAACGAAGGAGTGGCTTCGTAAGAAGCATTTCAAGGTCCTGGAGTGGCCTAGCCAGTCTCCAGATCTCAACCCCATAGAAAATCTTTGGAGGGAGCTGAAAGTCTGTGTTGCCCAGTGACAGCCCCAAAACATCACTGCTCTAGAGGAGATCTGCATGGAGGAATGGGCCAAAATACCAGCAACAGTGTGTGAAAACCTTGTGAAGACTTACAGAAAACGTTTGACCTGTGTCATTGCCAACAAAGGGTATATAACAAAGTATTGAGAAACCTTTGTTATTGACCAAATACTTAATTTCCACCATAATTTGCAAATAAATTCATAAAAAATCCTACAATGTGATTTTCTGGATTTTTTTTCTCCTCATTTTGTCTGTCATAGTTGACGTGTACCTATGATGAAAATTACAGGCCTCTCTCATCTTTTTAAGTGGGAGAACTTGCACAATTGGTGGCTGACTAAATACTTTTTTCCCCACTGTAGGTGTAAAGTAGTAAATAATGGCTATTTCTCAGAAAGTTTTAAACTGTCAAGACGAGTGAAACAAGGTTGTCCACTATCGGCATATCTATTTATTATGGGCATCGAGATGTTAGCTATTAAAATCAGATCCAACAATAATATCAAGGGATTAGAAATCCAGGGCTTAAAAACAAAGGCGTCATTGTATGCTGATGATTCATGTTTTCTTTTAAATCCACAACTTGAATCCCTCCACAGCCTCATAGAGGATCTAGATACATTTTCTAACCTCTCTGGATTACAACCAAATTATGATAAATGTACTATATTACATATTGGATCACAAAAAAATACAATTTTTACATTACCATGTAGTTTACCAATAAAATGGTCTGATGGTGATGTGGATATATTTGGAATACATATCCCAAATGAAATAAATGATCTCACTCCAATACATTTTAATAGAAAGTTAGCAAAAATAGCTAAGATCTTGCTACCATGGAAAGGTAAATACCTGTCAACTCTTTAGTATTATCCCAGTTTACCTATTTGCTTATGCTCTTGCCTACGCCTAGCAAACAGTTTTTTAAATTATATGAGAAAAAAATATTCCATTTGGAACGGCAAGCCAGACAAAATTCGGAGGACAGAAATTATTAAATATTAAAGCATTAGACCTATCACTAAAAGCTTCAGTCATACAAAGGTTATACTTAAATCCGGACTGGTTCTCTAGCAAATTAGTAAGATTGTCTCACCCAATGTTCAAGAATGGCCTTTTTCCCTTTATTCAGATTACAACCTCTCACTTTCAGTTATTTGAAAAGGAAATCATCTCCCAAATATCACTATTTCAATTCAATCCTCCAGAAACGACATAACAAATAATGCAACAAATATACGGGGCGTACCGGGCTGGCGACACGTACCACTGGTTTGGTGCGAGGAGCAGGGACGGGCCGTACCGGACTGGGAACACGCACCACTGCCTTGGTGCGAGGAGCAGGCACGGCCGTACCGGACTGGGAACACGCACCACTGCCTTGGTGCGAGGAGCAGACACGAGGCGTACCGGACTGGGAACCGGCGCTGGAGGTCTACGACTGTACCAGTCCTTTACTCTCCGCGCCCAGTCCTCCTCCAGTGAGGATTCCTCCTTGAGCCCCCACAAGTGCAGTGGTCGGGGCTCTTCCCTATCGATCCCCGACCACCCTTTTAGCCCCCCCAAAAACAATTATTGGGGTTGTCTCTCGGACTTCCTCCTCGGCCGGCGCCTTCTGTGTTCCTCTCCTGCCTGGGCTTCCTCCTTCGCCCAGGGTCCTTTACCTGCCAAAATCTCCTCCCTTGTCCAAAAACTTGTCCCCACCTGTGTCCAGGGTGTCTGCTGCTCCTGGGCATGCTGCTTGGTCAGTTTTTGGTGGGATCTTCTGTCATGAACGTTGAGAGACGGGTCGGACCATTGTGCAGCGTGAAAAGCGTACATGTTTATTAATACAATAAACACTGACAATACAACAAAAGGCAATGAAACGTGACGTCGGAAGCCAAACACACCGAAACACAAACAAGATCCCACAACCCAGGCAGGAAAACTGGCTGCCTAAGTATGATCCCCAATCAGAGACAACGAGCGACAGCTGCCTCTGATTGGGAACCACACCCCGCCAAACATAGAAATACAATACATAGAGTTTCACACCCTAACCAAACTACCTAGAGAATAACAGTCTCTCCAGGTCAGGGCGTGACATACCTTGACTACCTGGTACCTCTGCACATTGACTCAGTACTGGTACTCCTTGTATATAGCCTCATTATTACCTCAACTACCTGGTACCCCTGCACATTGACTCAGTACTGGTACTCCTTGTATATAGCCTCATTATTACCTTGACTACCTGGTACCTCTGCACATTGACTCAGTACTGGTACTCCTTGTATATAGACTCATTATTACCTCGACTACCTGGTACCCCTGCACATTGACTCAGTAGTGGTACTCCTTGTATATAGCCTCATTCATTATTACCTCAACTACCTGGTACCCTTGCACATTGACTCAATACTGGTACTCCTTGTATATAGCCTCATCATTACCTTGACTACCGTGTACTCCTGCACATTGACTCAGTACTGGTACTCCTTGTATATAGCCTCATTATTACCTCAACTACCTGGTACTCCTGCACATTGACTCAGTATTGGTACTCCTTGTATATAGCCTCATTATTACCTAAACTACCTGGTACTCCTGCACATTGACTCAGTACTGGTACTCCTTGTATATAGCCTCATTATTACTTCAACTACCTGGTACTCCTGCACATTGACTCAGTACTGGTACTCCTTGTATATAGCCTCATTATTACCTCAACTACCTGGTACCCCTGCACATTGACTCAGTACTGGTACTCCTCATATATATCCTCATTATTACCTCAACTACCTGGTACTCCTGCACATTGACTCAGTACTGGTAATCCTTGTATATAGACTCATTATTACCTAAACTACCTGGTACTCCTGCACATTGACTCAGTACTGGTACTCCTTGTATATAGCCTCATTATTACCTCAACTACCTGGTACTCCTGCACATTGACTCAGTACTGGTACTCCTTGTATATAGCCTCATTATTACCTCAACTACCTGGTACCCATGCACATTGACTCAGTACTGGTACCCCTGCACATTGTTTCAGTACTGGTACCCCTTGTATATAGCCTCGTTATTACCTCAACTACCTGGTACCGTTGCACATTGACTCAGTACTGGTACTCCTTCTATATAGCCTCATTATTACCTTGACTACCTAGTACTCCTGCACATTGACTCAGTACTGGTACTCCTTGTATATAGCCTAATTTTTACCTCAACTACCTGGTACTCCTGCACATTGACTCAGTACTGGTACTCCTTGTATATAGCCTCATTATCACCTCAACTACCTGGTACCCCTGCACATTGACTCAGTACTGGTACTCCCTGTATATAGCCTCATTATTGTTTTTATTGTGTTACTATTTGCTTTTTTATTTAACAAATATTTGTCTTACTTTTTAACTCTGCGTTGTTGGGAATGGGCTCGAAAGTAAGTTACAAGTCTGGAGTAGAAGTAGAAGGTAGGTACAGTCATAAAATGGCCAATTTCTCCATGAAGAGGAGGAATCTTTTTCCCTAATCTTTTCCATGTTTCAGTTTACAAATGTAACTATTTGAGTTAAAGCTCATCAGCAGGCGTATGTGACACGCTCTATCATAATAATTTGGAAGTCGATATGGCTCATTTTGTATGTTTTTTTTTTTTCATAATCTCATGTCTTATTGCTTATTTTCACGCTGCACATTACAGGTTTTTGGATATGGGAAAGTATACTTCAAATGTTTGAACTCAACACAGCTCTTAGCTCGTTGGGCTAACAGAAAGGTGTGAACAGGTGGCTTAAACTCCATCCCGAATGGCACCCTATTCCCTATATTGTGCACTAGTTTTGACCAGTATCCATAGACCTTTGGTCAAAAGTGTCAGTGTTAGTTTCAAAAGTGGCTGAGGATATACAATCTCTCACATAACTATGAAATACGGCACTATTGAGATATGGGAACAAACTCGCATATTGTAGTCTTGTGTTCTGCCTGTACCTGATATAGAGCTGATATCACAGTATTGGTACAAACAAACTCTCACATTTCCTCCATGAAAATGTTATTTCTGCCTCGGAGACAAATGCCAGATAGGTTTCAGAACCTGGCAGAGCATACCCACTGGGCAAAAACTGGTTAAATCAACATTGTTTCCACTTCATTTCAACAAAATAATTAAATGCGACGACAGGTAGCTTAGTGGTTAAGAGCGTTGTGCCAGTAACCGAAAGGTCGCTGGTTCTAATCCCCGAGCCGACTAGGTGAAAAATCTGTCGATGTGCCCTTGAGCAAGGCACTTAACCCTAATTGCTCTGGTTAAGAGCGTCTGCTAAATGACTAAAATGTAAATGTAAAAAATTGAATCAACGTGGAAAACTGATTGGATTTGCAAAAAGCCATCAACATAAGGGAATTTAGTATTTTTTTCACCCAACTTTTAACCTAAATCCAATAACATTGTGACATTTTTTGTTGATTTCACATTGAGTTCACGTTCACGTCAAAACTAGATTGAACTGACGACTGTGCCCAGTGGATAGTGTGTATCAAAATGTTTGGTTTGTTTGCTCTATTCTGTCATTGGCTCTAGTCAGACAGAGCCTGGACCTTAGAGGACTTTTTTTTAAAAAGTAGGTCACAGGCCAAGCGAGGTAAACTATCAGCTACAGGAGTGGCATTAGGCAACGGTGGTAGTGAATGTATAGTAGGCCCTATGTCTGATTATCTATTTTACAGGTTTGTTCTAAACACATACCGACGCACAGCGTTTTTTCTCAAGGCTACCTGTTTTTCTGACAGCTTGATGGAAGTCAAGGTGGTCACAGTGGAGGCTGCTGAGGGGAGGAAGGCTCATAATAATGGCCGGAACGGAGCAAATGGAATGGCATCAAAGACCTGGAAACCATGTGTTTGATGTATTTGATACCATTCTACTGATTCTTCTCCAGTCATTACCATGAGCCCGTTCTCCCCAATTAAGGTGCCACCAACCTCCTGTGGTGGAGAAGGGGAGGTGAGATGAGGGGGTGGCGTGTCGTTCCGCTCGGTTGTGTTTTGATTCACTACGATTATACTTTCTGGTAGAAAACCATTGAGCTAATTGTTTTTCAGGTTCGTATTTAAAATCACGTACATCCCTCTGTCCCAGAATGGTAAGGCAGATGCGCTGTCCCGGCGGTATGACACGGAGGAGAGGTCCGTTGAGCCTACTCCCATACTACCGGAGTCTTGTCTTGTGGCACCGGTGGTGTGGGAGGTCGATGCCGAAATCGAGCGAGCGTTGCGTACCGACCCCAGCCCTCCACAGTGTCCTGAGGGTCGGAAGTACGTTCCGCTCGAGATTCGGGATCGACTCATTTACTGGGCTCACACGTCACCCTCCACTGGACATCCGGGTATTGGCCGGACAGTGCACTGTCTTAGCACTAAATACTGGTGGCCCACGTTAGCCAGGGATGTGAGGGTTTATGTCTCCTCCTGCTCGGTGTGCGCCCAGTGTAAGGCGCCCAGACACCTGCCATGGGGTAAGTTACAACCCCTGCCCGTTCCACAACGACCATGGTCCCACCTCTCGGTGGATTTTGTGACAGACCTTCCCCTCTCTCAGGGGAATACCACCATCCTGGTCGTTGTGGACCGGTTCTCTAAGGCCTGTCGTCTTCTCCCTATGTCGGGTCTTCCTACTGCCCTACAAACCACAGAGGCCCTATTTACCCACGTCTTCCGGCATTACGGGGTACCCGAGGATATAGTGTCCGATCGAGGCCCCCAGTTTACCTCCCGAGTATGGAGAGCGTTCATGGAGCGTTTGGGGGTCTCGGTTAGCCTTACCTCAGGGTACCACCCGGAGAGTAACGGTCAGGTAGAACGAGTCAACCAGGATGTGGGTAGGTTTCTGAGGTCGTATTGCCAGGACCGGCCTGAGGAGTGGGCTCGGTACATTCCCTGGGCCGAGATGGCCCAGAACTCTCTCCGCCACTCCTCTACCAACCTAACCCCCTTCCAATGTGTGTTAGGTTACCAGCCGGTTCTGGCACCTTGGCAGCAGAGCCAGATCGAGGCCCCTGCGGTGGATGATTGGATGAGGCGCTCGGAAGAGACGTGGAACGCTGCCCACGTCCACCTGCAGCGGGCCATCCGTCGTCACAAGGCGAGCGCCGATCTCCACCGCAGTGAGGGGCCGGTGTACGCACCCGGAGATCGAGTCTGGCTCTCTACCAGAAACCTACCCCTCCGCCTGCCCTGCCGGAAGCTGGGTCGGCGGTTTGTGGGGCCTTTTAAAGTCCTGAGAAGATTGAACGAGGTGTGTTATAGGTTACATCTGCCGGTTGAATATAAGAATATTAACCCCTCGTTCCATGTGTCTCTTCTCAGGCCGGTGGTAGCTGGTCCACTCCAGGAAGGTGAGATAGGAGAGACTCCTCCGCCCCCACTGGACATCGAGGGGGCTCCGGCGTACACCGTTCGGTCCATCTTGGACTCAAGACGCCGGATGGGGGGTCTCCAGTATCTCGTGGAGTGGGAGGGGTACGGCCCGGAGGAGCGGTGCTGGGTGCCGCGGAGGGACATCCTAGACCCATCTCTCCTGTCGGAGTTCCACCGGGACCATCCCGCGCGCCCTGCTCCGCGTCCTCCTGGTCGTCCCCGAGGCCGGGGTCGGCGCACGGCTGGAGCCGCGCGTCAAGGGGGGGGGTACTGTCACGGTTTCGGCCGAGTATGCTCCTCCTCCTGGTTCGGGCAGGTTTCGGCGGTCGTCGTCCCCGGAGTACTAGCTGCCAGCGATCTATGTTTCATGTTCGTTTGGTTTTGTCTTGATGTTGTACACCTGTGTCTAGTTAGTCCTCGTTAGTGTCCTATTTAGTTCTCGTTGTGTGTGTTTGGTGTTGTGTGTGATTGCTCTTCTGTTTTGGTGTTTGAGCTACGTACTTCCCTCCGTTGTTTTGGAGAGGTTTTCGCACATGTTAGTGCGCCATTTGTTTGACGCCTGTGTGCGCCTTTATTTCGCCTCCGGGCTTATTGTGCTCATTTACTACGTGAATCATTCACTAAAGTCTTTTGGACTTAGCTTCTGCGTCCTGCGCTTGATTCCTGCACCACACCCACCTTCAGCACCCCTTGACAGTCCCCAGAGCCAGGGCGTGACACAGATCTAGGATGTGATATTTTAGTGTTCCCTTAATTTTTTTGAGCAGTGTATTTTTACCAAAAAAATTATGTCTAAAATATAATATATATATTTCAACCCATCTTGTGTATTTCTTCCTTTACTTTCCAAGTGCACCTCTGCAACACAAACTCCAACATTTCATTGTTTGTCAATGCACATAACTGAAATTAAAGTTTTATTTGATGTAAATTATTAATACTCATATTTTAGTATTCAACTATTATCTACTTTCTCAAAACATAAGATTAATCTGTAAAACAAATTATGAGACATTATCTGGTTACAACACTTAATATGTTGGTGAATAACCATTTTTTAAGAGTCCACAGGAGGGCGGACCGGGCTACGCAATGAAAAGTTGACATGCAAGTCATTATTTTTTACCGGAAGGCTAGCCAACTAGTCAACTATCTAGTAAACACTTCGGGTACGTGGTTGGTGTATCTTTTTTGAACAAAATTAAACGGATATATCTTGTAATTGAACAAAATAGTAAGGTGGCCAATAACTGGGGACCGTATGCCGATAATACGGGACGTATTTATTTGCTAAACCGCTTATCAAAAAGCTGATAATAGTAGTATTTCCACTGAAATGTCAAACATGCTAATTGCTAACCCGTTAGCTAACATTTTTACGACACCAATAATCACATAACATTGATGGCTTGATCACAAGATAACACTGTTGAAGGTAATATATTTCTTAAACACTGTTGAATATGCCGAAAATACAGGGTTCCACGCTATGCTCAGTGTGTATTTACATTTTGTGTACACTGTCTTATGTGGAATGTGTCTCTATGTGGAATGTGATTGCCCATTCTGTTTTCGTGTTGGAGCTTTGTTCCTCCCTCCAGTGTTTTGGAGAGGTTTGTTTGCACATGTTTGTGCGCCGTTTATTTGACGCCTGTGTGCGCCGTGATTTTCGCCTTCGGGCTATTATGTGCTTTTCTCTTGTGGATATTGCACTAAAGTCTTTTGGACTGTACCTCTGCGCTTGATTCATTCACCACACCCACCTTCAGCACCCCTGACAGAATCACACACCATCTTATGGAATCAGCAGGAGCACCCGTACCCACTCAGATCATGGAGGAGCGCCTTCGTGGTCAGGAGGATCGTATCAACCAAATCGGGCACGCCCTGGACCGAGTGATGAACACCCTCCATAGATGGGAGACCAGCGGGGTACCCACACCCCCACCTACCGCACCATCACCATCGGTCAGCCCGCACGTCCAACTACCGGAACCCAGTGGGATTCGGCTCTCGCTCCCGAGGGCATACGACGGCACCGCTGCCGGGTGTCAGGGGTTCCTGTTACAAGTGGAACTCTACCTTGCCACCGTACACCCGGCGCCCTCGGGACACGAGAGCGTTTCCGCCCTCATCTCCTGTCTCACCGGTAAGGCGTTGGAGTGGGCTAACGCTGAGTGGAGGAAGATGGACGCCAACACCATCTCCTACGCCGAGTTCTCCCGCCGCTTCAAGGCCGTGTTTGACCATCCACCTGAGGGTAAAGCGGCGGGGGAGCGGCTAGTCCACTTAAGACAGGGGAGGAGGAGCGCACAGGCGTTTGCTTTGGAGTACCGGACTCTAGCGGCGGATGCAGGGTGGAATGAACGGGCTCTCATCGACCATTTTCGGTGTAGCCTCCGGGAGGACGTTCAACGGGAGTTGGCCTGCAGGGATACCCATCTGACTTTCGACCAGTTGGTCGATATGTCCATCCGTTTAGACACCCTGCTGGCCAACCGTGGACGTCCCGAGGGGGGTCCGTCCATTCCGCCCTCCGGCACCTCCGAGCCGAGCCCTATGGAGCTCGGGGGTGCCGGCGCTAGAGAACGGAGGAGGAAGAGCCCGAGGGGGCCTGTCTCCTGCACCAAGTGCGGTCGTGGAGGGCACACTGCGGCCAGGTGCTGGGGAGGGTTCTCCGGGGGAGAAGACAGCAGGCCACGCACTGGGGGGGCCTCCCAGGTGAGTAGACGCCCCACTTACCCAGAGCTTTCTGTTGCGCACTTTTGTATACCTGTTTGTTTTCCACAGGTCGCACCTCATTCCCAGCATAAGGCGCTAGTAGATTCAGGCGCAGCTGGGAATTTTGTTGATCGAAAGTTTTGTTTAGAGTTAGGGATCCCTCTCCTACCTGTTGACAAACCTTTTCCCGTTCATGCCTTAGATAGCCGTCCGTTGCGGTCGGGGTTGATTAGGGAGATCACAGCGCCACTTAGGATGTGTGCGCAGGGGGGTCATGAAGAGACTATACAGCTGTATCTGATCGACTCTCCTGCGTACCCAGTGGTGCTGGGAATTCCCTGGTTAAGCACCCATAACCCTGCTATTTCGTGGCAAAAGAGGGCTCTCGATGGGTGGTCTGCTCAGTGTGAGGGGCGATGTCTGGGTGTTTCCGTGGGGGCGACTTCGGTGGAAAGTCCAAACCAAGTGCCCGCACTGCACATTCCGCCTGAATATGGGGATTTAGCTCTCGTGTTTAGCAAGACTAGGGCGATGCAGTTGCCTCCCCATAGACAGGGGGATTGTGCGATTGATCTCCAGGCAGGAGCAGCGCTCCCACGGAGCCATGTGTATCCTTTGTCTCAAGAGGAGAGAAAAGCTATGGAGACGTACATAGCCAAATCTTTGAGACAGGGATACATTCGGCCTTCCACTTCCCCCGCCTCTTCGAGTTTCTTTTTTGTGAAAAAGAAAGATGGAGGTTTGCGCCCGTGCATTGATTACCGTGGTCTCAATCAGATTACTGTGAAATACAGTTATCCACTCCCTCTGATTGCGACCATGACGGAGTCATTGCATGGAGCACGGTTTTTCACAAAATTGGATCTCAGGAGCGCGTATAACTTGGTGCGCATTAGGGAGGGCGATGAATGGAAAACAGCGTTTAGTACCACGTCAGGTCATTTCGAGTATCTTGTCATGCCATATGGGTTGATGAATGCTCCATCAGTCTTCCAATCCTTCGTAGACGACATTTTCCGGGATATGCAGGGACAAGGGGTGGTCGTGTACATTGATGATATTCTGGTGTACTCGTCTACCCGAGCCGAGCATGTAACCCTGGTGCGACGTGTATTGAGGAGGCTGTTGGAGCACGACCTATATGTCAAGGCAGAGAAATGTCTGTTTTTCCAGGAGTCGGTCTCCTTTTTGGGGTATCGGTTGTCCGCGTCAGGGGTGAGAATGGAGGTGGATCGTGTGTCCGCTGTGCGTAATTGGCAAACTCCAACCACTGTAAAAGAGGTGCAGCAGTTCTTGGGCTTTGCGAATTACTACCGGAGGTTTATCCGGGGTTTTGGACAGGTGGCAGCTCCCATCACGTCCCTTCTGAAAGGGGGTCCGGTGCGCCTGCAGTGGTCAGCTGATGCGGACAGGGCCTTTGGGAGACTGAAGGACCTGTTTACGTCGGCTCCGGTGCTGGCGCATCCGGATCCCACAATTCCCTTTCAGGTTGAGGTGGACGCGTCTGAGGCTGGTATAGGGGCCGTTCTCTCTCAACGGTCCGGCTCGCCACCTAAACTCCGCCCCTGTGCTTTTTACTCCAAAAAGCTCAGCCCGGCGGAGCGTAACTATGACGTTGGGGACAGGGAGCTGTTAGCTGTAGTTCAAGCCCTTAAGGTGTGGAGGCATTGGCTTGAGGGGGCTCAACACCCTTTCCTCATTTTGACTGACCATCGGAACCTGGAGTACATCCGGGCAGCGAGGAGACTGAACCCTCGCCAGGCTCGATGGAGTATGTTTCTCACCAGGTTCGTATTTAAAATCACGTACATCCCTGGGTCCCAGAATGGTAAGGCAGATGCACTGTCCCGGCGGTATGACACGGAGGAGAGGTCCGTTGAGCCTACTCCCATACTACCGGAGTCTTGCCTTGTGGCACCGGTGGTGTGGGAGGTCGATGCCGAGATCGAGCGAGCGTTGCGTACCGACTCCAGCCCTCCACAATGTCCTGAGGGTCGGAGGTACGTTCCGCTCGAGATTCGGGATCGACTCATTTACTGGGCTCACACGTCACCCTCCTCTGGACATCCGGGTATTGGCCGGACAGTGCATTGCCTTAGCACTAAATACTGGTGGCCTACTTTGGCTAGGGATGTGAGGGTTTACGTCTCCTCCTGCTCGGTGTGCGCCCAGTGTAAGGCGCCCCGACATCTGCCCAGGGGTAAGTTACAGCCCCTACCCGTTCCACAACGACCATGGTCCCACCTCTCGGTGGATTTTGTAACAGACCTTCCCCTCTCTCAGGGGAATACCACCATCCTGGTCGTTGTGGACCGGTTCTCTAAGGCCTGTCGTCTTCTCCCTATGTCGGGTCTTCCTACTGCCCTACAGACCGCTGAGGCCCTATTTACCCACGTCTTCCGGCATTACGGGGTCCCCGAGGATATAGTGTCTGATCGAGGCCCCCAGTTTACCTCCCGGGTGTGGAGAGCGTTTATGGAGCGTTTGGGGGTCTCGGTTAGCCTTACCTCGGGGTACCACCCGGAGAGTAACGGGCAGGTAGAACGTGTCAACCAGGATGTGGGTAGGTTTCTGAGGTCGTATTGCCAGGACCGGCCTGAGGAGTGGGCGCGTTACATTCCCTGGGCCGAGATGGCCCAGAACTCTCTCCGCCACTCCTCTACCAACCTAACCCCTTTCCAATGTGTATTAGGTTACCAGCCGGTTCTGGCACCGTGGCAGCAGAGCCAGATCGAGGCCCCTGCGGTGGATGATTGGATGAGGCGCTCGGAGGAGACGTGGAACGCTGCCCACGTCCACCTGCAGCGGGCCGTCCTTCGTCACAAGGCGAGCGCCGATCTCCACCGCAGTGAGGGGCCGGTGTACGCACCCGGAGATCGAGTCTGGCTCTCTACCAGAAACCTACCCCTCCGCCTGCCCTGCCGGAAGCTGGGTCGGCGGTTTGTGGGGCCCTTTAAAGTCCTGAGAAGATTGAACGAGGTGTGTTATAAGTTACATCTACCTGTTGAATATAAGAATATTAACCCCTCGTTCCATGTGTCTCTTCTCAGGCCGGTGGTAGCTGGTCCACTCCAGGACAATGAGATAGGAGAGACTCCTCCGCCCCCATTGGACATCGAGGGGGCTCCGGCGTACACCGTTAGGTCCATCTTGGACTCCAGACGCCGGATGGGGGGTCTCCAGTATCTCGTGGAGTGGGAGGGGTACGGCCCGGAGGAGCGGTGCTGGGTGCCGCGGAGGGACATCCTAGACCCATCTCTCCTGTCGGAGTTCCACCGGGACCATCCCGCGCGCCCTGCTCCGCGTCCTCCTGGTCGTCCCCGAGGCCGGGGTCGGCGCACGGCTGGAGCCGCGCGTCAAGGGGGGGGGTACTGTCACGGTTTCGGCCGAGGCTGCTCCTCCTCCTGGTTCGGGCAGGCTTCGGCGGTCGTCTTCCCCGGAGTACTAGCTGCCACCGATCTATGTTTCATGTTCGTTTGGTTTTGTCTTGATGTTGTACACCTGTGTCTAGTTAGTCCTCGTTAGTGTTCTATTTAGTTCTCGTTGTGTGTGTCTGTGTTTGTGTGTGATTGCCCATTCTGTTTTCGTGTTGGAGCTTTGTTCCTCCCTCCAGTGTTTTGGAGAGGTTTGTTTGCACATGTTTGTGCGCCGTTTATTTGACGCCTGATTTTCGCCTTCGGGCTATTATGTGCTTTTCTCTTGTGGATATTGCACTAAAGTCTTTTGGACTGTACCTCTGCCTCCTGCGCTTGATTCATTCACCACACCCACCTTCAGCACCCCTGACACTATGGTATTTTTTATTGGTAAATTTACAAACATATATAATGATAAATAGATTTTAAACTTGTATCTCATTATGGTATGTGGTGAAATAAGTATAGCCAGTTATAATTGCAATGGCTTAGCAGGGTCAAATATACTTCTCCCATGCAAACTGGAAGGAATATGGGGACAAATGCACCAAATTATTTTTTAATCCTCAACATAGGAATGCTACCAAAAATAATTTACTGAAACTGGTTACAAATGACGGAGTCACCCATGATTCACCAAATTATATTTTGAAGGAGGAAACAAAGCATATGTTTTCGTTTCAGTCGCCTCCATCTCCTCTAAATGAAGCTAATTGTAGAGATTTTTTTCTATTGATAATGTAAAATTAACAGCCATACAGAAAGACTTATGTGAAGGTGAAATTACAGAGGAGGAATTTCTGGATGCAATTAAATACTTTAAGTCCAGGAAAACTCCAGGGTTGGATGGCATATCAGTCGAGGTATACCAAACCTTTTTTGATATACTCAGAGGACCATTATTAGCATGTTTTAACCACTCCTATGTAAATGGTAGATTATCAGACACTCAAGAAGAAGATCTCATTATTACTGAAACAGGATACAAGTGGAAAATATAAAGATCCAGTCCATTTAAATAATTGGCGGGCCCTTACACTTCAGTGTTGTGATGCAAACATTTTTTTACATGAAAGATACATTGGAGATAATATTAGGCAAGTACTGGAAACAATAGAACACTGTGAAAAATCTGGGAAACCAGGCCTGCTATTCATAGCAGACTTCGAAAAGGCATTTGATAAAGTACGACTGGGGTTTATATATAAATGCCTGGAGCATTTCAATTTTGGAGAATCTCTTATAAAATGGGTTAAATCATGTACAGTGGGGAAAAAAAGTATTTAGTCAACCACCAATTGTGCATGTTCTCCCACTTAAAAAGATGAGAGAGGTCTGTAATTTTCATCATAGGTACACGTCAACTATGACAGACAAATTGAGATTTTTTTTCCCAGAAAATCACATTGTAGGATTTTTAATGAATTTATTTGCAAATTATGGTGGAAAATAAGTATTTGGTCACCTACAAACAAGCAAGATTTCTGGCTCTCACAGACCTGTAACTTATTCTTTAAGAGGCTCCTCTGTCCTCCACTCGTTACCTGTATTAATGGCACCTGTTTGAACTTGTTATCAGTATAAAAGACACCTGTCCACAACCTCAAACAGTCACACTCCAAACTCCACTATGGCCAAGACCAAAGAGCTGTCAAAGGACACCAGAAACAAAATTGTAGACCTGCACTAGGCTGGGAAGACTGAATCTGCAATAGGTAAGCAGCTTGGTTTGAAGAAATCAACTGTGGGAGCAATTATTAGGAAATGGAAGACATTCAAGACCACTGATAATCTCCCTCGAACTGGGGCTCCACGCAAGATCTCACCCTGTGGGGTCAAAATGATCACAAGAACGGTGAGCAAAAATCCCAGAACCACACGGGTGGACCTAGTGAATGACCTGCAGAGAGCTGGGACCAAAGTAACAAAGCCTACCATCAGTAACACACTACGCCGCCAGGGACTCAAATCCTGCAGTGCCAGACGTGTCCCCCTGCTTAAGCCAGTACATGTCCAGGCCCGTCTGAAGTTTGCTAGAGTGCATTTGGATGATCCAGAAGAGGATTGGGAGAATGTCATATGGTCAGATGAAACCAAAATATAACTTTTTGGTAAAAACTCAACTCGTCGTGTTTGGAGGACAAAGAATGCTGAGTTGCATCCAAAGAACACCATACCTACTGTGAAGCATGGGGGTGGAAACATCATGCTTTGGGGCTGTTTTTCTGCAAAGGGACCAGGACGACTGATCCGTGTAAAGGAAAGAATGAATGGGGCCATGTATCGTGAGATTTTGAGTGAAAACCTCCTTCCATCAGCAAGGGCATTGAAGATGAAACGTGGCTGGGTCTTTCAGCATGACAATGATCCCAAACACACCGCCCGGGCAACGAAGGAGTGGCTTCGTAAGAAGCATTTCAAGGTCCTGGAGTGGCCTAGCCAGTCTCCAGATCTCAACCCCATAGAAAATCTTTGGAGGGAGCTGAAAGTCTGTGTTGCCCAGTGACAGCCCCAAAACATCACTGCTCTAGAGGAGATCTGCATGGAGGAATGGGCCAAAATACCAGCAACAGTGTGTGAAAACCTTGTGAAGACTTACAGAAAACGTTTGACCTGTGTCATTGCCAACAAAGGGTATATAACAAAGTATTGAGAAACTTTTGTTATTGACCAAATACTTAATTTCCACCATAATTTGCAAATAAATTCATAAAAAATCCTACAATGTGATTTTCTGGATTTTTTTTCTCCTCATTTTGTCTGTCATAGTTGACGTGTACCTATGATGAAAATTACAGGCCTCTCTCATCTTTTTAAGTGGGAGAACTTGCACAATTGGTGGCTGACTAAATACTTTTTTCCCCACTGTAGGTGTAAAGTAGTAAATAATGGCTATTTCTCAGAAAGTTTTAAACTGTCAAGACGAGTGAAACAAGGTTGTCCACTATCGGCATATCTATTTATTATGGGCATCGAGATGTTAGCTATTAAAATCAGATCCAACAATAATATCAAGGGATTAGAAATCCAGGGCTTAAAAACAAAGGCGTCATTGTATGCTGATGATTCATGTTTTCTTTTAAATCCACAACTTGAATCCCTCCACAGCCTCATAGAGGATCTAGATACATTTTCTAACCTCTCTGGATTACAACCAAATTATGATAAATGTACTATATTACATATTGGATCACAAAAAAATACAATTTTTACATTATCATGTAGTTTACCAATAAAATGGTCTGATGGTGATGTGGATATATTCGGAATACATATCCCAAATGAAATAAATGATCTCACTCCAATACATTTTAATAGAAAGTTAGCAAAAATAGCTAAGATCTTGCTACCATGGAAAGGTAAATACCTGTCAACTCTTTAGTATTATCCCAGTTTACCTATTTGCTTATGCTCTTGCCTACGCCTAGCAAACAGTTTTTTAAATTATATGAGAAAAAAATATTCCATTTGGAACGGCAAGCCAGACAAAATTCGGAGGACAGAAATTATTAAATATTAAAGCATTAGACCTATCACTAAAAGCTTCAGTCATACAAAGGTTATACTTAAATCCGGACTGGTTCTCTAGCAAATTAGTAAGATTGTCTCACCCAATGTTCAAGAATGGCCTTTTTCCCTTTATTCAGATTACAACCTCTCACTTTCAGTTATTTGAAAAGGAAATCATCTCCCAAATATCACTATTTCAATTCAATCCTCCAGAAACGACAGAACAAATAATGCAACAAATATACGGGGCGTACCGGGCTGGCGACACGTACCACTGGTTTGGTGCGAGGAGCAGGGACGGGCCGTACCGGACTGGGAACACGCACCACTGCCTTGGTGCGAGGAGCAGGCACGGCCGTACCGGACTGGGAACACGCACCACTGCCTTGGTGCGAGGAGCAGACACGAGGCGTACCGGACTGGGAACCGGCGCTGGAGGTCTACGACTGTACCAGTCCTTTACTCTCCGCGCCCAGTCCTCCTCCAGTGAGGATTCCTCCTTGAGCCCCCACAAGTGCAGTGGTCGGGGCTCTTCCCTATCGATCCCCGACCACCCTTTTAGCCCCCCCAAAAACAATTATTGGGGTTGTCTCTCGGACTTCCTCCTCGGCCGGCGCCTTCTGTGTTCCTCTCCTGCCTGGGCTTCCTCCTTCGCCCAGGGTCCTTTACCTGCCAAAATCTCCTCCCTTGTCCAAAAACTTGTCCCCACCTGTGTCCAGGGTGTCTGCTGCTCCTGGGCATGCTGCTTGGTCAGTTTTTGGTGGGATCTTCTGTCATGAACGTTGAGAGACGGGTCGGACCATTGTGCAGCGTGAAAAGCGTACATGTTTATTAATACAATAAACACTGACAATACAACAAAAGGCAATGAAACGTGACGTCGGAAGCCAAACACACCGAAACACAAACAAGATCCCACAACCCAGGCAGGAAAACTGGCTGCCTAAGTATGATCCCCAATCAGAGACAACGAGCGACAGCTGCCTCTGATTGGGAACCACACCCCGCCAAACATAGAAATACAATACATAGAGTTTCACACCCTAACCAAACTACCTAGAGAATAACAGTCTCTCCAGGTCAGGGCGTGACATACCTTGACTACCTGGTACCTCTGCACATTGACTCAGTACTGGTACTCCTTGTATATAGCCTCATTATTACCTCAACTACCTGGTACCCCTGCACATTGACTCAGTACTGGTACTCCTTGTATATAGCCTCATTATTACCTTGACTACCTGGTACCTCTGCACATTGACTCAGTACTGGTACTCCTTGTATATAGACTCATTATTACCTCGACTACCTGGTACCCCTGCACATTGACTCAGTAGTGGTACTCCTTGTATATAGCCTCATTCATTATTACCTCAACTACCTGGTACCCTTGCACATTGACTCAATACTGGTACTCCTTGTATATAGCCTCATCATTACCTTGACTACCGTGTACTCCTGCACATTGACTCAGTACTGGTACTCCTTGTATATAGCCTCATTATTACCTCAACTACCTGGTACTCCTGCACATTGACTCAGTATTGGTACTCCTTGTATATAGCCTCATTATTACCTAAACTACCTGGTACTCCTGCACATTGACTCAGTACTGGTACTCCTTGTATATAGCCTCATTATTACTTCAACTACCTGGTACTCCTGCACATTGACTCAGTACTGGTACTCCTTGTATATAGCCTCATTATTACCTCAACTACCTGGTACCCCTGCACATTGACTCAGTACTGGTACTCCTCATATATATCCTCATTATTACCTCAACTACCTGGTACTCCTGCACATTGACTCAGTACTGGTAATCCTTGTATATAGACTCATTATTACCTAAACTACCTGGTACTCCTGCACATTGACTCAGTACTGGTACTCCTTGTATATAGCCTCATTATTACCTCAACTACCTGGTACTCCTGCACATTGACTCAGTACTGGTACTCCTTGTATATAGCCTCATTATTACCTCAACTACCTGGTACCCATGCACATTGACTCAGTACTGGTACCCCTGCACATTGTTTCAGTACTGGTACCCCTTGTATATAGCCTCGTTATTACCTCAACTACCTGGTACCGTTGCACATTGACTCAGTACTGGTACTCCTTCTATATAGCCTCATTATTACCTTGACTACCTAGTACTCCTGCACATTGACTCAGTACTGGTACTCCTTGTATATAGCCTAATTTTTACCTCAACTACCTGGTACTCCTGCACATTGACTCAGTACTGGTACTCCTTGTATATAGCCTCATTATCACCTCAACTACCTGGTACCCCTGCACATTGACTCAGTACTGGTACTCCCTGTATATAGCCTCATTATTGTTTTTATTGTGTTACTATTTGCTTTTTTATTTAACAAATATTTGTCTTACTTTTTAACTCTGCGTTGTTGGGAATGGGCTCGAAAGTAAGTTACAAGTCTGGAGTAGAAGTAGAAGGTAGGTACAGTCATAAAATGGCCAATTTCTCCATGAAGAGGAGGAATCTTTTTCCCTAATCTTTTCCATGTTTCAGTTTACAAATGTAACTATTTGAGTTAAAGCTCATCAGCAGGCGTATGTGACACGCTCTATCATAATAATTTGGAAGTCGATATGGCTCATTTTGTATGTTTTTTTTTTTTCATAATCTCATGTCTTATTGCTTATTTTCACGCTGCACATTACAGGTTTTTGGATATGGGAAAGTATACTTCAAATGTTTGAACTCAACACAGCTCTTAGCTCGTTGGGCTAACAGAAAGGTGTGAACAGGTGGCTTAAACTCCATCCCGAATGGCACCCTATTCCCTATATTGTGCACTAGTTTTGACCAGTATCCATAGACCTTTGGTCAAAAGTGTCAGTGTTAGTTTCAAAAGTGGCTGAGGATATACAATCTCTCACATAACTATGAAATACGGCACTATTGAGATATGGGAACAAACTCGCATATTGTAGTCTTGTGTTCTGCCTGTACCTGATATAGAGCTGATATCACAGTATTGGTACAAACAAACTCTCACATTTCCTCCATGAAAATGTTATTTCTGCCTCGGAGACAAATGCCAGATAGGTTTCAGAACCTGGCAGAGCATACCCACTGGGCAAAAACTGGTTAAATCAACATTGTTTCCACTTCATTTCAACAAAATAATTAAATGCAACGACAGGTAGCTTAGTGGTTAAGAGCGTTGTGCCAGTAACCGAAAGGTCGCTGGTTCTAATCCCCGAGCCGACTAGGTGAAAAATCTGTCGATGTGCCCTTGAGCAAGGCACTTAACCCTAATTGCTCTGGTTAAGAGCGTCTGCTAAATGACTAAAATGTAAATGTAAAAAATTGAATCAACGTGGAAAACTGATTGGATTTGCAAAAAGCCATCAACATAAGGGAATTTAGTATTTTTTTCACCCAACTTTTAACCTAAATCCAATAACATTGTGACATTTTTTGTTGATTTCACATTGAGTTCACGTTCACGTCAAAACTAGATTGAACTGACGACTGTGCCCAGTGGATAGTGTGTATCAAAATGTTTGGTTTGTTTGCTCTATTCTGTCATTGGCTCTAGTCAGACAGAGCTTGGACCTTAGAGGACTTTTTAAAAAAAAGTAGGTCACAGGCCAAGCGAGGTAAACTATCAGCTACAGGAGTGGCTTTAGGCAACGGTGGTAGTGAATGTATAGTAGGCCCTATGTCTGATTATCTATTTTACAGGTTTGTTCTAAACACATACCGACGCACAGCGTTTTTTCTCAAGGCTACCTGTTTTTCTGACAGCTTGATGGAAGTCAAGGTGGTCACAGTGGAGGCTGCTGAGGGGAGGAAGGCTCATAATAATGGCCGGAACGGAGCAAATGGAATGGCATCAAAGACCTGGAAACCATGTGTTTGATGTATTTGATACCATTCTACTGATTCTTCTCCAGTCATTACCATGAGCCCGTTCTCCCCAATTAAGGTGCCACCAACCTCCTGTGGTGGAGAAGGGGAGGTGAGATGAGGGGGTGGCGTGTCGTTCCGCTCGGTTGTGTTTTGATTCACTACGATTATACTTTCTGGTAGAAAACCATTGAGCTAATTGTTTTTCAGGTTCGTATTTAAAATCACGTACATCCCTCTGTCCCAGAATGGTAAGGCAGATGCGCTGTCCCGGCGGTATGACACGGAGGAGAGGTCCGTTGAGCCTACTCCCATACTACCGGAGTCTTGTCTTGTGGCACCGGTGGTGTGGGAGGTCGATGCCGAAATCGAGCGAGCGTTGCGTACCGACCCCAGCCCTCCACAGTGTCCTGAGGGTCGGAAGTACGTTCCGCTCGAGATTCGGGATCGACTCATTTACTGGGCTCACACGTCACCCTCCACTGGACATCCGGGTATTGGCCGGACAGTGCACTGTCTTAGCACTAAATACTGGTGGCCCACGTTAGCCAGGGATGTGAGGGTTTATGTCTCCTCCTGCTCGGTGTGCGCCCAGTGTAAGGCGCCCAGACACCTGCCATGGGGTAAGTTACAACCCCTGCCCGTTCCACAACGACCATGGTCCCACCTCTCGGTGGATTTTGTGACAGACCTTCCCCTCTCTCAGGGGAATACCACCATCCTGGTCGTTGTGGACCGGTTCTCTAAGGCCTGTCGTCTTGTCCCTATGTCGGGTCTTCCTACTGCCCTACAAACCACAGAGGCCCTATTTACCCACGTCTTCCGGCATTACGGGGTACCCGAGGATATAGTGTCCGATCGAGGCCCCCAGTTTACCTCCCGAGTATGGAGAGCGTTCATGGAGCGTTTGGGGGTCTCGGTTAGCCTTACCTCAGGGTACCACCCGGAGAGTAACGGTCAGGTAGAACGAGTCAACCAGGATGTGGGTAGGTTTCTGAGGTCGTATTGCCAGGACCGGCCTGAGGAGTGGGCTCGGTACATTCCCTGGGCCGAGATGGCCCAGAACTCTCTCCGCCACTCCTCTACCAACCTAACCCCCTTCCAATGTGTGTTAGGTTACCAGCCGGTTCTGGCACCTTGGCAGCAGAGCCAGATCGAGGCCCCTGCGGTGGATGATTGGATGAGGCGCTCGGAAGAGACGTGGAACGCTGCCCACGTCCACCTGCAGCGGGCCATCCGTCGTCACAAGGCGAGCGCCGATCTCCACCGCAGTGAGGGGCCGGTGTACGCACCCGGAGATCGAGTCTGGCTCTCTACCAGAAACCTACCCCTCCGCCTGCCCTGCCGGAAGCTGGGTCGGCGGTTTGTGGGGCCTTTTAAAGTCCTGAGAAGATTGAACGAGGTGTGTTATAGGTTACATCTGCCTGTTGAATATAAGAATATTAACCCCTCGTTCCATGTGTCTCTTCTCAGGCCGGTGGTAGCTGGTCCACTCCAGGAAGGTGAGATAGGAGAGACTCCTCCGCCCCCACTGGACATCGAGGGGGCTCCGGCGTACACCGTTCGGTCCATCTTGGACTCAAGACGCCGGATGGGGGGTCTCCAGTATCTCGTGGAGTGGGAGGGGTACGGCCCGGAGGAGCGGTGCTGGGTGCCGCGGAGGGACATCCTAGACCCATCTCTCCTGTCGGAGTTCCACCGGGACCATCCCGCGCGCCCTGCTCCGCGTCCTCCTGGTCGTCCCCGAGGCCGGGGTCGGCGCACGGCTGGAGCCGCGCGTCAAGGGGGGGGTACTGTCACGGTTTCGGCCGAGGCTGCTCCTCCTCCTGGTTCGGGCAGGTTTCGGCGGTCGTCGTCCCCGGAGTACTAGCTGCC
Source organism: Coregonus lavaretus (assembly GCF_964263955.1). NCBI lineage: Eukaryota > Metazoa > Chordata > Actinopteri > Salmoniformes > Salmonidae > Coregonus > Coregonus lavaretus. Next base: position 2,276,856 of record NC_140017.1, on the reverse strand, counting down.
AGCGATCTATGTTTCATGTTCGTTTGGTTTTGTCTTGATGTTGTACACCTGTGTCTAGTTAGTCCTCGTTAGTGTCCTATTTAGTTCTCGTTGGTGTGTGTTTGGTGTTGTGTGTGATTGCTCTTCTGTTTTGGTGTTTGAGCTACGTACTTCCCTCCGTTGTTTTGGAGAGGTTTTCGCACATGTTAGTGCGCCATTTGTTTGACGCCTGTGTGCGCCTTTATTTCGCCTCCGGGCTTATTGTGCTCATTTACTACGTGAATCATTCACTAAAGTATTTTGGACTTAGCTTCTGCGTCCTGCGCTTGATTCCTGCACCACACCCACCTTCAGCACCCCTTGACAGTCCCCAGAGCCAGGGCGTGACACAGATCTAGGATGTGATATTTTAGTGTTCCCTTAATTTTTTTGAGCAGTGTATTTTTACCAAAAAAATTATGTCTAAAATATAATATATATATTTCAACCCATCTTGTGTATTTCTTCCTTTACTTTCCAAGTGCACCTCTGCAACACAAACTCCAACAGTGTTTTCATTGTTTGTCAATGCACATAACTGAAATTAAAGTTTTATTTGATGTAAATTATTAATACTCATATTTTAGTATTCAACTATTATCTACTTTCTCAAAACATAAGATTAATCTGTAAAACAAATTATGAGACATTATCTGGTTACAACACTTAATATGTTGGTGAATAACCATTTTTTAAGAGTCCACAGGAGGGCGGACCGGGCTACGCAATGAAAAGTTGACATGCAAGTCATTATTTTTTACCGGAAGGCTAGCCAACTAGTCAACTATCTAGTAAACACTTCGGGTACGTGGTTGGTGTCTCTTTTTTGAACAAAATTAAACGGATATATCTTGTAATTGAACAAAATAGTAAGGTGGCCAATAACTGGGGACCGTATGCCGATAATACGGGACGTATTTATTTGCTAAACCGCTTATCAAAAAGCTGATAATAGTAGTATTTCCACTGAAATGTCAAACATGCTAATTGCTAACCCGTTAGCTAACATTTTTACGACACCAATAATCACATAACATTGATGGCTTGATCACAAGATAACACTGTTGAAGGTAATATATTTCTTAAACACTGTTGAATATGCCGAAAATACAGGGTTCCACGCTATGCTCAGTGTGTATTTACATTTTGTGTACACTGTCTTATGTGGAATGTGTCTCTATCCCTGTGTTCTGTATATGATCTTACTTCTCCCTGTGTGTGTGTGTTTCTGTCTGTATATGTCTGTGTCTGTGTGTGTGCGCGTGTGTTTAGTGCGGAACCTGGTGGCGTTCCTGATCATTGTGTTGTCCTACAGCAGCATGTTCTACACCGTCTGCCAGATGGGCATCAATGCCACAGACCTCCGCAGCCGGCTGCACAAAGACGTGGCCAACCGCATCTTCTTCATCGTGTCTGACACCCTCTGCTGGACCCCCATATTCCTGGTCAAAATACTGTCACTGCTGGAGGTGGAGATACCTGGTGAGACACATTAGGTGGGTGCATGCATTTACTAACACATGCGCGCGCACGCACACACACACATACGAACACAAACACACACACATACACCACAACCCAACGCTCACAACCCTCTTTGTCCCTACAGGGACCATAACGTCCTGGGTGGTTATCTTCGTGCTGCCCATCAACAGTGCCCTCAACCCCATCCTGTACACCCTGACTACCAGCTTCTTCAGAGAGCAGCTGGGGGTGCTGATGTGCCAGTGGCAGAGACACACTGGCCTCACCAGCTTGAAGGCCCACAGATAGATATGAAGGCCCACAGATAGTTACTGCCAGAACTATATACCCAGGATGTCGCTCACTGACAGAGAGGCCAACTATGGATGAACCATACAGTTAACTAAGGCTGAACTATACAGATACCTTTAAATGAACCATACAGCTAACTATGGATGAACTATTCAACTAACTAGGGCTGAACAATATAACTATGGATGAACCATACAGCTAACTATTGATGAACCATTACAGCTCACTATGGCTGAACCATGTAACTATGGATGAACCATACAGTTAACTTGGGCTGAACCATAACAATGGATTAACCATACAGTTAATTATGGCTGAACTCTACAGCCAAGTGTGAATGAACCATACAGCTAACTATGAACCATTACAGCTTACTATGGCTGAACCATGTAACTATGGCTGAACCATACATCTAACAATGGCCGAACTATGTAACTATGGATGAACCATACAGCTAACTATGGATGAACTATACATATAGTGACACTGACTCTAGTCATGACAACGCTCATCATGGATATTTTCTTCAGTTTGTCTTTCCGACAGTGAAACACAATACATAGAGCAATAGGACTCAATATTGTAACAGGGTTGTGTTAAGTTGGCATGAAACGGAATAAAACGTAGTGAAATGGGGAGTTACTACCTGAACTTGTCCATTAAGAAACATTTGTGATTGCAGAACGGCGCAAAGTTCTGTATCCAATCTTCAAGGAAAATAGATTAAAAGGGAAGCGTGTTGCTCTTGTCGATAAACTGTATATTGACAACCAAATGTTCTGCGACACAAAGACTACTCCATGGCTATTCTGAACGTTCTAATAGAGGAGTCGAATAATTGAACACCCAATACTAGCCATGGTAGGGATTGTAATAATAAAGCACATTTATAGTATGTATAGTATTTTATAAAGGGATAAAACGGTATTACAAGAAAAGATAACAAGCAAAATAATACATCTTCAAATACAACTAAATTAGAACACAAGTACTCAATCAACATACGGGGGACCAGTATGAAAAATTAAAAAAATTATGTATGCACTCACTGACTAAGTCGCTCTGGATATGAGCATCTGCTAAATGACTAAAATGTAAAATAGAAGGCACAGTATGTGGGTATGTGTGGATGAATTGTGATGTGTGGTGTGCGTTTTTGTGTTTGAATAAGTGTGGCGTTAAGTGATTGAGAAAGGAAATGGTTGTATATCCCAGAACCAACGTGTGTCTGTGAGCAAAGGTTGTGAGAGAGAGCTTTCAATTTTGTGCAGATGAGGGATATACATTTTAAAATATAGTATACATCTAATATATTTTTTTATTGTCCTATCATGATGGAACGATCCCCAACCCTATATCCTAGACACCCACCAAAAATAAGTCCCCATCTGTTTTATGGACCTGCTGTGAGTTGCCTATATGCAGCCAAAACAGAAAAATAAATGCAGTCTGAGACCTACTTGAGCATCACCGCCCCCTCAAGATTCTGAGCGTGCCTGGCAGGGTTGGTCCTACAAAGCCAGAGCCCACTGGTGGGAGAGCATAATATACAAGGACATTCTCAAAGCTGCTAATGAGAACCTTGACGACCTTGTACCTAGCCGGTGGGGATTCCGGTGGGGTACCCCCACCCAGGTAGTGGCAGTGCTGGCAACACTGGCTGCAGTAACCCATGGGGAGGGGGTCACACTCGGACAATCAGAGAGGGGGCTTATCATTGTGGCCCAGGTGGCACAAAATAATCAACGGTCTGACTGCACAGAGATGCTTGGGAAAAATGGTTACAACGGGGGACTAGAGTGTTTGTGTCACAGGTGAAGAGGGTGGATCTGATCTCCATCACCTAGGACTTGACATAGATTAAATAGATTAATCAAATCTCACATTGTTGTCAATTTTTGCTCAATCTTGCATGCTTTCTCAAACAGCTGTAACTGTATATGCATTCGTATATGCATTCGTAAATCAGGTCCTTTCTTGAGTTGGGCTCTGGGATGTAACAACCGTTGAGCATCTGATTTTATGGTTGATTGTAGAGGAAAGGGGTTGAGTGTGTTAGAGTATGTGCGTGTGTGTTTATCCCACATCTGTTGCAAGGGGGTAAGGATTTTAGGGAGAATATAGGATGAACCACAATAATTGTTTGCTAAAATAATAATTGCTTGTCAAAAATGTAATGTAATACAATGGCAATCCGGGTTATAGGTTAAAATCCTACGCATGAACTGCCAACATTATTACGCATATTAATTGATAATGATGGAAAATAAGATATGCAAGATATTTGAATAGATATATATATATATATTGAGGTGAGAGCATTGGAAATGCTTTTGGCGGTTGACCTGCTTCTGTTTTGTGGGTGGCACTGTGTGCTGTTTTCGATGGATGGGTCCTGGCCTCTCGGGGCCCTAGGGATCCGGAGGGACGGGGGTGGTATGCCGATCACTGGGATGATGGTCCAACTTGGGATGGGGAGGGGCCTTAGTGTGGGAATTAGTGGAGAACAATTGTAAGGTTACTTAGTAGCAATGCAAATATCATGGTACAGCTATATGGACACTCAATCACTATGGTATTTTTTATTGGTAAATTTACAAACATATATAATGATAAATAGATTTTAAACTTGTATCTCATTATGGTATGTGGTGAAATAAGTATAGCCAGTTATAATTGCAATGGCTTAGCATATAATAACAAAATAATAACAATATTTACATGGCTCAAAGAGAAGGAATATATGTCTATTGTCTGCAGGAAACTCATTCAACAATTCTAGATGAAGTTGCATTGATAAAGGAAGGGGGGGGGGGGGGGAGGTCAAATATACTTCTCCCATGCAAACTGGAAGGAATATGGGGACAAATGCACCAAATTATTTTTTAATCCTCAACATAGGAATGCTACCAAAAATAATTTACTGAAACTGGTTACAAATGACGGAGTCACCCATGATTCACCAAATTATATTTTGAAGGAGGAAACAAAGCATACGTTTTCGTTTCAGTCGCCTCCATCTCCTCTAAATGAAGCTAATTGTAGAGATTTTTTTCTATTGATAATGTAAAATTAACAGCCATACAGAAAGACTTATGTGAAGGTGAAATTACAGAGGAGGAATTTCTGGATGCAATTAAATACTTTAAGTCCAGGAAAACTCCAGGGTTGGATGGCATATCAGTCGAGGTATACCAAACCTTTTTTGATATACTCAGAGGACCATTATTAGCATGTTTTAACCACTCCTATGTAAATGGTAGATTATCAGACACTCAAGAAGAAGATCTCATTATTACTGAAACAGGATACAAGTGGAAAATATAAAGATCCAGTCCATTTAAATAATTGGCGGGCCCTTACACTTCAGTGTTGTGATGCAAACATTTTTTTACATGAAAGATACATTGGAGATAATATTAGGCAAGTACTGGAAACAATAGAACACTGTGAAAAATCTGGGAAACCAGGCCTGCTATTCATAGCAGACTTCGAAAAGGCATTTGATAAAGTACGACTGGGGTTTATATATAAATGCCTGGAGCATTTCAATTTTGGAGAATCTCTTATAAAATGGGTTAAATCATGTACAGTGGGGAAAAAAAGTATTTAGTCAACCACCAATTGTGCATGTTCTCCCACTTAAAAAGATGAGAGAGGTCTGTAATTTTCATCATAGGTACACGTCAACTATGACAGACAAATTGAGATTTTTTTTCCCAGAAAATCACATTGTAGGATTTTTAATGAATTTATTTGCAAATTATGGTGGAAAATAAGTATTTGGTCACCTACAAACAAGCAAGATTTCTGGCTCTCACAGACCTGTAACTTATTCTTTAAGAGGCTCCTCTGTCCTCCACTCGTTACCTGTATTAATGGCACCTGTTTGAACTTGTTATCAGTATAAAAGACACCTGTCCACAACCTCAAACAGTCACACTCCAAACTCCACTATGGCCAAGACCAAAGAGCTGTCAAAGGACACCAGAAACAAAATTGTAGACCTGCACTAGGCTGGGAAGACTGAATCTGCAATAGGTAAGCAGCTTGGTTTGAAGAAATCAACTGTGGGAGCAATTATTAGGAAATGGAAGACATTCAAGACCACTGATAATCTCCCTCGAACTGGGGCTCCACGCAAGATCTCACCCTGTGGGGTCATAAGGATCACAAGAACGGTGAGCAAAAATCCCAGAACCACACGGGTGGACCTAGTGAATGACCTGCAGAGAGCTGGGACCAAAGTAACAAAGCCTACCATCAGTAACACACTACGCCGCCAGGGACTCAAATCCTGCAGTGCCAGACGTGTCCCCCTGCTTAAGCCAGTACATGTCCAGGCCCGTCTGAAGTTTGCTAGAGTGCATTTGGATGATCCAGAAGAGGATTGGGAGAATGTCATATGGTCAGATGAAACCAAAATATAACTTTTTGGTAAAAACTCAACTCGTCGTGTTTGGAGGACAAAGAATGCTGAGTTGCATCCAAAGAACACCATACCTACTGTGAAGCATGGGGGTGGAAACATCATGCTTTGGGGCTGTTTTTCTGCAAAGGGACCAGGACGACTGATCCGTGTAAAGGAAAGAATGAATGGGGCCATGTATCGTGAGATTTTGAGTGAAAACCTCCTTCCATCAGCAAGGGCATTGAAGATGAAACGTGGCTGGGTCTTTCAGCATGACAATGATCCCAAACACACCGCCCGGGCAACGAAGGAGTGGCTTCGTAAGAAGCATTTCAAGGTCCTGGAGTGGCCTAGCCAGTCTCCAGATCTCAACCCCATAGAAAATCTTTGGAGGGAGCTGAAAGTCTGTGTTGCCCAGTGACAGCCCCAAAACATCACTGCTCTAGAGGAGATCTGCATGGAGGAATGGGCCAAAATACCAGCAACAGTGTGTGAAAACCTTGTGAAGACTTACAGAAAACGTTTGACCTGTGTCATTGCCAACAAAGGGTATATAACAAAGTATTGAGAAACTTTTGTTATTGACCAAATACTTAATTTCCACCATAATTTGCAAATAAATTCATTAAAAATCCTACAATGTGATTTTCTGGATTTTTTTTCTCCTCATTTTGTCTGTCATAGTTGACGTGTACCTATGATGAAAATTACAGGCCTCTCTCATCTTTTTAAGTGGGAGAACTTGCACAATTGGTGGCTGACTAAATACTTTTTTCCCCACTGTAGGTGTAAAGTAGTAAATAATGGCTATTTCTCAGAAAGTTTTAAACTGTCAAGACGAGTGAAACAAGGTTGTCCACTATCGGCATATCTATTTATTATGGGCATCGAGATGTTAGCTATTAAAATCAGATCCAACAATAATATCAAGGGATTAGAAATCCAGGGCTTAAAAACAAAGGCGTCATTGTATGCTGATGATTCATGTTTTCTTTTAAATCCACAACTTGAATCCCTCCACAGCCTCATAGAGGATCTAGATACATTTTCTAACCTCTCTGGATTACAACCAAATTATGATAAATGTACTATATTACATATTGGATCACAAAAAAATACAATTTTTACATTACCATGTAGTTTACCAATAAAATGGTCTGATGGTGATGTGGATATATTCGGAATACATATCCCAAATGAAATAAATGATCTCACTCCAATACATTTTAATAGAAAGTTAGCAAAAATAGCTAAGATCTTGCTACCATGGAAAGGTAAATACCTGTCAACTCTTTAGTATTATCCCAGTTTACCTATTTGCTTATGCTCTTGCCTACGCCTAGCAAACAGTTTTTTAAATTATATGAGAAAAAAATATTCCATTTGGAACGGCAAGCCAGACAAAATTCGGAGGACAGAAATTATTAAATATTAAAGCATTAGACCTATCACTAAAAGCTTCAGTCATACAAAGGTTATACTTAAATCCGGACTGGTTCTCTAGCAAATTAGTAAGATTGTCTCACCCAATGTTCAAGAATGGCCTTTTTCCCTTTATTCAGATTACAACCTCTCACTTTCAGTTATTTGAAAAGGAAATCATCTCCCAAATATCACTATTTCAATTCAATCCTCCAGAAACGACAGAACAAATAATGCAACAAATATACGGGGCGTACCGGGCTGGCGACACGTACCACTGGTTTGGTGCGAGGAGCAGGGACGGGCCGTACCGGACTGGGAACACGCACCACTGCCTTGGTGCGAGGAGCAGGCACGGCCGTACCGGACTGGGAACACGCACCACTGCCTTGGTGCGAGGAGCAGACACGAGGCGTACCGGACTGGGAACCGGCGCTGGAGGTCTACGACTGTACCAGTCCTTTACTCTCCGCGCCCAGTCCTCCTCCAGTGAGGATTCCTCCTTGAGCCCCCACAAGTGCAGTGGTCGGGGCTCTTCCCTATCGATCCCCGACCACCCTTTTAGCCCCCCCAAAAACAATTATTGGGGTTGTCTCTCGGACTTCCTCCTCGGCCGGCGCCTTCTGTGTTCCTCTCCTGCCTGGGCTTCCTCCTTCGCCCAGGGTCCTTTACCTGCCAAAATCTCCTCCCTTGTCCAAAAACTTTTCCCCACCTGTGTCCAGGGTGTCTGCTGCTCCTGGGCATGCTGCTTGGTCAGTTTTTGGTGGGATCTTCTGTCATGAACGTTGAGAGACGGGTCGGACCATTGTGCAGCGTGAAAAGCGTACATGTTTATTAATACAATAAACACTGACAATACAACAAAAGGCAATGAAACGTGACGTCGGAAGCCAAACACACCGAAACACAAACAAGATCCCACAACCCAGGCAGGAAAACTGGCTGCCTAAGTATGATCCCCAATCAGAGACAACGAGCGACAGCTGCCTCTGATTGGGAACCACACCCCGCCAAACATAGAAATACAATACATAGAGTTTCACACCCTAACCAAACTACCTAGAGAATAACAGTCTCTCCAGGTCAGGGCGTGACATACCTTGACTACCTGGTACCTCTGCACATTGACTCAGTACTGGTACTCCTTGTATATAGCCTCATTATTACCTCAACTACCTGGTACCCCTGCACATTGACTCAGTACTGGTACTCCTTGTATATAGCCTCATTATTACCTTGACTACCTGGTACCTCTGCACATTGACTCAGTACTGGTACTCCTTGTATATAGACTCATTATTACCTCGACTACCTGGTACCCCTGCACATTGACTCAGTAGTGGTACTCCTTGTATATAGCCTCATTCATTATTACCTCAACTACCTGGTACCCTTGCACATTGACTCAATACTGGTACTCCTTGTATATAGCCTCATCATTACCTTGACTACCGTGTACTCCTGCACATTGACTCAGTACTGGTACTCCTTGTATATAGCCTCATTATTACCTCAACTACCTGGTACTCCTGCACATTGACTCAGTATTGGTACTCCTTGTATATAGCCTCATTATTACCTAAACTACCTGGTACTCCTGCACATTGACTCAGTACTGGTACTCCTTGTATATAGCCTCATTATTACTTCAACTACCTGGTACTCCTGCACATTGACTCAGTACTGGTACTCCTTGTATATAGCCTCATTATTACCTCAACTACCTGGTACCCCTGCACATTGACTCAGTACTGGTACTCCTCATATATATCCTCATTATTACCTCAACTACCTGGTACTCCTGCACATTGACTCAGTACTGGTACTCCTTGTATATAGCCTCATTATTACCTCAACTACCTGGTACCGTTGCACATTGACTCAGTACTGGTACTCCTTCTATATAGCCTCATTATTACCTTGACTACCTGGTACCCCGACCACATTGACTCAGTACTGGTACCCCTGCACATTGTTTCAGTACTGGTACTCCTTGTATATAGCCTCGTTATTACCTCAACTACCTGGTACCGTTGCACATTGACTCAGTACTGGTACTCCTTCTATATAGCCTCATTATTACCTTGACTACCTGGTACTCCTGCACATTGACTCAGTACTGGTACTCCTTGTATATAGCCTAATTTTTACCTCAACTACCTGGTACTCCTGCACATTGACTCAGTACTGGTACTCCTTGTATATAGCCTCATTATCACCTCAACTTCCTGGTACCCCTGCACATTGACTCAGTACTGGTACTCCCTGTATATAGCCTCATTATTGTTTTTATTGTGTTACTATTTGCTTTTTTATTTAACAAATATTTGTCTTACTTTTTAACTCTGCGTTGTTGGGAATGGGCTCGAAAGTAAGTTACAAGTCTGGAGTAGAAGTAGAAGGTAGGTACAGTCATAAAATGGCCAATTTCTCCATGAAGAGGAGGAATCTTTTTCCCTAATCTTTTCCATGTTTCAGTTTACAAATGTAACTATTTGAGTTAAAGCTCATCAGCAGGCGTATGTGACACGCTCTATCATAATAATTTGGAAGTCGATATGGCTAATTTTGTATGTTTTTTTTTTTTTTTCCATAATCTCATGTCTTATTGCCAAATGAAGGACTAGATAACTGCATGACTATAAGTCGCTTTGGATAAAAGCGGCTGCTAAATGGCATATATTAATTACAGCATTATTCACAGGTAAGTGAGCATCTTAAACGTACAATCTGCAATATTTACAGCGGTTTATGGACATTTCAATATACAGTATACTTGATATATGAATGATACATCTTTGTTAATGATTCTTGAAGAGGTCTTGGAGCAGGCAGTAACAGTAAACACATTCAGGATCTGTCTGGAGCAGAAGGTAGCATGGCCAATTACAGAGAATGGCCAATTCCTCCATGTTTCAGTTCACAAATCTAACTCTTTGTTAAAGTGCATCAGCAGGCATATTGTAACACAGTATTTTCTGGAAAAAAGTAAGTGATCATGCTTTTAATAACTTGGGCTGCTGGTCTCTGATTCCAGGTACCATCTCCTGCCATTGTGCCCTTGAGCAAGGCACTTGACCCCTTAAAAATGTCTCTCCATACAGGAGACCGACACTGACTACTCTATTCTATTATATAATATTCTATTCTCCAGAAACAAACTTCTGCTGTTCATTATTCATCATCACTTCTCTGGATGAGTCTGTGGTTGCTAGGGGTGGAACCTGTGACTCAGTGCTTTAATAGTGCAGGGAGCAGTGTTGATGTAGAAGGCGGCTGAGAGAGAGCGAGAGAGAACGAGAGAGAGAGAGAGAGAGAGAGAGAGAGAGAGAGAGAGAGAGAGAGAGAGAGAGAGAGAGAGAGAGAGAGAAAGAGAGAGAGAGAATTTTGAGCAAGTGCAGTTTTAGGGACCACTGACTGAGACAAGAACTTCAACGACATGTTTGGAAAGGAGATGGACTAAGAACAGAACTGATGAGCACCTTAAACAGTTACAGGTATTTAAAATTCTTTGATGAGCACATTTCCTTATGTATGTCACTACCCTTTATACCATTTTTTTAAGGACATTTTTGGTTGTAAAAAAAAAGACTGTAAAATAACCAGGAATTCAGCTAAAATTAGTTTAACTTAGGAAATCTGTTCCCAAGTATTCCCACAAATAAAATATAGACATAACCCACGGGCACAGACGTCCATTCAATGTCTATTCCACGTTGGTTTAACGTAATTTCATTGAAATGACGTGGAAACAACGTTGATTCAACCAGTGTGTGCCCAGTGCGATGTGATCGTCTCATTGTAATCAAGGTATGAAATGATTTATATTTTCAAATACAATCAATTTTTTGGGCTTAGTTGTGGTCAATTTGCAGTGTACAAATTATGATAAATATTTTCCAGCCCCCGACCATTCGCGACGAAAAAATCTAGTTGCCTACTCCTGCTTTAAACAGTCATATGAGACCGCATGGAAATAGTCACTACATAAATTATTTAAGCTCCTGCAGAACACAAGATTACATGATAGGTACTTAGTTTATTGCACTATATCTGTATGATAACCAACAGCAGAAACCCTAGAGTAGAAGTTTGTCTGATGGAAATGAGATGCTATTGGTTATGTTGAAATGCTTGCATTATGAATATGTTTTTGCGCATAACACATTATTTTAACCCACTTGAAGCAAATGCTTGAAGTGGGCGATGTTGGCAATGGCTTTTAAACAGCAAGCGCGTGGGTGCATGGTTTTCCTTCATTGTGCTCCAATAATGTTGCCACCAGTAGAGTGTTGGGGTATTCTAGTTAGGATATTATTTGCCATGATTGTAGGGCTGGTTGACATAGTTCATCTGCAGTACAGTATAGGCCATGTTAGTGCTTGCTATTCCTCTTCAAAAGACGTCGACCTATTTTCATTATTTATTTAAGATGCTATTTGCATGTGGCAGCAAAGGTTGTTTTGTGCTTTTAAAAAATTACAAACCGGTTTTCCCTCAAGTTATCTTACACTTAGTTGTAGTCCTAGTCTCTAAAATATTTGACATTGAGATAAAATAAAAATAATAAAATATTTTACATTGGTCAATTAAGCAATAAGGCCTGAGGGGGTGTGGTATATGGCCAATATACCACCTCTAAAGCACTCTACACACTCTATGCAAACAGAGACGGTCCGTACAACAGTACGTAGGCCGCTACACACTTCACACAAACTACGCAAACGCAGCATCGTTTTTTAGTTCTACATACTTCTGTTCCGCTCACATTTTGGAATGGACTGTATAAGACGCTCTGTCACTCTGTTTGCCTAGGGTGTGTAGGGCCCTTAAGGGCTGTTCTTACGCACGACGCAATGCGGAATGCCTGGATACAGCCCTTAGCCGTGGTATATTGGCCATATACCACAAACCCCTGAGGTGCCTTATTGCTATTATAAACTGGTTACAAACGGAATTAGAACAGTAAACAAGTCGTTTTGCATCATACCCGTAGTATATTTTCTGATATACCACAGCCAATCAGCATCCAGGAGCCAAACTACCCAGTTTATAATAGGCTATATTTTCTGATTACAATCAACTTTTGAACTTAAAGTAGGTGCATTGACTACAATGTAGGCTATATCTTTCACATGCACTCATGTTTTCATATGTTATTTTCATTACCCATATGGATCATAGAGGGATATCAATCAACAACCTTTCTACAAGATATGTAAAGTTCGTTTTCTACAACAGTGTACTCAATCAATCTATCTTGAACACACACACACACACACACACACACCACACACACACACAATAACAATGGTTTCATTAACTGACAGCCCTTATTATTTTCTAAACAAAACGTTTGAAAAATCTACGTGATGATGTTGAATCAACGTGGAAAACTGATTGGATTTGCAAAAAGTCATCAATGTTAGTGCATTTAGTATTTTTTTCACCCAACTTTTCACCTAAATCCAATGACAGGGTATTTTTGTTGTTGTTGATTTCATGTTGAATTCACGTTAGTTGACAACTCAACCAAATGTAAATCAAAACTAGAACTGACGACTATGCCCAGTGGGTAATGCTTTCCATCCAGCAGCAAGACTCTCAAATTCTCACGTTTTACTTTCCATACTTAACAACTGACATGGTGTAACCTATTTTGGTGTCTTGAAATGAGAAGACACACATTTTTATGATAAGGTGTTTGCATAATTCATATCCTGATACATTTAGGAAACTCCTATTCCTAACCCTCACACTAGATCACCTCAGTTGGTGGTTGAAACTGTATCACTTAGACCAAGAGAAGATACAATACCGTAGCCCCCTACACACTTGTGTAGATCTTAAAATATTGCGAAGAAGAAGAAGGTATAAGAAATAAAGTAGTAGACCCTCCTATCCATTAGCTGGGTGGATTATTAGCTGGGTGGATTATTAGCTGGGTGGAATATTAGCTGGGTGGAATATTAGCCATATTATCCAGTCCTCCGATCTACACAAGTGTCTAGGGGGTAGGGGCTAGGGGCTAGGGGGCAGGGGGTAGGGGCTAGGGGCTAGGGGGAAGGGGGCAGGGGCTAGGGGGTAGGGGGCAGGGGGCAGGGGCTAGTGGGTGTTTCTGGACAGGGCCAATGACTACCTTGCCAAAATACACTCAAGCCCTTCCCTGTAAAAAAGGGTGAAAACAATGATGTGCTATATTATTCAGAGCCTCTGATTAAAACCTATTCAATCCATAATAACCATAGGCGTCACTTGATATGGGTGTCCGTAGGTCGACTGTCCAATTGAAGCCAACAGGTAATTTCCTTTCCAAAATGGAAGACAATGAGTGCTTGTTAACCATATCACTGCTCAATGCAAACCAACTCAATGGCATGACTGTAACTAGATAGGCGTGTTGTGCTGCTCGGTGGCGAGGGCTGAGACTCTGTTTTGTCATCTCAATAGCCTAAAGTGGCTTCCTCTCCTCAATAATTTCAATTAGATTCCTCTCTACGTATCCTTTGATGGGTGCATCTCAAGTCTAAAGTGGCTTCCTCATCTCCTTGACTCCTTTCCTGCACTGATGTAAATGATCTGGACAGGTGAGAGCAAGGTCCTCCCGGTAGGCTTCAAGCATATTTACATATTTTGTGTTTTCACATCGATGAAGATGAAGGAAAGAAGAAAGGAAGCCACTTTGCGCTATTGCGATGCAACCATAGTGTCTAGTGTGTGAAGCCGCTGGCTGATAATTGACAGGTAGCGTAGGGACAGGTGTGCTGTGAGGGCCTCTAGGCTGCCAGTGAATGGTACTATTGTCTGATAACCCTGTTGAGAGAGAACAATGCCAGGGAGTAGGGAACAACCTGTTAAATAATTACTTGCTTCATCTTGGGTAGGGCCTCTTTCAGTGATCAGCTGTGCCCAGTATTTGTTTATTAAGTTCTTGGTTTCGCTTGTAGCCTAGTAGCAAGGCTATCATGTTAGGAATGTAAAGGCTACTGTGAAGTATGACATGTACAGTGCATTCAGAAAGTATTCAGACCCCTGATTTTGATTAATTAAATTGTTTTTTTCCCTCACCAAATTGTTACAAATTTGTAAAAAAAAATAAAAAAAATAATAATTAAATATCACATTTACATTATTGAATTTACCACAGGTGGATTCCAATCAAGATATAGAAACATCTCAAGGATGATCAATGGAAAGAGGATGCACCTGAGCTCAATTTCTCATAGCAAAGGGTCTGAATACCTATGTAAATAAGGTATTTCTGTTTTAGCTTTTAATAAATATGCAAACATTTCTAAAAATCTGTTTTTGTTTTGTCATTATGGGGTATTGTGTGTAGATTGCTGAGGAGCTTTAGTTATGTAATCCATTTTAGAATAAGGCTGTAACGTAACAAAATGTAGAAAAAGTCAAAGGGTCTAAATACTTTCCGAAGATAAGATCTTGCTACCATGGAAAGGTAAATTACCCCGATTAAACCTGATTAATTATTTGGTCATAGTTTACCTATTTACTGATGGCCCTGTCTACACTGGACAACTAGTTTTTAAAAATGTTATGAGCAAATAATATTCCACTTTATTTGGAACGGCAAGCCAAACAAAATTAAATGGGCCTATTTATGTAATGAATATGAATTCGGAGGGCTAAAATGATTAAATATTAAAGCATTGAACCTCTCACTAAAGGCTTCAGTCATACAAAAGTTATACTTAAATCCAAACTGGTTTTCCAGCAGATTAGTAAGAATGACTCACTCAATGTTCAAGATTAGCCTTTTTCCCTTTATTCAGATTACCTCCTCTCACCTTCGGTTATTTGAAAATGAAATAATCTCCAAAATATAATAATTTTAAAACAAGCCATTGAAAGCTCGTTACAATCCACCAGAAAAGACATAACAAATATTACAACAAATAATTATGGTTAAACTCAAATATACTAATTGATAAAGAATGTTTAAAAACCTTGTAATCTTTGATAATGATATCATAAATAGGACACATGCAGCTAACAAAAATATATGGAAATGTCTGGTCTATCCAAAATTACAACCAACTGATTGCAGCATTAACACAAAAATGGAGGAGGCATTAAATACAAAAATTTAATAAATAAAAAGATACATAAAAAAGTATACCAGTTCCATTTAAGGACCAAAAAATGTACAGCTGTGCCATACAGGTTGCAAAATATACTGAACAAAAATTTAAACGCAACATGCAACAATTTCAATGATTTTACTGAGTTATAAGGAAATCAGTCAATTGAAATAAATTCATTAGGTCTTAATCTATGGATATCACATAACTGGGCAAGTGCGCAGCCATGGTTGGGCCTGGGAGGCCCACCACTTGCAGTCAACATGCCAATTGCACGCTCCCTCAAAACTTGAGACATCTGTGGAACCGTGTTGTGTGACAAAACTGCACATTTTAGAGTGGCCTTTTATTGTACCCAGCACAAGGTGCACCTGTGTAATGACCATGCTGTTTAATCAGCTTCTTGATATGCCACAACTGTCAGGTGGGTGGATTATCTTGGAAAATGAGAAATTCTCTCTAACAGTGATGTAAAAAAATCTGTGCGCAAAATTTGAGAGAAATAAGCTTTTTGTGCGTATGGAACATTTCTGGGATCTTTTATTTCAGCTCATGAAACATTGGACCAAGACTTTACATGTTGCGTTCATATTTTTGTTCAGTATGGTTGGGAATTGATTTTTGATGTGCCTATTCCATGGCACAGAGTTTATGAACTGATACACAAAACAACGCTGGATTCAAAATGTAGAGTTTTTCAATGAAAAATATTTTTAAAAAATCTTGCAACCAAAAGAATGTTACGTATATGGGGGATACAACCATCCCAGCTCTGTAAATTTTGCTGCGAAGAGACAGAATCATTAAATCACTTGTTTTGGTGCTTTCTTTATGTAGCTTGTTTTTAAAATCACCACATTTACTTAAAGCCATCTTCGCAAATAGCACTGCTGGGTGACATGATAAGCCATGGTCAGTCGATCATCAGCTGTTTTCCTGTGTCACTCATTGACAGTAACTCAATTAACCCATGTCAGTTAAAATGTTTTTGATTGGTAAATTAGTCTAGCCGGCTATCTAAATGTGTAATAATCATGGCACGCAGGGCACGTGCCCAGGGGCCATAACCTCCAGGGGCCCCCATTGATTTTGTTAGTCACTCTTACTCAGATATCATTAACATGGCATAAGTCATGGCAAAATGTGTAGAACTGAGGGACATTTGCTTTAAAACTACAAAAATGTCTCCCCACCCCATGGCATAAAGTTTATAATTGCATGAAATTAGATGTAAAACTGCGAAAAAAATAAAAAATGTTCTGTAAAGCAAACTTATTTGTTTACCTTTTGCTAATACAGTTATTTTTATCATAACAGATACCTCTGTTCGTATTAAATTATAGTTTTTAATCCCTGTGCTGAGTTAATGTGAGAATGTGTAGCGGGTAATTGTATAGCGAATAGGCTAAGTGCTTGTAGATCTAGTAAGGTAAATGAAGCTACAGCAACTAATGTAAAAATTGCTGGGGCAAATCTTGTTTTTGCAGCTCTCCAAGTAGCATATTAGAGTTTGTATAGAATGCAGTAAATGAGCTTCAAATTTCTTAACATTTCTTGGATGAACATGATGAGATACGATGACAATGGAGCAGTGAGAGAAATAAGCTTTTTGTGCGTATGGAACACTCCCGAGTGGCGCAGTGGTCTAAGGCACTGCATCGCAGTGCTAGCTGTGCCACTAGAGATCCTGGTTCGAATCCAGGCTCTGTCGTAGCCGGCCGCGACCGGGAGACCCATGGGGCGGTGCACAATTGGCCCAGCGTCGTTCAGGGTAGGGGAGGGAATGGCTGGCAGGGATGTACAGTGAGTGAAAAAAGTATTTGATCCTCTGCTGATTTTGTACGTTTGCCCACTGACAAAGACATGATCAGTCTATAATTTTAATGGTAGGTTTATTTGAACAGTGAGAGACAGAATAACAACAAAAAAATCCAGAAAAAAACATATCAAAAATGTTATAAATTGATTTGCAGAGGGCAGAGGTCAGACGTTTCTTGTAGTTGGCCACCAGGTTTGCATACATCTCAGGAGGGATTTTGTCCCACTCCTCTTTGCAGATATTCTACAAGTAATTAAGGTTTCGAGCCTGACGTTTGGCAACTCGAACCTTCAGCTCCCTCCACAGATTTTCTATGGGATTAAGGTCTGGAGACTGGCTAGGCCACTCCAGGACCTTAATGTGCTTCTTCTTGAGCCACTCCTTTGTTGCCTTGGCCGTGTGTTTTGGGTCATTGTCATGCTGGAATACCCATCCACGACCCATTTTCAATGCCCTGGCTGAGGGAAGGAGGTTCTCACCCAAGATTTGACGGTACATGGCGCCGTCCATCGTCCCTTTGATGCGGTGAAAACACCCCCAAAGCATAATGTTTCCACCTCCATGTTTGATGGTGGGGATGGTGTTCTTGGGGTCATAGGCAGCATTCCTCCTCCTACAAACACGGCGAGTTGAGTTGATGCCAAAGAGCTCGATTTTGGTCTCATCTGACCACAACAATTTCACCCAGTTCTCCTCTGAATCATTCAGATGTTCATTGGCAAACTTCAGACGGGCCTGTATACAGTGGGGAGAACAAGTATTTGATACACTGCCGATTTTGCAGGTTTTCCTACTTACAAAGCATGTAGAGGTCTGTAATTTTTATCATAGGTACACTTCAACTGTGAGAGACGGAATCTAAAACAAAAATCCAGAAAATCACATTGTATGATTTTTAAGTAATTAATTTGCATTTTATTGCATGACATAAGTATTTGATCACCTACCAACCAGTAAGAATTCCGGCTCTCACAGACCTGTTTGTTTTTCTTTAAGAAGCCCCCCTGTTCAACACTCATTACCTGTATTAACTGCATCTGTTTGAACTCGTTACCTGTATAAAAGACACCTGTCCACACACTCAATCAAACAGACTCCAACCTCTCCACAATGGCCAAGACCAGAGAGCTGTGTAAGGACATCAGGGATAAAATTGTAGACCTGCACAAGGCTGGGATGGGCTACAGGACAATAGGCAAGCAGCTTGGTGTGAAGGCAACAACTGATGGCGCAATTATTAGAAAATGGAAGAAGTTCAAGATGACGGTCAATCACCCTCGGTCTGGGGCTCCATGCAAGATCTCACCTCGTGGGGCATCAATGATCATGAGGAAGGTGAGGGATCAGCCCAGAACTACACGGCAGGACCTGGTCAATGACCTGAAGAGAGCTGGGACCACAGTCTCAAAGAAAACCATTAGTAACACACTACGCCGTCATGGATTAAAATCCTGCAGCGCACGCAAGGTCCCCTGCTCAAGCCAGCGCATGTCCAGGCCCGTCTGAAGTTTACCAATGACCATCTGGATGATCCAGAGGAGGAATGGGAGAAGGTAATGTGGTCTGATGAGACAAAAATAGAGCTTTTTGGTCTAAACTCCACTCACCGTGTTTGGAGGAAGAAGAAGGATGAGTACAACCCCAAGAACACCATCCCAACCGTGAAGCATGGAGGTGGAAACATCATTCTTTGGGGATGCTTTTCTGCAAAGGGGACAGGACGACTGCACCGTATTGAGGGGAGGATGGATGGGGCCATGTATCGCGAGATCTTGGCCAACAACCTCCTTCCCTCAGTAAGAGCATTGAAGATGGGTCGTGGCTGGGTCTTCCAGCATGACAACGACCCGAAACACACAGCCAGAGCAACTAAGGAGTGGCTCCGTAAGAAGCATCTCAAGGTCCTGGAGTGGCCTAGCCAGTCTCCAGACCTGAACCCAATAGAACATCTTTGGAGGGAGCTGAAAGTCCGTATTGCCCAGCGACAGCCCCGAAACCTGAAGGATCTGGAGAAGGTCTGTATGGAGGAGTGGGCCAAAATCCCTGCTGCAGTGTGTGCAAACCTGGTCAAGACCTACAGGAAACGTATGATCTCTGTAATTGCAAACAAAGGTTTCTGTACCAAATATTAAGTTCTGCTTTTGTGATGTATCAAATACTTATGTCATGCAATAAAATGCAAATTAATTACTTAAAAATCATACAATGTGATTTTCTGGATTTTTGTTTTAGATTCCGTCTCTCACGGTTGAAGTGTACCTATGATAAAAATTACAGACCTCTACATACTTTGTAAGTAGGAAAACCTGCAAAATCTTCAGTGTATCAAATACTTGTTCTCCCCACTGTATGTGCTTTCTTGAGCAGGGGGACCTTGCGGACGCTGCAGGATTTCAGTCCTTCACGGCGTAGTGTGTTACCAATTGTTTTCATGGTGACTATGGTCCCAGCTGCCTTGAGATCATTGACAAGATCCTCCCGTGTAGTTCTGGGCTGATTCCTCACCGTTCTCATGATCATTGCAACTCCACGTGGAGAGATCTTGCATGGAGCCCCAGGCCGAGGGAGATTGACAGTTCTTTTGTGTTTCTTCCATTTGCGAATAATCGCACCAACTGTTGTCACCTCCTCACCAAGCTGCTTGGCGATGGTCTTGTAGCCCATTCCAGCCTTGTGTAGGTCTACACTCTTGTCCCTGACATCCTTGGAGAGCTCTTTGGTCTTGGCCATGGTGGAGAGTTTGGAATCTGATTGATTGATTGCTTCTGTGGACAGGTGTCTTTTATACAGGTAACAAGTTTAGATTAGGAGCACTCCCTTTAAGAGTGTGCTCCTAATCTCAGCTCGTTACCTGTATAAAAGACACCTGGGAGCCAGAAATCTTTCTGATTGAGAGGGAGTCAAATACTTATTTCCCTCATTAAAATGCAAATCAATTTATAACATTTTTGATATGGGTTTTTCTGGATTTTGTTTCGTTTCTTTGTCAGTGGGCAAACGTACAAAATCAGCAGGGGATCAAATACTTTTTTACCTCACTGTAGCTCAGTTGGTAGAGCATGGCGTTTGCAACCCCAGGGTTGTGGGTTCGTTTCCCACGGGGGGCCAGTATGAAAAAAAATAAAAAAAAATAATGTATGCACTCACTAACTTTAAGTCGCTCTGGATAAGAGCTTCTGCTAAATGACTAAAATGTAAATGTAAATGATAGAGAGTGGCCTCAACTGGTGGGCCATTTGTCAATTGGCTTTCAAGGAACCAAGTAATGAACCAAGTAAGCCACAAGTGAAAATGTTTTGAGTAGAGCCTGTGGTCCAGCGGTAATGCTCCCACATAATCATATACTACTCCCCACTGTAGACTGTGGTTCAATCCCTATGTCTGACCTTCCAACTGTACTCCCACTTGCCTGTTTCCAACTATCTATGTAAAAAAGGTATTGAAAGCACCTATATTTTCAGTTTGCTTCAGGCATTCTGGAAAACACCCATCAAAATGGTTTATGCTATCATTTAGCCTATAATTGAGTTCTGCTGACTTGTTCTTCTGATTTAAGCCTAAAACCAGCACAAACGCTACAATCAAGTCATATGTAGATGTACAGTATGCTCTCTGCTATGGTGCTAGAGCGCCCTCAACTGGCAAACAAGTGGAGAGGAGAACTGTTCAGGAATAGCTCTAATGAACCCTTTATTGTCTTCATGGCCACATTTGTGTTTGCACGGCATCAATAGAGATACTGTAAAAATGACTTTTTGATTCTGATTTTTTTTTATGTTTAAGCATTAGCCTACTGGTATATATAATACACATTCTAGATGGTTTAACACATGATGGATTAACACATGATGGGTTAACACATGATGGGTTAACACATGATGGATTAACACATGATGGGTTAACACATGATGGATTAAAACATGATGGATTAAAACATGATGGATTAAAACATGATGGATTAACACATGATGGATTAACACATGATGGATTAACACATGATGGATTAACACATGATGGGTTAACACATGATGGATTAAAACATGATGGATTAACACATGATGGATTAACACATGATGGATTAACACATGATGGATTAACAAACAGCGATGCCCAGGAAATAATTATATCCAATTGTTAGATGCTATCACCCCCTCCAAATCAAAACCAAACATGGATTCTATGTTGTGTCTCGCTTAGCGCGCACATCTGTCTGTGTTTCACACCTGTTTGTGTAGCTAATCAGCCTCGCAATTGGGCAACATGATGCCGCAAACGGGAAATAGAACGGCGCTTGTGCACACAACATTGACATTTTCTTATTATTTTAATAGTTTTTCCTTTATTATTTTCCCCTAACCCTAACTCCCCTGCCCTAATTCGAGTACACTAATGAACAAGAATACTTAGACTTCTACTTCCAGCTTACATACTATATAAATTTTATGGACACGGTACGTTTTACATTATTATTATTTTTTCATTCATTTTTTATCCCACCCTTCAGCTACCCAAAACCCGTCCCATCTATCTCTAAAAAACACCAAGTCTGGACTTCTACTTGCATGGGTTAATTGAGTGACTGTCAATGAGTGACATAGGAAAACTGCTGATGCACAACCAAGTTTCGAAATTGCACCTTGTGCATTCTACTATTCTAACTCTCTACAGTAAACTGAGTTCCTAATTGACCCCAACCTTTCAAAAGGTTTTGGATTTGAATTTACCGGCAACAGCAGTGAAACACTCTCAGATAGAGAAAAGTAGTTTGGGGCGACGTCCCAAACTGCACCTTTTTCATGGGGAATAGGGTACCATTTGGGACGAAGTTGGGGTTTCAGAAGAAGTCTCCCAACAAGTTTTACTGTAAACATGTCAGCGTTGTGGTTAACACACTGCCTGGCCCCCAGGAGGTAACTAACAAATAAGCATTGACATTGGGTAGAATAAACAAGATAGGGGACAAGATGTCTTTGAGATACGGTGTTTGTATCAGTCTTGAAATGTTACAAAAGACCAGAGATAGATACCGAAATGGAATAATCTCAACAGGAGTATTTGTAGAAAGTTAGTGGACAGTAGAAAAACAGAGAGACAGAGACCAGCGGGAGTGCTGCTGTATGTTGGGGTGTGTGTGTGTGTGTGTGTGTGTGTGCGCGTGCGTGCGTGCGGGTTGACTCATAACCAGCATTCTCCAGGGTGCGTTTATATCCGCATGGTGGGTGGGTTGAATAAAGAGACAATGCATAAAAAAATCCATAAATGTATCATTCTTGTGCAAATCATATTTATAGGCTACATTGAGGTTTTTTCTTTCATAATTTTTATCTGGCATTAGTGCTTATGCCTATGCTTTAGGGCGCAACTGTACGTGCGCCGACTGAAACCTGGACGCTATTCTGTTTCTCAACAGTGCTGTAAAAACAAGGAAGACAAAGTATTTATAGCCTCATAACTGCAGGTAGGTAGGCACCATTTAGAGCGTTGGGCCAGTAATCGAGAGGTTGCTGGTTCGAATACTCAAGTCAACTAGATGAAAAATCTGTCGATGTGCCCTTGAGCAAGACACTTCACCCTAATTAGCTCCAGGGGTACTGTACTACTATGGCTGACCCTGTAAAACAACACATTTCAATGCACCTATCAGGTGTATGTGTCAATAAAACATTATTATTATTATTTTACTGTTATTAGTGGGTACTTAGATTTTCTAAACTTTATTGTGTTATAGTCTATTTATTTTCTATGCCTATTTTTTGTATGGTTTTATTTTTTATTTTATTCAAATGCAGGTATAGGCTATTAGCCCACACAGGCACTCAGCCTACAAGATGTCCATTTAATGTTTCACATTTTGTTTAGTTTCAGCAAAACGATAGGCTACTACTGTTCAATAAGCCTTTTCAATTGAATAGGCTTAAATGCTCAAGAAAAATGTAATTGTTCAATAAATTCAAGGGCAGAGTAGCCTAATTGTACAGTGCATTTTCACAAAAGCACAATGTGGGATTTACTGTTTGACTTATTTTTCACTAAATCATGCGCAAGGTGTCAATTTAGGTGACATTTTCTGTTTAAGCGAAACATTAGGCTACTGTTCAATAGGCCTAAATATTGCAGTAGGGTAGCTTTCCAGGAACAGGGTTGGGCAGCCATGCATTCGGCTATCCTCTAAATATAGAACTAAGCAAAAAGGCATTACAGGTTTTTGGATATTGGAAAGTATACTTCAAATGTTTGAACTCAACACAGCTCTTAGCTCGTTGGGCTAACAGAAAGGTGTGAACAGGTGGCTTAAACTCCATCCCGAATGGCACCCTATTCCCTATATTGTGCACTAGTTTTGACCAGTATCCATAGACCTTTGGTCAAAAGTGTCAGTGTTAGTTTCAAAAGTGGCTGAGGATATACAATCTCTCACATAACTATGAAATACGGCACTATTGAGATATGGGAACAAACTCGCATATTGTAGTCTTGTGTTCTGCCTGTACCTGATATAGAGCTGATATCACAGTATTGGTACAAACAAACTCTCACATTTCCTCCATGAAAATGTTATTTCTGCCTCGGAGACAAATGCCAGATAGGTTTCAGAACCTGGCAGAGCCTACCCACTGGGCAAAAACTGGTTAAATCAACATTGTTTCCACTTCATTTCAACAAAATAATTCAATGCGACGACATTGAATCAACGTGGAAAACTGATTGGATTTGCAAAAAGCCATCAACATAAGGGAATTTAGTATTTTTTTCACCCAACTTTTAACCTAAATCCAATAACATTGTGACATTTTTTGTTGATTTCACATTGAGTTCACGTCAAAACTAGATTGAACTGACGACTGTGCCCAGTGGATAGCGTGTATCAGAATGTTTGGTTTGTTTGCTCTATTCTGTCATTGGCTCTAGTCAGACAGAGCCTGGACCTTAGAGGACTTTTTTTTTTTAAGTAGGTCACAGGCCAAGCGAGG
The DNA here is from genome assembly GCF_964263955.1 of Coregonus lavaretus. Lineage (NCBI taxonomy): Eukaryota > Metazoa > Chordata > Actinopteri > Salmoniformes > Salmonidae > Coregonus > Coregonus lavaretus. The sequence continues at coordinate 2,252,337 of NC_140017.1, read as the reverse complement.
TAAACTATCAGCTACAGGAGTGGCATTAGGCAACGGTGGTAGTGAATGTATAGTAGGCCCTATGTCTGATTATCTATTTTACAGGTTTGTTCTAAACACATACCGACGCACAACGTTTTTTCTCGAGGCTACCTGTTTTTCTGACAGCTTGATGGAAGTCAAGGTGGTCACAGTGGAGGCTGCTGAGGGGAGGAAGGCTCATAATAATGGCCGAAACGGAGCAAATGGAATGGCATCAAAGACCTGGAAACCATGTGTTTGATGTATTTGATACCATTCTACTGATTCTTCTCCAGTCATTACCATGAGCCCGTTCTCCCCAATTAAGGTGCCACCAACCTCCTGTGGTGGAGAAGGGGAGGTGAGATGAGGGGGTGGCGTGTCGTTCCGCTCGGTTGTGTTTTGGTTCACTACGATTATACTTTCTGGTAGAAAACCATTGAGCTAATTGTTTTTCAGGCTGTGCATGTAGGCTACTTCTTAGGTTAGAGTTGTTGGAATTAAATTGACATAGTTTATATTTGTATAATTATATTTAACATTTGTTATTTAGCAGAAAAGAGGATATGAGCCTGTTCAGATATACTCAGTTCAGGTGCTTTTATGAATTGTCTCTGTGTATCCTGTTCGATTTAGTTCATTACTGTTTGTTTAGTTTTGAGAGTACCATCCACATTTATTTAGGAAACTAATCAGGAGCCACTCCTCTTTTCATTCAATAGACTCATTTGACAGCAGTTTAGCTGCCCAGGAACAGGGGAGAATGGACCAGCTGTTCCCTGGCTAAATGTGGTGACTCTTTCAAACTGAAAACGCCTTTATGTACATACATATGTTTGTATTACTGATGTAGGCCAGCCAGCCTAGGAAAAACGTGTACATATACAGTACCAGTCAAAAGTTTGGACACACCTACTCATTCAAGGCTTTTCCGTTATTTTTACTATTTTCTACATTGTAGAATAATAGTGAAGACATCAAAACTATGAAATCACACATATGGAATCATGTAGTAACCAAAAAAGTGTTAAACAAATCAAAATATATTTTATATTTGATATTCTTCAAAGTAGCCACCCTTTGCCTTGATGACAACTTTGCACACTCTTGGCATTCTCTCAACCAGCTTCATGAGGAATGCTTTTCCAACAGTCTTGAAAGAGTTCCCACATATGCTGAGCACTTGTTGGCTGCTTTTCCTACACTCTGCGGTCCAACTCATCTCAAACCATCTCAATTGGGTTGAGGTCGGTTGATTGTAGAGGCCAGGTCATCTAATGCAGCACTCCATCACTCTCCTTCTTGGTCAAATAGACCTTACACTTCCTGGAGGTTTGTTTTGGGTCATTGGCTCATAATCGGCTCCTGTTGAAAAACAAATGATAGTCCCACTAAGCGAAAACCAGATGGGATGAGGTATCGCTGCAGAATGCTGTGGTAGCCATGCTGGTTAAGTGTGCCTTGAATTCTAAATAAATCACAGACAGTGTCACCAGCAAAGCTCCCCCACACCATCACACCTCCTCCTCCATGCTTCACGGTGGGAACCACACATGTGGAGATCATCCGTTCACCTACTCTGCGTCTCACAAAGACACGATGGTTGGAACCCAAAATCTCAAATTTGGACCACCGGTCTAATGTCCATTGCTCGTGTTTCTTGGCCCAAGCAAGTATTTTCTTCTTATTGGTGTCCTTCAGTAGTGGTGTCCTTTAGTAGTGGTTTCTTTGCAGCAATTCAACCATAAAGGCCTGATTCACACAGCCTCCTCTGAACAGTTGATGTTGAGATGTGTCTGGAGCATTTATTTTTGGCTGCAATTTCTGAGGCTGGTAACTCTAATGAACTTATCCTCTTCAGCAGAGGTAACTCTTGGTCTTCCATTCCTGTGGCGGTCCTCATGAGAGCCGGTTTCATCATAGCGCTTGATGGTTTTTGTGACTGCACTTGAAGAAACTTTCAAAGTTCTTGACATTTTCCAGATTGACTGACTTAAAGTAATGATGGACTGTCATTTCTCTTTGCTTATTTGAGCGGTTCTTGCCATAATATGGACTTGGTCTTTTACCAAATAGGGCTATCTTCTTCTGTATACCATCCCTACCTTGTCACAACACAACTGATTGGCTCAAACGCATTAAGAAGGAAAGAAATTCCACAAATTAACTTTTAAGGCACACCTGTTAATTGAAATGCATTCCAGGTGACTACCTCATGAAGCTGGTGGAGAGAATGCCAAGAGTGTGCAAAGCTGTCATCAAGGCAAAGGGTGGCTACTTTAAATATAAAATATATATATATATATATATTTTTTTTAATGGTTACTACATGATTCCATATGTGTTATTTCATAGTTTTGATGTCTTCACTATTATTCTACAATGTAGAAAATAGTAAAAATAAAGAAAAACCCTTGAATGAGTAGGTGTGTCCAAACTTTTAACTGGTACTGTAGGTGTGTCCAGTTTTCTTGTCAATTCCCTTCGAGGGATTGAAAAAGTTTGATTGAATACAGCCTGCTCAGAGAGAACACATTTTTTTTAAACTTGTGTTTAATAATATTTCATGTTTTGACCCAAAACATTTTTTACAGTGTACTGTGTTATTTTTTACGCAGTACTTGCCGAATAACTGCAATATAACTGCAGTGTATTGCATTTGAACTGCACTGTACAGCAGTTCTACTGCACTGTCACTGCAATCTTTTTTCGTGACAGAAATTGAGATAAAACTCTAGAGACGTTGTTGTAAATGCTGGGCTGACATGTGACCCTGACCCGACACTGAACTGGCTATGGATGTGGCATCTGATGATTGTTTGAACCTGGGTATTCTGCACACCACAAGACTGTGTTAGCCCACTTAGCTAAAGGTATTTGCATAGACGTCACACAACCTTAGTTACACAGGATCAAGATAACGGAGGAAGCAGGGACGAGGCGACTTCCAGGTGGACAACCATGGCGGTATTCATAAAGTGTCTCACTTACCTTTAATTCTGCCCCCCAACAACATTCATCACTGTTGCAGTTGATAATATGTATATTATTACAAGTTTGATTGTTTTTATTTCACTTGGTCCCCACAGCCCTTCAATGGTAATTTTACCAGGTAAGTTGACTGAGAACACATTCGCATTTACAGCACAGACCTGGGGAATAGTTACAGGGGGGAGGATGAATGAGCCAATTGGAAGCTGTGGATGATTAGGTGGCCATGATGGTATGAGGGCCAGATTGGGAATTTAGCCAGGACACCAGGGTTAATACCACTACTCTTACGATAAGTGCCATGTGTGACCACAGAGAGTCACGACACCTGTTTAACGTCCCATCCGAAAGATGGCAGCCTATATAGGGCAATGTCCCCAGTCACAGCCTTGGAGCACTGGGATATTTATACATTTTTAGACCAGAGGAAAGAGTGCCTCCTACTGGCCCGCCAACACCACTTCTAGCAGCATCTGGTCTCCCATCCAGAGATTGACCAAGACCAAGACCAATCCTGCTTAGCTTCAGAGGCAAGCCAGCAGTTGGATGCCAGGTGGTATGTTGCTCCCCATATGGTCAATCCCCCCCACCCCAATGGACATGTATTTATTAATCACTGCCAAAGTTATTATGTATTGTCACATCTACTCCTGATCCTCCCCTCCGGCATGCGACATCGCCGGAATACTAACCACCTGTCCTGGGATTCATCATTACGCACACCTGGCTTACATCATTACGCGCACCTGCAGATCATTATGATTCACACCTGGACTCCATTACCTTCCTCATTACCTCCCCTTTATATGTCCCTCCCTTACGTTTAGTCCTCAGTTGGAATTGTTCAATGGTGGCGTCATTGTTACAGAATACTGACTCAAACCAGGGAAGCAGCAGGAAATTCGAATATCTCTCACACGGTCGACGAACAGGGTTATCTTCTACGTCAACACCATGACCAGCTGGCACAACTGGGATCGGTTATGGAGGAGGTTCTTTGCAGTGTGCAATGACTCGAACACACCCAGGAGACGTAGTCTTTATCCAGCTGAGGATACTCTACAACCAGTCGACCCAACGAGCCAGCACATCAGCCCGTTCAGCAACCCGCTCAGGTCAGGGATAACCATTTATCCCTCCTGGATAAATATGACGGTACACCATCAAAATGCCGTGGCTTCCTACTTCAGTGCTCTCTCTATTTTTCGCATCAGAGGGGAGCTCCCACCACCGAGAGGTCCAAGGTTGCTACAGTGATTTCTCTGCTGACTGGGCGGGCGTTGGAGTGGGCTACGGCCGTCTGGGAGAGAGGAGAGGAGGAGCTTGATTCTTATGAGGGGTTCATGGCTCTGTTTAAATGTATTTTTGATCATTCCCCAGAGGGCAGAGAGGGAGGTGAGAGGCTACTGCAATTACGGCAGGGTAACCAGACGGCTGCTGAGTACGCGATCACTTTTCGGACAGTAGCAGCATCCACTGGATGGACTGAGCCGGCACTTCGTACGCTATTTACAAGAGGTTTGTGTTAAGAGGTCCAGACGGAACTGGCCTGTCGAGACGACAACCTCTCCTTGGACGCACTCATTGCGATGGCCATCCGTCTGGATAACCTACTTCGGGAGCGCCGGTACTCTCATCGCTTCTCTCCCTCCCTCAGTGAACACTCGGAATCAGAGTCTGAACCCATGGAGGTAGGGGTCACTCGCAGACGGATACAGCTGTGGCTCTGTCTGTACCGTGGAGAGGGAGGGCACGAGCTACAGAGGTGTTCGGCATGTCCGAATCCGGGATCCACAAGAGCAGAGGAACGGTCACATGATGTTCCAGGAGGGCAGGAGTGAGTATTCCATCTTCATCACTGTCTACTATGCTCTTTTTGGTGTCCATGTACTGTGTCTATAGCGTTAGTGGATTCCGGTGCCGCGGGGAACTTTATTGACCAGACCCTTGCCTCCTCTCTTAACATCAACTCATACCATTCAACACCACAACCCTACCATCTCATGGTCGAGAATGAGAATTACAGACTGGTCACCCGAATGCCAGAGGACCTGCTTCCCTGTCCCCTGTGGTTCCACGTCGGTTGAGAGTCCAGTGGTTGCCCTTCAGCCCAACATCCCGGAGGTATACCAGGACCTGCGGGAGGTATTCTCCAAGACCCGCGCCACCTGTCTTCCTCCTCATCGCCCCTGGGACTGTGCCATCGACCTGCTTTCAGGTTCTGCGCCTCTGCGCAGACGCATCTACCATCTGTCGGTGGCTGAGACCCATGCAGTGGAGGATTAAATCCAAGAGGCACTCCAAAAAGGTTTCATCCGCACGTCCACTTCCCCTGCGTCGGCTGGTTTCTTCTTCATGGCCAAGAAGGATGGAGGGTTATGTCCCTGCATTGACTGCAGAGGACTCAATGAAATCACCTCAAAGTATCTGTACCCTCTTCCATTGGTGCCGTCAGCCATCGAGCAGCTCCGCGGGTCCTGGTTCTTTACCAAACTGGACCTGCGGAGTGCATACAATATAATCTGCATCTGGGAGGGGGATGAGTGGAACACGGCATTTAGCACGATGGCTGGTCACTTGGTAACGCCATATGGCTTAGCCAATGTGCCGTCAGTGTTCCAGGCATTCGTTAACGAGGTGTTCAGGGAAATGCTCGGCCGCCAGGTGGTCGTGTATATCGATGACATCCTGATCTACTCGGCTACCTTGGAGGATCACATCATTCATGTTCGAGCAGTCCTGGAACGCCTTCTCGCCAACCACCTGTTCGTCAAGGCTGAGAAGTGCCAATTTCACCAGAGGACGGTATCCTTCTTCGGCTACCAAATCAGTCCGCAGGGTGTGAAGATGGACGACAAGAAGGTAGATGCAGTCAGGTCATGGCCAGTTCCAACCACCTTAAAGGGGTTACAACGGTTTTTGGGGTTTGCCAACTTCTGCTGCCGCTTCATCGGGAACTTCAGCTCTGTCGCCACTCCTCTCACCTCTCTCCTTAAAGGAGGGCCCCGTAGGTTGGTGTGGAACCCAGCAGCCGATGAGGCCTTCTGTCTACTTTCACCTCCGCCTCAATGCTCAAACACCCAGATCCCACGAAATCCTTTCTGGTGGAGGTGGACGCTTCAGAGGTAGGCGTGGGGGAAGTTCTGTCTCAACGACAGGGTAACCCACAGAAGTTGTACCCATGTAGGTTTTACTCTAAGAAACTCTCCCATGTTGAGAGGAAGAATAGCGCCGGAGAAGATGGCTGCCGTTTTACAGCCCTCTAACCAATTGTACTATTATGTGTGTTTTTTCGCATTATTTGTAATTTATTTTGTACATAATGTTTCTGCCATCGTCTCTTATAACCAAAAAGAGCTTCTTGATATCAGGATAGCGATTACTCACCTCGTATTGGACAAAGATTTTTTCTTCAACGCGGCGGCCGGACGCTTATAAGAAATCCCGCTATGCCCTCTGACGAACCATCAAACAGGCAAAGAGTCAATACAGGACTAAGATTGAATCGTACTACACCGGCTCTGACGCTCGTCGGCTGTGGCAGGGCTTGAAAACTATTACAGACTACAAAGGGAAACACAGCCGCGAGCTGCCCAGTGACACAAGACTTCCAGACGAGCTAAACCACTTCTATGCTTGCTTCGAGGCAAGCAACACTGAAGCATGCATGAGAGCACCAGCTGTTCCGGATGACTATGTGATCACGCTCTCCGTAGCCGATGTGAGTAAGACTTTTAAGCAGGTCAACATTCACAAAGCCGCAGGGCCAGACGGATTACCAGGACGTGTACTTCGAGCATGTGCTGACCAACTGGCAAGTGTCTTCACTGACATTTTCAACATGTCCCTGACTGAGTCTGTAATACCAACATGTTTCAAGCAGACCACCATAGTCCCCGTGCCCAAGGACACTAAGATAACCTGCCTAAATGACTACCAACCCGTAGCACAGACGTCTGTAGCCATGAAGTGCTTTGAAAGGCTGGTCATGGCTCACATCAACACCATTATCCCAGAAACCCTAGACCCACTCCAATTTGCATACCGCCCCAACAGATCCACAGATGATGCAATCTCTATTGCACTCCACACTGCCCTTTCCCACCTGGACAAGAGGAACATCTACGTGAGAATGCTATTCATTGACTACAGCTCAGCATTCAATGCCATAGTGCCCTCAAAGCTCATCACTAAGTTAAGGACCCTGGGACTAAACACCTCCATCTGCAACTGGATCCTGGACTTCCTGATGGGCCGCCCCCAGGTGCTAAGGGTAGGTAACAACATTTACATTTTTTACATTTAACGTCATTTAGCAGACGCTCTTTTCCAGAGCGACTTACAGTTAGTGAGTGCATACATTATTTTTTATACTGGCCCCCCGTGGGAATCCAACCCACAACCCTGGCGTTGCAAACGCCATGCTCTACCAACTGAGCTACATCCCTGCCGGCCATTCCCTCCCCTCCCCTGGACGACGCTGGGCCAATTGTGCGCCGCCCCATGGGTCTCCCGGTCACGGCCGGCTACAACAGAGCCTGGATTCGAACCAGGATCTCTAGTGGCACAGCTAGCACTGCGATGCAGTGCCTTAGACCACTGCGCCACTCGGGAGGTACAACACATCTTCCACACTGATCCTCAACACGGGGGCCCCTCAGGGGTGCGTGCTCAGTCCCCTCCTGTACTCCCTGTTCACCCATGACTGCATGGCCAGGCACGACTCCAACACCATCATTACATTTGCCGACGACACAACAGTGGTAGCCCTGATCACCGACAACGATGAGACAGCCTATAGGGAGGAGGTCAGAGACCTGGCTGTGTGGTGCCAGGAAAACAACCTCTCCCTCAACATGACCAAGGCAAAGGAGATGATTGTGGACTACAGGAAAAAAAAGAGGACTGAGCACGCCCCCATTCTCATCGACGGGGCTGTAGTGGAACAGGTTGAGAGCTTCAAGTTCCTTGGTGTCCACATCAACAACGAACTATCATGGTCCAAACACACCAAGACAGTCGTGAAGAGGGCACGACAAAGCCTATTCCCCCTCAGGAGACTGAAAAGATTTGGCATGGGTCCTCAGATCCTCAAAAAATTCTACAGCTGCACCATTGAAAGCATCCTGACTGGTTGCATCACCGCCTGGTATGGCAACTGCTTGGCCTCCGACCGCAAGGCACTACAGAGGGTAATGCGTACGGCCCAGTACATCACTGGGGCCAAGCTTCTTGCCATCCAGGACCTCTATACCAGGTGGTGTCAGAGGAAGGCCCTAAAAACTGTCAAAGACTCCAGCCACCCCAATCATAGACTGTTCTCTCTGCTACCACACAGCAAGCGTTACCGGAGTGCCAAGTCTAGGTCCAAAAGACTTCTCAACAGCTTCTACCCCCAAGCCATAAGACTCCTGAACAGCTAATCATGGCTACCCGGACTATTTGCACTGCCCCCCCCACCCCCACCCCACACCCCATCTTTTTACGCTGCTGCTACTCTGTTAGTTATTTATGCATAGTCACTTTAACTCTACCCACATGTACATATTACTTCAACTACCTCAACTAGCCGGTGGCCCCGCACATTGATTCTGCACCGGTAACCCCCTGTATATATAGCCTCCCTACTGTTATTTTATTTTACTTCTGCTCTTTTTTTCTCAACACTTTTTTGTTGTTGTTTTATTTTACTTTTTTATTCAAAATAAATGCACTGTTGGTTAAGGGCTGTAAGTAAGCATTTCACTGTAATGTCTGCACCTGTTGTATTTGGCACATGTGGCCAATAAAATTTGATTTGATTTGATTTGGAATTACGACGTCGGTGATTGTGAGCTGCTGGTGGTGAAGTTGGCATTAGAGGAGTGGAGACACTGGCTGGAGGGCGCCAAGGAACCATTCGTCATTCTCACCGACCATCAGAACCTGGAGTACATACGGACAGTGAGGAGGCTGAATCCGCGGCAAGCAAGGTGGGCCCTTTTCTTCACAAGGGTTGACTTCCCGCTGACCTATCGCCCAGGTTATAAGAACACCAAGGCCGATGCTCTGTCCCGTCTCTACGATTCGGGGGAGGGTCCAGAATGCGCCCATAATTCCATCCTCCCGAGTCGTAGCTCCTGTGGTCTGAGACATAGATGCGGACATCCGCCAGGCTCTGGAGAGGGAGCCCGCACCGACTAATTGTCCTCCGGAGTGCATTTACGTTCCCACAGGGATAAGGGATCCCTGTGGGATCATCGCTGTACACCCAGGTATTTCTCGCACTACCCAATCCATCTCCGGGAAATACTGGTGGCCCACTTTAGCGCAGGACGTCACTTGCTATGTCAACTCCTGTTCCGTAGGAGCTCAAACCAAGTCCCCCCGGAACGCTCCAGCAGCGAAGCTTTTCAGCAGGTCTTCCGGCATTATGGCCTTCCGGAGGACATCGTCTCTGACCGTGGGCCCAAATTCACATCACGAGTATGGAGGGCCTTCATGGAGAAGCTCGGGGTCATGGTCAGCCTCACTTCCGGGTACCAGCCTAAGTCCAACGGGCAGGTGGAAAGGATGAACCAGGGGCAGAGTACGCCCAGAACTCTCTATGTCACTCCTCCACTGGGTTGACACCCTTCCAGTGTGTTCTGGGTTTTCAGCCGGCCCTGGCCCCGTGAACCCCGTGCCAGACCGAACTCCTGTGGTTGATGTGTGGTTCCGTCGTGCAGAAGAGATGTGGAGCGACGCTCAAGTGAGACTCCAGCGTGCTGTCCATCGTCAAAAGGAACAGGCAGACCACCACCGCAGTGAGACCCCTGTGTTCCACCATGGGGATCGCGTAAGGCTTTCTACCAGGAACCTCCCACTCCGCCTGCTCTGTAAGAAACTGAGCCCCGGTTTGTGGTGCCGTTCAAGGTTCTACGGAGGGTCAACGAGGTGACGTATAGGTTACAGCTGCCCAGTCACTATTGTATCTCACCCTCCTTCATGTTTCCCTTCTCAGGCCGGTGGTTCCTGGTCCTATAGCTGAAGCTGTCCCCCACGACACCCCCCAACCCCCCCTGGACATCGAGGGGAGTCCGGCGTGTGCTCTTAGATCCCTATTGGACTCCCGGCATCGTGGGGGTCGGCTCCAGTACCTGGTGGACTGGGAGGGGTATGGCCCAGAGGAGCGGTGTTGGGTTCCGGTGGAGGACATTCTGGATCTCAACATCATCCGTGATTTCCACCTTCGCCGCCCGGACCGAACCCGCTCCTCGTCCTTGAAGTCATCCCTCTGGTCGGTGTCATCTTGCGGTGGGAGCCGTGCGTCAGAGGGGGGGGTACTGTCACGTCTACTCCTGCTCCCCTCCGACGTGCGACGTTGCCGGAATACTAACCACCGGTCCTGCCATTCATCATTACGCACACCTGGCATCCATCATTACGCGCACCTGCAGATCATTATGATTCACACCTGGACTCCATTATCAACACCTTCCTCATTACCTCCCCTTTATATGTCCCTCCCTTACGTTTAGTCCTCATTCGGTATTGTTCCTGTGTTTATACTGTATTGTCACTGTTACGCTGTCTCGTTTCATGTTTGTTGTTTTATTAAATGTTTCACCTGCACCTGCTTCTCGACTCACAGCGTCATTGTTACATGTATATAGTGCTATTTCTATTGTTTTGTATTACCATATTCATTATTTTATTCCACTTAAGCCTAAGATTTTCACTGTACCCTGCAATCACAACTGCAACCCTGTACATTAAACAATCTGAAACTCTAAGTAGGAGTGCGGATCTAGGATCAGTTTTGCCTTTTAAATCATAATGAATAAGATTACATGGACAGGGGTGCTTCATGAATACGGGCCCAGAACTCAACATGAGGAGTAGTCAGGGTCAATGCATCACACCACTGCTGTCATTCTCACAGCTAGTTTAAAACGTTCTGAAATAGGGAGGTCCTGTGTGGCTCAGTTGGTAGAGCATGGATAAGAGTGTCTGCTAAATGACCTAAATTTAATAGTCAGTGTTGTAAAATACTTGCAAGTATTACTTAAGTCATTTTTTAGGGTATCTTTACTATTTATATTTTTGACAACTTTTACTTCACTACATTCCTAAAAAAATTACGCCATACATTTTCCCTGACACCCAAAAGTACTCGTTACATTTTGAATGCTTAGCAGTACAATAAAATGGTCTAATTAACACACTTATCAAGAGAACAACCCTGGTCATCCCTACTGCATCTTGCCTGGTGGACTCACTAAATACAAGCTTTGTTTGTAAATGATGTCTGCATGTTGGAGCGTGCTATCCGTCAATAAAAGTAACAAGAAGCCGTCTGGTTTGCTTAATACAAGGACTTTATCATTATTTACCCTTTTACTTTTGATACTTAAGTATATTTTCACAATTACATTTACTATTGATACTTAATACTTTTAAAGAAGTAGTATTTTACTGGGTGACTTTCACTTGAGTTATTTTCTATTAAGGTATCTTTACTTTTACTCAAGTATGACAATTGGGTACTTTTTCCACCACTGGAAATAGTCCAATAAGAAATGTTGACTTTCAGAGTGGCTGATCAATTAGAGGACCAGTGTGTGTGTCTTCCTTTGAGGAAGTGCAGACTGCCTCATGCCTGGACTGTGTTAAAAGTATGGACAATGTTTATTTCTCTCTCTCTCTCTCTCTCTCTCTCTCTCTCTCTCTCTCTCTCTCTCTCTCTCTCTCTCTCTCTCTCTCTCTCTCTCTCTCTCTCTCTCTCTCTCTCCTGAAAAGAGGAGGGCCAATGCCATGCAGTAATCATACACCTGCACAATTCATACATGTTACTGTAACTCGCTAAACTGCCTTGACAAGTGCAGGGGTTAAAACACACTAGCAGGACTGGAGGCTGGCATCACAGCGACACACACAGTCACGCTTCCCAGACGGAGTGCTAAATAACAACCGGGGGAAGGAGGAAAAGGAAGAGAGAAATTAAACAAAAAGCAGAAATTCCCTTCCCTCGCCAGCTCTCAATGTTGCCACGGCCATTCCATCAGCATGTCTCTAAAGGAGAGCGCTCTGAGGGATGTGGGGGAGAGTGCTGAAGCGGAGGGCTCGAAGGGACAGGATGAGTTGGTCATGGTTCGCATGGCTAGTCTACCTGTGGACTTGTTTCCTGCCAGGGACTTCCAAGGGAAGTTTAAAAAGATGCGTCCCAAAAAAAGACCCACCATTCTGGACTTGGAAAGTAGGTGCTGTTTTGGATGTTTGACTGATGTTTGCCGTGCTGGGAAACATCTCGGTGCTGAAGGCTGGGGTTTTATCTGCCAATTTAGTTGTCCTTAAGAGAGGATAAGTCTTAGAACCTGGTTTTAGTCTTTGACCTGTGACTCGATGCCAGAAAACTAAAAACTGACTCATTTCAGCTACTCATGTCATCACTCTGCGAAATACCTCACTCTCCAGATAAATTTGTCATGGTTACCTCGAATCTTAAAACTTGTTACTAAAAGATTCAGAGAGAAATGTGTGTGCTATGTAGGCTACATCATGTTACTTAGCCTAGCTCTGCAATTTCAAGTTTCAAGTTTTAATGTCACGTGCACAAGTACAAGCTCTAAACCCAGCAATGCAGTAATCAGTATCAATGTAGTACTAAAAAGGTACTGTGCACAGGGATACTGGAGTGATAGAGGTAGATATCTATACTGTAGGTGACTAGGCATCAGGATATATGATAAGCAGAGAAACAGCAGCGTGTATGATGATTGTATGTGAGTGTGTGTGTGTAGATTCAGTATAAATGTGTTTGTATGTTGTGTGAGTAAATGGTGTGTGTGTGTGTGTGTGTTGGAGTGTCAGTGTGCGGGGTCAGAGTCCTGTGAGTGTGCAGAGAGACAGTGCAAAAATAAAATACAAGGGTCAACTCAGATAGTCCGTGTAGCCATTTTGTTAGCTATTTAGCAGTCTTATGGCTTGGGGATAGAAGCTGTTCAGGAACCTGTTGGTGTCAGACTTGATGCACCGGTAGGTACCGCTTGCCATGCGGAAGTGGAGAGAACAGTCTATGGCTTGAGTTGCTTGAGTCTTGAACAATTTTCCGGGCCTTCCTTTCACACCGCCTGATATAGAGGTACTGGATGTCATGGAGCTCGGTCCAAGTGATGTACTGGGCTGTCCGCACCACCATCTGTAGCGCCATGCGATCGAGGGTGGTGCTGTTCCCATACCAAGCAGTGATGCAACCAGTCAAGTTGCTCTCAATGGTGAATAACTTTTTGAGGAGTTTTCAACCTCCTGAGGGGCTTCTCGACTGCGCGCGTGTGTTGGACCATTTTGAATCCTTAATGATTTGGACACTGAGGAACTTGTTGTCTGTTTCAATGGAACCAATGCATATTGTGTGTGTGTGATTAAACGGTGTGTGTCTGTGTTGGAGTGTCAGTGTGCGTGAGTGTGTAGAGTCCTTTGAGTGTGCAGAGAGACACTGCAAAAATAAAAATACAAGGGTCAACTCAGATAGTCTGTGTAGCCATTTTGTTAGCTATTTAGCAGTCTTATGGCTTGGGGATAGAAGCTGTTCAGGAACCTGTTGGTGTCAGACTTGATGCACCGGTAGTTACCGGTCCTAAAAGTTTAAACCATGCATACCTGGAACTCCAGGCAGGCTAAAGCGAATGCTCAAAGTGTTTGAAAGATTTCAAATAGTATTAAACTCAAGTCTTTCCGAGCCACAGGTGGTTTCATTGGTTCTGTTGAGTGATTTTATTAAGATCGTAGTTATGCTCTCACCTGTGTATTCATGCACTACTAAAAAACAAAAAGTGTTTCGTAGGCTGTGAGATTTTTTTTTGCAATGGAATAGAGTGATAGAGGAATGGCATGACATAAAGGTAGGGTTATGACAAGTCAGTAACATTTTTAACGGGACATGATTGTTAGGACAGGGGATAGAGAGAGGCCAGGGCAAATAGAGAGCGAGAGATAGGCCAGGGGCAGAGATCGAGTAGGGCCAGAGAGACTGAAAGAAGTTTCCCCTATGTACAGATCTAGGATCAGCTTCACCTTAACCATTAGTGAGGAAAATGCTAAACTGACCCAAAATCAGCATCTAGGGGCAACTTCACCCTACACCCATCTTGTTATCCCCAAGCAGGATTCAAATGGCTGATATTGGCTTTGCCTTCCACACATTGGAGCTAGCAAGAATACAAGGTGCTATATCATAAACACTGTGACTAGGTAACAGGATAGATAACATATAGTAGCAGCAGCGTATGTGATGAGTCAAAAGTTAGCAGATAGTCCCGGTAGCTATTTGGTTAACTACAGTATTTAGCAGTATCATGGTTTTGGGGTGGAAGCTGTTCAGAATTCTGTTGTTTCCAGACTTGGTGCATCGGTACTTCTTACCGTACGGTGTGTGTGGACCATGCTAATTCCGATGTAGATGTGGGGGGTGCTCGGCCCACCATTTCCTGTAGTTCATGATCAGCTCCTTTGTCTTGCTGACATTGAGGGAGAGGTTGTTGTCCTGGCACCACACTGAGTAGCGGTGCATAGGTAAAATCACTGGGGAAGCCAAGCCAGGAAAAAAAGCCATATTACAACCTATGTGTTATGCCTTGCCATTGTGATATACAGTATAGGGAGGGGTGAAAGTAAATGTCAAGAAAACTTTAGACTATTATACCACTTTTTATTGTTACTGCATGTCAGAGGCATAAAAAATGAGCGAATGGACTTGAAAACGGGTGGTATTGCCTACGCTCCAAAATGCAATGTGGTTAGACGAGAACACAGAAAAAGGCAGAGATGAGTGGCCGACATCAAAGACGCACACGGACAGCAGCGGACGCATAAATTCTGGCTTAATGACAATCGGCAAATGTCATTACACTTTCTGGTGTTTTGTGTAACAGGTGTCTCTTTCCTGTTACCTAGTCACAGTGTTTATGATATAGCACCTTGTCTTCTTGCTAGCAGGTGTCACCACTGTTTGGGGGTTGGAAATATGTTTTGAGTGGATGAACGTGCACAGGTATCCTAGTAAAGGAGACCTTTGAAGTGATTGTTTGACAATCAGATAAAAACTTAATGACGGTTTGTCTTTATGTCACAATAAAAGATAATACATTTTGAAAGTTAAATGACAAATCTTTATGACTAGATCCTATTGAATTATACAGGGATTCTACTGTATGATTGGCCCATAAACATTTTGGGGAGGTCCCGTATGGGGAAGAAATGAATAGTACTTTCACCCCTATAGCCTATATAGGCCTAAGGCCGAGACAACAAGAAGACACAGTGGCAGAATAAATTCAACCACACCTTTGTTTCATCACAGAACTGGAGAGCAACATCTGTCCGGTGAAGTCCACAAAGCATATTGCATGTAACCAACAGTTACATGACCTACAGCATTGTCAAGCAAGTTAATGTTCCTGACATTTTCGGACTACTAAACAACTATTGATTTAGAACCACACAGAGTTACCGAAAGTCACAAAGAAAACAGGAGCTGCCTCCACTATTCCAACACCATTTCAACTTCAAGATTTTAATATCATAAAATTACAGTGCCTTCGGAAAGTACTCAGACCCCTCAGCAATCTACAAACAATACCCCATAATGACAAAGCGAAAACAGGTTTTAATACATTTTTGCAAATGTATTAAAAATAAAAAACAGAAACACCTTGTTTACATAAGTATTCAGACCCTTTGCTATGAGACTTGAAATTGCACTCAGGTGCATCCTGTTTCCATTGATCATCCTTGATGTTTCTACAACTTGATTGGAGTCCACCTGTGGTAAATTCAATTGATTGGACATGATTTGGAAAGGCACACACCTATCTATATCAGGTCCCACAGTTGACAGTGCATGTCAGAGCAAAAACCAAGTCATGAGGTCGAAGGAATTGTCCTTAGAGCTCTGAGACAGGATTGTGTCTGAGGAAGGGTACCAAAAAATGTCTGCAGCATTGAAGGTCTCCAAGAACACAGTGGCCTCCAACATTCTTAAATGGAAGAAGTTTGGAACCACCAAGACTCTTCCTAGAGCTGGCTGCCCGGCCAAACTGAGCAATCGGGGGAGAAGGGCCTTGGTCAGGGAGGTGACCAAGAACCCGAGTTCCTCTGTGGAGATGGGAGAATCTTCCAGAAGGACAACAATCTCTGCAGCACTCCACCAATTAGGCCTTGATGGTAGAGTGCCCACTCCTCAGTAAAAGGCATATGAAAGCCTGCTTGGAGTTTGCCAAAAGGCACCTGAAGACTCTCAGACCATGAGAAGCAAGATTCTCTGGTCTGATGAAACCAAGATTGAACTCTTTGGCCTGAATGCCAAGCGTCACGTCTGGAGGAAACCGGGCACCATCCCTATAGTGAAGCTTGGTGGTGGCAGCATCAACCTGTGGGGATGTTTTTCAGTGGCAGGGACTAGGAGACTAGTCAGGATTTAAGAAAATATTAACGGAGCAAAGTACAGTGAGGAAAACCTGCTCCAGAGTGCTCAAGACCTCAGACTGGGGCAAAGGTTCACCTTCCAACAGGAACACGACCCTAAGCACACAGCCAAGACAACGCAGGAGTGGCTTCGGGACAAGTCTCTAGAATGTCCTTGAGTGGCCCAGCCAGAGCCCGGACTTGAACCTGATCGAACATCTCTGGAGAGACCTGAAAATAGCTGTGCAGAAACACTCCCCATCCAACCTGACAGAACTTGAGAGGATCTGCAGAGAAGAATGGAAGAAACTCCCCAAATACAGGTGTGCCAAGTTTGTAGTGTCATTCCCAAGAGGACTCGATGCTGTAATCGCTGCCAAATGTGTTTCAACAAAGTACTGAGTAAAGGGTCTGAATACTTATGTGAATGTAATCGTTTATTATTTTATTTTTAATAAATTAGCAAAAATGGTTAAAAACCTATTATTGCTTTGTCATTATCGGGTATTGTGTGTAGATTGATGAGGGGAAAAAACAATTTAATCAATTTTAGAATAAGGTTGTAACGTAACAACATTTGGAAAAAGTCAAGGGGTCTGAATACTTTCAGAAGGCACTGTATGCTTAGTCTAATACAATGACAACTAAAAGATACCAAAAACACTTTAGTCTAATCAACGTAAGCTAAATATGATCTGGCTGTCCATGGAACTGATTTATCTGTGTGTGTACTATAGAGCCACAAAATAAGTTATAGGAAAAACTAAAAGAATGGAGGAACTTATTCAGGAACGATCAAGTGTAATTTATTACAAAAATAAAGCGAACTGGATAGAAAGTGGTGAAGAATACACAACATTTTTCTTGAATCTTCAACATAGAACCAAAAATAATTTACAGAAACTCGTTAGAAATGACAGTCATCCATGATCAACCAAATTATATTTTGAAAGAGGAAGCAACATATTTTAAGCATATGTTTTCTTTTCAGTCTCCTCCATCTCCACTGAATGATGTTAACTGTAAGGATTTTTTCCTAATAATAATAATGTAAAAGACCTGTGTGAAGGCCAACTTCCAGAGGAGGAACTTCTTGAGGCAAATACATACTTTCAGTCTGGAAAACCCCCAGGGCTTGATGGTATACCAGTAGAGGTATATCAGACCTTTTTTTAGGTACTCAAAGATCCACTATTAGCATGTTTTAACTACTCCTATAAAAATGGTAGACTATCAGGTACTCGGCAAGAAGGTCTGATTTAATTACTACTGAAACAGGGCCCAGGTGGTATGGATAAACATCCAGTCCATTTAAAAAACTGGAGGCCTTTTACACTTCAATGTTGTGATGCGAAAATGCTGGCAAAATGTATAGCACATAGAATTAAAAAGGTTTTACCAGATATTGTTCATCCTCATCAGACAGGTTTTTTGGAAATAATATACTTGAAACAATAAAACATTAAGAAACATCAACGATACCGGGCCTGGTCTTCATAGCAGATTTTGAAAATGCTTTTGATAAAGTATGACTAGAATTTATATATAAATGCCTGGAATATTTTAATTTCAGTGAATGTCTTATACAATAGGTTAAAGTGATGTATAGCAACCCCAGGTGTAAAATAGTAACCTCTCTGGACTAAAACCCAATTATGATAAGTGTACCATATTACGTATTGGATCGTTAAAAGACAAGAAATGTACTGATGGGCTGATGGTGAAGTAGATATACTTGGTATTCATATCTCTAAAGATATAAATTAATTTACCACAACCAATTTCAATAGAAAGTTAGCAAAAATAGACAAGATTCTGCAACCATGGAGAGGTAAATACCTGTCTATTTATAGAAAAATCACATTGATAAACTCTTTGGTCCTATCACTGTTTACTAACTTACTTATAGTGCTGCCTACTCCAGACAAGTCGTTTTTTAAATCATATGAGCAAAAAAGATTTCACTGTATTTGGAACGCTAAGACAGACAACATTAAATGTGCCTATTTATATAATTAATATGAGTTTGGGGGGCTGAAATCATTAAATATTAAAGCATTAATAAAGCACCTCTGACTAAAAGCTTCACTCATACCGAACTGCTTCTCCAGTAGATTACTAAGGCTCATCCTTTGTTCAAAAATGGCCTTTTTGCCTTTATACAGATTACAACTTGTAATTTACAATTAATTGAAAATTAAACTTTGTTCAAAAGTTAAAATTATTTCTGTGCATTTGGAAAGTATTCAGACCCCTTGATTTTTTCCACATTTTTTTTACGTTACAGCCTTATTCCAAAATGGATTAAGTTGTTTTTTTCCCCTCATCAATCTACACACAATACCCAATAATGACAAAGCAAAAACAGGTTGTAGAAATTTTTGCAAATTTATAAAAGATACAAATCTGAAATATCACATTAAGGGCTATTTTACCAAGAAGGAGAGTGATGGAGTGCTCCTTCAAGACTGTTGGAAAAGCATTCCAGGTGAAGCTGGTTGAGAGAATGCCAAGAGTGTGCAAAGCTGTCATCAAGGCAAAGGGTGGCTATTTGAAGAATCTAAAATATAACACTGTTCTGGTTACTACATGATTCCATATGTGTTATTTAATAGTTTTGATATCTTCACTATTATTCTACAATGTAGAAAATAGCAAAAATAAAGAAAAACCCTTGAATGAGTAGGTGTTCTAAAACGTTGGACCGGTAGTGTATATTTTTAGCAAGGGTTCGTAAGTAAGCATTTCACGGTAAAGTCTACACCTGTTGTATTCAGCGCATGTGACAAATACAATTTGATTTGATTTGATCAAAGCTCTAATCGGGAAATACTGGGTTACCCGGGAGAATAAATATTTATTCTCGGGATGGAGCGTCTGTAAAATATCAGGAAAATATTCAACCCTAGTCTGGCTGTAACCGTAGCCGTTGGGCTGTGGCTTTCTGTCATTGGGCTGTAGCTTTCTAGCGGTGGGGCTGTAGCTTTCTGCCATAGGGCTGTATCTTTCTAGCAGTGGGGCTGTAGCTTTGTAACAGTGGGGCTGTAGCTTTGTAGCATTTGGGCTGTAGCATTGTAGCAGTGGGGCTGTGGCATTGTAGCATTGGGGCCATACCTTTCTAGCGGTGGGGCTGTAGCTTTGTAGCAGTGGGGCTGTAGCATTGTAGCAGTGGGACTGTAGCTTTATAGCAGTGGGCTGTAGCTTTGTGGCAGTGGGGCTGTAGCTTTGTAGCAGTGGGACTGTAGCATTGTAGCAGTGGGGCTGTAGCTTTGTAACAGTGGGGCTGTAGCTTTGTAACAGTGGGGCTGCAGCTTTGTAGCAGTGGGGCTGTAGCTTTGTAGCAGTGGGGCTGTAGCTTTGTAACAGTGGGGCTGTAGCTTTGTAGCAGTCGGGCTGTAGCTTTGTAGCAATGGGGCTGTAGCTTTGTAGCAGTGGGGCTGTAGCTTTGTAGCAGTGGGGCTGTAGCTTTGTAGCAGTGGGGCTGTAGCTTTGTAACAGTGTGGCTGTAGCTTTGTAACAGTGGAGCTGTAGCTTTGTAGCAGTAGGGCTGTAGCTTTCTAGCAGTATGGCTGTGACTGTAGCCATGGGGCTGTAGCTTTGTAACAGTGGAGCTGTAGCTTTGTAGCAGTGGAGCTGTAGCTGTGTAGCAGTGGGGCTGTAGCATTGTAGCAGTGGGGCTGTAGCTTTGTAGCAGTGGGGCTGTAACTTTGTAGCAGTGGGGCTGTAGCTTTGTAGCAGTGGGGCTGTAGCTTTGTAACAGTGGGGCTGTAGCTTTGTAACAGTGGAACTGTAGCTTTCTAGCAGTATGGCTGTGACTGTAGCCGTGGGGCTGTAGCTTTTTGTTATTGGGCTGTAGCTTTCTGTCATTGGGCTGTAGCTTTCTAGCAGTGCAGTGTACTCCCTAGTTCTTTCTAGCAGTGCTACTGAAGCCTACTCCCCAGCCCAGCATGACTGAAGGACACAGCCATTAAACTAGCTGTTACTCCTCTTCGAGTAGTTGTCATTATAAAGGGGCAACGCAGCCTGTCAGGACAGTTCATAGCTGTATTTATTGTAACATGATTGTTGGCAGTGTGAGAAGTTGGCCTATGATCTCTCTCTCTCTCTCTCTCTCTCTCTCTCTCTCTCTCTCTCTCTCTCTCTCTCTCTCTCTCTCTCTCTCTCTCTCTCTCTCTGTATCTTGTAGACAGGAAGTGATCTTGGGCGTTGTTCCGACAGCATCCACTTATCTTTTCTGTTTCATGGTCTTGTTGAAAAACTCTGAAATTATTCGACCAGGGAATTACATTATGATTTGCTCCTTAGAGGCCTGCAGCAGAGAGGGCTGGTAGTAAAAACATTTCAGGACTTTTCTACTTGTTTAATAGCATGTATTTTTTATTAATATGTGATGAGGGTGGCAGGTAGCCTCGCGGTTAACGATGCGCACCAGCAGCCGGAGGGTTACTAGATCGAATCCCGGGTCCGACATGACAAATCTGGCAGGAATTGAGCTGGCAACTGGAGGGTGCTGGTGTCAAATCCTAGATACCATTGCCTGCCTTTGAGCAAGCCACTTAACCAGTTGAATGATAGAGGAACATTTTGATTTCTGCTTAAATAGACATACCCAAATGTTATTATTTTAATGAGATGGCCATTAACAATAACTGGTAATGTTGCATATGTTTTTAGAAAGGTCTGGAACTTACCTTTCTGGTAAAAATAGTTATAAATTGCTGAGGTGTATTCACTTTTCAGGACACAAGCTCAAGTACATAGCTGAGCTCACTCGCTCAGAAGAAGAGATAATTGATTCTTTGTCTGGATAGTCAAGTCAGCTCCGCTTAGAGACTGGAAACGGAGTGCAGACAGATGGGTATTTTTGGCAAATGCATACAATAAAATTAAATATCACATTTAGATAAGTATTCAGACCCTTTACTTAGTACTTTGTTGAAGCACCTTTGGCAGGGATTACAGCCTCGGGTCTTCTTGGGTATGACGCTACAAGATTAGCACACATGTATTTGGGGAGTTTCTTCCATTCTTCTCTGCAGATCCTCTCAAGCTCTGTCAGGTTGGATGGGGAGCATCGCTGCACAGCTATTTTCAGGTCTCTCCAGAGATGTTAGATTGGGTTCAAGTCCAGGCTCTGGCTGAGCCATTCAAGGACATTCAGAGACTTGTCCCGAAGCCACTCCTGCGTTGTCTTGGCTGTGTGCTTAGGGTCATTGTCCTGTTGGAGGTCAAGAGCGCTCTGGAGCAAGTTTTCATCAAGGATCTCTCTGTACTTTGCTCTGTTCATCTTTCCCTCGATCCTGACTAGTCTCCCAGTCCCTGCCGCTGAAAAACATCCCCACATCATGATGCTGCCACCACCATGCTTCACTGTAGGGATGGTGCCAGGTTTCCTCCAGACGTGACGCTTGGCATTCAGGCCAACAACAGATAATCTTGTTTCTCATGGTCTGGGAGTCTTTAGGTGCCTTTTGGCAAACTCCAAGTGGGCTGTCAAGTGCCTTTTACTGAGGAGTGGCTTCTGTCTGGCCACTCTCCCATAAAGGCCTGATTGGTGGAGTGCTGCAGAGATGGTTGTCCTTCTGGAAGGTTCTCCCATCTCCACAGAGGAACTCTGGAGCTCTGTCAGAGTGACCATCAGGTTCTTGGTCACCTCCCTGACCAAGGCCCTTCTCCCCCGATTGCTCAGTTTGGGCAGAAGGCCAGCTCTAGGAAGAGTCTTGGTGGTTCCAAACTTCTTCCATTTAAGAATAATGGAGGCCACTGTGTTCTTGGGGACCTTCAATGCTGCAGAAATTTTTTGGTACCCTTCCCCAGATCTGTGCCTCGACACAATCCTGTCTCGGAACTCTACGGACAATTCCTTCGACCTCATGGCTTGGTTTTTGCTCTTACATGCACTGTCAACTGTGGGACCTCATATAGACAGATGTATACCTTTTCAAGTCATGTCCAATCAATTGAATTTACCACAGGTGGACTCCAATCAAGTTGTAGAAACATCTCAAAGATTATCAATGGAAACAGGATGCATCTGAACTCAATTTCGAGTCTCATAGCAAAGTGTCTAAATACTTATTCCACAAGATACAGTGGGGAAAAAAAGTATTTAGTCAGCCACCAATTGTGCAAGTTCTCCCACTTAAAAAGATGAGAGAGGCCTGTAATTTTCATCATAGGTACACGTCAACTATGACAGACAAATTGAGGGAAAAAAATCCAGAAAATCACATTGTAGGATTTTTTATGAATTTATTTGCAAATTATGGTGGAAAATAAGTATTTGGTCACCTACAAACAAGCAAGATTTCTGGCTCTCACAGACCTGTAACTTCTTCTTTAAGAGGCTCCTCTGTCCTCCACTCGTTACCTGTATTAATGGCACCTGTTTGAACTTGTTATCAGTATAAAAGACACCTGTCCACAACCTCAAACAGTCACACTCCAAACTCCACTATGGCCAAGACCAAAGAGCTGTCAAAGGACACCAGAAACAAAATTGTAGACCTGCACCAGGCTGGGAAGACTGAATCTGCAATAGGTAAGCAGCTTGGTTTGAAGAAATTAACTGTGGGAGCAATTATTAGGAAATGGAAGACATACAAGACCACTGATAATCTCCCTCGATCTGGGGCTCCACGCAAGATCTCACCCCGTGGGGTCAAAATGATCACAAGAACGGTGAGCAAAAATCCCAGAACCACACAGGGGGACCTAGTGAATGACCTGCAGAGAGCTGGGACCAAAGTAACAAAGCCTACCATCAGTAACACACTACGCCGCCAGGGACTCAAATCCTGCAGTGCCAGACGTGTCCCCCTGCTTAAGCCAGTATATGTCCAGGCCCGTCTGAAGTTTGCTAGAGTGCATTTGGATGATCCAGAAGAGGATTAGGAGAATGTCATATGGTCAGATGAAACCAAAATAGAACTTTTTGGTAAAAACTCAACTCGTCGTGTTTGGAGGACAAAGAATGCTGAGTTGCATCCAAAGAACACCATACCTACTGTGAAGCATGGGGGTGGAAACATCATGCTTTGGGGCTGTTTTTCTGCAAAGGGACTAGGACGACTGATCCGTGTAAAGGAAAGAATGAATGGGGCCATGTATCGTGAAATTTTGAGTGAAAACCTTCCATCAGCAAGGGCATTGAAGATGAAACGTGGCTGGGTCTTTCAGCATGACAATGATCCCAAACACACCGCCCGGGCAACGAAGGAGTGGCTTCGTAAGAAGCATTTCAAGGTCCTGGAGTGGCCTAGCCAGTCTCCAGATCTCAACCCCATAGAAAATCTTTGGAGGGAGTTGAAAGTCTGTGTTGCCCAGCGACAGCCCCAAAACATCACTGCTCTAGAGGAGATCTGCATGGAGGAATAGGCCAAAATACCAGCAACAGTGTGTGAAAACCTTGTGAAGACTTACAGAAAACGTTTGACCTGTGTCATTGCCAACAAAGGGTATATAACAAAGTATTGAGAAACTTTTGTTATTGACCAAATACTTATTTTCCACCATAATTTGCAAATAAATTCATAAAAAATCCTACAATGTGATTTTCTGGAGAACAAAAATCTCATTTTGTCTGTCATAGTTGACGTGTACCTATGATGAAAATTACAAGCCTCTCTCATCTTTTTAAGTGGGAGAACGTGCACAATTGGTGGCTGACTAAATACTTTTTTCCCCCACTGTATACCCTTTGTTGGCAATGACACAGGTCAAACGTTTTCTGTAAGTATTCACAAGGTTTTCACACACTGTTGCTGGTATTTTGGCCCATTCCTCCATGCAGATCTCCTCTAGAGCAGTGATGTTTTGGGGTTGTCGCTGGGCAACACGGACTTTCAGCTCCCTCCAAAGATTTTCTATGGGGTTGAGATCTGGAGACTGGCTAGGCCACTCCAGGACCTTGAAATGCTTCTTACGAAGCCACTCCTTCGTTGCCCGGGCGGTGTGTTTGGGATCCTTGTCATGCTAGTCCCCTGTAGCTCAGTTGGTAGAGCATGGCGCTTGCAAAGCCAGGGTTGTGGGTTCGTTTCCCACGGGGGGCCAGTATGAAAAATGTATGCACTCACTAACTGTAAGTCGCTCTGGATAGGAGCGTCTGCTAAATGACTAAAATGTAATGTAAATGTAATGCTGAAAGACCCAGCCACGTTTCATCTTCAATGCCCTTGCTGATGGAAGGAGGTTTTCACTCAAAATCTCACGATACATGGCCTCATTCATTCTTTCCTTTACACGGATCAGTCGTCCTGGTCCCTTTGCAGAAAAACAGCCCCAAAGCATGATGTTTCCACCCACATGCTTCACAGTAGGTATGGTGTTCTTTGGATGCAACTCAGCATTCTTTGTCCTCCAAACACGACGAGTTGAGTTTTTACCAAAAAGTTATATTTTGGTTTCATCTGACCATATGACATTCTCCCAATCCTCTTCTGGATCATCCAAATGCACTCTAGCAAACTTCAGACGGGCCTGGACATGTACTGGCTTAAGCAGGGGGACACGTCTGGCACTGCAGGATTTGAGTCCCTGGCGGCATAGTGTGTTACTGATGGTAGGCTTTGTTACTTTGGTCCCAGCTCTCTGCAGGTCATTCACTAGGTCCCCCCGTGTGATCTCTGGGATTTTTGCTCACTGTTCTTGTGATCATTTTGACCCCACGGGGTGAGATCTTGCGTGGAGCCCCAGATCAAGGGAGATTATCAGTGGTCTTGTATGTCTTCCATTTCCTAATAATTGCTCCCACAGTTGATTTCTTCAAACCAAGCTGCTTACCTATTGCAGATTCAGTCTTCCAGCCTGGTGCAGGTCTACAATTTTGTTTCTGGTGTCTTTTGACAGCTATTTGGTCTTGGCCATAGTGGAGTTTGGAGTGTGACTGTTTGAGGTTGTGGACAGGTGTCTTTTATACTGATAACAAGTTCAAACAGGTGCCATTAATAAAGGTAACGAGTGGAGGACATAGGAGCCTCTTAAAGAAGAAGTTACAGGTCTGTGAGAGCCAGAAATCTTGCTTGTTTGTAGGTGACCAAATACTTATTTTCCACCATAATTTGCAAATAAATTCATTACAAATCCTACAATGTGATTTTCTGGATTTTTTTTCTCATTTTGTCTGTCATAGTTGACGTGTACCTATGATGAGAATTACAGGCCTCTCTCATCTTTTTAAGTGGGAGAACTTGCACAATTGGTGGCTGACTAAATACTTTTTTTCCCCACTGTATAGTCCCGACACAAATCTAGGGTTGCTACCCAAGCCGGTTGGTTGTTCGTCGGTTCGGTTCGGTTGTCAGAGACACGACCCAGTCGTTAAGTCTTTTTGTTCTGTATCTATGGACACGACCCAGTCGTTCGTTCTAAATGTTCCATTGCCATACTGACTGGCAACGTTCTTATCCCTTGCTTGCTAGCTAGCCAACTACGGCTAACGTACACGTCAAAAAGTGCAGCCAGAATAACAGGAAAGTAGCCGCATTTGTTTAAGCTGTTTTCTAGTGACATTCATTTGGATACATCCATAACAATGAGCTAATGATTCACCTGGCATAGAAAATGTGCTCTTTCATCAGGACACTGTTGTTCAGAGGAGCTAGCCAACAACACAGCTAACACAATCAAGCTGAAGCTGGAAAGACTGCAAACTAGCTGCACTTCGTTTTGTTTGACCTGTTTTCTATTGATATTTCTTTGTATATATCCATAAAAATGCTGATTCATGATTTTGACTGGCTGAGAAAAGCTGCCTGCCTGTCTGAATCATCCCGACTCCCGACACGTTCATTACTATGCAACAGCTGGAGTTCGAATTTGAATACTGAAACAATGTTGCAAATGTCGGAGAGACAAACAGCAAGGTTTATACAAATCTGTTGACTAAATGTTAGTGTAAAAGAAATGTGAGATAATGTCTAGATGCTTTTTATAGTGGAGATCATGTTTATAAATTGGCGTCTGGGCTGATGAGACAGTGGATTGCGCAGTCAGATGGAACAGAGTAAATAGGCATTTTAACGTCATAGCTTTAGCCGGTGGTAACTTGTGGAATAGACACCGGCTGGAATGCGGTTTTAACCAATCAGCATTCAGGATTAGACCCACCCGTTGTATAAAAGGCAGTGATGTATAATGAATACAGTCACAGATAATTGGGTTGACTGGACCTCAGCTATTGTGTCGGGCTGAACGCCATTTTACCTGTGACTGTATTCATGATACAGCACT
Organism: Coregonus lavaretus; assembly: GCF_964263955.1. Lineage (NCBI taxonomy): Eukaryota > Metazoa > Chordata > Actinopteri > Salmoniformes > Salmonidae > Coregonus > Coregonus lavaretus. Next base: position 2,225,694 of record NC_140017.1, on the reverse strand, counting down.
GCCTCTTGTGCCTTATTGCCTAATCATAAAATGTTCATTTAAATGGTTTTCAAGGGAATTCTTAATCCATTTAGCATTATTTCAATGAACTCTCTCCAGCAATTAGAGTGGAAATTGACTCCTTTGTGGTGGTATATGACACCTTTGTGTATTATGTAATGAAGGTAAAGTGGCTGTGGCTTGATGGACAGACACACAGACAGAGAGGCATGATAGGATCTCTCTTTCTCTCTCTCTCTCTCTCTCTTTTATTGATTGATCGATTTTTCCCAAAGAAAACACAGCTGATCAGGTGATGTTCTGCTGCACAAAGACCCATCCAGAGGAATGATGCTATTACTGTTAGCATTGTGTTGTTAGCATATCCTTGTGAGAGCCTCCTCTCCCCTCCACTCCACTCAAATCAAATTGTATTTGTCACATGCTTCCTAAACAACAGGTGTACACTAACAGTGAAATGCTTACTTACGGGTCCTTTTCCAACAATGCAGTATTAAAGAGAGAAAATAATATGAAACATAGAAGTGACACAAGGAATAAATACACAGTGAATAACAAACAACAATAATGAGTACAAATAACATATATACTATACAATGCTTTTGGAAAGTATTCAGACCTCTTCCCTTTTTCCACATTTTGTTACGTTACAGCCTTATTCTAAAATTATTTTTTCCCCCTCATCAATCTACACACAATACCCCATAATGACAAAGCAAAAACAGGTTTTTAGAAGTGCCTTATTTACATAAGTATTTAGACACTTTGCTATGAGACTTGAAATTTAGTTCAGGTGCATCCTGTTTCCATTGATCATCCTTGAGATGTTTCTACAACTTGATTGGAGTCCACCTGTGGTAAATGCAATTGATTGGACATGATTTGGAAACGCACACATCTGTCTATATAAGGTCCCACAGAACACAGTGGCCTCCATCATTCCTAAATGGAAAGAGTTTGGAACAACCAAGACTCTTCCTAGAGCTGGCTGCCCGGCCAAACTGAGCAATCGGGGGAGAAGGGCCTTGGTCAGGGAGGTGACCAAGAACCCGATGGTCACTCTGACAGAGCTCCAGAGTTCCTCTGCGGAGATGGGAGAACCTTTTAGAAGGACAACCCTCTCTGCAGCACTCCACTAATCAGGCCTTTACGGTAGAGTGGCCAGACGGAAGCCACTCCTCAGTAAAAGGCACATGACCGCCCGCTTGGAGTTTGCCAAAAGGCACCTAAAGGACTCTCAGACCATGAGAAACAAGATTCTCTGGTCTGATGAAACCAAGATTGAACTCTTTGGCCTGAATGCCAAGCGTCACGTCTGGAGGAAACCTGGCACCATCCCTATGGTGAAGCATGGTGGTGGCAGCATCATGCTGTGGGGATGTTTTTCAGCGGCAGGGACTGGGAAACTAGTCAGGATCGAGGGAAAGATGAACAGAGCAAAGTACAAAGAGATCCTTGATGAAAACCTGCTCCAGAGCGCTCACCTTCCAACAGGACAACGACCCTAAGCATACAGCCAAGACAACGCTGGAGTGGCTTTGGGACAAGTCTCTGAATGACCTTGAGTGGCCCAGCCAGAGCCCGGACTTGAACCAAATCGAACATCTCTGGAGAGACCTGAAAATAGCTGTGCAGCGACGCTCACCATCCAACCTGACAGAGCTTGAGAGGATCTGCAGAGAAGAATGGGAGAAACTCCCCAAATACAGGTGTGCCAAGCTTGTAGCGTCATACCCAAGAAGACTCGATGCTGTAATTGCTGCCAAAGGTGCTTCAACAAAGTACTGAGTAAAGGGTGTGAATATTTATGTAAATGTGAAATCAGTTTATTGCCTTGTCATTATGGGGTATTGTGTGTAGATTGATGAGGAAAAAAAACAATTGAATCCATTTTAGAATAAGGCTGTAAAAAGTTGAGGGGTGGGAATACTTTCCAAATGCATTGTATACAGAGAGTACCAATACTGAGTCGATGTGCAGGGGTACGAGGTAATTGAAGTAGCTATCTACATATAGGTAGGGTTAAAGTGACTAGGCAACAGGCTGTATAATAGACAGTAGCAGCAGTGTATGTGGTGAGTGTGAAAGTGTGTATGTGTGTGTGGCGTCAGTACGCATGTTATGCGTGTGTGGGCATATGTAGTGTGTGTATGTGTGTGTTGGGTTGTCAGTGACCTCCTTTACTGTAGCTCCCATCCTCTTCCAGTCTGAGAGTCTCATGCTGCTCAGTGACAGGGCTCAGCAGCTCATCGCTATCATCATTACCTGGCCGCCGCACAGACAAACAGTGGTTATCATTAACTACGCTCCTCTAAGAGGATTGCTTCCTGCACTTTCAGCCTCCACGCAGTTATTTAAAGGGAGCTTGCACATCGCCACCCTGCCTGCCTGACGCACGGCTTTAGACATACACACAGAGACATAGAGAGAGAGAGAGAGAGATAGAAACCCTTACAAAAGAAGATTGCAGTTTTGAAACTGCAGTTAAAGTGCATTAACTGCAGTCGACTGTGGTATTTTGGACGCAGTAATTGCAGAATAACTGCAGTGTACTGCAGTTGAACTGCAGTTATACTGCACTCTAACTGCAGTTACACCGCAAAATTACTGCAGAACAAAAACAGTGTTACTACACTCTGACTGCAATCTTTTTTCGTAAGGGAAGAGAGAGGGAGGGAGGGAGGGAGGGAGGGAGAGAGGGACATAGGGAGGGAGGGAGGGAGAGAGCGAGAGAGCGAGAGTGATTGAGAGAGGGATTGAGAGAGGGGAAGAGTGAGGATAGGGAGGGAGAGATAGTGGGAGAGTGAGAGAGCGGATAAGTGAGTGAGCGAGGAGAGAGAAAGAGAGAGAGGGCTGAGAGCGAGGAACAGGAGGAGAAGGAGGAGAAGGAGGGGTAGCGCAGTGTCAGTTTGTTCTGGTCCTGGCCAGCGCAGCAGTGTTGTGCATCACAGTGAGTTGACAGTGACAGCAGCTCAAACTGCTGTCCCAGAGCTGCAGGAGTAAACAACAACAGGGAGACTTCCTGTATAGGCATGGCCAGCCAACAGGACTCAGGCTTCTTTGAGATCAGCATCAAGTCTCTGCTCAAGTCCTGGAGTGGCTGTGAGTATACTCTAGCCTGCCTGGTTTCCAGCGCAGCATGCTTGTTTAGTGCTGTTAGCGTTAGCTACCAGGCTAAACTTAGCTTCAGCCATTCAGAATGACAGAGTAGAGATGATAGCGTGCCTTAGTGTGGCTGAACTACTTAGTGGTGCTGATTCAGTATGTGTTTTTTTGTTTTGGCTCCTTCCTGTTTGTGGGTTAGGGTCAGGGTCAGGCTTCTTTCTACGTGGCCTGCCTGCCGTGGAGTTTAAATAGCTGCTGTTCCATGCTGGGCTGTCCTAATAGGATGAAGGAGGTTCAGCTCCAGAGTGCAGCTTCACCACCCTGCAGGATGGATAGGATGCTATAGCGCTACATGACTTTTTACATTTACATTTTAGTCATTTAGCAGACGCTCTTATCCAGAGCGACTTACAGTTAGTGAATACATATTTTTTTGTACTGGCCCCCCGTGGGAATCGAACCCACAACCCTGGCGTTGCAAACGCCATGCTCTATCAACTGAGCTACATCCCTGCCGGCCATTCCCTCCCCTACCCTGGACGACGCTGGGCCAATTGTGCGCCGCCCATGAGTCTCCCGGTCGCGGCCGGCTGCGACAGAGCCTGGATTCGAACCAGGATCTCTAGTGGCACAGTTAGCACTGCGATGCAGTGCCTTAGACCACTGCGCCACTCAGGAGCACAGTGGGCTGACTTGGGCTGGGCTGTCCTAATAGGATGCTATTACATGTGTAAAAAACGATATATATATATATATATATATATATATATATATATATATATATATATATATATATATATATATATATATATATATATATATATATATATATATATATATATATATATATATATATATATATATATATATATATATATATATATATATATATATATATATATATATATATATATATATATATATATATATATATATATATATATATATATATATATATATATATATACAGTGAGGGAAAAAAGTATTTGATCCCCTGCTGATTTTGTACATTACCTGGATTTCCGCATAAATTGGTCATAAAATTTGATCTGATCTTCACCAAGTCACAACAATAGACACACACAGTCTGCTTAAACTAATAACACACAATTATACGTTGTCATGTCTTTATTAAATATTCACAGTGCAGGGTGGAAAAAGTATATGAACCCTTGGATTTAATAACTGGTTGACCATCCTTTGGCATCAATAACCTCAACCAAATGTTTTCTGTAGTTGCGGATCAGACCTGCACAACAGTCAGGAGGAATTTTGGGCCATTCCTGTTTCAGTTCAGCAATATTCTTGGGATGTCTGGTGTGAACCGCTCTCTTGAGGTCATGCCACAGAATCTCAATCGGGTTGAGGTCAGGACTCTGACTGGGCCACTCCAGAAGGCGTATTTTCTTCTGTTGAAGCCATTCTGTTGTTGATTTACTTCTGTTTTTTGGGTCGTTGTCCTGTTGCATCACCCAACTTCTGTTGAGCTTCAATTGGCGGACAGATAACCTTACTTGCTCTTGCAAAATATCTTGATAAACTTGGGAATTCATTTTTCTGTCGATGATAGCAAGCTGTCCAGGCCCTGATGCAGCCCCAAACCATGATGCTCCCTTCACCATACTTTACAGTTGGGATGAGGTTTTGATGTGGGTGTGCTATGGCTTTTTTTCTCCACACATAGTGTTGTGTGTTCCTTCCAAACAACTCAACTTCAGTTTCATCAGTCCACAGAATATTTTGCCAGTAGCGCTGTGGAACATCCAGGTGCTCTTTTGCGAACTTTTTTTGGACAGCAGTAGCTTCTTCCGTGGTGTCCTCCCATGAACACCATTCTTGTTTAGTGTTTTACGTATCATAGACTCGTCAACAGAGATGTTAGCATGTTCCAGAGATTTCTGACACTCTAGGATTCTTCTGAACCTCTTGCAGTCATCTTTGCTATATGCAAGTCAACAATTCTTAATCTTAGGTCTTCTGAGCTCTTTGGTTCGAGGCATTGTTCACATCAGGCAATGCTTCTTGTGAATAGCAAACTCAAATTTTGTGAGTATTTTTTTATAGGTCAGGGCAGCTCTAACCAACATTTCCAATCTCGTCTCATTGATTGGACTCCAGCTCAGCTGACTCCTGACTCCAATTAGCTTTTGGAGAAGTCATTAGGTACAATGTTCTTGTGAAGCAGTTTTTTATAGGGAGAAGTCATTAGCCTAGGGGTTCACATACTCTTTCCAAACTACACTGTGAATGTTTAAATGATGTATTCAATATAGACAAGAATAATACAATAATGTGTGTGTTATTAGTTTAAGCAAACTGTCTATTGTTGTGACTTATGCAGAAATCCAGGTAATTCCAAAGGGTTCACATACATTTTCTTGCCACCAGTCAAAGGTTTGGACACACCTACTCATTCAAGGGTTTTTCTTTATTATTACTATTTTCTACATTGTAGAATAATAGTGAAGACATCAAAACTATGAAATAACACACATGGATTCATGTAGTAACCAAAAAAGTGTTTAACAAATGAAAATATATTTTATATTTGAGATTCTTCAAAGTAGCCACCCTTTGCCTTGATGACAGCTTTGCACACTTGGCATTCTCTCAACCAGCTTCACCTGGAATGCCTTTCCAACAGTCTTGAAGGAGTTCCCGTATATGCTGAGCACTTATTGGCTGCTTTTCTTTCACTCTGCGGTCCAAGTCATCCCAAACCATCTCAATTGGGTTGAGGTCGGGTGATTGTGGAGGCCAGGTCATCTGATGCAGCACTCCATCACTCTCCTTCTTGGTCAAATAGCCCTTACACAGCCTGGAGGTGTGTTGGGTCATTGTCCTGTTGAAAAACAAATGATCATGCCACTAAGCGCAAACCAGATGGGATGGCGTATCGCTGCAGAATGGTGTAGTAGCCATGCTGGTTAAGTGTGCCTCCACCTCAATGCTTCACGGTGGGAACCACACATGCGGAGATCATCCGTTCACAAAGACACGGCAGTTGAAACCAAAAATCTCAAATTTGGACTCCTCAGACCAAAGGACAGATTTTCACCAGTCTAATGTCCATTGCTCGTGTTTCTTGGCCCAAGCAAGTCTCTTATTATTATTGGTGTCCTATAGTAGTGTTTTCTTTGCAGCAATTCGACCATGAATGCCTGATTCACGCAGTCCCCTCTGAACAGTTGAGATGTGTCTGTGACTTGAACTGAGGCTGGTAACTCTCATGAACTTATCCTCTGCAGTAGATGTAACTCTGGGTCTCCCTTTCCTGTGGCGGTCCTCATGAGAGCCAGTTTCACCATAGCACTTAATGGTTTTTGCGACTGCACTTGAAGAAACTTTCAAAGTTCTTGACATTTTCTGGATTGACTGACATTCATGTCTTAAAGTAATGATGGACTGTCATTTCTCCTTGCTTATTTGAGCTGTTCTTGCCATAATATGGACTTGGTCTTTTACCAAATAGGGCTATCTTCTCTATAGCACCCCTACCTTGTCACAACGCAACTGATTTGCTCAAACGCATTATGAAGGAAATAATTCCACAAATTAACTTTTAAGAAGGCACACCTGCTAATTGAAATGCATTCCAGGTGACTACCTCATGAAGCTGGTTGAAAGAATGCCAACAGTGTGCAAAGCTGTCATCAAGGCAAAGGGTGGCTACTTTGAAGAATCTCAAATATAAAATATATTTTGATTTAACACTTTTTTGGTTACTACATGACTCCATATGTGTTATTCTACAATATAGAAAATAGTAAAAATTAAGAAAAACCCTTGAATGAGTCGGTGTGTCCAAGCTTTTGACTGGTACTGTATATATATATATATATATATATATATATATATATAAATGGTATTGAAAATCATACTGCCGGTATTTCGAAATACCCCGGTATACGGTATATCGCCCAAGTTTACTGGGCACGAACCCGTGATGCTTGGAGCCGAGGCGTGCTGCTCAGACCACCGCGCTATGGCAGTTCACAATGCTCTAGCAAGCCGTGAGATTAATTGATGATACCTGATTGCATGAGGTAGGTTGGTTTTCAGAGCCTTCCCCAAACCATAGCCCCCTAGGTACGGTACTGCATTGTGTAGCCTACAAATACACTTTCCAGCTGCCCCCTGGTGGCGATTATAAATATGTAATATTTATTAAAATCCTCTTGCTGCAGGATTCTTTTCCTCCTGCAACGAAATGGGTCATATTAAGATCCGACATCTGTATGGCGCACCACCATGCTCAGAGTTTGTCAGCGGCAGCGTGCTGGTGATGTAATGCCCAGTGTGCCTCAGCTAGCCTGTTGTTTACTGAATCACATTTAGCGTCCCAGTCCTTGATGCAGAGCCCAGAGTGACTGGCCACACTGGCTGCTTTCTTCAGCTCCCCATCTACAGCTGAAAGCATGAGAACCATTCAGTCAAAAGAGATAAATGCGGGAGAAGTTGTTTCAGTGAACATTCATCTTCAGTGGCGACCCGTCATTCCGGGGCAGGTGGGGCAGAGCCACCTGTTTAGCTAACAAAAAATCTATACTGTATATATATATATATATATATATTGTTGTTGTTGCCTGTTTTGCATGTTCTTTTGTCATTAATACATGTCACATATCAGTTTGCAAAAAAAATTTAAAATACTAATTGAGTTAATAAAGCAGCATACAAACATGGTCTCTTTTTTGCTTTCTTGAGTAAGGCAGCTCCAAAATGCAGGTGTTTCAGCCTAGCTCAGTGCTTTCTGTGGTGGTGGGGCATCCAGTGGAAAATACGGAGCGTAGGGGTTGGTAATGTTCTCTAGTTATGCCATTATTGGCTCAGTGTTCTGTCACTCATGGGGACACTACGTCACCGCCGAATCTACGGGGAGGGCAAAGAAATTCAAGCCCTTTGGGTGCTGCCATAGAGTTACATTAGAAGTGCCCATCCAAGAAGGCTCAAGGTTATTGGCCACAGATAAAAAGACGTCAAATCACGTTATATGTACCGTAGCTTTGATTGGACTGATCATGCCAACATTATACTTTCAAAATCTTAGCTAGCAAGCTAGCGGTCATCATCATGAATCAAGTCGACAATCTACTGGCAAATCCTTTTGAATCCTTGTCATATGAAGAGAAATTATGAAGAGAAATTATAGATAAAACGTATCGGTGCTCATCGGCCATTGTCAAGGTGACGTGTATGCGGGAAACGAAGTCAAGCGCAGGACACCGAACTACTGGCAGAACGTACTTTACTTAACACAGTAAAGAAAGTACAAAACAAACCTCCAAACAGGGAGGAACAAATAACGCATACAACCAGCACTGCCGACCTAACGGAAAACAATCACACACAATAACCAATGAGAGACAGGGGTTTATAAAGGGAATACAATATAACATAATGGGAAACAGGTGTAAACAATCAGGACAAACTAGACAAACACCGAAACATAGATCGGTGGCAGCTAGTACTCCGGGGACGACGAACGCCGAAGCCTGCCCGAGCAAGGAGGAGGGGCAGCCTCGGCTGATTCCGTGACAGCCATTGAACATAAACATTACACAACAAGTTGGAAATCGCTAATTCAACAATGAGTGGTTTGATCAGTGGCTAACTGCAAGCATTGCAAAGCAATCACTAGCCTGCTATTCAGTGGAGTTGGTGTGTGGTCCAAGACTGTGTTTAAGGGTCTCTTTTCGAAGGTTAAATGGATAAACATTCAACATTGGCCATGCTGTCAATCCAGCCAGGTGTAGCAGTGGTAAGGTGTTGGGACTGCTGTTGGGACTCTGCTGTTGGGACAGGTTTATGTGTACACAGTTTGTCACCGTTATAGAGCAATTAATGTATTGTTTAGTGTTGTGTTGTGTAGTGGCTTTACTGGCATGCCCAAATTGTTTTTTGAGTTTGCCTCACAAAGATTTACATGCTAAAATCGCTACTGCTCATCTTTCATTTAGGCTAACATTCATGTTTCATTTAACAGCCATTAGGCTAAATCGAAACTTGGTTGTGTTCGGTACTTTGCTGAAAGCACATCATTATTTTGTGTTGGGAGATTCCATTTTCCATGTGATGAGCCATCGCTTGCGAGCATTCTTGTTATGTCCCAAATTCTCTGCATTACATTAACTAGACAACACACCATTGGCCAAACACATAATGCTACACCATGAGTCAATGCCAAAAAAAACTAAAAGTGCCTTGATATTTTTTTTATATTTCTTTATGATTGTGGCACTCTTGTTAGATCTCAGTATGATGTTAAATTGTCTGCAGATTTTGTGACTGTTCTGTGTAACGCAATTTTAAGAAAGCAAACAAATACTTGCATATAGTGTGAGTATACATGGAGACTCTCCATGGTTCTACAGTTTGTTACAGGTTTTGGTTATTCCATTTATGTTTTGAGGTTGGAATTCTAGCACGTAGGGCGCACAGATTGGTGTCACCTCATCAGTCCTTATGTGTTACATCTGTGCTGGTTGTCATATTGTTAGTGGGAAGGTGTTTCACCTGTGTTGGCCAAGGTGCTATTTTGGAGTTGCTGGCCCAGTGCTCCAGTTGAGATTGAGAGATGTTGGGGCGCTACATTTCACGGCAGCTGAGGTGTGAGTTCGAGCTCAACTTAAGTTTGAAAGAAGCGTGAGTTGTGGTGTTTCCCCTGTTTAGTTTTTTTGTCTTTTCGGAGGCAAACCTAGTGGGCATCTATGGTGGGTGTCTTTCAGAACCCCTTACTAGTGGCTTTGACAACTTTCAGAGGTCATCCACAAGGGTGGATCAGAACCCCCTCCCACACTCTGCTGCGCTGCCCTGTTCCTCCTACTCTGGAGGGAGGGGATGGGTGGGAAGGGGAGGGCTGATGTGTCAGTATAGTGTGTACCCAGGGATAAATATAGTCACACAACTATTCCACCGTAACATGTTAGCCCTCGTCACTCCAACGGGCCGTGGTTAGAAATTCCTGCCTGACCTTCACTCTTGGAAGGCACTGTTGATCACAAGTCAGCACACAGCCACAGAAGCAGGCTGGAAAGAGCTAGAGGGAGAGATTCGTGTGGATTGGCAAACACAACTCAGCCTTTTAAACACACCTGTCACTACAGACCCGCTCTGGGTCGGTTCACCATGGAGCGTACACCCAGGAGCACAGACAGACAATCGACAGAGCCCAGGGACAGACAGACGGAAAGACGTTAGAGGATTTGTAGTGTGTGTTTGTCTGACTTTTACAACCCTGGATACCCTACCTCCCTTCCCCACCATGGACGGCACTGCCATGTGCTGGAGCAAGGCCAGTGTCATCAGCTTTATCAAGGGCCTGGGTAGGTGCTGGGCTGGGTTGGGCTGGGTAGGTGTTATGTTAGTTCTGGGCTTGGCTGGGTAGTTGTTGGGCTGTACTGGGCTGGTTAGGGGTATGGGAAGGTGATGGGTTGGGCACGGTCCAGGGTAGGTGCTGGGGTGGGTTGGGTAGGAGCCTGAGAAGGTGCTCGGCTGTTCTAGGTTGGTGTTGGTAGGGGTATGGGAAGGTGATGTGTTGGGCACGGTCCAGGGTAGGTGGCTAGAGCCTAGCTTTGGTGGGCATGAGGATGAGTGTGCTGTAAGCTGTGCCATGAGGATGAGTGTGCTGTAAGCCGTGCCATGAGGATGAGTGTGCTGTAAGCCGTGCCATGAGGATGAATGTGCTGTAAGCCGTGCCAGACAGGCACACATGCTTGGCATTCCTGGCAGATAAAAGAACATATCAGAATGCTCCATGTGGTTGAGTGAAGCAGAGGCATGGACGACATGTCTACAGTTGCCAGCCCCACTCTCTGGCCCCTTCTGACACTCCGCTTGCTGCAATACTGTAACAGAATTCTCCACTATCTAACTGTGAACTGAGAGATATTTAGGAATATTTAGGTTGTCCAAACTAATTTGGTGCTATGTCGCTGTTTTCGCTATTTTCAAACCTTCTTCTTCTTCAAGGAGTGAATCTTAGTTCAGTGTCCACTGGATTCCTACAGGGATCACATTTCTAAAATGTATGCACTCACTGTCCTGTAAGTTTCTTTGGATAAGGCATTGACGTAAACATGTTGTTGTTTGAAGAGAAGCTTCTCTATCTGTTCTACTTAATCATACTACTGTTGTCAACCCTCTGACCTGTGAACGAACTGATCTTTCTTCTGACAATCACTCATATGGCAGCATGCAGGGGGTCGTTAACTTAAGTTAGCACACATCTCATTCATGTTCGATACTGTCAGGTGAGGCCAAGGCCTAGAGAAAATGGCGAACTCAAGTGTAACGAGACTTCCAGTAGCCATGATATGAATAAGCTTTTATATTCATATTTACCACTGTAGCAGTTCAAAGTTACATTTTAAACAAATAAGATAATAGTTAAATGAGTATTATTTAGAGCACCCACAAGGTTGGACTTTTGTTGCATTTAAGGGGGCTCATCTCTCATTCAGGGGGTTTGAGCCCCCTTTGTCCTCTCTGTAATTCGTACTCTGCACATATTTATCTTCTGGTAAGACTTTATAATAACTTTCTTGAATAAGTGTTACTAAACTATTTATATATTATATACATACTATACATATTTTATCATGTAAACAATTCATAAACACTTTGTTATTTATAAAGCATTTATAGCATGTATAATGGCTTGTTCATTATAGTGTAACCTCTTGTCCTTTCATACACACAGATGCAACCTCTGGTTTACTCTAGATGATTAACCAGAGCAAATCCATACTACAAACAAGTCTCATCAAGTTCTATAAGGTTACTTGATACTCAGTTCCAAGATTTGCACGTAGCCTACAGGAGCGTTATGTTTTTATCAATGTGTATAGGTTATTATTGTCCTGCTGTGCCTTCAAAATTATTTTGTGCCAATCGGAGATGGAAAGGAGTTTGATTATGTTAGGTCCTAGGTCATGTGTACTTGTAAAACCATCTGCCACCCAATTCTCTACCCTTCTAAGTGTGCAACTGTTCACTTCCCTTCTTGGATTTTATAAAGTAAATGACTGGTATAAGATGTAGTATAAATGCTGTCTAGTCCATGCTTAGACCAATCCAATGCTTTTAAATCAATGGGAGGAGTGCACACTTTAGGAAAAATATCAGAATTGGCACGCAGAGAATGTCTTTCTCCCTTGGCAGACAGATTGCACGTAGCACGTCTGCAGAAAGTGTAGCTGTTATGTTGTTTCCACAGACGCCAGCTGTAGGAATATGGCTGCCCAGTCTGTAGTGAGAAAAACAGGCTGACGTCAGTGTCATGCATATCAAATAGTATTTGAACCCAGGTCTGATATGCATAACACTATGACTTCATCATTTTCATTAGCCTGCCTAGAATGCCAGGTGGGCAGGTTTTGCCATTTTGACACTTTTCTATTGGTTCCATTGGAACAGGCAAGCTCAACCAAGCACACATGGTATTTGAAATTATTTCACATAGCATTTGAACCCAGGTCTGGTGCACATAGAGGAGTCCATTATGCAATAGCCAGCTAGTACCATTCAACAGATACAACTGGGAGTGCTGAGACATTTCTGTTTGTGATACTCTTGTGTGGAGGTATGTCATGCACCAAGCGAACTGAAGGTATTTTTTCAAACATAGCTCACCTTGGAATTTTACCTTTCCTGAACTCACAACACCCTTAACATGATTTAATGCATGTTCGTCCCATTTTTATCCTTCTGTAGCTTGGTAACCAAAACGTCCAAGAAAGACGGGATGGTTTGTTCTGCATAGTGTTCTATGAATCAAGGAAATTGAAGAGGTCTTGTACACTGTAAAAATGTAAAGTCTCAAAATGCCATGATTGTGTAATGAAACCATGAAAAGTAGTGCACCTAAGCTGAGATCTGGTGTTTGGTGGGTGTTTGAATGTAAACCCAATGTAAGTGTTTTAATACACAGAATGTGTATCTATAATGAGGATAACCAAAGAGTCTTCAGTTTTAATCTCCTTGCATTTCCTATCGCGCCACGTGTTTTTAGAGGATTGTGGGTAATTCAAATTTTTTTTTTGACTTTATGATTCTTTCACACAATGTTGTATGCATAATATATTTCTATATTAGTATTAAGCTTGTTGTGCCATGAGGTGTAATGGATCATGATGAACGGATATCAAAACCGTCAGGCAAATTGACGTTCAATGAGGACAGCACCCATTCCCACATTCATGATTGTCAATTAGCGACAACATTAAGGGGGAAAAGCAACAGAAGTTGGTGGATAATGGAGGGAAGATTGATGTTGGTGGTAAAATAGTGGACAGGGAAACATTTGGAAAGTGGAACATACTGTATTATGACTAAATATGGAGTGGGGGAATGCACAAGCCTTCTGGAAGATCTGATAGAAAAGATGGAGTGGGGGAATGCACAAGCCTTCTGGAAGATCTGATGGAAAAGATGGAGTGGGGGAATACACAAGCCTTCTGGAAGATCTGATGGAAAAGATGGAGTGGGGGAATGCACAAGGCTTCTGGAAGATCTGATGGAAAAGATGGAGTGGGGGAATGCCCAAGCCTTCTGGAAGATCTGATGGAAAAGATGGAGTGGGGGAATGCACAAGGCTTCTGGAAGATCTGATGGAAAAGATGGAGTGGGGGAAAAGTGGAACATGTTTTGGGTGAATATGAAATGGTGGATCACACAACTTTTGGAAGAGCTACAGAAGGAAATTGAACTTGACAAGAGTGAGGATGAATTAACTGCGGTGGCAGGTGCAGTGATGACCGCCGAGAAGGAGCTGAGTGTAGAGGGAAGCGGTGTGATGAGGACGGTTGGCGTCAAGTGCAAAAAGAGGGATACATGCTCCAGTAGCTCAGAGATGGAACCTGAAGAGAGTGAGGAGGAAGTACCTGCGGGGGCAGGTGCGGTGAGGACTGCAGAGTTTGAGCCTCTTCCAGATGATGACAAGAATGATTTTGGCCCAGTGGGAGTGAGATTTGTGGAGAGAATGGATCTTTGTATTCTGGCTGATCCATATGTGGTGTCAGGTTGGGTAGAGAAGAGGTTGGGGACGTTGAGTTGGTGAAAGTAACTCGAAGTCGACTTGTGGTGATGTATTATGTTTCTTCCGTCCAGAGGGAGTGGGCGCTCCGGACCATGCGACTAGGGACAAGAACTGTGACTTGCTTTGCTCTTCGGAGCAGGGCGCAGTTGAAATGAGTGATAATGGGGGTGGCATTAAGTGTTTAGGAGGATCAGCTGAAATGGAAGATTCCTGGTATCTGTGACCCCCACCGTTTGGTGCGACGCAGATCCGGTGGAGAGCGTGGTGAACCGGAGAAGACATTGTCTGTCCTGCTGATTTTTGATGCAGTCTTTGCCCGACAAGGTCAAGTTAGGATGTCAGTTATCCCGTGAGAGCTTTTGTTCCGAAATACTATGGTGTTTTAGGTGCCAAGCTTATGGTCATGTTGCACAGTGTTGCAGCAGTGTGTAGGAGGGCATGAGATGAAGGAATGTGTAGTATCGTTGGAGAAAGTTGTGGGAGTGCCCATGGGGCTGGAGATCGGAAGTGTCCGGTGAGAGAAAGGCAGGTTGAGATTGCCAGATTCAGAGTATTACAGAAAGTGTTGTTTGCTGAAGCAGTGAAGAGCGTGGTAGAGGAAGATGGGTACAGGGTGAGTAATCCTGAGAGGATTCCTGTGAGTAGGCAGAGACCAATAGAGTGATGGGAATAATATGTGCTTCAGTAAGGTGGGTTTCTTAGCATTCATAGCCATGGTTGTCAACTGTACTGCAGAAATGGAACATAAATTACAGGAAATAGAGGTTGTGGTGGCAGCTGCAGAGAAGTACTTGGGATTGCGAGGATTTACTGCTGAAGAGTTGCAGGGGGTGTTGAGTGGTAATGTTCTGTCCTTCCAGACCGTTGGCCTGGAGTAAGATTAGATAGGGTTAAATAGTGGAATGTTTTTTTTTTTTTATGAGGGCTAATAGTTGACAGGGTCATTTTTTTTTAACCTATTACCCAGTTTAGTATTTTTATTAAATTTTAATATAGATCTTATTTTTTTAGGGGGTTTTGTATTACCGTATCTTATTGTATAATGGATTGTACAGTAGGTGGCAGCAATACACCAATAGGTGTAGTCTGCCATTAAACCTTAAAAAATAAGAAGAAGAAGAAGATTGTCAATGGAAGAGGCAAGTTCAGAATTCTCAGTTCTTGAAGTTCAACCTCCAGCTACTGCTAGTGGTTTGAATACTGTGCTTGACAATGCCTACGAAAACTGTATATAATGGCAAATGATGAATCCATAAAACAATGTTAAACATCAGAAAAAGTTCAGAAAAAGTTCAGAAAAAGTTATCTAATTCTGCACTAAACAGGACTAGAAACACCAAAATAGCTTCTTTATCCTTTTCTGTTAGAGATCCCAGTCCCTGGCAAGGTTTTGCAGAACACTTGATTAAGCGGTGTTACAACACACCATGTAATGTTTCAAAACGTCTCAGAATGACGTGTTTCAATACTTAAGGTTAAGGTTTCGTCTCCAAGTTGGTGGCAGCTCAGTTGCCACTAGTTTTGGTGTTACAAAGCACTTCATTTTAACAGTGTAATGCATGTTTCTGGGGGAGTATTCTGTGGTTGAAATCATACTTTATCTCAGAGTGAGATTGTTACAAAGTAGCAATGGCACATTGAGGTCAATGTTGGGGTCAAGATTGAGATAATGTTGGTGGTGGTTTTGTGTTTGCTGGGAGTCTTCATCGGCCTGAGGCCATGGAGAAGGCTTGTGTTGCCAACGAGAGAGCCTGGGATTTGATATGTGACTTTAATGGCCCCTGACACTCACAGTAAAGACCGTGCAGTAAGGCTGCCACTGATGGCCTGCTAGCTGTCCACTCTTATCTATCACACACAGGCGAGCATATAGACACACACACACAATGCTGCAGCTGAGAGAAGATGAGACAGCCAAATTTGTCCAGTTTTGCTGTTAGTCTCCCTGTCCCTGAATATTTTACCCAGCAGATTTACCCCAGTTCACTGAGCTAGTACAATTCTGGGTTGAGGCAATCCACGCTAAGTGAACATTTCACACCCCTAATTAGGAGATAGCACACGGCGTTTGGCTATTTTTAGCAACATTCTCTGTTTATGGGGAGTTGAAGTGAAACGGTGAGTTAAAGTCCAACTAACGTGCCAGTTGTTTAGGTGTTTTATGCGCCATGCCATCAGTGATTAAACTCAGGTCTGCATCACAGCGTTGGCAGAATGATGGTCACATGCAAGGGATTTCTTTCCTCAAAGGGCGTCTTGAACAGCAGATGAACACACCAGCTGCTAGCAGCTAGCCAGGGTGTTTTCATTTCCCTAGCCAGCCACAGATAAGGTCAGATCAGCTGGAACATTAGGAGGAATTTCCCACATGTTGGGAACTTTAAATAAAAGCACTTTTCAAAACCAGAAAGTGGAGGCACAGAATCCAAGACTAAATGCTGCAGCAAATGCATGATTTTTTTTCCCACTGTACCCAGAGGGCAAAATTTGGCATATGACATCATAACCAGATTACAACCAACTGGTCTCTTTTAGATATATTTTTCATGACGGCATCAAAATGTAATGGGAACTACGTCATATTTTGGTTATTATCTGGTCATATACAACCAGATAAAAACGAATGTATCTTGTTGCTGAAAAGACATTAACAAAACATAAAGACGGAGTACACTACTAGCAACAGTACGTTGCTGCTCTTACACAATGACAGGCAGAATATGTCAAATGTACGTTGTTTCCTAACCCTGCCTGTGTGTTGTGTGTCCCCAGCGTCTCCAGTGGGGAACGGATATATTAAGCCGCCCATCCCTCCAGTGCTGAGTCCCCAAGGGGACAAGGGTCTTCCAGCCATGATGCCCATTAGCATCGACCCGGAGAGCCGGCCGGGGGAGTATGTCCTCAAGAGCCTGTTTGCAAACTTCACCACGCTGTCCGAGCGCAAGATATGCATCATCATGGCCGATCCGCTGGTGAGTCAGCAAGTTTTCCGTGTCTGTTCGTCCGTACATCAATCTGTCCGCCCGTGTCTGTCTGTGTCCGTCTGTCTGTCCGTGTTGCCGGACTGTTTTTTTTTTTAAGGGAACTTCTAAGCTTTTCCTGACCTTGCTGTGACATGAGGAGAAACCATATTACAAGGGCCCTAGTTATAAGCTGTTTACTTGACGACACAATAGGAGAGAGAGTATTCCATTATTGATTGATGGTTTGTATATCTCATATTCTGCTCCTGAGGTGGAAGAGGCATTATCGTGCCCTCTTCACGACTGTGTTGGTGTGTTTGGACCATGATACTGTAACTCGTTGGTGATAAGGACTCCATGGAAGTTGAAGCTCTCGACCCGCTCGACATGGGTCTTTAGACATAGGCTCTGACATGGGTCTTTAGACATAGGCTCTAACATGGGTCTTTAGACATAGGCTCTGACATGGGTCTTTAGACATAGGCTCTGACATGGGTCTTTAGACATAGGCTCTGACATGGGTCTTTAGACATAGGCTCTGACATGGGTCTTTAGACATAGGCTCTGACATGGGTCTTTAGACATAGGCTCTGACATGGGTCTTTAGACATAGGCTCTGACATGGGTCTTTAGACATAGGCTCTGACATGGATAAGGAAGTAAAGCGGTAAAGACATTAGTACAACTACAGAGGAACAGCCCTGGGATACAGTGGGGTAAAGCGGTAAAGGTGGTCCCTTTCCCACCACATTAGTACAACTACAGAGGAACAGCCCTGGGATACAGTGGGGTAAAGCGGTAAATGTGGTCCCTTTCCCACCACTTTAGTACAACTACAGAGGAACAGCCCTGGGATACAGTGGGAATTGTAGAGCTACCGTATATGCTTCACCTGGCCTTCCCTGACAATACAGCTGTACATAATTATGATCAGCATTCCTACTCTGAGACGCTTTATGAATATGGGTCCTGGATGGTGTACCAGGCAATTGTACCTGTGGATGTATTTCAAGGACTACCTTCAAACTCAGTGCTTTGCTTGACATCATTGGAAAATCAAAAGAAATCAGCCAAGACCTCCACAAGTCTGGTTCATCCTTGGGAGCAATTTCCAAACGCCTGAAGGTACCACGTTCATCTGTACAAACAATGGTACGCAAGTATAAACACCATGGGACCACGCAGCCGTCATACCGCTCTGGAAGAAGACACGTTCTGTCTCCTAGAGATGAACGTACTTTGGTGCGAAAAGTGCAAATCAATCCCAGAGGACCTTGTGAAGATGCTGGAGGAAACAGGTACAAAAGTATCTATATCCACAGTAAAACTAGTCCTATATCGACATAACCTGAAAGGCCGCTCAACAAGGAAGAAGCTACTGCTCCAAAACCACCATAAAAAAGCCAGACTACAGTTTGCAAATGCCCATGGGGACAAATATTGTGTAGCTCAGTTGGTAGAGCATGGTGTTTGCAATGCCAGGGTTGTGGGTTCGATTCCCACAGGGGGCCAGTATGAAAAATGTATGCACTCACTAACTGTAAGTCGCTCTAGATAAGAGCGTCTGCTAAAATGACCAAAAAAAAAAAAAGTCCTCTGGTCTGATGAAACAAAAATAGAACTGTTTGGCCATAATGACCATCGTTATGTTTGGAGGAAAAAGGGGGGACGCTTGCAAGCCAAAGAACACCATCCCAACCGTGAAGCATGGGGGTGGCAGCATCATGCTGTGGCTGTGCTTTGCTGCAGGAGGGGCTGGTTCACTTCACAAAATAGATGGCATCATGAGGAAGGAAAATGATGTTGATATATTGAAGCAACATCTCAAGACATCAGTCAGGAAGTTAAAGCTTGGTCGCAAATAGGTCTTCCAAATGGATAATGACTCCAAGCATACTTCCAAAGTTGTGGCAAAATGGCTCAAGGACAACAAAGTCAAGGTATTGGAGTGGCCATCACAAAGCCCTGACCTCAATCCAATAGAAGATTTGTGGGCAGAACTGAAAAAGTGTGCAAGCAAGGAGGCCTACAAACCTGACTCCGTTACACCAGCTCTGTCAGGAGGAATGGGCCAAAATTCACCCAACTTATTGTGGGAAGCTTGTGGAAGGCTACCCGAAACGTTTGACCCAACTTAAACAATTTAAAGGCAATGCTACCAAATACTAATTGAGTGTATGTAAACTTCTGACCCACTGGGAATGTGATTAAAGAAATAAAAGCTGAAATAAATAATTCTCTCTACTATAATTCTGACATTTCACATTCACTTAAAATAAAGTGGTGATCCTAACTGACCAAAGACAGGACATTTTTACTAGGATTAAATGTCAGGAATTATGAAAAACTGAGTTTAAATGTATTTGTCTAAGGTGTATGTAAACTTCCGACTTCAACTGTGTATACACTGAGATTTATACCATTCCAAAACCCTGACTAAGTGAACTGATTGAGACCCCATTTACATTTGGTATAAACATGAGCTTTCTGTTATCTGGTTCCCTGATCTGGATCCAGGTCGCATTTTTGTGTCAATTGGGTCTGAGAGTGACACTTGAATACTTTATCCACATAAAGTATGATGGAAAAAAGTTTTGGAATACTTAAACAATTTAATTATGGGCAGGATTAATTCAACTCCATCTTTCATTGAATCATATTAGTCATTAGTCACAAAACCTTTTGATGTTGCCAATTACTTTAATGACTATTTCATTGTCAAAGTAAGCAAATTTAGGCATGCATAA